>NC_047661.1:46204465-47404465 GCF_011762505.2 Arvicanthis niloticus
AGAAATAGATGAGAGCTTATGGGTCTCATCATTTTTTTTTAAAGATTTTTTTTTTTTATGTGTTTGGTTGTTTTGTCTTTATGTATGTCTATGCATCACGTACACACCTATACATACTGTGGTTAGAAAGGGTGTTGGATCCCTTAGAACTGACCTTATACTCGTATGTGTGCTGAGAATTGACACTGCATCCTCTAGAAGAGAGGAGCCAGGGCTCTTAAACCCTGAGCTTATCTCCAGCACTGGAATTTGTTTTTCTTTATAAGACTTGTAAGGGTAATACTTAAAGTATATTTCAACAAAGATTATGAATGCCACTGAATAGTATTCTAATTCCTTCCAAGCCTCGTAGGAGAAGATATCTTAAATGATAATCTAATCTTTTAATTAGTCCCTTTTTTTTCTTATAGGGAAAAGTAATAGAACCTCTGAAAGATTTTCATAAAGATGAAGTCAGGATTTTAGGCAGAGAGCTTGACCTGCCAGAAGAATTGGTTTCCAGGCATCCTTTTCCAGGTAAAAACACACCTGGGTTTTGTTTGTTGGTAGACTGTCATGTGGTTTCAGTTCAGACCATTCTGAATCGTTAGTCTTTTTAGGGAATATGTGGCATGACAGAAGGGAGAGAATGTCAGGGAACACCATTCTCTGAAATGCCTACTGTATTTATACTATTATGTGACTCATTCTCTTTTTTGTTTGTATTTAGATACTATGACTCCTGGGAGTCTAGCATATAGCATTGGTTCCAGATAAGGAGTTGGAGCATAGAGATACTTTAATTATATTTCTACAGAATTCTTAGTTGTAGATCTAGGATTTTTATACCATGAATTCTGTTTGTATTTATCATATATTCCATGGGAAAAAAAGAGAATTAAATCTTTATTTCTCCTTTTTTGTTTTTAAAGATAGATTCTCTTAAAAAATAGTGAGATTCCCCTCACTCCCACATGCAGGTGGCCGTGGATGCTCTGGGTTCAGGCATTTGGGGTTAGCCTGGTCTACAGAATGATTCCAGGGCAGCATGAGCTATGCAAAGAAAGCCTGTCTCAAAAAAACAAAACAAAACAAAACAAAACAAAAAAACAACCCTTGGCTGTTTATTTGCTTCTAAAAACCTAAAGGGTTTTTTTTTTTTTCATGTTCTAATAAAGTAACATATCTTGTGCATGCCTTTTATTCTGTTTTAGTTTTAGTGTGAGATTTATTTTGTTTACATGTGGTTTTGCCTGTGTGTGTGTGTGTATGTGTGTGTGTGTGTGTGTGTGTTTTCACCCTGGGCATGCCAGGTGGCTAAAGAAGTCAGAATAGCTTCTGAGATAGTTGGTGCTGGCAACTGAAACCTAGTACTCTTAACTACTGTGCTGTCTCTGTACCGTGTTGTTTATTTACTTGCTTGCTTACTTAATTAGTTACTCTAGAACTATTATATTTGGTAAATAAAAGTGCTAGCTCACATGTTTGCACTAAACAATATTTTTACTTTTGTATCTTAGCTTTAAACAACCTATGAGATAAGGTGATTCATTATATTTTTTACATTTGTCTATGATAGATTTTCAGTAAATTACCATATACAGTATGAAGTAAAATATTTCCAGGAACTTTTTTTTTTTTTTTGTGAGAATACATAGATTTGTCAATTTGGATGGGAAATTAATACATATACTTAAAATTAAATATCTTGTGTTCATTTATTTGGTTTAGTTTTAGATTGAACCCCATGTCTGTACATACTGAACATTGGCTCTACCAAAGACCTATATTTTCAGCTTTGAAATGTAGAGTGCTAGGAGTCAGTGGTAGACTATTTGCTAGCGTGCATGGTGCCCTGGGTTTGCATCCTAACACTCTAAAATAAAAAGTCAAAACAAAACACCATGTGATGGCAGTTAGATCCTAATTTATAATGGTGTTATGTTTTAGAGATAGTGTCAGTTTTCTCTTAAAATTATAATTATAGATTTAATGTTCAAATTATTGTTGTTATTTAGGTCCTGGCCTGGCAATCAGAGTAATATGTGCTGAGGAACCTTATATTTGTAAAGACTTTCCTGAAACCAACAATATTTTGAAAATAGTAGCTGATTTTTCTGCAAGTGTTAAGAAGGTAATAAATGATTTGACATATCTAGTCAATACATTGGACAAATAGATTGCTGTTATATTCTTGTTTTAAAATGAATTTATTTTATGTTTGAAAATTCAGAACAATATTTGCTTGCAATGACTGTAGAAATACTGACACAAAGACTACTAGGTAGATTTGTCTGTATAAGCAAATAAGGCTGCAGATCCCCTGTGTGGAAAAGTTCCAGGTAAGCTATATAAAATACTCTTTCATAGGCACTGCAAGAAAGTAAGTCAGAAATTAAGTAGAAGGATCAATTCAAGAAGGCTGTATGCTTCCTTGAAGGCAGCATCCCACTAGTTCACTTGAGCAGAAGTGTCTGAATAGGAGACCTTGGGGCCATGAAAGTCTGTAATTAGATCACAAGTTTTCTTAGCAGCACTTTAGCTACAAATTGAGAATGTGTAGCAGTCTCCCAGTCCCTGGTGGGTTGTTAGTTTAGAACTCATGTGTTTGAAAATAGCAAATTAGTAAGTAAGTTTCATTTGAGGTGGACCTGGATTTGTACTGCTTCTAAGAAGTCAGGCAAGTAGCATGTGGTTCTCTGTGGAGTAATCTTCATCTGTTCCCAAAGAATTCCCAGAGTTTCAAAAGAGTAAGCTTACAAAGAACAAAACACAGCCATAAGGCCCAGTAAGGTGTCAATCCTGGATACTGGAGTTTGCATATAGAATATGAGAAAGTGAAGTAGGAGAAGCTATTAATAGTATTATTTTATGATACTTAAAAACTGAGAGAATTAAATTCTAGAAATGTTAGTAACTGAAATTAACATGTAAAAAGAGAATTCAAGCATAGATATTATGAAATCCAGAAATAAAACAAATAATCAGAAAAAATTAAGGATAGAAGAAGTTCAGGTAGAATTGAGAAGTTCAGCTTTAAGTGTCTCCAGAGGTTCACAGTGGACAAGAGTTTTTCCAAATTGGTGAAATATAATGACTTTTTGATTGAGCAAATGACATGTCACACTGGGTAAGTGAAACAACTTGACCCTTGCTAGGGAATTGTTCATGAAACCAAGACTGCCAACAACAGCAGCAGCCATATGGGAACAAGCACATACCTGCAAAACTAAGACTGTTACATTAAAAGCAATAGCAAAACTAAGCTACTCTGCAAATATGTTGTGGTTATTTAGCTTAGTGTTTTTGTGGGATTCCTAATAGTGGGAACGGGGTTGTCTCTCTTTCACCTGCTCTTGGGACCGGTTTCCTCCTGGTGCATTGCCTTGTCCAGCCATGATATGGGGGCTTGTGCCTAGTCTTGTAACCTGTAATGCTCTGTTAAGTTGATATCCTTGGGAGGACTGCTCTTTCCTGAAGGGAAGTGGATCTGGGGGGGAGGGGGTGTCACAGTCCTGAGAGGTGGAGACAAAGGAAACTGCAGTCAGGATGTATTGTAGGAGAGAAGAATTAAAAAATCAAAACAAAAAACCCAAGGTGCTCAAGAGAGATTACTGGTGCACACCAAGTTGTTTAAAAAAACAAACAAACAAACAAACAAAAAAAAAACAAACAAAAAAACCAAACCTAAAGCAAGTGTTCAGTCATTTCTAGATAAGAGCATTTATTACCAACAGCCATTGACATGAGGAATTTAAGGCAGTAGTTTTTCATAATGGTTTGAAGTAAACTATGAGGGAGATTTTGTTTTGTTTTCTCTTATTTTTTTTTAAAACATAAACTTTATTAGAAAAACTTGTAAGCCCCCTCGTCCCCTCAGTGAACTGTGTAATTAGAATAACCATTCTAAGGTTGTAAAGTTTCTCATTGGGTTTTACACTTTCACTATTGAATATATTTTAATCCAGCTATCGAAGACCAAAAATGAAGTCTAAGACAACTAGGAAAACAATTAACTTTATATCTTTGTTCATTATTCATGTCCATCACCTACTTTCAGTCCTTCTTCATCTCCTAGTATTTTGCCTTTCTTGTAGCAAATAGAACAAGAAAGGCTTAACTATAAATAATATGTCTCTTTTTTGAGACAGTCATGATCCTCTACCTCATTTCCCTTAGTGCTAGGAGTCCAGGTGTGGGCTACGTTTGGTTGTAAGGGAACCTTTGATACTTGCCCACCTCTAGAATTTCTGACTTTGGTGGTCTGGAGTAAGGCAGTGGCTTTAGGAAAAGAAGTAAGATAGAGGGTCTCAGATGTACAGGAGGGATTGGGAAGCAAATAAGGTTATAAATGAGGAAGACTGACACAAGTGTACAAACTGTATATATGTATTAACTGTATATAACCACATAAAATAGTCAATGACAAAAATACTACTGTTTGAGAATTAACAAATATAAAGCATTAAAAAGGATTGCTTTGTCAAAAGGACAGAAAGGTTGATTCAATTTAAGTATCGATATTAAGTATCATATAGAAATCAAAGGTTTAACTTCAATAAAGTCAAGCTAATAAAGGAAAGATGTACAAACTGCATATATGTATTAACTGTATATAACCACATAAAATAGTCAATGACAAAAATACTACTGTTTGAGAATTAACAAATATAAAGCATTAAAAAGGATTGCTTTGTCAAAAGGACAGAAAGGTTGATTCAATTTAAGTATCGATATTAAGTATCATATAGAAATCAAAGGTTTAACTTCAATAAAGTCAAGCTAATAAAGGAAAGATAGATTAGTTGGGAGAATCACCAGTTCAAAATAGAGCAAAGGGGGCAAAATACAAAATGGGAAGGTGACACACAAAATACATAAAAGCGACAGGAAAGTAAATATTTCAATGTATATATATTTAATTCATATTTCTTCCCCCATAAATGAATTTCTGTTGTAGTATATAGCACACAGCATATTCTACATGATCGACTATTAAAAACTAGTAGGTACGGGTACATAAGCTTATGATTTTTTTAACAACATGAACAAAATTGTCTGTCTGGTTTTCTCAGCCTCATACACTATTACAAAGAGTCAAAGCCTGCACAACAGAAGAGGACCAGGAGAAGCTCATGCAAATTACAAGTCAGCATTCATTGAATGCTTTCTTGCTGCCAATTAAGACTGTAGGTGTACAGGTGAGTTATGTGATCTTACTGGGGATATAACTTTGTGCTGCTTGTTTTTACAAAGTTTGAATTTGAAATTACTTTGGAAAATTAAATGTGAAATCATATTCTAAGCTTAGAAAGGTAAAATAATTTTATAGATGTTATAGAGTGAATGAACTTATAAGAACTGAACACTTAGGCAAAAATCTTATAGCTGTAGTGTTTTTGTTTTGTTTGTTTTACCTCTAGTCAAAGGAAAGCTTTCAGAATCATTTATTTCACAGTTTGCTGATAGAGGTCAGGTCCTTATTTGTCTGTACACTTAGAATATGTACTGTGGCTTGAGAAGCATTTCTTTAGCTGCAAGAAGGCCTCAGATGAGTATATACATTGGTCATTAATAATAGTTTATTTTTGAAGACTACCCCTGATATTCTACCTCATTCGATACTTTTGTATTTAGCAAGAGAGGAATCTGGAGGAATCTAAAAGACACTTTCTCTTTTGTGTCTGTCTGTGATATGTGTGTATGTATGTATGTGTATGCAGGGACTCATGTAACCCAGGCTGGCCTCAGTCTGTATGTAATGGAGGCTGTACTTGAATATACTATCTCCCACCTGTGCCTCACAAATGCTGGGAGTATACACACATGACAGCACACTTGACTGAGCAGCCTGTTCTTCAGAGTTCTATCCTTAGTACCATTTACAAAAGAAAGTGAGCATCAACCTCATGGTACAGAATACAAAAGGACATTTAAAACTGAGTGAACTTGTCACTATAACACCAATATTGATAAAATAAAGAAAAATGGCAAAACTATTGTAGAGTATGCTAAGGAATTAAAAACATCATTTAAACTAAAGGGAAAATAGTGAATGAGATAAAAGGAGGCAAGGAAGAGGGAAAATCATAAGAAATAAGGTTAAGTAAAAGAAAAGAATAAAAAGTAGAGAAGAATGGGAAAAGAAAAAGAAATTGTTTTAAAAACTAGCAAAGAAAAACCAAAAGTAGGTTTTCTAATAGTGAAGAAAAAATACACAACCAGTTTTATATAACTATAGAAGGGGAATTAAAAAACAAGCGTAAAGCAAAGAAAAGACAAGCCCTAAACCCCAATGTAACAAAATCAGAATAACTACTATAAACAATAGGCAAAATAAAAGAATAGCTCTTTGTTCGTGGTGCTTCCTAGCTGGTTGGGTGTGTCCAAATGAAGCTGACTATCTCCTTCCCTGCCACCAGGTGTTAGAAAGAAACTCTTTGATGTGGATGATGAACACAGACTTTGTATGTTCTATGGGAAGCTTATGGCCACAGAAGCAGTTACCGATACTCTAGGCGAATAGTGGAAGGGTTCTGTGGTCTGAATCAGTGATGGAAATAAAGTAAGGTTTTCCCATTTAGCAAGGCATTTTGACCCATGGCAGAATGTGCCTGCTATTGAGTAAGGGGCATCCTTGTTAGCCCAAGGAGAACTGGAAACTGGAAGTGCAAGTCTGTTCACAAATGCATTGTAGATAGCAATCTAAATGTTCTAAACTTGGTTATTGTAAAAAAAAAAAAAAAGAGAGAGAGAGAGCAGGATACCAGGACTGACAGATACTACTGTGCCTCTATCATTTGGGAACTAAAAAAGAACTAGCAGAATCAGAAAGCTTTCAGTCTCTAAACATGTTGTTAGAAAGCCCTTAAAAAAGGTAAGAAGCCCATGACCAAAGCACCCAAGATCCAGCATCTTGTTACTCCACATGTCCTGTAACACAAATGCTGACTTATTGCTCTGAAGAAACAAGGAGGACACTGCAGGATATGTTAAACTATTGGCCAAGAGAATGAAGGAAATCAAAGAAAAACATAAGAACTGATTATAATATCACTGAGAGCATCTACTTGTAAGTTTTAGTCCAGTCAGAAACAAATCTTTAAGAGGGATAAGTAAGTAATCATACATTCAGACAGCTCCTCCCCCTTCTACTAAAATGTTAAAGGAAGAACAGAAAAGGAGCACGTTTACTTAACAGTCTGGGAGATAGATAGCTCAGGGACTAAGAACATTTGCTATTCTTTCATAGGACCTAAGCAGATCCTTAGTCATGCTGTTCCGAACAACCTATAACTAGCTCCAGGGCATCTGGTGGGTTCTGGATACCACCACTCCATCCCTTGTCCCGCCAATATAAATATTCATAGAAAGATGATGTATTGGTCCAGTCTTTTTTTGAGGCCTGTAGCTTGGAGAAAGGCAGTTGCACATGGCATGTGGAGCACAAAGCATGTGTCCTATGTATCTTGCTTGTTCTCCTGTAGGTATGGTAGGCAAATGTGCAATGTCAGCTAAAGCTGCTGCCCTTCAGGAGCTTCCTCTTGTAGTACCAGTTAGACCTTGGAGCCTGATGTAGGCTGGGCCTCTCATCCCTCTTAGACTCCTGATTGTGTGCCTTGGGGTGTTGTTTGTCCTGTTAGGGCTATCTCTTTAAGTGTAGATCTGTACTGTGGAGGAGTGCTGCCTTCCTGCTACCATTCACAGTTACTATGAGGCTTTGATGCACCTTAAATTGTATTATGCTTAAGTCTGCCCTTAAAACATTTGCTGTTGCCATGTCTTTAAACTTTGTAACTTTACATCTCTGATCAACCCTTCCTCATCCTTCTTTACCTCCCTCAACCCTAACTTTCTCCAGCCTCTGGTAACCACTATTGTACTAATATCTTACGTAAGATAAACTTTTTAAGTTCTACTTGTGAGCGTGGTCATGTGCTTCTTGTCTTTTGGTGCCCATCTTACTTTACATAGTGTAAAGATTTTGAGTTCTAAAATGAAAGGATTTTATTTTTCAATCATCTGAATAGCACTTCATTGTGTATATATAGTAATTTTCTGTTCTATTGATGAATACTTAAGTTGTTTCCATTCATTTATTTCTGTTAGTATTTGAAGTTTATTTTTAAACAAAATACTTCTTTTCTTTACTCAATCGATAAATATGGGTATTAGATCTTCCCTGTCAAACTAAATATGCTGGTTTGCCATAGTTGGGCAGCCATTTGGAATGACTTCCAAGTGGACTCCTGTATGTTTCATATAAATTGTTGAAACTATAATGGTTTCTTTATTCCTGAATTGATCCAGGTAGGATTTAATTAGGGGTGTTTTAATTTAGGACCTAACTTGTATTACTAGACAATTTGTAGAATATACTTTTCAGATATATCTTAAAAAGGAAAAACAAATTACTACTAATAATGTCGCTTTAAAAAATATTTTCTAATCCATCTTTTGACTTAACTGTTAAAAGTTGATTATATTTATTTTTACAGGGTGACTGTCGCTCTTACAGTTATGTATGTGGAATCTCCAGTAAAGATGAACCTGACTGGGAATCTCTTATTTTCCTTGCCAGACTTATACCTCGAATGTGTCATAACATTAACAGGTATGGGAATGAGGGTGTGGATGAAGTGAAAGAATATGTACTTTCAGGTCTTTTCCTAATGAAAGATTAGAAGGCTTAATTACACATGTAAGTAAGATGGAAGATGAGAGTGGTGTAGACACTTCTCTTTGTAATGTGCTTTGGTTAACTTGCCTTTTTCTTTTGCTTTGGATATGGTTGGGGGAGTACTTAATATTATCCTGTATTTTGATCCCTCATCACAGCATAATTATTTTGCTTATTTAAGAAAAAATATTGAAAGAAAGAATAATTTGGGGGGGGGGGCTATCTAGATGGCTCAGCAGGAAAAGGTTCTTGCTACTAAGCCGGAAAAACCTCAGTTCGACTCCTGGGATCCTCATGGCAAGAGGAGAGAAGGAATTTTGACAAGTTGTCCTCTCACCTCTACACATGTGATGACATATATGCATCCATAAAAGCTGAAGGCAGCTGTGCAGGCTAGTTTAATATCAACTTGATATCAGCTGGAGTCATTTGGGAAGTGAGACTTTGAATTGTGACCATGACTTCATAGGATTGACCTGTAAGCAAGCCTGTAGTGCATTTCTTAATTAGTGATTGATGTAGGTAGGACTGCCCAGCCCATTGAAGGCAGTGCCACCCCTGGGCTGAAAGTCCTGTTGTTATAAGAAAGCAGACTGAGCAAGCCAGTAAGTTGCATTCCTTAATGGCCTTTGACTCCAGGTTTTCTCTATTTGAGTTCCTGTCTTGCCTTCCTTTGATGATGGACTGTTGCCTGGAAGTATAAGAAATAACCCCCGCTCCTTTAGTTGCCATTTGTCATGGTGTTTTATATATATTTATATATAGAAGCCATAACTAAGGCAATTGGTAAATTGTATGTAAATTGGTATGTCTTTGACCTAAAGAACTAGTGTATAGCTTTGGATCGGTGGTGGTGGTGGTGGTGGTGGTTATTGGAAAGCAAATTAAAATTGGGCAGTGTTGCAGAAGGAGGACTTGATTGAACCTCCATAGTCCGTTTGGTTAGGAAGACATGTCAGGCCACTGGATTCTCTTACACAAATGCCAACAAGAACATAGGGTAGAGAAAGGAAACACTGATAGAGAATTTTGAGAATCTCAGCAGTGTGTCCTTGGACCAAAAATGTTCTCTGCTGGAAACAAGGAGGGAGAAAATGCAGATTTAATAGCTTATCTTTAAAAAGCCCACTAATGAGATAGTAGCCACTGTCTGTTTATTACAAAACAAAAATAATCACATGTCTTTTCATCTTTACCATAATGTAATTTGTATATCATGTAATTTGTGTATCAGGCTTCATTTCAGATCATGAAAAGCTTACAGAAAATTTCTTTTGAACAGTCTAGATTTAAGTAAAATTGGCTTGCAGTAAAGTGAATATAATCTCTCAAAGTAGTAATCCTACTTCCATAAATACTATTATTGCTTGTCCTTGTAAGATAAAGCTGGACTTAACTATTAATGCTCTTTGTGTCACACATCTGGAGGATGCTGCCCTAAAGATTGGATTAATACTTAGATTATGTCATTGATTAATACAATAGGCTTAGTAACCATGGGGGAAATCGTAACTGTCTGAGAACCAACCAGAGCTCTCCTGTGTGTCTGTGATTATCAGCCCGTCACAGGCAGTAGTTACAGATGAAGTAACATCTGTCTTTATTGTTCTTGACTATGCCAATTTAATTAGGATTCCTTGAATTCAAAGTGCTTTCTTTTACTTAGAGAAAGGCAGTTTAGTGTGGTTTATATTATCAAAGAATTACTAAATATTATATTTAGTGTAGTATATATTATCAAATAAAGGATGTTTAACACTTATCAATCAAAAAACTCGAATTGTTTAGTGTCAGAATTGCTAATGAAATGTTATTTCATAGTTGTCTCGTTCCAGTTTTTTTCATGAATATTATTTGCTTAACCAACAATAGTTGCTTGGGACTTCTTTTGTCTTTAGTTTGTACAGAAACTTGAAATGCATCTGTCAGGGTTAACCTGGAAGAGTTGTGTTAATGAGAGAGAGTTAATCTGTTAAGGAGAGAGTTGGGAAAGCCAGAATTGCAGATCCATAGAACATGCCACCCTGAACTGTCCTGAGAGGATTGAAAGTCCCACACACAGTTTCTCACAGTAGTGTGTTTTCTCTGACCTATTTCCATCTAGAGTTGTCTATATCTTTGGCCCACCAGTTAAAGAACCTCCTACAGATGTTACTCCAACTTTTTTGACAACAGGAGTGCTCAGTACTTTACGCCAAGCTGATTTTGAGGCCCATAACATTCTCAGGGAGTCTGGTAAGTGCTCATTCTGTTTATCACTGTATGTATAACAGGGTTTTTATAAGTTTGGTCTTATTATGGGAGTTTCCATAATACTGCTTGTTAAATACAGTTAATTTTTCAGCTATTCACAGACACTTAAGAGTAGCAAAAAATGTGCATAGCCATGCTTGTCTTCACAGCAGCCAGTGTGGACCACAGCACCATTCTTCTTGTTTGAGCTTTTACCTAACTGTTCTTGTTGGGGTCTATTTGCCTTTGTATTTTCAACATTTTCAGGGCTTTTTGTTGTTCATGATTTCACTATTGAAAAATCACCCTGAATTGTAACACTGAAGAGCTAGCTAGACCCCAGAGCACAAGAAAGCTGTGGTATACCTCATGTGAAGACCCATGTATTAGATAAGTTACCTTTTGTGAAGATCCATGTGTTAGATAGGTAAGTTTCCTCATGTGAAGATTCATGTGTTAGATAAGTCAAGGCAGGAGTTTTAGTCTGAGTAGCTCTCACTTTTGAGACTATCGTGTCTCAGCCTCTCATGGTGAGAGTACAGATATGAACTATTATATCCTCATGTGATTCGGCTGTGTCCACTTTCGACACTGTGGAAGTGTTTGAATTCTGTGTGTGACAAGTGTTTTATGTGTGCAAGGAAGGGAAAGAGTGAGAAATAACAAGAGATTCTTTACTAGATTTCCTTGAGTTAGGTTAGAATATTTTTCCATTGTAGGATGATACTAAGCACTACAGGGTTCTTTCTTTAGGGTATGCTGGGAAAATCAGCCAGATGCCAGTGATTTTGACCCCATTACATTTCGATCGAGATCCACTTCAGAAGCAGCCTTCATGCCAGAGGTCTGTGGTTATTCGAACCTTTATTACTAGTGACTTCATGACTGGTATACCTGCAACACCCGGCAATGAGATTCCCGTAGAGGTAATTTATGCTACTTTTTCTAATATACTGTGTGTCAGTGCCTCATGTATATTACATGGTACAGTGACAGAAATAGGCTGTGACAATTTAGGTTTTTAGGATTGATTCTTTATAGGTTCATTTTTCTCTCTGTTTTCACTTATTTAATACAGTGTAGCTGAAAGGGATTTTAAATCTAATACAACATTGATATACCTGCTGTTTCTGATTATTATGTAGTTAACCTAACCCTGTTGATTTTTACTTAATATAAAGAGTTTTCTCAGATAAAGACTCAATCCTAGGAGTGGAGAAGAGTTGGGATTTTTAAGAAATAACAATGAGATTTGATGATATTTACAATTACAATTATTTTTTAAGATGAAATCTTTTGTACCTCACGCTGTTTGTGAACCTTGGCTGAGGATGATTTTGACCCTCTGATCATCCTGCCTTCTCCAAGTGCTGAGACTGGCATGTGCCAGCCTGCTGGGGATTGAACCCTACAGTTCATGGTTTTCTTCACCACTCTCCTTGTCTTTCACCAAAGTGAAATTCCAAGGAGTCATTTATACAGCAGCCTGTGAAAAGTGGAACTGAGGCTTTGCTAAGTGGAGCCCTTTGTTACTGCACTAATATGAGGCTCTGACAGGGGCTGCTGTGTGGCTGGGGGTGTAGTTAGCATCTGTTTCTTATGGCCAAGTTTGTCAGCTCTTCAAGACAGTCAGGTGCGCAACTGTCTTTGACAGAGGTTGATATTAGAGTGCCTCCTGTGAGATTTTGGTAGTGCTAGAATTGTATATTTAAGCCATAGATAATTTACGAAGTATTAATGCATAAAGTGACATGCTTGGATGCTATAGCATTGTCAGACACTTTGAGGAGTAGTGACTCTAAGTCACTGTATCTGTGGAGAAAAATAATCTAAGTTTAGGCAGAACCATCTCTGATATGTGAAGAGTAACAGCAGAAACTGATCATGTTTTAGTTTTAGGGTGCAAGCCTAAGCCCTGTAGGATTATTGAACATGTGGTATATTCTCATTTTTTCTTGTAATCTTTGTTTTGGTAAACAGGTGGTGCTAAAGATGGTCACTGAGATAAAGAAGATTCCTGGAATTTCTAGAATTATGTATGATCTAACATCAAAGCCCCCGGGAACTACAGAGTGGGAGTAATAAATGTGTTGTTGAAGAACTGTGTGCAATTGAGGCTCATTAGAAACCACGTGTTAATGACTTGCAGTGCTGTGAACAATGTTCCTGAAGCAGCTACTTCATATCCAAGTTCTCATAGCAGCAAACCATGGCTTAGTGTGGAGCCGAGGATGATTAAAAGGCAAGGAATAGTTAGTGTGTCTAGGTAAATAATCAAGGCACCATTAGCCAAATGCAGACAGATTGTTCTTGCTTTTGCCTCCCTTATTCTTATATATGGATTCTTGATATCTGTATATGATGATGGAAGACTAGCTTCTGTCTGCTTGCTCATGTCTAGGAACTGTTAGAAGCAGAACACCCTTCAGTTACCAGTATGACTTACTGTGTGTGCCTTTTCGGGAATCTGAATTTTTTTTTAATTTTTTAATTTTTATTTTTTTCTTAAATGGGTGAAGAAAAGCTATTCATGCCATAGAAAGGTATAAGAGAGCTGTTTTGACTTTTTTTTGACATGATACAAGAAAAGTAAAATATAAGATGCTTCAAAGATGTAGCACACCAGGAATTTATTATGGAAGGACTTAGAGTTTGATGATGTCACAGCCATGGGTAAAAAGGAATGACCATGTTTCCTACAGATGTCATGCTTTTCGCTGTCATCTTGTCAATATAAACAAGAGCGTTGTTCTCCCAGCCATGTGTCACCAGTTTCTACAGCTGTGTAGAAAGAGTTATTAATCTCTCCCCAAGGCCGTCTCAGATACTCTCTGCCAATGAGGCTGTCTCAGAAAAGATTAAAAGGTGAGAACTTGTTCCCTTTCTTTGGGAGAGAAAATGTTTCTTTTACTTAGGAAAGAGCTGTAAAAGGACACCCTAACTCTGACCTGTAGACAGGTTTATTACTCCTAGTTCAGCAGTCTTGACTGATGTGGGGTGTTTGCCAATATCCTTTCTGCTACCTTCTGGAGAGGGTTCAAAACCAGTGCAGGCAGGACTTAATGCCATTGCCAGTAGTTCTCAAAGGTTCTTGATGACATTCACACAAGCCTGCGAAAGTAGACAGTACAAAGTGAAGTTCTAAGAAATACTACCATGTTTTTCTCACTTGCTTTTACCCCCAGTTGCAGTCTAATGTCTCGTTTGGCTCTTTTCTATTACTTGAGTACCAGTTTCTGTTTAAGATTTAGTGTTAAATGAAAACAAAAGGACACATAGCAGAAGTCATGGTTTTGGCTTGTCTAGAGGATAGCCAGCAACTGCTGCTTAACCAAGAGGGAACGATCTCTTACTGCAGACATCCACGCCAGAAACAGTGTTTGTCTTCTACAAAAGGTCAAGTGTTTATTGTCCCAGTGAGAAAGTTCTCCTGATGGCTTTCTAAAAGGAAGATGTGATAGATTTAGGCAGATTGAGGGTTGTGTTATTTCTGAGTGGGAACTGCCAAGTACAGAATGTTTACCAAGGTATCAATGCATTTGATTACATCAAAAACCTTGTTCTAGCAAAAGTATCTGGTGTACAGAGCAAGAATCAGGAAGAATGTAAGATGTTCTTACCCTGAAGTTTGTTTTGTGGCATACTGGTCACTGCCATGGTCTGTGTACAGCTGGTCAGGTGATCGTGTACTCTGGGAAGAGCTGCTCATTTGTGACTTTTGCATTCTAGACATTGATGATATATATATACTACTCAAAAAGATTAGAGTTAAAATGTACTTAGTGTTTTTCTAATATGTTCTCTTAGATGCCTTTATGTATGTAATCCTTAATGCTGAAAAGAAAACTTCTCCAGAACACCTCTGCAGAGGATATAGAAACTTTGTGAGACTGAACTAGTTTTCATGTTTACTATGTATTTTCCTGTGTGGTCATTTTGCCTGGTACTGTATAGCTTACTTGATGTCACAGTAGTTCATGTGGTCCATTGAAAATAGTCCAGTCAAGGAGACAAACGAGCTTAACTTGGGAATGGTTACCAAGTGACTTTAAGAACCAACTGCCAGGTTTTCTTGGAGGAAGCCATCCTTCCATTAAGGATATCCTTATAGGCTATTTACTTTTTGCTTGGACTTCATGCATAGTAACATTTATCACTTGATGACCTAGGCAGTTTTGGCGTACACTATTAGTTATTTGGGTTTGAGACACTTGTCTACATAATTGTGTTGTATTATTTCTTTGTAACTATTAGAATAAGTGAAATCTGAAAATGTGATTTATTCCAAAATTGGCAGACCAGAAAAAATTTAAAGCCAAATAAATAAATCCTAGCTTTATTTTAGTGGACGTAGTGATGGTCCATCTGTGGGATATAACAACCTAACATATTTTTTTTACTTTTTTTTTTTGTTTGTTTGTTTTAAGAGTAGTTTATTTTATGTATATGAGTACACTATAGCTGTCTTCAGACACATAGAAGAGGACATCAGATCCCATTACAGATGGTTGTGAGCCACCATGTGGTTGCTGGGAATTGAACTCAGGACCTCTGGAAGAGCAGTCTCTTAACTGCTAAGCCATCTCTCCAGCCCTTGATAGAAGTTTTGAGGACAAGTTTTTAGATATATCTCAGTGATGGGATTATACCAATTCTTCTCCCCTCCCCCCCTTATCTTGTAGCATGTAACCAAATATCATAGAATTGATTTCCTTGCTGTGTTGTGACTTAGCTTCTGATGGACAATTTTAGAGAATAACTGAATTCTATTCTGTATAGAGAATGAAGGTATTCAGGTAAAACAGACAAAACTGTCTGTCTTACTGATTTGCCTTGCTATTAAGGATATGTGGTTCTAGAAAGGTCAGTTTAATCTCATTGCCTCATCGATGAAGTTACAACATCAACCCAACCCTGAATGGGTACTCTGTGTTCTTGAAACAGTATTTATGTGGCTCATTCTCAAGTTCATCCTGTATTTGAGGACAACCTTGAATCTTCTCACCCTTGCCTGTCCCACCTCAGTCCTGTGCTCAGGTTATAACTGAACCCAGAACTGTGTCTATGCTTAGCAAACACTACCGATTGAGCCACGTGCCTAGGTGCATTCTTAGTTATAAGCAAGAAAAAACAGAGCAGGAGACGGTGGAAAAGCTGGATAGTGCTTTTCTTAAAACAACAACAACAAAAAAGACCACAAACATTTATCTGTGGCTACCAGCTGAAGAACATACTATCAAGATTTGGTCATCTCAGATTCTTAAAAATGGTCCTTTGCAGTGTTTGCAGACTGTCTCTTTACTATGTATTTTTGGAAGACCTGCTAGAATATGTTTCTGCTTTGACAACAGATAAGTATTCATAACTATTAACTTGGCAGAGCAGGAGCTGGATTTAGGCTTTCTGAGTCCCTGTTGACATTCTGTGTACAACTAACCAGGAGTAGATCCACAGTCACAGTATCATCTCTTGACAGGAGTTCTGGGGTCCCCATTGCCTTTCAGAAGTGATACCAACATTCTCACTCCCAGTGTTCTGACCATGCTTTCCCATTGCTCTCCTGTGTGAGTCTCAACACTGTCCACTCTCTGAAACTCTTCAGAGTGATGTTAGAAGTCAGGCCCTCACCACCCTTATTACCTCAGTATTGGATGCCTCTTTAATTAGCCCAAGTCTAGGTTTAACTCAGTACAGGTTAAATGTTACTGACTTGAGAATTCCCTCTTGTCTTGATCAAAGTAGCTATACCAGATGGCAGAGGAAAACTATCTTACCACATGAGGCTTTCACAGCAGTAATGGCTTTTGATGCATCTGTGTTTTTGTTGGGGTTGGGAGCCATCATTGGAAATTGAACCTAGATCCAGTTATAGTAGGGGAACATGTAACAGCCAAATGAGTCCCCAGAATATCAAGATGCCACTTTTCAACAGTAGGCACACTATACAGAAGAGTCATATCCCATGGAAATGTTCACCTTTTTATTGGATCCCAACCTTGGTTGCTGTCATCAGGAATTTAAAATACAAACTCAAATCTGACTAAATTGGTCTGTGTGGGGGGTGTGTGTATGTGTGCAGAGTTTCTCAGAAGGAAAAAATTACTATTAAGGCATATAACTGGTTTCTTGTCAAACAGGTAAGGAATGTAAACTGTAGAGTCTTGTTGAGATCCTCATTAACTAAGTTCAGACCCTGAGTCCAGACTTTTGGATCTGATTGCATCTGTGTTCCACAGAAGGTAGACAAACCAGCCTGTGTAGGGAATCTGAAGGGCAACTGACATTGTTACCCATGTTGAGATCTGTATATCCTCATGGACTTAGATTCACGCACTTTTTTCCTACTCCTTTTTATTTCCTCTTAGAAGAAATCTACCCTTGTGTTATAGCTGCCTGCAGTTCTGAGATTGCTCAGGTCATGAGCTAATAAGGCTGAGTTAGTACTACATAGCTGGAAACACCTTAGGAGCTGTGCCATTTGGTTATTAGCTATTAGAACTAAAGAGACCTCAACTAGTCATTTAATAGCACCATTGTAGTTTTTCTATTAAGATCTTTGTTTCCTGTGAATATTGTGGCAGCTTTGGACCTTATTTAGAGTTAATAAAGACACAAAAGAGGTTGGTTATTTCTTTTCATGTGTTACTTTCAGAATCACCAAAATATGAGTTGTTGAAAAACCCGAACGGAGTAGAATCTAGTGGAGTCACATACTTTTGAAGAACACATTTGTACTGTGTTTACATTGACTGTAACTATTACAACCTTGATATTTACATAAAGTGAATGTAAACATCCTCTGAAAATATTTTTTATAAAGTGCTACTTGTTCATTGAGATGAATAGTGTAGTTTTTGTGAATTGCTGTGTAATTGCTAGTGACTGCCATGTTTTTATGTTGCAATAATATTGACTATAAATCGCTTTGCTAAATTAATGTGAAATGACTAAAATCTCTTCTGTCTTCAGTAAATTTTACAAAGAAGTAAATGATGATTTCATAATTTGTCATTAAGTCTTGGTGTCTAACAAAAAGAGAAACAAGAACCAAAAGGACCCAACATGTTTAGATTGTCAAAACATTGCATATACTATCAGGGGTTCTGGACAGTAAACTTAGTCAACTTCCCTTAGGTGTGTAGGAATCTGACAACATCTTGTTCAGATTAACAGTGGACACAAATCTTTGGGTTGCTCTTTAGTTAAATGACCAACTAAAGGTGTGTATATGCATGTATGCTTTTAAAATTAGCCACAAACATGATGTTCTGAGTATTTGTTTTATGTAAATCTTTATTCAGCTTCTCAAAATGCAAAATTTACTAATTTAAGATATTTTATAGTGCAGCAAGTCAAACCTCGTGACTGATGTATAAGCATTTGTCTACAGCTACATCACAAGCATTGGGTTCTTATCTGTTTATAGCTGTATTATGAATGGAGCAAAGCTGTCTCCTTTCAGAGAAGATAGAGGAAACCATGGGCAGACATAGACACAGTGCTGACAGCCACGGTGTTCTGCCTTGTTAGTGCTTCAAAACTGGGACCTGATACAGCTTTCTGCTAACCCAGAAAATAAATTTAACTTTATTTTTTGGGAGGTTTTTTACTATCTTACCACAGCTTTAAAAAAATGTTTCTGAGTTTAAATATGGAGAGTTTATAAACCAAAACTGTCATTCAGCATTTAAAAAAATGCCATACTTAACATGGGCCAGTTTTGTTGTTCATTTTAAAAGTTATTTGTGATTTATATTACAAGAGTTTATGTAGATTAGGTCCTAAGAATTTAGAGATCCTTATCTAACCTTGGTATTAAGTTAAATCCTTATTAAATTTGTCTTTAATTAGAGTACTGTGCCTGCATTACTGTTCTTTTAGACAACATATTACTGCCAAATATACTAATTTTTCTTTTAAACTGTGTTAGTGAAAATTATTTAAAAATTCCCACTTAATATGGCTATGTAAAATAATAGAATACACAAGAACCCTTTGTTAAGGCGTCTGTCCAATTACATTGCAGTGATTGTCATTTACTCTAATTTGTGGAATAAAACAAGTATTTAGCTAAGTGCAAGAATTTTCTATCTTGTGATTCTAATGCAACCTCTATTTGATTATAAGTGGCAAAGATATAATTTTGATAGCATTTAATTGGGAAAGTACCAAAAGTCCATATACATTCAAGGACTGTTTACTCCATAAACTTCTCTAAAAATTTGGAAAATTTTAAATACAAAGCTTAGGACAGCGCAATATAAGAAAAAAGCTAGGATGCTGAATCATCATTCACTGGTGATATTCTATGACAATTCATTTTAGAATAAATATTTCCCTTTTATGAGTAAAAATTCGTAATTTTTTGTGATAGTTATTTTAAGATTTGTTTTCGAAACTTTGTATATGTGTGTGGCTGTATGTGTGTATGTGGATATGAGTGCAGGTGCCCTTGGAGATCAGGGGAGGGTATCAGACCCTCAAGCTGGAGCTAGAGGAGCCACCAAGGATTGTGCTGGACCCAAACTGCCTTAAGAGCAGGATGTGCAGAGTTACATAGTGAATAACCAGCTAAAGTGACAGCCTGCTGACATTCTAGCCCAGTAGAGAATAACATACTTGTTACTTTTTAGAGATTGTAACATTTCTCCATCCAAATCCACCTCTATACTTCTCTCTTTCAAATTAATGACCTCTGTTTTTAGTAATTGAAATAAGTTGTTTTGTTTTGTGTGACAGTGTTTTTCTCTGTAGCCCTAGCTGTCCTTAGAACAGGCCTCAAAGTCACAGAAATCTGCTTGCCCCTGTCTCCTTAGTGCTGGGATTTAAGGCGTGCACCAACATGCTCACCTCGAATAACATTTTAAATAAAAGTTGAAATAAAAAAATGGCTAGATGTAACTCTTAATTGAAAACTCTTAATTGAAAATATTTCTGTCTGACTTTATTTCAGGTCCATTTTCTTGCAGAAGTAAAGTTAACCACTTCAGTCTCAGGCAGTTTTTCAAGTTTTTTATTATACTAATTTTTTGTTTATATGTTAAAATACCATGACCAGAAACAACATAGAGAAGAAAAAAATTATTTGGGTTTATGGTTGCAGTGGGAAGCAAGTCCATTATGAGCCAAGCATGGTAGTGCACACCTTTAATCTCAGCACTCAGGAGGCAGAGGTAGATAGACCTTTGTGAGTTTCAGGCCATCCAGAGCTACATTAGTGAAACTGTCTCAAAGAAACAAAATATTGTCTGTCATGCTGGGAGAGCTGAATGTCCACATCTTCAAATGAAAGTAGTGAGCTCAGAGTGAAGAAAATGTGCGGCTTTAAAATCAAAGAACACTTCCAGTGCTGTTCTCCAGCAAGGCTGTACCTCAACCTCTGCCAAAGAGTGCTACCAACTGGAAACCAAGTGTTTAAATGCCAGATCTTATGGGCACATTTCTCATTCAGATCACCACATGTAATTTATATACCACTGTCTCATGTAGAACTTTTTCCATTAATTTACTCATTTTATATGGTAATATCATCCCACCTTCTAAGTTTTATCCTCATACATGTCCCCCTCCCCTTCTCTGAGGAGGGTGAGCCCCAACCTGTAACCCCCTTCTCAATCAAATCACTGCAGGACTGGGCACATCCTCTCACTGAGGCCAGACAAGGCTGCCCAGTTAGGGGAATGGAATCTACAGTCAGGCAACAGATTTAGGGATAGCCCCCACTCTAGTTGTTGGGGAACCCAACACAAAGACCAAGTTGCACATTGGGTATATATGTGCAAGGGGCCTGGGTCTAGCCCCTGGGTGGTCTTTGGTTGGTGATTCCATCTCAGAGAACCACCAAGAAAGAGTCCAGGTTAGTTGATTCTGTTGGTCTTCTATGGAGTCTCTGTCCTCTTCAGGTCCCTCATTTGTTCCCCCAACATTTCCTCCCTGACCTCCACCTAATGTTTGCCCGTGAGTCTCTGCATCTGTTTCTATTGGCTGCTGGGAGGAGCCTCTCAGAGGACAGGTATGGTAGTCTCTAAAAGCATAACAGAGTATATCATGCATAACAGAGTATATCATTAATAGTGCCAGGGATTGTTTCTTACCATGGGATGAATCTCAACTTGGGGCAGTCATTGGTTGGCCATTCCCACCATTTCTGTTCCATCTTTGCCTTTGCACATCTTGTATGCAGGATACATTTTGAGTTAAAAATTTTGTGGGTGGGTTGCTGTCCTTATCCCTCCACTGGGAGTCCTCCCTGATTACAGGAAGTGGCCACTTCAGTATCCATATGCCCCACTGCTAGGAGTCTCAACTAGAGTCACCCATAGACACCCTTAGAGCCTCCCATCTCATCCCAGGTCTCTGACGCATCCTAGAGACCCCTCTTCTGTTGATCTCCATTCTCTTTCTCATGCTCTCACTACACCTGATCTCCCACCTCGCTGCTTCCCTCCTTCTCCCTTCTCCCACCCAGTTCCCTCTCTTCATCTACCTCCAATATTCCCTCTTCTGAGAAAGATTTCCTTCCTTGGGCCCTGATTGTTATTTGGTTTCTTTGGGTCTGAGGATTGTAGTTCAGTTTTCCTGTTCTTTATGGCTAATATCCACTTAGCCATATCAGTGAGTACATACAGTGCATGTCATTTTGGGTCCGGGTTACCTCACTCAGGATATTTTCTAGTTCCATCCATTTGCCTGCAAAGTTCTTTTTTTTTTCTCTGATCAAGGCTCCAAGCTTTAATGTTCAGCTCTCAATTTAAAGGGGAAGGCCCAACCCAAAACCCCTCCTGGTTTCAGCCGGAGATGAGATGGGTAGGATAATCCATAATTTGTTCTAGGCCACAGCCAGCTATATCTCAAGGCAAGCCCAGGGGCAGTTCTGCTTGTGTTCTGTGCAGCTAAGGTGGGTAACTACCTAGATCCTATCACTTGATCTGTTGTGGTAAGCAAGGTCTCTCAGGCATGCTCAAGGCTGGGGGGAAGGGCACAGTTCCCCCTTTTTTAGTTTATAAAGATGAGCAGTGCCAGCAGCTTGATGGGGTACACGATTTCATCCCATCTGGGTACAGAGTGGCTGGGTGACTGTGCATGGCTTAGGTTGGCATCTATATTGCTCCTATATTACCTGTCCTCGAGGAAAACATACATAGCATATTGATGTATGCCTCTGCCTTAGGTTTATAGGAGCTCAAGAATACTCTTAACTGTCATTGACTAACTCGCCATCATTTGCACACTCTTTCCCAAATAGACCAAAACTATGTTCAGACCAAAGGACCTGTGAGCATGCACTCAATGCAATTCTTCATAGCGATGAATAACTGCCATGACGAATGGTTGGGCTTGCTGAGAGAGAGATCCTGTGCGAAGGCAACCTATCTGCTTTAGACACAAGATTCAAAAGTTAACAGCAGCATGATTATCCAAGCCATGTAGGAAATAAGTTGAAAGTGGAAATGTTTCAGTATCTAATCCAACTGCTGGTTGACAGAGATCAGACACACAGACTAGCCACCAGGTATATAGTGAGTGACTTTAAGTATTGATGGAGACTACATGCCAGGTTAAATCAGTTGGCTGATAAGGATTTTGAGCCATCTTCATCATCAGAATCATAACTATTAGGCTCAAGATCTGTGTCCACTTGACGGACCAATCTTTGAGGCATCCATCGTGCTCCATTTTCTTTTTCTGAAAAAATATAGACCGAGCCACAACCCCAAATTAAAACAGTGTCAGGACCATTCCAAGTATTAGGGAGTCTCTCCATTTGACCCTGGCAAATGAACTGGAAGTAACTGGATGACAGTGGCAACCTGCTCAGACTGACCTTTAACATCAGTTGCCTGCAAAGTTCTTGATGTCCTTATTTTTTTATAGCTGAGTAGTGTTCCACTGTGTAAATGAACCACATTTTCTTTATCCATTCTTCAGTTGAGGAGCATCTAGGTTGTTTTCAGTTTTTGACTATTATGAATAAAGCTTCAGTGCACATAGTTGCGAGAGTGGTGGGATGGTGGAAAATCTTTTGGGTATATGCCTAGGAGTGGTGTAGCTGGGTCTTGAGGTTTAGAACCATTTCCAATTTTCTGAGAAGCCACAAAATTGATTTCCAGAATTGTTGTACAAGCTTGCAGTTCCAGCAGCAATGTTCCCCTTGCTCTACATTCTCGACAGCATGTACTATCTGTTGAGTTTTTGTTCTCAGCCATTCTGAGTGTAAGGTAGAATCTGAAAGTCATTTTGATTTGCATTTCCCTGATGACTAAGGATGTTCAACTTTTCTTTAAGTGTTTCTCAGCCATTGGAGATTTCTCTGTTGAGAATTCTATTTAGCTTTGTACCCAATTTTTTAAAATTAATTAATTTTTCATTGGATATTATATTTATATTTCAGATCTAATCCCCTTACCCCATTCCCCCCCTGCCCAGGATCCCCCTATCCCATCTCTGCTCCTCCTGCTTCTATGAGGATGTGCCCCTATCTACCCCCTCACTCCCACATCCGCACCCTCGAATTCCCCCACACTCGGTGTCCAGCCTTCATGGGACCAAGGATCTCCTCTCCCACCTATGCACAACAAGGCCATCCTCCCCTACATATATAGATGGAGTCATGGGTCCTTCCCTATGTGCTCCCAGGATGGTGGTTTAGACCCTGGGTAGCTCTGGTTGGTTAGTATTGTTGTTCTCCTCATGGGGCCACAAACCTTTTCTGCTCCTTCAGTCTTCTCTCTAACTCCTCCATTGCGAACCCCTTGATCAGATCAGTGGTTAGCTGTGAGCATCTGCCTCTGAATATGTCAGACTCTGGCAGATCTCTAAGGAGACAGCTATATCAGGCTCTTGTCAGCATGCATTTCCTGACATCCACATCAGCATCTACCTTTGGTGGCTGAACATGGGATGGATACCCAGGTGGAATGGTCTCCAGATATCCCCTCTTTCAGTTTCTGTCCCACATTTTGTCTTCATATTTGCTCCCTTGAGTATTTTACTCCTTCTAAGAAGGACCAAAGCACCCATACTTGGTCTTCCTTCTTCATGAGCTTCATGTGGTCTGTGAGTAGAATCTTGGCTATTTCAAGCTTCTGGGCTAATATTCACTTATCAGTGAGTAAATACCATTGTGTTCTTTTGTGATTGGGTAGGAGTGTTCCCCTTGCTCTACATTCTTGACAGCATGTACTATCTGTTGAATTTTTGTTCTCAGCCATTCTGAGTGTAAGGTAGAATCTGAAAATCATTTTGATGTACATTTCCCTGATGACTAAGGATGTTCATTTTCATGACAGGGGGCATAATGGCTGGAGCTCTTGACTAAGTGTGCAGCTTTGTGGTTGGCTGCATTGTGATAGCAGAGAGGAAGCAAACAGACGACAGAAAGTAGGGTCTGGATGTAAGATCCTCCTCCCACTGACTTCCTATAGCTATGTCTTGCTTCCTGAAGGTTCCATGACATGCTACCCTGTCAGCAGCACCAGCTGGGGAATCAGGCATGAGCTTATAGTGGACATCTCACATTCAAACCATGTCAAACCATGTTAGTAAAGTGGTTGGTTTTCCAGAGCCTTACAGGGCTCAGGTGTTTTCTTTCTTTGGAGGCAAAAACAAGTCTAGACAGAATCTGTCACTATTTCTGAAAGAGGCCTGACTGCCTCAAACCTTCAAGGATCAAACAAGGCTGGGAGAGTGCAGAAAATATAGTCACTGTGTTGACCCAGGAGTCTGGGCTCTGCACATGTGATCAAACACCCACGGTCATTTATGTTTTTCTGAACTAAGGATTCTTGAAGTCAGAATTGTGTGGAAATTATATTTTGCCTCAAAGTACCATAAAAGAAACCCCACCATTGCAAGTAGTGGCAACATTACTATTAAAGTGCCATTCAGTTTGAGCCTTAGAAACATTCATCCACAATCAGAACATCATTGCTTCATTAAGTCCTCAGTTTCTGAGAAAAACTTGCAATAATGTATGTCCAGGATCTGACATAGCTCCTTTCCACAGGTCTAAAGTAGATCATGGGTTTTGGTGCCTGTATCTCAGCATGCATTTGCCATGGGAGATTATATCTGTTCATTTGTGAAATGAAGTAAACCAAAACAGTCATGTGAGGTGATGTTCTGGGAATGAGGCATTGAGCACCCATCAGTGTGCATTTCATAAGACCCCTCCCTGTGAGAGTACAGAGGTCGCCTTTTGTCACCATTGCTAGATCTTTGTTGAATTTTGTGCCATTTGGAGGAAGCTATCACTGAGACCCTGGTAGAAATAGACCAGCATTCTGAAGGTTCTCAAACTGGATACCAGATGCTGGTGTACAAATCAGAAGCCTCCTCAACCTGAATCTAATTCATGATGTGAGAAAGGGTAACAAATGCAGAGACTATTTGAAAGTATAAAATAGTAATTTCAAAATATTAGTATAAGGGCTGGGGAGTTGACTCAGCAGGTAAGAGCACTTGATACACTTCTAGAGGACCTGAGTTTGGTTCCCAGAACCCATGTCAGGCTGCTCACAACCATCTGTATTTTCCTCTCCAGGAGATCCAATGCTTTTGTCTTCTAAGGACACCTGCACTCATGTGTACATAACCATGTGCAAACACACACCAACACAGAATTAAAAATAAAATTTCCAAAATATATTAAATACTAAGATCACAAAGTATACTAATGATTTTATGGTTTCCAGTATAGCATTTCCTCAAAAAATTAGACTAATCTTCCTGAATGATAAGCAAACCTTTTCTAAGAGGTAGCCTTGGCAACCAAAGGGTAATTTTTCAGAAATGCCTGCCAAGGTAAGAAAGGGAGGGCAAAGATGAGATCGGGCATTCTGAGAAAGTTGTAAAGAAAGCCTTAATTAAGCTCATTAGGGATTATTATGCTGTAGCAGTGTGGAGTGACCATTCACATAGTGTTTCAACAAACAATCTGGATAAAGCCAAACTTTGAAGCCATTTAGGGAGCATCTTCTGAGAATCTGTCTATTCACTAAATATAGTCACCAGCTTTGGGAAGTATGAAGGGAGAATACGTGAACCATCCACACATCAGAAAGAGAAGACTAGTGAGAACTTTGACAGACCACTGGCCAGGGTCAGGAAGTCACCTTCATGTTCACTGTGAAGGCTGAGCCTGCTGTGGTAAAATGAGCATTGCTCCCATAGTTCACCAGTGAACTAGGAATGAGAGACTCTGGGCGTTCTCTCTGGGTCAGTGGGAGACTATACTTAGCTAACAACTGAGAAATCCTATAGTGAGGATGAAGTGTGGCCCAGGTGACTGATGATAATGATAGTCTCATATGCAAAATGTGCTGAGGGTTATAGAAAACGTATTTCTATTAGTATATTTATATATTTTATTTTATATATGTATATATACATACATACATGTATGTATTATGTGCACAATATGAATGTATTATCTTATGAAGGATGTGTGTGGGGTGTATTTTTGTGCATGTGTGGGCAGGACCATGTACGCATACATATGTGCCTGTGGTCTAAAAGGCAAAGATTGACATTGGCTGCCTTCCTTGCCTGTGCCCCACTTTATAAATTATGGCAGTCTTGCACTTGAACTAAGAGCTGATTTGTCTAGGGTGGCTTGCTGGTTTGTCCTTGGGCTATCTGTCATGCATGCTTTCCCCACATTCCTGTGAGTGCTGAGGATCCCAATTCTGGTTCTCCTACTTTCAGAGCAATAGCTTTTAACCACTGAACCATCATCTCCCCAGTCCCACACCATTGAGTTTGTATAGGAAAATATATAGAGGAGAAAGTTAAAACCGACACATTAACCTAGTAATACTGCATGAGTACTGACTGGGGCTGGAAATGAACATGGAGTCATGAAAATGATTGGTCGGCTAAAGTAGTATGGCAAGGGAATGTTCTGTTTCTTCTGATTTCTATTCGGCAGTTTTGTCTTACTTTTAAGAAGAAAATACACAGATGAAAGAGTCACAATTTGTTGGTAAATTCTAGAAACTTAGACTATAATTTCAAATGTGTTAACTTTATGCACACTGAGATTTTCGTTTGTATTCTTTGTTTAGCTCCATACCACATTTCTAAATAGGGTTGTTTGATTCTCTGAAATCTAACTTCTTGAGGTCTTTGTATATATTGCATATTTTCCCTCTATCAGATTTAGGATTGGTAAAGATCTTTACCCAATCTGTTGGTTGCCATTTTGTCCTATTGACAGAGTCCTTTGCCTTACAGAAGCTTTGCAGGGTTTTTTGTTTGTTTGTTTTTGGTTTTGGTTTTGGTTTTGGTTTTTCTAGACAGGGTTTCTCTGTATAGCCTTGGCTGTCCTGGAACTCACTCTGTAGACCAGGCTGGCCTCGAACTCAGAAATCCGCCTGCCTCTGCCTCCCAAGTGCTGGGATTAAAGGCGTGCGCCACCACCGGCCAGCCCATTTGTTGATTCTTGATCTTAGAGCATAAGCCATTGATGTTCTGTTCAGAAAAATTTCCCCTGTGTCCATGTGTTCAAGGCACTTCCCCACTCTTCTATTAGTTTCAGTGTATCTGCTTTTATGTGGAGGTCCTTGATCCAAGTGGATTTGAGCTTTGTATAAGGAGATAAGAATGGGTCAATTTGCATTCTTCTATAGGCTGACTTCCAGTTGAACTAGCACCATTTGCTGAAAAATGCTGTCTTTTTTCCACTGGATGGTTTTAGCTGCTTTGTTAGCTTCAATTCTATTCCATTGACCAACCTGCCTGTCTCTGTACCAATACCATTCAGTTTTTATCACTATTGCTTTGTAATACAGCTTGAGGTCAGGGATGGTGATTCCTTCAGAAGTTATTTTATTGTTCAGAATAGTTTTTGCTATCCTGTTTTTTTTTTTTTTTTTGTTATTCCAAATGAATTTGAGAATTTCTCTTTCTAAATTTGTGAAGAATTGAGTTGGGATTTTAATAAGAATGACACTGAATCTGAAGATTATTTTAGGCAAGATAGCCATTTTTACTATATCAATTCTGCCAACCTATGAGCATGGGAGATCTTTCCATCTTCTGAGATCTTCTTCAATTTCTTTCTTCAGAGACTTGAAGTCCTTGTCATACAAATCTTTTACTTTCTTGGTTAGAGTTATATCAAGGTATTTTATATTATTTGTGACTATTGTGAAAGGTGTTGTTTCCCTAATTTCTTTCTTATTCCTTTTGTCCTTTGAGTAGATGAAGGCTACTGATTTGTTTGAGTTAATTTTATATCCAGCCACTTTGCTGAAGTTGTTTATCAGGTTTAGGAGTCCTCTGGTGGGGTCACTTAAGTATACTATTATATCATCTGCACTAGTAATATTTTGACTTTTCCCTTTTGATTTGTATCCCTTTGATCTCCTTTTGTTATCTAATTATTCTAGCTAGAATATTGAATAGATAGGGAGAGAGTGGGCAACCTTGTCTAGTCCCTGATTTTAGTGGGATTGCTTCACGTTCTCTCCATTTAGTTTGATGTTGGCTATTGGTTTGCTATATATTGATTTTACTATGTTTAGGTATGTGCCTTGAATTTCTGATCTTTCCAAGACTTTTACCATGAAGTGATGTTGAATTTTGTCAAATGCTTTTTCATTATCTAATGAAATGATAGTGTGGTTTTTTTTTCTTTGAGTTTGTTTATGTAGTGGATTTCTGTATATTGAACCATCCATGCATGCCTGGTATGACATCTACTTGATCATGGTGAATGATCATTTTGACATGTTCTTGGGTTTGGTTTGTGAGAATTTTATTGAGTATTTTTGCATCAATATTCATAAAGGAAATTGGTCTGAAGTTTTCTGTCTATGTTGGGTCTTTGTATGGTTCAAGTATTCACGTAATTTTGGCTTCATAGAAAGAACTGGGTAGTTTTCCTTCTGTTTCTATTTTGTTGAATAGTTTGAAGAGTATTGGTATTAGGTCTTTTTTGAAGGTCTGATAGAATTCTGCACTAAACCCTTCTGGTCCTGGGCTTTTTTCAGTTGGGAGACTTTTAATGACTGCTTTTATTTCTTTAGGGGTTATGGGACTGTTTAGATTGTTTATCTGTTCCTGCTTTAACTTTGGTACTGGTATCTGTCTAGAAAATTGTCTATTTCATCCAGATTTTCCAATTTATTTGAGTATAGGCTTTTGTAATAGGACCTGATAATTTTTGAATTTCTTCATTTTCTGTTATTAAGTCTACCTTTTCATTTCTGAATTTATTAATTTGGATACTATCTCTGTGCCCTCTGGTTAATCTGGCTAAGGGTTTATCTATCTTGTTGATTTTCTCAAAGAACCAGCTCCTGGGTTTGTTGATAGTTCTTTTTGTTCCTACTTGGTTGATTTCAGCCTTGAGTTTGATTATTTTCTGCTGTCTACTCCTCTTGGGCATATTTGCTTCTTTTTGTTCTAGAGCTTTCAGATGTGCTATTAAGTTCCTTGTGTATGCTCTCTCCAGTTTCTTTTTGAAGGCACCCAGATCTATGAGTTTTCCTCTTAGCACGGCTTTCATTGTGCCCCATAAGTTTAGGTATGTTGTACCTTCATGTTCGTTTGTTTTTTGTTTTTCGAGACAGGGTTTCTGTGTGTAGCCCTGGCTGTCCTGGAACTCACTCTGTAGACCAGGCTGGCCTTGAATTCAGGAATCCTCCTGCCTCTGCCTCCTAAGTGCTGGGATTAAAGACGCGAGCCACCACCGCCCGGTGTGCCTTCATGTTCATTGAATACTAAATAGTGTTTAATTTCTTTCTTTATTTCTTCCTTGACCAAGTTATCATTGAGTAGAACGTTCATTGTTCAGCTTCCATGTATATGTGGACTTTCTGTTCTTTTTGTTGTTATTGAAGGCCATCCTTAGTTCGTGGTGATTTTAGGATTAATGGGATTATTTCAATCTTTTTGCGTCTGTTTTGTGACTGATTATATGATTAGTTTTGGAGAAGGTACCATGAGATGTGGAGAAGGAAATATATTCTTTTTTTAAGGATGGAATGTTCTATAGATATCTTTTAAATCCATTTGGTTCATAACGTCTGTTAGTTTTACTGTGTCTCTGTTTAGTTTCTGTTTCCCTGATCTGATCATTGCTGAGAGTTGGGTGTTGAAGCCTCCCACTACTATTGTGTGATGTGCAATGTGTGCTTTGAACTTTAGTAAAGTTTCTTTTATGTGTGTGGGTACTCTTGCATTGAGAGTTCATCTCGGTTGATTTTTCCTTTGATGAGTATGAAGTGTCCTTCCTTATCTTTTTTGATAACTTTTGGTTAAAAGTCAATTTTATTCAATACTAGAATGGCTACTCCAGCTTGTTTGTTAGGATCATTTGCTTGGAAAATTGTTTTCCAGCCTTTTATTCTGAAGTAGTGTCTGTCTTTGTCACTGAGGTGCGTTTCCAGTATGCAGCAATATGCTGGGTCCTGTTTATGTTTTCAGTCTGTTAGTCTATGAATTTTTTTGGGTAATTGAGTCCATTGATGTTAAGAGATATTAAGGGAAAGTGATTGTTGCTTCCTGTTATTTTTGTTGTTACAGGTGGAAATATGCTTGTGTTGCTATCCTCTTTTGGATTTATTGAAGGAAGATTACTTTCTTGCTTTTTCTAGGCTGTAGTTTCTCTCCTTGTTTGGGAGCTTTCCTTCTATTATCCTTTGTAGGGCTGGATATGTGGAAAGATATTGTGTAAATTTTTTTTGTCATGGAATGTCTTGGTTTCTCCATCTATGGCAACTGATAGTTTTGCTGGGTAGAGTAGCTTGGGCTGGCATTTGTGTTGTCTTATAGTCTGTATGACATCTGCCCAGGATCTTCTGTCTTTTATAGTGTCTGGTGAGATATCTGATTTAACTCTGATAGGTATGCCCTCATAAGTTACTTGACTTTTTCCCCTTACTGCTTTTAATATTCTTTTTTGTTTTGTGCATTTGATCTTTTATTATGTGACAGGAGGAATTTCTTTCTGGTCTAGTCTATTTGGAGTTCTGTAGGCTTCTTGTACATTCATGGACATCTCTTTCTTTAGTTAGGGAAGTTTTCCTCCGTAATTTTGTTGAAGATATTTACTGGCCCTTTAAGTTTGGAATCTTTGCTCTTTTCTATACCTATTATCCTTAGGTTTGGTCTTCTCACTGTGACCTGGATTTTCTGGATGTTTTGTGTTAGGAGCTTTTTGCTCTTTGCATTTTCTTTGACAGTTGTGTCAATGTTTTCTATGGCATCTTCTACACATGATATTCTCTCGTCTCTCTTGTATTCTGTTGCTTTCATCTATGACTCCTGATTTCTTTTCTAGGCTCTCTATCTGCAGAGTTGTCTCCCTTTGTGATTTATTGTTTGTATTTCCATTTTTTTAGATCCTGGATGGTCTTGTTCAATTTCTTCTCCTGTTTGGTTGTGTTTTCATGTACTTCTTTAAGGGATTTGTTTATGTTTCATCTTTAAGGGCTTCTACCTGTTTACCTGTGTTCTCTTGTATTTTTTTAAGGGAGTTATTTATGTCCTTCTTAAAGTCCCCTATCATCATCATGAAAATTGATTTTACACCTGAATCTTGCTTTTTCTAAGTGATGGTGTATCCAAGACTTGCTATGTTGGGAGAACTGTGTTATGATGACTCCAAGAAACCTTGGTTTCTTGTGCTTATGTTTTTATGCTTGCTTCTTGACATCTGGTTATTTGTAGTGCTACCTGCCCTCATTGCCTCTGATTGGAGCTTGTCCCACCTGTGAATCTGGTTTTGTCAGAACTCCTCAGAGTATAGCTGTCTCTGTGATCCTGTAGTTCTGAGATTCTCTGATCCTGAGATCCTGGGTATGCCAGAGCTCCTGGGAGTCAAGCTGCCTCTGGGATCCTGACATCCCGGTATGACCAAGATCCTGAGATCCTTTGATTTTGGGTGTGCCTGGAAGTCGAGTTTCTTCTGGATGTTGTGGAACTCAGTGCAGAGCTAGTGCCCAAGGTCTGCTCAGGGCACTGGCTCAGACTGGAAGGGAGAGTAGTACTTCTGGTGTTAAATAATAAATAAAATGGTATGTGTAAAAAAGTTCATTAAATATATCTAGGCCTAACAGAATTTTTTGAAGGTATTTTGTTGGTATCCTAGTCATCAATGAGGTAATAAGACTGTTGTCACCTCTTTTGATACTTTATGATGAAGCAGGATACTGTTTCTTACCTTTGGAGTAGAGAAAACCATGGAGTTTGCTATAGTGAGACTCAATGCTAAACAGGAGGGGATAGTTTCTACAAATTAAAATGAAGCTTAAACTCAGAATTAACATTTCTATCATTTATTGTTTCAAAGCATATGGGGATTTTCTGAAGTTTCTTCTCAAAGCGTTACTTGGCTCCCAGTCCAGATCCACAAATTGCAAGTGATTGCAAGGTCTGTGATTGAGACATGAAAATTATGTAGCAAGTAGTGACAAGCCAAGTCCACTGGGACATACACATGTACACTCAATCAAGGTGCTTCACTAAAGCGTGTGTGATTTCCATGCCAGTCAGTTTCTTAAAACTCATCTTATTAAAATGGCCAGCATACAGATATGTTTAGCTCTAGGACTTCTTGCATTTTTGTGGGCTGAATTGGGTACTCAAATCAAATCAGAGGAACTACAGTGCAGGTTGATGGCCAAGTTTAATTTGTCTGGATATGTAGATGCCAAAAATCATTCACTTGTTATTGCAGGACTGTTTCCTATCCATTCCAGAATCATCCCAGTAGATGAAGATATTTTGGAGCCAGTATCACCCCTGTGTGAAGGGTAAGCCATCTTCTTTCTTGTCAATTCAAATGGGGGTGGGAGGAGGAATGGTGAGCATGGGTTTGGGTCTCCAGCTGGAGTCTTGATTCTGTACAGAGCATTTGCTCCTCACAGAGTGCTCTGTGGTACAGCAGCAGCTAAGAGGTTGCTAGGTGTGTACAGTTAGGGGCTGCTACCCAGATTTGTAGAATCAGAATCTGTTTTTAGAAGACTCCTGTTGATTCATGTGTGTATTGAGGTTTCAGAAGAACAGATGCTGAATTTTGTAGTATTGCGTTTTTACTGTTTAGTAGCAGAGACTAAAACTCTTTTCAAGAGAAGCACACTGTAGGGGAGCACTGATTTATCTGAGCAAGACCTACCCTGGCTGACTTTTGCCCATAGTGTTTGTATCTCTACATTGCCACTTCAGGAAATAAAATCCATGCCTGATACTAGAATTTACCAGTAATCTGTTGTGAGAAATGTAAAGCATGGATAGGACAACTATCTGTTCATCACACACACACACGCACACACACACACAGACACACATACATACACACACACACACACACACACACACACACACACGAATGCCACAAATTAAAGAAAGCAAGCAAATTATCAATAAGTTTATTGTTATTAGAAAGCAACATTTTCACTCTCTGTATTATTTTTTATATTTATATATTCACATTCTTATATTCACATATATATTTTGCCTTTAAATAGTTGTAACTGTAACACAAACACAGGTTTAGCTGGAAATGTGACCTAACACAGCAGGCATTTCCCTGAAGCTTCATGACCATTACTGCTGGCAGTACACACTGTATATTTAGTGGTTTCTGCTAGTTCACATCCTCACCAATCATAACTTTCCTTTGATGTGTTTCATGCTCCATACTTGAGTTGTCCTTGTGTGAAGGGTGATAATCATGTCTACATCATCAGAAAATACAAAGGTTTCTGATGGATCCTGCCCCCAATCCTATGACTGTGTCTCACTCATACAGTGAAGCAGAGGCAGTAGAGGAAGAAGATATGGGACTTTACTTACAACTAGATTACTGTAGAGTCAAGTATTATTTACCACAGGAGTTTTTACCTCTTTAATTCCCAACAACTTAGATCAGATGAGAACTTAGAACGCATTACAATGTAACACACTGATAGTTTAGAAAAGGAATTACTTCATTTGTTCTACGTCCTGCACTGGACCTTCTGAAGGTTTCTCTCCCAACAATGTTAGATGGTAAAGGCTAGTACACAGATTTCAAAATATCAATTTCCCTTCCTTAAAAATAATGTCTTATTACATTGTAGTTGAAGGAGAGAAGTAAATATGTCCTATTTTAAATAATTCCCTAATTAGGGTTATTTTGGAATTTGTTTAATTATTGAAATTAGGATTTGAGTAGCTACATCTTGGTCTTATAATGTTAAAAATTACATTTATTTAAATTTAGATCTTTATGTTTATTTTCCACCAGTATTTGTCAATATTTCCTTCTATCTATCCAACCCCAGTGTTTTCAAGCCTCTTATTATTTTTCCATGTAATTCAGCTTTTTCTTTCAAAGGTCAATATAATATTCAGAATCCAAGGTCAAACTAAGCAATATTAATTTTTTATTTTTAATCATAAGCTTTAACTAACTGATTCAGAACCTCAACTTGGGGTTTGGAGGAACTTTGTTCTGAAATAAATAACTTTAATGCAATACTAATTTCAGCTGTCCATGTGTTAAAAGTACATAAAACAGGAAGACTTTGTATTATTTTGAAAATCTTTCTCAAATAGGCAAAAATAATGAAATGGAAAAAAGAAAGGAGTATTTTAAGTTTTGTTTGATAGTCATAAAAGCAAGATTTAGATGTTACAAAATATTGTGAACCTCATAATAAAAATTAGTCAACCGAGTAAAATGTATTCCAAATCCCATCTTCTTAGTAATTATTCTGTGATGATTTAAAATAACTTCCCTGCTAATCCTTAAAGTACTTCATATACAGCATTAATTACAGAGAGTCTTCATACTGCCCATTTCACTTACAATTGTTTTCTGCATCATATTCTGGATGAGTGTTTTGTAATGATGGAAAATATTCTTATACAGTTGAGGTTCTATCTGTGAATATATTATTTTGTTCTAGTTCTCCAGTACTATGAAAACCTCTGCACTGCCCTTTGGGGTTAGATAGCCTTTTCCCCATGGGAAGATTGCTTTGTCAGCTAAATTCTCAAGGGTTGGAGGTACTAGTTCAAAGCAGGGGAACAGTTTTCTAGCTCTTAAAAATGTATCTTTCTTTTAAAAAGATACAGCTACATTTATTTTAAACATTGATGACATCATTGTTGTTAGTCTGGAAAAGTCAGCAGGAAGCGGTGCTGTGGTGTCTCCTGCCCTCTTATCTCTTCACTGCACTGCTCCACACTCATTCCCCTAATCACTGATTTTTCTATTTCTTGATAATAACATGGTCCACCATTGTAGAAATCCAACACTGTCTGAACTTCCCTCCTTCTGTCTCTGTGTCATCCTCTAAGCCTCAGCCTGGCTGTGTGTTCCTCCAGGGCTGGGTGCCCTTATGAAGCACATTGTTTCTCATCTACTTAGATGGCTGCCTTTACCATGTTGTAACTGCTTGGCTAATTTTCTGTGCTTATTCTTTCACTATCATATTATACTGTCTGAGAAGCCAAAGAACTACAACCTATATGAAAAGTCAATTAAAGTGATATGGAAGGGAATTCCATTGTTCCAAAGGAATATTATATATATATATGTGTGTGTGTGTGTGTGTGTGTGTGTGTGTGTGTGTGTGTGTGTGTATATATATATATATATATATATATATATATATATATATATATAATTTTTATGTGTGATCCTTCACACATAAATTTTTATTGTTTTGCCTTCATGTATCTATGTGTACCATGTACATGCTTGGAACATGTAGAGGTCAGAAGAGAATATCTAATCCTCTGAAACAGCAGTCAAGGATAGTCATGAACATCCATGTAGGTGCTGGGAATTAAACTCAGATCCTCTGCAAAAGCAACAAGTGTTCTTAAATGTTGAACTATCTCTCCAGTGTCTTGTTGTTGGATATTTAATAAAAGAATTTCCTGAACAGAAGACAAATGTAAATATCTATAGAAGATTTTAAGGCATAAAGTCATGTGGGGGTACTTGTCTTTAGTAAGTTAAAATGTGCTTTAACGTTGAAGAGAGAAAGAAGAAAATAGAAGTTAGATGACAAATATAGGGGGAATTTAAAAATGTGGTATTGAATTGCAATATTGATTTTAATGGCTACAGAATTAAAAGCATGATACATCAGGTTTCTGTTTATATGTGAGAACCAATAAATATTCCTTAATATTAAAAGTAAAATCTCAGATTAGGGTTATGTGATTTCAGTTGTATTACACATAGTTCTTGTAATGCTTTTCTGCACTCCTGCTTTAAGTGCCTCAGTGTATTTTAGGAATTTTATAATTACAATTAATATTTAGAAGAGCGTAGGTCAAGTTAAAGAGAAGAATCTTATGGCCCCCACGGACTTCCAGTGAATGTGGAAAACATGTTCAAAGAGACTGTTGTGTATCTGCATGTGAAGAATATTCTGACTAGAAGAATATTTTTGTGATAAAGATATATTTGACCATTTGAGAAAATCACAGCATATAAAAGATACATATGTATGGTAAAAAAAAAAATCCAAAAGTTGCTTCCTAAAATTATTAACTGATAGTGAATTTGATTCACTTGAATATTTTAAGATTGTAATGTCATTTGTGAAAAATCGATGTGTGCAGACAGTTGAGATACCTGCTGCTGCTTCAACAAAAACGCTGTAATCCTCACTTAACTGAAGCTCCTTCCCTGAAAAACCCCACCCCCACTTCAACAGCCAGTGCCTCACAAAAGCTTTTCCTTTCCAGGTTTAACTTCCGGGGTTTCCGATGGATGAAAACTATGATCCACACTATCAAGGAAATTAACGACAGGAAGGACATTTTGCCCAACCACACTTTGGGCTATCAGATCTTTGATTCCTGCTACACCATCTCCAAAGCAATGGAGTCATCTTTGGTGTTTCTTACAGGGCAGGAAGAATTCAAACCCAATTTTAGAAACAGCACTGGATCAACTCTGGCAGCTATGGTTGGAGCAGGGGGCTCATCCTTGTCAGTTGCTGCTTCAAGAATTTTAGGGTTGTATTACATGCCTCAGGTATGTCCAGATATTGTGCTGAGTACTTACCTGTAAAGAAATAGAAATGGGGGCAGGAGAGAGGGCTAAGAGGTTAAGAGTGCTTGTTCTTGCAGAGGACTTAGATTCAGTCCCCAGAACTGATAGGGCAGTTCACAACCATCTGTAACTCCAGTTATGGGAATCTGAAGCTATCCTCTTCCTTTGGCTTTCATAGGCTTCCTTATGCATGCAGTGCCATAAACTCATGCAAGCACACACACACACATAGAAATGGTGGCACACACATTTAATCCTAGCACTCAGGAGGCAGAGGCATACAGGTCTCTGAGTTAGAGGCTAGTCTGCTCTACACAGCTAGTTCCCAGACAGCTAAACTTATACAAAGAAACCTTGCCTCAAAACAACAACAACAACAACAACAAAAAAACCCAAAAAACCACCAAACATATTTAAAGGAATCCAGTCTTTAGAAATTATAGGAAATAAGAAAGGCAGAAGTTGAGATAAGCTATAAGATAGCTTAGGATGGGTGTGATGGTATTCTTAGTGACACTATAGGACCAAACCTAGGATGGATGGGATGGTTTTCTTAGTGACACTGTAGGACCAAGCCTAGGATGAGTGGGATGGTGTTCTTAGTGACACTGTATACACAAGCCTAGGATGGGTGTGATGGTGTTCTTTATGACACTGTAGGACCAAGCCTAGGATGAGTGGGATGGTGTTCTTAGTGACACTGTATAACTAAGCCTAGGATGGGTAGGATGGTGTTCTTAGTGACACTGTATAACTAATCCTAGGATGGGTAGGATGGTGTTCTTAGTGACACTGTAGGACCAAGCCTAGGATGGGTAGGATGGTGTTCTTAGTGACACTGTAGGACCAAGCCTAGGATGGGTAGGATGGTTTTCTTAGTGACACTGTATAACCAAGCCTAGGATGAGTGAGATGGTGTTCTTAGTGACACTGTATAACTAAGCCTAGGATGGGTAGGATGGTGTTCTTAGTGACACTGTAGGACCAAGCCTAGGATGAGTGGGATGGTGTTCTTAGTGACACTGTATAACCAGGCGCCAGCCATGAGAGCTGGAGCTTACTTACAGGTGATTTCAGATTACTTGATCCAGAACATCCGGCTTGCACTAACCGAGTTGTGATGCAGTAATTATAGACTTTGCACTAGTCACCATGCTCCACAGTACTGGATAAGCACTTGGTGGTTGACCAATAGCTGGAACAAGGCATATATTTTGGTTTTTGTGTCTGTTGATGCTTATTAATCATGACCTAAGCCATCATACTCACAATCTAAAATGGATCTGGGAGTTTCACAAAATGATATCATTTGGGATACTGTCAAAAGCTGAAACAACTTCACAGATTGCTGTATTTGTGCAACCATATACATACATGTCTGCCTTGGCATAAACATGAAGGTTAGAGGACAATTTTATAGCGAGTTTTTTTCCTTCCACTTATTTAAGGCAGGACTTTCTTTCTTTCTTTCTTTCTTTCTTTCTTTCTTTCTTTCTTCCTTCCTTCCTTTCTTTTTTTTGTGAAAATCTTTATTGGATATTTTATTTACATTTCAGATGCCATCCCCTTTCCCCCTTTCCCCTCCCTAGAAAACACCTCCCTAGAAACATCCCCACTTCTCCTTTTTGCTTTTATACAATTTTTTAATGTTAATTGAAGGCTTTATAAGTTTGGTAATGCTCAATATCAATCAGAAGTGTAACCCAATACCCAACCTAGATATATCAATTATCTTTGACTAGCGGGGACATGCAAACATCTACCTCCATGTCCCGCCCCGCCCCCTTGTCACCTAGCTCCTCCTCGCCTTCTTCTCTCCTTACTCCTCCCACCTTATCTCCTTCTACATATCACCCTTCCTGTTAAAATAAAACTTTTTTCTTAGGATTTTTCTTGTTACTGCTGCTGTTTAGTATACTTCAGGATAAGTGTCCCTTGAGCTTCTGGCCAATTCTCCTCTTTCTGACTCCCATCTTGCTATAGAAGTATTGAAATATATGCCACTGCATCTATTTTTTTTTTTTTTTCTTAGATTTTGGGGTTTGAACTTAGGTCATCAGGTTTGCATGGCAAGCACTTTACCCACAGATCTGTTACCTTAGCCCTGTCTTTGCTTCTTAAAAAAAATGACCTTTCCTATAGATAGCTTCTATGCTGTTGTGGTTGTATGATTCTAAAGAAGAGTATAGATGGTAGCCAAAGGATTAAGAATCAAATGAAAGACTAAGAAAGAGAACATGGGAGTAAATTGGCTTCATGAAGGAATGGACAGTTCTGGAGCTGCGGAATTGTAACAGAGAAGACCCTACTGACAGTGATGCATTAATAACATAGTAAAGCAAGTGAGTGATGTGGAGACTTAAGCTACAGAAATGCATAAAAATGGTCACCTACATATGGTGAGTGACCAAAGTTCCATTATCAAGTTCCTAAAGATGAGGGACTCATGTTGGGATTACTTAGCAAATTACAAAACAAAACAAACAAACAAACAAAAAACCCCCAAAAACCAAACTAGCTCCTGTGCATACTTTTGGGCCTATAAAATGAGAGTGTTGAAGAATTTTGTTGTAGAAAATTGCTTAGACCTGAGGTTTGAAGTACCTTTGTTAACCTAAATTTTAGCGTCTATTCATGCAGAAGTCCTGCCACAAGGAAATAAATAAAGAAAAAAAATTTAAAAAAGGAAAGAAAAGAACAAAGCTAATTGAGATAGAAGAGGAGTGAGATAGTGTAAGCAAAAGAAACTAGTGCTGTCAAGGATGGGGAGTGGACTCATTCCATTATTGTTATGCATGAAAGACTGAAGGTGATGAAGAGAGAGTCTGAATGTTGTAACTCAGGGGAGTCACCATATTTCCAGGAAGGATAAAAAGAAGAGCAAATAAATGACTCTCTCTCAGTGCCAGCTTTGAAAAATAGTCCATTGAATTTTATCAATTGTCAGCTGCTCAAACCCTCTTAGGGTTGACAGCACAAACCAAAGAACTTCCATCATTAATTCCTGCTCTTTGAGTAAGAGTAGAAAGTTATTTTTCATAGGAAAGTGTGAGGAAACTGAGAACTATTTGGCTCCATCCATCTCAAAATATTCAGAAAGCTGTAATTTAATATTTGGCCCTAGCTTCCTAATAACTATAAATATTTTCAATCTTAGGTGGGCTATACTTCTTCCTGCTCAATTCTTAGTGACAAATTCCAATTTCCATCTTATCTTCGTGTAGTACCCAGTGATAAGATCCAGTCTGAGGCCATGGTGACTCTTATCAAACACTTTGGTTGGGTCTGGGTAGGTGCTATTGCAGCTGATGATGATTATGGAAAATATGGAGTAAAAACTTTTAAGGAAAAAATGGAGAGTGCCAACCTCTGTGTTGCTTTCTCTGAAACCATTCCAAAAGTCTACTCCAATGAGAAAATGCAGAAAGCTGTTGATGCAGTAAAGACTTCCACTGCCAAAGTCATTGTGCTTTATACTTCTGATATTGACCTCAGTCCGTTTGTGCTGGAAGTGATTCATCATAACATAACTGACAGGACATGGATAGCCAGCGAAGCCTGGATTACCTCAGCTCTCATTGCAAAGCCTGAGTATTTTCCCTATTTTGGTGGAAGTATTGGATTTGCACTACCAAGAACTGTTATACCAGGACTAAAAGAATTTCTTTATGATGTCCACCCTAGCAAGGATCCAAATGATGTCTTGACCATTGAATTCTGGCAAACTGCTTTTAACTGTACCTGGCCCAACAGCAGTGTGCCTTACAATGTGGACCACAGAGTGAATATGACTGGTAAAGAAGACAGATTATATGACATGTCTGATCAGCTCTGCACTGGAGAGGAGAAGCTGGAGGATCTGAAAAATACCTATCTGGATATGAGTCAGCTAAGAATCACAAACAATGTCAAACAAGCTGTGTATGCTATAGCTCATGCCCTGGATCTCCTCAGCAGATGTCAAGAAGGACAGGGACCATTTGGTACAAATAAGCAGTGTGCATATATACCTACCTTTGAATTCTGGCAGGTAAGCTGTTTTACCTCATGGTATAGTGTGCCATTCACACATATTCATACCAATAGCCATCAAAACTATTTATTGTTGTATTTGATAGTCACAATTTTCTTGCATGGTCACTTAAAAGAAATCGTTTGCCTGTTTGGCCTGAATGTTTGTTTCAAGACCTCATTTATTAACAGAATTATTAGGTTTGTTGTAAATAGAATCTATATCCCTCACAAAAAAAGAATTTCATTAGTAGATAAGCTGACTTTTTAAAACATAAGCAGAAGCTAAAGGTAAACATTCTAGGACTAACTAAATTGTCGAGAGACTCCAATTTCTCCTAGTTTGCCCATTTCTATCCACAAAATGGGACTTGACTTTGTAGTCTAGCATGATTACTTGGGTTCAGAATGCCATGCTTATATTTTAAACAGCAAGAAGGAAAAAGTCACAAAGATCATTTCTGGAAATCATATACAATTCTTATATTCGCATAGCCATATCTTAGTCATGTGGTCTTATCTAGCCTGAAGGGGACTACAAGATGGAGCCTTTATGCAGCGTGAGAACTGTAGAATGGTATGTCTTCCAGGGGTGAAAATTCTGTGACTTTTTTTTGGAGACTTACTTCTGTGTCTCCTGTTCTTGGTCTCATGTTAAGTAATTCATGTTGACTTACGAGTAGGCTGGGTGGTTTTATGCAGTCTGATCATGACAAGAGTGGTCTCATCCAAGATTCTCCCCTTTACCTGGAAAAATAGAGCTTGAGAATCCTGCTCTGGTCCTGGCAGCCCTGCAGGAGGTCCACTTAGCATCTCTGATATGTTACTTCTTCCTTGCCTGACCAACATCACTTTGTTCTTACATAACTCTGTTAATCCAACAGAGGGCATAGTGACTGGGACCTCTGAATTTCCCTTTAACTTTGAGTTTCAATCACTTGCCTCCTGTTTTAAATCTCACTATTCAGTACTTTGTGGTACTTCCCCCCTCCCCCTTTCTATTATTTTTCTTGAACTTGATAATTTTCATGAGGATTGATCAGTGATTTTTGTACTGTTTTTTTATTTGGCTTTACCTACTTTTTATGATTTGGTTGAGTTTATGCATTTCTGGCATGGATAACACAAACATAAGACTGTATCTTTCCAAATTCTGACTATCAGAAGGCATATCATGGGCTGGAGGGATACAGCTCAGTACTTGATAGAGTGCTTTTCAAGCATGCACAAAGTCTTGGCTTCAATCCCATAGACCACACAGAAATCTGGGCATATGGTGCATGCCTATTATTTTAGCACTCATGAATTGGAGGCAGGAGTACCAGAAGTTTGATGTTATTCTCAGTTACATAGTGACTTGTCTGGGCTACATAAAATCTCATCTTTCAAAAAAGAAAAAGGAAGGCACATTATATAAATATTTCTCATTATTGCTGGTACTATTAACTTCATCAACTTAATTATAGTAATATCACCATATTTTTTTTCTATATGAAGTTGCCATGTTTCTCTTGAGAAATAATAATTATCTTGTATTGACTATTTGAGACTCTGTATTGCTTTTTATTATACTTTTTGCACACAGTTTTAGTTCTCATTGACAGTTCTTCCTTAAACTTTGTTAGCTATTATTATTGTGTGCCTTTCTGGTGGTGGGCTCAGTTCCTGATGATGGAGACATATTAGTAAAAAGACCATGAGCAGGCCTCTGCTATGGCATCTCATCATATTTGACTTTCTATATATAAGTAGAAACACTATTTAACTAAAGGTAAGTGATTACTTCTGTCCAGAAATAATGTAGGAGACGTCTCCGAATAAATAGGTTTAAAATGAACTCTTCAAACTGAGGATCTTCTTTAATAGGACACTGAATGAGTGTGTGTGTGTGTGTGTGTGTGTGTGTGTGTGTGTGTGTGTATGAGAGAGAGCTTATAAACTTAGATCAAAGCTCAGTGAGATGAGAGAGTGTCTTGGCTACTCATGGAAGTACTGGTGGAGTATATGTGGATGAGTTTTACCTGGGTCTTGCCAGATGGGGAGACAGAGATTTCCAAAAGACTCAGAGGATTAGGCCATTTGAGCTTCTGGGGGTGGAACACTCTTAACTCTAGAGAGATGAATCCACAGTGGCAGGCTTTGTAGCTTAAGTTGGAAGGAAGACTCGATAAGGTCCTGTTCACATAACTTTGAGTGGTCATTCATCATGCAAGAGGATTTTAAGATAGACCTAGTCTCTTAAGTTAATGTAAGGAAGTGATCCTGAAAATGTGGAGTCATGTTTGTGGCTGTTCTTGTCCTGGCTGTCACTGACAGCCTTGATTATGTATCTGAAAGGTGTAACATACTGAGATAGGTAATGAATTCTGGTTCTAGCAGAAGGTCTGACTCGAGGAAGGGCCTACTACAAATGACTTCAGTGAGGTTGAGATAGGTTGTAGATTTTGGAGTAATACAGGATCATAATAGTATATTTGGGAGAAGAATGGGCCAAGAATGTTGGCTTGAGTACAAACTTACTGAGATTTCTCCCAACAGTTCAACTGGCCCATTCTACATTTCTGGAAGACTGAGAATGTCAATTATGGTGGTGAAAACCTTTAATCTCAGCACTTGAGGCAGAGACAAGCTGATCTCCGTGAGTTACAAGCCAACCTTGTCTACATAGCAAGTTGCAGGCAAGCCAGGATTCTGTCATGAGACCCTATCTCAAACAAAACAAAACAAAACAAAACAAAACAAAACAAAACAAAACAAAGCCAACCAATCAATCACCACCACCACCAACAAAACCCCAAAGATGAGGGTACCAGTATACTTAGAGATAATACTTAATCTCAAGAATCTTAATCTCAAGTATTAGAAATGAAAGCTGGGTATTATCTGACTTTAGGGACCAGAGGAGCCTGAACTGAGGGATAATGTATTCTTTAAGGATGATAAAATCCTTTTGATTTTTTGTGGGAAATACCTCTATTCATCTGCTGAAGATATTCGCACGAAAAAATAGGTATTTGAGTCCCTTGCCTGGAGGTAGGTGAATGAACTATATTTTCTAATCTTGTTCTGGCATACTCTACTATGTTGGACAAGTTGTAAAAAGAAAGTGGTCTGAGGGCTCCTTTAGGATTAGTCTGACAACAGGTCAGGAAAGCTTTGGAAATGGACCATAAGGATCTCTGATGCCTGTGAAAATATTGCAGCTAGGACTTGGATGGCCTTGGCCCTCTAAAGTGTAGCTTGATGAAAACCAAAATCTTCCACTGGGAGGATTCAGGGAGTAACAGGCTGAGTTTAGGGGAGTGTGTCTAGTGTAGGATAGTCTAGTGAGACATGTATGACATTGCTCCTGACTCTGGAACCTGTGAAGGGGCCATACAGGGTTAGGTATAAGAAATCTCCAAGCTCCATCCTGAATTACAACAGAAGGGATAGTTGTAAGACACAGTTATAGCTAAATGTGCCTTTAGGGGCCCAGAACTCTCGGTCTGAGAATGAGTATAAAGGCTACATTTTGATACAAAGAAAAAGGATTCTTTTGACTTTTGAGAATTTTAGGATAAAACTAGAGTAATTTAAACAAAAAATACAACCCAAGGATGTCAGAGGGAATAGAGGATTTAAGATCCACTTTGTGGCCTACTGAAAGTATGATGATTACTAGACCCTCTGATGAAGTCAGAGTGGAGACTCTGTCTTATAACACTGACTTGCCTGAGGTACCCAGTTTTACTCTGCAGCCAAACCTGTCTGTCTGGTCAGGCTATCCACAATCTGAAATTGCCCCCAAATCAGCTGTGAATGAAAGGAGAACCTTCCTGTGCTGAAGAAACCTAAAACCTGCAGAAAATAAAAGCTGATACCCATAGCAGCTAAGATCAAGAAACCTGGTCAGTGTGGAAGAATAGGCACAAATTGCTGACATCACTGTGTCCCACTGAGTGATGGTGGACTCTCCAGAAGCAAGGAAAGCAGCTTCTACACCTTGTACAGAGGATAAGGAGAACTCCTCAGTTCCTTAGGGCCATGCTGTTGGCCATCATTAGTATCCAGACTGAAGAGTGACCCAGGGAGCAAGGAGACTGTTCCCAGGCTAGCCTTCAAAAGGTAGAAGGACTATCCAGGTATGGGACAGGAAAGTATTTACCAGGCCAAGATTAATATAAATACTTTAGTAAAGAATAGATGCTGTGGACAGAAAGACTGGACAAATTCTCAGGAGTCTGGGGAAAGGGATAGAGGCAGAGGGAGTGAGAGATGGTGAATGAATCACTTTGTGAACAGTACAGGGTATCTGTTTGGGGTCCTGTTTGAATAAAGTTTAGTATAAGAGTTCAATATCTTGAGGTAGTAATTAAAATATTCTATTTTTTGAAAAGGGGTGTGTGTGTATGTATATTCTCTCTCTCTCTCTCTCTCTCTCTCTCTCTCTCTCTCTCTCTCTCTCTCTCTCTCTCTGTGTGTGTGTGTGTGTCTATGATCACAGAAATCAGAAGAGACTTTGGGTCCCTTGGAGCTGGAGTTAGAGGTGTTTGTGAGTCTCCTGAAGTTGGTTCTAGGATTTGAACTCTGGTCCTTTGCAAGATCAGTAATTGCTCTTACCTTATTGCTTTAGCCACTACTTAAAATTATTTTTAGATGGTCTTATACATGTACATAATGAATTTTAGTTCTTTCATCCTGTTTTATGTTGTTTTATTCCATCTCCTTCTCAAACTCTTATGACAAGTCCTCCTCCTTTTATATCTTTTAAAGAAGAGAGAGAGAGAGAGAGAGAGAGAGAGAGAGAGAGAGAGAGAGAGAGAGTGTGTGTGTGTGTGTGTGTGTGTGTGTGTGTGACTCACTGACTTTAATTAGATGTATCTCCATGAGCTTGATAGGAGGTTGTTTATGGAAGCATGGACGACTCATCAGTGGATAGAGCACCAAAGCAAGTGACATCACATCATCCAAACATCATTAACTATCTATAGTCCCATAGTTCCTTAGGGAGGGATGTGACCTCATGACCCTTTCTTCTTCCATGATAAAATGTTGACAGGCCCAATTTAATGTAGGCCTCGTGCAGTTAACCAAAGTTACAGAGAGCTCATAAGTGCATCTGGTATGTCATGTCCAAAATACACTGGTTTTTGCAGTCTTATCATTTGAACTAGTATTACATTCTTGGTGAAGCAGTAGAGCTTTGTAAACCACTTTTCTTTTTTAAGACTGAGGAGAGATTGCAAGTGCCATTAGGAGTTGGGTTCTTATTGTTTAAATAAGCTATCACAAGTCATTGGATCAGGCTCCAAGCAGTTTATATCTGATTAATAGAAAGTAGAGGATTTTTGATTTCTTTTGTCATGTTCATCACCTTTTTTTGTGGTGTGACTACATTTTGTGAACTCTGATAGGTAGGATTTCGAGTAGATGGTGTAAGAGGCAGAGGAGAGATAAAAGGCAGGTGACCTGCAGTGGGATTCTAGAGGTGAATATATTACAATAATTCTCTGCCATAGTCACCACTTTTGGATTTGTTTTTCAAGACAGGGTTTCTCTGTGTAGCCCCGCTGTCCTGGAACATACTCTGTAGACTAGGTTTACCTCAGACTCACAGAGATCCACCTGTCCTTGTCTCTGGTGTGAGCCACAATTGGCCAATTTGGCATAGTCATTTAGTGAAAGCTTTCAGTACATAACCTTAACCCATTTGACAAAGATAGAGAGGAATAATTGTCTTTGCATAGAACACGAAAATAATACTTAGTATATGCCTTATCCAAGGTTACAATACTTAACAGAGCAAAATAAACAAATAAAAGATACTCCCCCTCCCAACAACAGGTAGATCATCAGCCACTTTAATTCAAAACTGTTCTATGAGGTTGTTCAGCCTTACTGATCTCTGGTGAGTTAGTGACTGTACCAGGCACTTTGGTTGGAAAATTCAACAATAGCATATGGTGCTGAGGAAGATCAAGAATATGCCCTGGTGTGATGGGTTATCTTTCCCATCACATGCTGTTCATATGCTGTTGCCTTGCTAAGTTTGGTCAGGTGCAGCAAGGGTTATCTCCTTGGAGAATTCTTGTTGCTACCCATTGATTACCCTTAAGTATAACATCACTTTTGTGGACTGTGGTGCCTTGGACCCTGGTTCTCCTGCACATTCTTTCCCCTGAAACAGTATGGAACTTAAGGATTCAGAGCCTCAGTATTTCTTTGTTGGCATTTGTTAGGCAGATTCCTACTATTTTTTTTTTTTCTTTTTGGGTTTTTGAGACAGGATTACTCTGTGTAGCCCTGGCTGTCCTGGAAAACTCTCTACAGATCAGGCTGGCTTTGAGCTCAGGATCTGCCTGCCTCTGCCTCTGGAGTGCTCTGATTAACAGCGTGTGCCACCTCCCCTGGGCTCCTACTAACAGTTTAAAAGACCAGCTCAGGTGGCCATTTCTTGGGAAGTGAAGAATTTTCAGTTTCCTAAGGCAGTTAGTCATTGCTTCACTTGTGTCTTTTCTTTTTTTAATTTCAGTTTTAAAAATTTTACTAAAATAGAAAACTAAAGATTCCTGAGTCATCCTACTTTAAAAAGTTAAACTAAAATTTATTCATTTATTTAACTTAGTATATCAAAATACTATTTAATTTGTTAAAATAACTATAATGTAAAATAATATTGTGAAAAATGCTAACAAGTTAGTTTACACTCTTTTGTTTATTTGTTTGTTTTTTGAGACAGGGTTTCCCTGTGTATCCTTTGCTGTCCTGGAACTTGTTCTATAGACTAAGCTGACCTCCAACTCAGAGATCCATCTGCCTTTGCCTCCTAGGTGCTGGGATTAAAGGTGTGAGCCTTCACCACCCAGTGATAGTTCACACTCTGAGCTAAGAATTTTAATTTTGATAATTTATCTTCTAGGCTAGGCATGGTGGCACACACCTTTAATCCCAGCACTTGGGAGGCAGAAGCAAGTGGATCTCTACAAGTTCAAGGCCAGTCTGGTCTACAAAGCAAGATCCAGGACAACCAGAGCTACATATTAGAAAGAACCTTCAGAAATTCCACAATCTTCTGAGTTAGCATACATACTATGCTAGTTAGCATACAGAGTAATGGGCTACATGATGGCATTTCATTCCTGTGGGTTATACTTTATTCTGTTCATCCCTTGACTCTCCCTCTTTGTGTTCTCTGCTATTCTGTCCTTCCCCATTTGGTCTGTTTCTGATTTTGTATCAGACATTCCATTAGCTTTTCTCCTTTTCCTTAATGTTACTGGTTCCACTCTCATATTCCTTGAATTTCATCTCTTTGTGTCTGTGTCTGTGTCCGTGTCCGTCTCCGTCTCTGTCTCTCTCACACACACAAATCTAGCTGTCACATATGATAGAAAATGTGGTATTTTTTTGACTCTGGCTTATTTTACTCAACTAACGATTTCTAATTTTATCCATATTTTTTTTTTTTTTTTTTACAAAAGTCTTGATTTCAGTGTTCTTTATAGCTACATAAAATCACTTTCAAGGGATTGGGGCTGCATGATCCTCTCTCCCTTCCATGACAGGGAGGGGTTGGTCCAGCTTTGTTCAGGTAGTCAGAGATGCTGTGAGTTGAGGAGGGCAATAGCTATTTTGAGGCTGGAAGTCAACATTCCATACCACTCCCATAAATCCCTCTAAGATCTTTTTTTAAGCATATGTGTATTGTGGTTTGAATGTCTATTCTGGTTTTATTTTATAATTCTTTCATTGACTGAGCTATTGGTAAAGGTTCACTTCTCAGTACAACTCAATGAGGAGAATTGAGAGTGTTATAACAAAAATAAACTAAACACAGGAAAAGTCTAGAAATGTGCATGACATTGATCACACACCAGTGATCTATCATCATTGACCATAAAACTAAAAACAAAAAAGGTACTAAGGAGTATGGTATAGGGTGAAAGTAATGTTTAGGGCTGGTGTGAAACTTGTAAATAGGAAGTAGGTAGAGACAGTGGAGAAATAGAGGAGAAACAAAGTTAGATGAAAGAAAGGAGTGAAGAAAGATATAGAAAGTGAAACAGGAAGAGTTTTGAGAAAAACACCAAAGAAATGCAAAGAGAAAATAATAAAAAAATCACAGCAATAAAAACTTCAAACCCAACAGGAATTAAATGTAAGAATGGTCATAAAATAATAAAGTAAGAGCATTTAAAAAGCACTAAATAAAGTGAAAATGTTAAAGGTAGAGAGGGTGTGGCAAAACAGAAACAATGAGAAAAGTAACATCCAGCCAACCAACTGAGGGAGAAACAAGTGCACACAAAGGAACACCAACGAAACAGACAGAAAACAAGCCCAGTAATAAAAAATCGAGTAGACAAATTTAACACATTATTAAATGGAATAACAAATAGAAACCTAGAAAATATAAATAATAAAGTAACAAAGTGATGAATGTATAATAAATTGGAAAAAAGAAAATCAAGAGAGAGAATGGAGACAGGGAGAGACAGAAGGAGGGATGTGAGGAGAGAGAGAGAGAGAGAAGAGAGAAGAGAGAGGAGAGGAGAGTTAACATGTATTACTTTTGGAGACTTCCGGCCTTATACATAGGGCAAAAGTGTCCCTTGAATCTGTAGACTATTTTTCTTTCCTATGGTTTATGTTGTTGTGGTCAATACTGGACAAGTGTCTTGTATACTTAAGAGCTGTGCAGACCTCCTTAGCATTCTTTCTGTATGGACCGGTGCCTGCTGTCTGCATGTAGCTTTACCCTCCATAGACTGGGAAGGTTCTCTTCTTCCCCTTTTCTTAGCCCCCAGGAGACTTCCTAGATTGTGTTCTCTGGGGTGGCTAATGCTTTAACTGAGATGTGGCCTCTGTGCACATCGAATTTGAGAAGCACCCACAGTACTGAGGTTGATACAGGTGAAGGATTTGAGTTCACACCTTCAAGCACTCCTGTATAACCTTCCTGGAAGCATGCAGCTGTGGGTATCATATATGCCCCTGGAACTTTAGTCCTACAGCTGCAGAGAACAAGTATGTTACTTCAGAGTTTGATAAACTGGCCTCAGCCTGAGAGTTATCAAACTCCAGGGTTAAACTCTCAGCTGGTAAAATCTCTTGACCTCGGTTGAGGCCACCTCTCTCTATGCAGTTCTGAGCAATGCTGTGGCTCCTGCTTACTAGTCTTGTCAGCATCAGCTACCTTGCTCTACAAAACTGACTCCTTTATCCTTCTCCTCTCTCAGGACCTGTGATAGGCCAAGTTGAACCTTCTTGATATGTGGTTGTTCCCTAATCTTAGGTCCCCAGAATGGCTTCATTTTGAACAATATGTCTCCTCTGGAGATGGTACTCAGAGCTAGCTTCTGAGACAGATAGAGTGACAAAGTGGACTTCCTTTCCACCACTGACCCTTTTGCTGGAGGAATGAGCTTTTTTATTTCATTCATTTTTTTTTTAAATCGATTCTTTATGGATTTCACATTTTGTACTCCAATGGTGTTGCAGAAGCCTAAGGCCTTGCACTACACCAGTGACTCATTGCAATAAACATTTCCAACTATAGCTGTTTGGACCAAAGGGTATATGTACTGAGTGACACACCATGACACACCACAGCTTCCCCCATGAGGAATGAGCTTTTGAAGGCTACAGCCTGGTCCTCAAGGTAGAGCTGCATGCCTCTTCACCCATCTCCCTTTGGAGGTGGCTTCTTCCCTCCATGCAAGGTGACTTTGTGGTCGAAGCTGTGTTTGATTTACTGTTTTTTGGTGCCTTGCTGATCTCTTTTTGTTACACTTTTCACATATGGTTTCCTTTCCTCTCTGGATTTCTGAAGTTCTTCCTTTTTCCCTGTAGCATGCAGTTTCTACTACCCTGCCTTAAGCTCTGGGCAGACCTGTGCTACCAGTCACCGCCCAGGAACCACTCTGGATCCGCAGATGAAACACACACACACACACACACACACACACACACACACACACACACACACACAGAGAGAGAGAGAGAGAGAGAGAGAGAGAGAGAGAGAGAGAGAGAGAGAGAATATGAGAGTGAGAGAGAGATTATTTTTAATATGCTTTTTAGCTCAATGTCCAGGCACTTCTAAGCCTCCTTACCTTCATCCTCAGCACAGCACCTCTAATTGTGCTCTCAGCTTAGTTGCTCAGTTGCTTTAGTCCTAGCTCAACATCTCTAAATCTGCCCTCAACTTAGTTGCCTGGTTACATTCTCTTTGCTCAGCACCCTAAATCTACCCTTAGCTTAGTTGCCTTTCTAATCTCCAGCCTGCTACCCCTACCCCAGACCCAGTCAGGGAAGCAGCCACTCCACCAGAGATCCCACATGGCTCTCTCTCCCTCCAAATCATGGCAATTTTTTCTTTCCTTGCATCTCCTTTCCTGCCTGTGGGAACCTGGAAGTCCCACCTCTTCTGCCCAGCCAACTAGAATCTTTATTGATTGATCGATCAAGAACCAATTGGGTTTCACATGCAGATTCCAGCTCAAAGCATCAGAATCACCCTCTACATTTCCCCTATTCTGACTTTGACTAACTCACATGACTGCAACTTCTATTGCCTTGCAAGAAACTTCTGAGTGAAATCTTTAGAATGCATTTACTTTGAAAGTGCATCACCATATTGCCAAACATGCTTCAAGTTTCATTTACACATGTGGATAGAGGTTGTCATAGTACATAAAAAATAGAGACCAAGAGCAAGCACTGTAATTTTATGAATTAAATATGTATTTGAAATGATTTTCTATATAAAATTATTTTTAGACCATTGAATTTTTACAAAATGTTTTCTCTTCCTCCTCCTCTTCCTCTTCTTCCTTCTCCTCTTCCTCCTCCTCCTTTTTCTTTAACTTTGTGTTCCTTTCCAGCTAATGTACTATATGAAGGAAATTAAATTTAAATCACATGAGGAAAAATGGGTAGTTCTGGATGATAATGGAGATTTGAAATTTGGACACTATGATATCCTAAACTGGCAATTAAGTGATAAGGGCGAAATTTCCTTTGTGACAGTTGGGAGATATAATTTCAGAACTCAAATGTTTGAGCTCATTATTCCAACGAATTCTACAATATTTTGGAACACTGAGTCATCAAGGGTGAGTTGATCTGATATATTGTTTTCTTTATAGTTATAGAAGTTTATATATTTTTTAAAGATACCAATGAAATGTTAAAATCTGAGAAATTATTCTAATTATAAATAAGTATTCCTGACTAAACATATTTAAAAATATAACATGATTTATATTTTTAACTTTTGGAATATTTTCTTGGATTTTAGTATTAACCATTAGTTTCAGTATGTTACCTTCTCAAGTACTCTGACCATAGTTATTTTTGACCTCCTCGGTTTTGTTTCATTTTTCTATTTATGTAGTGGTGAGGAGTGTGCATGGGTATGTATAATATGAGCTTTACGGGTTCAACCCAGGTGGGAATCCCATTACTGGGAGAAAGAAGTGGGTACCAGGTCCACCACTAATGAAACTATTATTCCAATTGCTGGCAAAAAGAATATCAATTTTCTTCAATTGAATGTTACTGGCTATATCAACCACACTTCAGGGCAGGTCCCATGCCCAGAAATAGTTGACCAATACAAAATGAATCCGTGTGTGTGTGTGTCTGTGTGTCTGTGTGTCTGTGTTCAGGCAGTTGCTTTGTTTTGGAATTTATTTTGTTTTATTATATATTTTTAGAATATTTATTTATTTATTTTATGTATATATGAGTATATATGTTATGTATATATGAGTATATATGTATATATGAGTATATTTATGTATATATTTATTTTATGTATATATGAGAAGAGATGAGAGGGGTAGAAAAAGAGTATCAAAATATGCTATCTTCAGACACACCAGAAGAAGGCATCAGATTCCATTACAGATGGTTGTGAGCCACCATGTGGTTGCTGGGAATTGAACCCAGGAATTGACCTCTGGAAGAGCAGTTAGTGCTCTTAACCACTGGGCCGTCTTTCCAGCCCATCTTATATTTTGTTTGCTTGTTTCACTTTTTGCATTTTTTTGTTTTAATTTTTCCTTTCTTAAGAAAGGAAGAGAATAAAAAAAAACATGAGGATACATAGGTAGGGAAAAGGGAAAGATCTAGGAAGAGATGAGAGAGGTAGAAAAAGACTATCAAAATATACTATCTGAAAAGTTTAAGTCAAAAAGAAAAACTTTCTTATCCCTAGAATATGATATAAATTTATTTGTGAACATCACCTTTATTCAGAATTTCAAAGTATACATCTTTGTAAAATATATGCTATGAAAGGAGGGTCGTGTTTAACATGAAAATTTATAAATTGATTTAGCAAGAAAATATTTCTGGACTATTCCTCTTGTGCAATTTTGTTATGTCTTTTAAATTTTCTCCCTGGAACTGATTTAATTTTTTTTAACCATTTATAAAACATCTTTAGTTTTAATATTATGGTGGGGTGATTATGCTGCGAGGAAATGGGTTTTCAGGAAGATTATTATAGGATTGAGTTCTTTTAAATAGGAGCAGATTAAGCAAACTGTCCCATATGCAGCATCTCATGTGACATTAGTTTAGTCTTGATCACCAAGATGACAAAGAACTGTTACTACACTTAGTTCGGCAGTTCCAGAGTCAATCAAAAGATGGTTCTTCAGCTGAAGTTCGTCCTAGGCTCTCCATATTGTCAGCGTTGGTATCTTTGCTCAGTACCCTTGGCTGATCTCTTATTATCAGGACATATGTCTCCATGGAAAAACAACCCAGCAATACCAACATTTCGCAAGTGGGAAAGTTTTGAGGATTTTAAAATATCTACTATCTTTGTCTTTGCTAGCGTCCAGATTCATTCTGCACACAAGTGTGTCCTCCAGGGACCCGGAAGGGGATTCGCCAGGGGCAACCCATATGCTGCTTTGATTGCATCCCATGTGCTGATGGATATGTGTCAGAGAAACCAGGTAGTGATGGCCACTTTTGCATCGGTTGTAATACAGTTAAATTAACCAAGGGATGTTAAGAGAACTTCTTACAAATCTTTATAAGCAGAATATAACAAAAATTCATGAAACCCATAAAATATTCCTCTGTGCAGCGTGACCATAGGAAAATAGGGGTTTTCACTTCTGTTATAAGACAAGACCTACCACTATGAAGGTCATAAAGAAACACCCAATGAAATAAATAAAATGGGATATATAAATAAATTCATAAAATCTTCAAATTACTTGCTAATTGTTGATCCAGCATTTATTATAGCTGGGAAAAGTCACCCTATAGTCTTAAGGTTCTAAGCACTGACAGCACATGCTTTGCAGTGGCTGCAGAATGAACTGCTATGACAGTCTGCTCAGTTGCTGCTCTCTGGAGCTGACTTAGACAGGCTTGGTGATATGTACAGTGTTGAACCAGGTTTATTTATATCTCCATGTGGTTTTTGGTTGAAGAACCAAAAATGCACTTGTCTTTTGTCACATAGACCTCAGAGTAATTGTGTAAAAAATGGTAAAATGGTCTATGGTGGAAAGCAAGCACCCTGTAACCTGCACAACTCCTTGGCAACAGTTCCCCCAGGATCCACACAGAATTCTACTCAGAGATGTCCAGACCAGTAATCAGAGTGGTTGAAAGCAAACACCACTCTTTACCTGATTTTTAAAAGTAACTCTGAACGGACCCATTCCATCATATACCATAACCTCACCTCAACTAGCTTTTCCTTGTTCACCAATGCTTCTTCTTAGAGCCTCCTGCCAGACTTAGCCTTCTTAGCCTACAGACCATGGTTTGTGGTTTTGTTTTTCCCCCCATCATCATCCTCATCCTCATTGGAATGAACATCTAGAGTTGGGAACATTTGGGTTGGCACATGCATGATTCTCCTCCATGAGTGGATATTGGATGAGAGACTGAAAACACAGGGGGGTTGACCAGCTATGTCCCAGTCATTTGGATCATTTACCTCAGAAGCTGTGACTTTCTTATTCCTGGGCTGTTCTGGACTTGATAAAGACACAGACCTCTTTCTTCAATAGACAGTTACAGGAGAAAACTACAGCTCATCACTGGAGAAGACCAATTCAAGAAAGGCTCAAATTGTGAAGAAATGCCGCCCAAGTTCTGAAGTTGAAAACAACCCTCAATCTGTCACTGCATCTATAGATACCAAGAACATTTTTCCACTATTAAATATAAGATATTATATCTATTTTATATTCCAGTAGACTTTGTTCAGGTATTTAACTGGCTTGGACTGTTCACAGTCAAAAGTGACAAGTGGCTCCTTTGAAGTCAATAGTCAATTCTGTGTTCTTTCTCAATAGGTCAAAGAGAATGTGACCCATGCAGTGAAGATGACTGGTCCAATGCAGATAAGAGCAAGTGTGTGCCAAAGCTTGTGGAATTCCTTGCTTATGAGGAGGCCCTGGGGTTCACCCTTGTCATCCTTTCCATCTTTGGGGCACTTGTGGTCTTGGCAGTCACTGTTGTGTATATAATCCACAGACACACTCCATTGGTGAAAGCCAATGACCGGGAGCTGAGCTTCCTCATTCAGATGTCTCTGGTTATCACGGTGCTGTCATCCATGCTGTTCATAGGCAAGCCATCTAACTGGACCTGCATGGCCCGCCAGGTCACTCTGGCACTGGGCTTTTGCCTTTGTCTGTCTTCCATTCTTGGAAAGACTATTTCACTCTTTTTTGCCTACAGGATTTCCGTATCCAAAACCCGACTTATATCTATGCACCCTGTTATTCGAAAATTAATTGTACTCATCTGTGTTGTAGGGGAGATTGGTGTGTGTGCAGCATACTTGGTGTTGGAGCCTCCGAGCATGTTCAAAAACATTGAAATTCAAAATGTAAAGATCATCTTTGAATGCAATGAAGGTTCTATAGAGTTTCTGTGCTCCATATTTGGGTTTGATGTGCTTCTGGCTCTGCTGTGTTTTCTTACAACCTTTGTGGCTCGCCAGCTGCCAGATAACTATTATGAAGGGAAATGCATCACTTTTGGGATGCTGGTCTTCTTTATTGTCTGGATCTCTTTTGTCCCTGCTTACTTGAGCACCAAAGGCAAATTCAAAGTGGCTGTGGAAATATTTGCCATTTTGGCATCCAGCTATGGCTTGTTAGGCTGTCTATTTCTTCCCAAGTGTTTCATTATCTTGCTGAGGCCAAAGAGGAACACTGATGAAACTGTTGGTGGAAGAGTCCCCACTGTTGACAGGAGCATCCAGCTGACCTCAGCTTCTGTGAGCAGTGAGCTTAACAACACCACAGTGTCCACTGTTCTGGATGAGTAGAACTGTGACCTTCATGTGACTTGTAAGGATGTCACCTTGGATGACATCGTTGTTCAACCTTTTCTTTTATGTGTCATCGGAAGCAACTGTTGATGTTGTAGGGTAACATTGGTTGTGGTTGGGTTGATGTATGGTTAACCTGGCGAATGATATCTTTTTCTTTGACACACTAGTCAGCATAGATTAGAATATCACTTATGATGAAATTGAAAACCATTTCAGTAGGATTTAAAATAGAGTATAAATAAACACAATTCATCAGATATTGTATTAAAATGGCTCATGAATGTTTTTTTTCTGAGTTTCTTTTTTATAAGTTTACATTAAATAAAAATGCAGGCAGATTCATAAGAGATCTTTTCTCTTCCTGTTGATACCTCTGTGAAATAGTTCTACCTTTTAAAATTATGGCCCCGAAGCCTGAGGAAATTGCTGAGTTGTTAAGAGCCCGCGAAGCTTTTTCAGCAAGCCCATGATGCCCTGCACGATGCCTCACAACGCTTTACACCTAGTTCCAGGGGCACCAGTTCCCTTTCCTGGTTGCCAGGCATTCGCATATTTCACAATAATGCACATAGGAGAACATTAGTACATATAAAAGAAAAGAAATGAAAAATGACTATTCTGAAGCCTTCTCTGGGAGCAAAAGCTTTAAAGAGTTCTTGGAAGATAATCTGTGCTTTCAAAGAGAGGAGACTGAGGGGTTTGAAGTACTGATAGAATTCATTTTCCTCTTAAGCTATTAATGATGATAGATAAGCTTCTCTGAAGAAGGGTGATCCTGCTCCAGGCTTCCCTGGGAGAGAACAGGTGCTAAAACTTCTGCATTTCAAAACATTCCGCTGAGAAATAAGTACAAAAGAAGCTGTGCTGCCTGCCCAGTCTTAATTAGATTATATGGTAACGATCTATCACAAACATTTACCTAGACCAAGGCTTAGAATGAAAGGCTATTTTTCTTAAAGATTTATTTATTTTTTACATGCGAGTACACTGTCACTGTCTTCAGACACACTAGAAGAGGGCATCAGATCTCATTACAGATGGTTGTGAGCCCCCATGGGGTTGCTGAGAATTGAACTCAGGACCCCTGGAAGAGCCATCAGTGCTCTTAACTGCTGAGCCATATCTCCAGCCCCAGTATGCAATACTTCCTAAAAATATCTTTTAATGACACACAATGATAGATAATTACCCTCTGACTATAATTTTACTTTCCATATGTAAATGTTATAGATATGATTTCAGTCTCCTTGACATGAAACATAAAAGTGACCTAAATATTTTTATAAGCATGTGAGTTAAATATGTGGCAAACAGAACTTATAGTACTGTGGACAGTATGAACTGCATGTGTACATTTGTCTACAGAAATGTAAGAAGGCCAGAATGTGGCATGTTTTAAAGAGAGTTTAACTTCTGTGATTTCCAGCTCCTCGAAATAGTCAGGTATTTCTTCTGCAGGTGTATCAGAGCAGAACGTGAAACCATGATGACTAGCTAAGCAGGGAATGTCAGGACTTTTTCTTTTCTTTTCTTTTCTTTTCTTTTCTTTCTTTCTTTCTTTCTTTCTTTCTTTCTTTCTTTTTTTTTTTACTGATTTTTTAAAAGATTATTCTAGACCAGATATAGTGAATGACCTTCCCATAATTTAAATGGGAAATTTATATTAAACCTTGGTAAAACTCAGAGTGATCACATTTGCTTGAGGTACATTGTATAGCAGTGAGTAGATAGACATCTACTTACCTATGCATTGCCCAATACTTTCCCAATGTTCTTCATTGTAATCCTTATTAGATAAGTTTATATCACAGGTATGCAGAGGAGGACACTTACTTGTGATGGCCATCATTGCTTTATTCTGTTTGTCTATTTATTTGGCTTTTCATTCACAGAGCTATACTCTGGAAAAGAGAAAATGATTTTTCAAACCATAGAGCAATATAGAAAATAAAAATCCGCAAGTCAACTTCTTTTTCAATTGTTCATTCAATTTGAAAGATATTAACAATACTTTCAATTTTCAAACAAAGCTAGATGATGATCTATTTGGTTTTTTTTGTTTTTTGTTTTTTGTTTTTGTTTTTTGTTTTTTGGTTTTTCGAGACAGGGTTTTCCTGTATAGTTTTGGCTGTCTTGGAACTCACTTTGTAGACCAGGCTGGCCTAGAACTCAGAAATCTGCCTGCCTCTGCCTCCCAAGTGCTGGGATTAAAGGCGTGTGCCACCACTGCCCAGCGATGATGATCTATTTGTAATGACATGGCTTGCTTTTTCTACTCATACCATTTCAATCTCAATGCCCTGAATTATTCTTCTGAGATGTTGAATATTGAACATATGCTTTTCAAAAAGTTTAGTTAACAGAAGCCCGTGTTTCTCAGTAATACTGTTTTTTAAATTTTGTATTCATTGCAATTACTTTCCTAATCAGCAGTAAGTTCAGTAAATCACAGATATAAAATAGAAAATATTGTTTTGATTTGCACACTTAACGACAATGTATATGTCTTTACAGTTTTAATGTGAAACAAATTGAGGTTATCTCTTATTGATTTGACACAAAATGTTATAGAACTGGTTGATGGCAGTTAAAAATATTTAATCATCAAAAGATTATACTTTTATTTGTAGTGTTTTAAATTTGCAATTAATTACACATCAAACATCAAACTATTTTCCACAATATTAGAAGATTTTTTGATAAATATATCATTTAAAAATTACATCTAGCATTAAAACCCAGTCTTCCAGCATGGAGGGAAGAGGGGTCACTGGAGCAGCTGTGACTAGTGAAAAACAGGAGAGCCATGAAGCCTGCACAGCTGTTTGACCCAGCCTAGAAGAGCTGATCCAGACGCTGTCTCTGCCATTGTGCTGTTTTCATGGGTTTCAGATCTATATGTGTCACATTTGTTGGAGACTATTTTCTTTCTTATAAATATTCTATTTATTTACATTTAAGATGTTATTTCCCTTCCCCCATTTCTCCCCACCCACTGCCAGAAACACTCTACCCCATCTCCCATCCTCTTGCTTCTATGAGAATGTGCCCCCACACACCCACTCCCACCTCCCCACCCATGATTTCCCCCACACTGGGGCATCCAGCCTTCACTGGACCAAGGATTTTCTCACCCACCTATGCCTGACACTGTCATCCTTTCCTACATATATAGCTGGAGCCATGAGCCCCTTCCTATGTGCTCCCAGGCTGGTGGTTTAGGCCCTGGGAGCTCTGGTTGGTTGGTATTGTTGCTCTCCTCATGGGGCTGCAAACCCTTTCAGTTCCTTCAGTCTTCTCTCTCACTCCTACATTGGGAACCCCACGATCAGCTCGATGGTTAGCTGTGAGCATCTGCCCTCTGTATATTTCAGGCCCTGGTAGACCTCTAAGGAGACAGTTATATCAGGCTCCTGTCAGCATGCATTTCCTGGCATCCACATCAGTGTCTACCTTTGGTGACTGCACAAGGGATGGATACCCAGGTGGAGCAGTCTCTGGATGGCCCCTCCTTCAGATTCTGTCCCATGCTTTGTCTCCATATTTGCTCCCATGAGCATTTTGTTACCCCTTCTAAGAAGGGCCAAAACACCCACACTTTGGTCTTCCTTCTTCATGAGTGTCATGTGGTCTGTGGGTTGTATCTTGGATATTGGGAGCTTTGGGGCTAATATCCAATTATCAGTGAGTACATAATATGTGTGTTCTTTTGTGATTGGGTTACCTCACTCAGGCTATTTTCTAGTTCCATCCATTTACCTAAGAATTTCATGAATTCATTATTTTTAATAGCCGAGTAATACTCCATTGTATAAATGTACCACATTTTCTGTATCCATTCCTCTGTTGAAGGACATCTGAGTTCTTTCCAGCTTCTGGGTATTATAAATAAGGCTACTATGAACATAGTGGCGCATGTGTACTTGTTATATATTGGAGCATCTTCTGGGTATATGCCTAGGAGTGGTATAGTTGGGTCCTCAGGTAATTGTATGTCCAATTTTCTGAGGAACGCCAGACTGATTTTCAGAGTGGTTTTACCAGCTTGCAATCTCACCAACAATGGAGGAGTATTGCTCTTTCTCTACATCCTCACCAGCTTCTGCTATCACCTGAGTTTTTGATCTTGGCCATTCTGATTGATGTGAGGTGAAATCTCAGGTCCCCTTTGGCAATTCTTGGTCTTAGAGCATAAGCCATTAATCTATTTCTTTTTATTGAGTAATTGAGTCCACTGATGTTAAGAGATATTAAGGAGAAGTGGTTGTTGCTTCTTGTTATTTTGTTATTAGAGCTGAAATTATGTTTTTGTGGCGATCTTCTTTTGGGTTTGTTAGAAGAAAATTACTTTCTTGCTTATTCTAGGTTGTAGTTTCCCTCCTTATGTTGGAGTTTTTCATCTATTATTCTTTGAAGTGCTGGATTTGTGGGAAGATATTGTGTAAATTTTATTTTTTCATGGAATATCTTTGTTTTCCCATCTATTATAATTGAGAGTTTTGCTGTGTATAGTGGCCTGGGCTGGCATTTGTTGTATTTCTGTATGACATTTGTCCAGGGTCTTCTGGCTTTTATAGTCTCTGGTGAGAAGTCTGGTGTAATTCTTACAGGTCTGCCTTTATATGTTACTTGGGCTTTTTCCTTACTTCTTTTTATATACTTTGTTTTGTGCATTTGGTATTTTGATTATTTTGTGATAGAAGGAATTTCTTTTCTGGTCTAGTCTATTTGGAGTTCTGTAGGCTTTTTGATTGTTCATGATCATCTCTTTCTTCAGGCTAGGGAAGTTTTCTTCTATAATTTTGTTGTAGATATTTACTGGCCCTTTAAGTTTGGAATCTTTGCTCTTTTCTATACCTATTATCCTTAGGTTTGGTCTTCTCACTGTGTCCTGGGTGTTTTGGTTTGGGAGTTTTTTGCATTTTGCATTTTCTTTGACAGTTGTGTCAATGTTTTCCATGGTATCTTCTGACCCTGAGATTCTCTCTTCTATCTCTTGTATTCTGTTGGTGATGCTTATGTCAATGACTCCTGATCTCTTTCCTAGGTATCTATCTCTAGAGTAGTCTCCCTTTGTCATTTTCTTTTTTTTTTTTTTTTTTGATATTATATTTATATTTCCGATTTTATCCCCTTACCCCTTATTGTTTCTACTTCCATTTTTAGATCCTGGATGGTTTTTGTTCAATTCCTTCTCCTGTTTGGTTGTGGTTTTTTTTGTCATTCTTTAAGGGATTTTTGTGTTTCCTCTTTAAGGGCTTCTGGTTACTTGTGCTCTCCTGTATTTCTTTGAGGGAGTTATGTCCTTCTTAAAGTTGTCTATCATTATCATGAGAAGTGATTTTAAATCTGAATCTTGCTTTTCTGGTGTTATAGGGTATTCAAAACTTGCTATGGTGGGAGAACTGGGTTCTGATGATCCCAAGTAACTTTGGTTTCTGTTGCTTATATTCTTATGCTTTCCCTTTCCCCATCTGGTTATCTCTAGTGCTACCTTCACTCACTGTCCCTGACTGGAGCCTATCTCTCCTGTTATCTTGGTTGTGTCAGAACTCTTCAGAGTCAGACTGTCTCTGTGATCCTTTGATCCTGAGATCCTGGGTGTAAGAGCTCCTGGGAGTCACGCTGTCTCTGGGATCCTGAAATCCTATGATTCTGTGTGTATTTGAGCTCCTGGGAGTCCAGCTTCCTCTGGGTGTTGTGGGATTGGTTGTAGAGCTAGTGGCATAGGTCTGCTCAGGGCATCAGCTCAGCCCGGAAGGAACCCATGCCAATGGGTTAGGATATGGTGTCTTCACGAGAGCAGACCAGCTTGGATCTGCCTCAGCAGAAAGGATTAGGCTGAAGGGGCAGAAGGGGAGTGGTATTCAGGAGGGTGGGGTTTTGGTGGGTGATGGGTCCTGAATGTGCTGGGCTCCTAGCTACAACTCTGGGACTTTGGATTGTTGGGAGGGTTCTTACCAATTGCTCTGACTTCAGTGGATCCTTTAGAATGGGTCAGAATATGGTGTCTTCTCAGAAGCAGACCAGCTAGGAGTCTTCCCCAGCAGAAAGGACCAGGCAGAGCTGTTGGAGACTTTTTACATTATGATTAATTCATGTGTTTTTTGAAGAAAATTATTTCTGCTGTAAAAGAAATAACCTTATGTGGTGTTATTCGGAAATCTTCATTGTGAAAAGCACAAAAATGTTGGGTAGTTCCAGAGTTCTCTTGGCATACCTGTCCCTAAGCAAACTCAGAAACAATAGATTTGGTAACAAATCAGATTACTGGCTTCCTCCTACATGTAGTTTATAGGACATTGCCCCATGAAAATGAAATTTTAATAACAAAGTTAGTTTGCCCTAAATAACCATTAAAACACATACAGATGACCTGAAATTAATATAAAAGAAATATAAGAATTTTCCAATCATAAACAGAATGGCTCACATTAAATTACAGTGAAGTTTTCTAACTAAAATCCAAGAGAAAGTAAATGATAGAACTAGTCATCCTACAGTGTGGGAGAGCTTTCAAACTTAAGGTAGGCTAACTCACAAGCTAAACTTCAAACACTATGCAGTGCTCAAGGCTTGGGAACTTATCTAGACTGACTCAGATATTTTTGTAGCTATTTAATGTTTTATTTTCTTTAAGAATAGAATGTCACATGTCATAAATTCTCATATAGTCCAAAATGATTTGAGAATAATACCTATTCTCTCTTACTTGTAACACTTGTCCAGAAACAAAAATGCTATCTGTATTTCTTTTGAAGTCCTAAGTTTGTCTCTTCTGTGAAATTTGCATACATAAAGAAATGTCATGCTTGCTAGTCTGTATTATGAAGTATTTTATGTGCTTGGCCCTTTTAATGGTCCTATGCTCTACAATGTCAGTTGGGTCTTGGACTTCTGTGAACAGGAGAAGATCTAAAAAGTCATCAGAGACTGAGAGCTGAAAGAAAGTAATAGTAGCAGTAGAGAGTAGCAGGATTGGGGAGAAGGCAGACTTAGGCTCCTGGAGACAGAAGAATAGGGTCAGAGAAGACAATTGATCCAAGAAGAAAGAAGATTGAAAAGGGATAGAGAAGGGGAGAGAAGAGATGAAGAGATTGAGCAAAGTGAAAATAAGAGACAGTTGAAATTGAAATGACAGTTGGTAGAGCAGATCCTGGGTCAGCAGCTCTACCCCAATCTCACAGAACCCAGATTAAGTGGGCCTTCCAGGAACTCTAACCCGGGCAGTATCTTAGGTGAGGAGACAGCAACACCCTCCCCAAACAGGGAGTAACTGGGACCCACTAGGACCCAGGATGCACTCCTGCCAGGAGCACTGGTTCCTTCCTGTTGGCACCTGAGCACTGAGTAGATCTCGGACCCCAGCTCTAAACCCAGTAGTAACACCTACCCCACACAGTTCTGAAACAACCAAGATAGGATCTAGTCAGAGACAGGGCAGGTAGCACTAAGGAGATAGAGATGGTGAAATGCCAGTGCAAGAACACAAGCATCAGCAGCCCAGGGTACTTGGCATCATTAGAACCTAGCTCTCCCACACAAGAAAGTCCTGAATTCCCCATATCACTAGAAAAGCAAGATTCATATGTAAAATCTCTTCTAATGATGATGATAAAAGACTTTAAGAAGGATGTAAATAACACTCTCAAAGAATTTGAGGAGAACACAGGTAAACAGGTAGAGGCCCTTAAAGAGGAAACACAAAAATCCCTTAAAGAATCTTGAAACTAAAATTTGTTTTGAGAATTGTATATTGCAGAATACACAGCTTTGGGGTATCTACTCATCAATCAAGCTGAGAAGACCTGCTCAAACCTCTGATGTCCTGGAATTTCAGCTGGATACAGTGAAGACACAGCATCAGAGGCTTATCAATTCACTCTTCCCACAGCTCCTCTTCTAATATCTCTACACCCATAATCAACTTGAAGAAGTTAATGAAGAGTCGGTGCCTCTATTCCCTGGGCTTGGGGACTGAGGTGGTTAATATTGGGCTGTCTTTCTAAGGAAAAGTAGTGGTTTTAGTGGAACAGGGAGGATCAGCTAGGATTTATTGCATAGCCATAACTTATTGGTAGAAATATGTGTAATTGTTATTAAAATGAAGGTATACTTTCTTAAATGGTACAAAATTTACTTTCATTTCAAATTTAAGGTTTTCATTGGTACGAGTGTCTTATTGATATAAAAGTGAGATGAATATTGTTACTCTCATAGGCATTGTGCCTATATAACACATTTAAGAATACAAGGCTTAGACCCAGTCCTTCTTTAACTTTTTTTAAACTGATTTGAGATGTTTAGCCTGTTATTTAAGGGCCTATAGCAAATTCAGGGCTCTGAGTTTATTGTTAGGGTGTTTTCTATATTTTCTTTTGAAATAGCTGAGAGGAGTTAACAGACAACAGTCCAGATTGCCTTACATGGATAGTTGGTTTTCAAAACGTCAGAACTCCACAGAATTGATGTTACAAACATTTCTGTATTAATGTTCATTTTGATTAGAGACCTCTCTGCTCCTGACAGCTTCCTGTCTTGGATTCTAAGAAAAAATTGAGCATCTTTGGAGTTACTCCAGTTGTAGGGAGACAGCCACTAGGCAAGAATTGCCTCCTTTCATCTACAGGGAAATTACTGTTCAGAAAAGGACACACTTGCAGAATAGTCGACTGATTATATCTACCAAGACAGAGTAATCAGCCCTTAATAATTCTGCATCACTAGGCCTGTCAGATGATCTTGGGCCAGAAGTCTGAAGATCGGATGCTCCAACGTTTTGTAGTATAAGGACTGTTCAGGTGTTCAGCAGTCTCTATAAATTGGCTAAGTTTTAGAAGCTATGCTTTGTGCTTCCCATAATTTCAGTTAACTCAGTCATTCTGGATTTCTGATGGGGTTGAAGACTTATAGTCTCATAGCCAATCCTGGCCATTTACTTTGAGAGAAAAGATCTGAGTGGATGGTTTTCAGCTGACATTATTCTAAAGCCAAGAAAAAAAAGCCAGGTTCAGAACTAAGTCTTTTAGTTAGGAGAGATGACAGTGGTTCTGGTTAGTCAACAAAATCATAGACTGGGTATTAGGTCTATCTTATACCTTACTGACACAAATTGGTATAGTTATGCTCTAATTGTATTTTAAGAGAAAAGTTTTATTTTAACTGGAAGAGTGATATGTAGGAGGAGCTAAGGTGGGAGGATTAAGGAGAGGAAGAGGAGGAGTAAGGAGAGGAGGAGGAGAGGAGTGATGTTGGTGGTGGGGGACATGGAGCTGGATGTTCGAGTATCTCCACCAGTCAAAGATAGTTGGTATATCTATGTTGGGTATTGGTACACTTGGTTGGGTCTTGATATTGGGTACACTTCTGATTGCATGGGCATCTTGTTATTGAGCAATACCAAACTTATACAGCCTTTGATCAACATTAAAAAATTGTATAAATGCAAAAAGGAGAAGGGGAATAGGATAGGGGTTTATAGGGAGGGGAAATGGGAAAGGGGGTGGCATCTGAAATGTAAATAAAATATTCAATAAAAAGAATCTCTCTCTCTCTCTCTCTCTCTCTCTCTCTCTCTCTCTCTCTCTCTCTCACACACACACACACACACACACACACACACACCAAGAAAAGAAAAGACAGTTGGTGACAGTTGAGCCAGGAGAAACTGAACTGAGTCAGAAAACATATTGTTAGTGACAGATAGAAGAAGAACCTGTAAAGAACTTACAAAGTACCTAAAAAAAAAGAAGTAAAACTACACTAGCCAGTCAGATATTAAAGATTCCTATCAGAGATTAAAGAAACATCATCAATTATGATTATCAATCATGATATTTCTTTATGTATGCAGATTCTACAGAAGAGGCAAACTTATGATTTCTTTCTAATTAAAAAAGATTAAAGCCCCCTTTTGATCTCAGATTCATTCACTATTCACCTCTCCCTGATCCTTACCTCCTCTGTTGGAAACTGTCTGACTTCTGGGGCTGGTCCCTAGCAGCTCACCATTCCCCATTTCTAGCTGAAGAGCTATTGAAAGTTGATGGATTCTGAAAGAGGAAGAAAGTTCTTTAAGGGGGAAGACCCTGATAGGTTGGTTATGCTACAGAGGATGGTCCCATACCCATTAATACATGGGCAGGGCAAAGTGGACTCAGGTTATAAAAAAATTATACATAAAGCTGGGAGGGGTAAAGGAGTGGGTTGTAGGTCTGGGATGATTAGAGGAAGGAATGGAGGATGTGATTGAAGTATATTGTATGCATGTATAAAATTCTCAAAGAATTACTAAAATATTTTATTTTAAAAATTATTTATAGTGAGACTGAAATCTTTGTCCACCCATGAATGTTGCTTCGTAAGGAAATTTTAACAATAATTTGGCAGTGATGTTGCTCACTGTATCTGAACATTTGCTTGTTGCTTATGTTGGGCCTTAGAGAGAGGCCTGAATAATCTGAAGGTATTTTGTCAAAATTATGAGGTTGTTGGTGTTGGCAGTAACAAAACCTTCAAGACAACATTATGTGACATGTATGGGCTCTTTTAGTAAAAAAATAAATGTTTACAGCATAGGCAGCTTAATTTCCTCACTGAAAAATTAATTCCCTGCTCATTATTATTGTTAATTAATGTGTAACTAATTTACATGAATACAATTTTTGCCTGCAAGTACATAAGAAATTTCAGTATCCTAACTAAAATGCTTAATGTGTTTTTTGTTCACATGGGAGGGTTTCCTGGGAATCAGAAGCCCAGGAACCATACATCTCCAAAGGAAATGTCCCAGTGGAAGACCATCCTAAGACACAGGATCCTAGGAACCACACAGTTCTGAAGTGGATCAGTATCCCTAGGGAAGGTCATTCTGAGACACGTGTGCCAAGGAACCACACAGCTCTGAGGTGGTACAGTGTCCCAGTAGAAGAGCATCTTCAGACACAGGAGCTCAGGAACCACATAGCTCTGAGAGGAAAACTCCTCAGGAGAGGCATTGCAGTTTCCAAGGGGCTACATCTCCAGCTGAGCTGAGGAGCCCAGGAGCCTCAGCCCTGCTCCTCATTTGCTCCTTCTCTTCATTACTTCTTTTTCAGATGAGAGTCACACCAGGCAGAAAATCCATGAAAGTGATTTATTGGAAGGTCCAGGGTGTGAAGAGACAAATCCAGGGATGGGTGTCCTCTACTTCCTGGAGTGGACAGCAGGGAATTAGACAAAAGGCAGCACTTACATATCATTTCTTAGTGGACAGAACTTTTCAGGGCAGAGATTTTAAGAGTGCAGATTATTGTGATTTCAAGTCTGAGCTTTTTGCCAACTGGAACACAAAATTGAGTCATTTGAAAGAAGGCACTTTGACAAAGGAATTGCTTCAATCAAATTGGGCATATCCGTGGGACATTATCCTGATTAATGTGGAGAGCCTAGCCTACTGTGGGTGGTGGTACTCTGGACATGTGGTCTTGGGTTGTATATGAGAGCAAGCTGAGTAAGCTTTTGAAAGCAAGACAGTAAGCAAAGTTTCTTCATGACTTCTGTATCACTTCTTGACTCTAGATTCCTCCCCTGATTTCCTTCAGTGATAGACTGTGATCTGGGAGTTGTTAGATGAAAAGAAAAACCTGTCCACCCAAAGTTGCTTTGGGTCACTGTTTTATAACTGCAACAGAGAAGAAAACTAGGAAATAAGTAAATGATAGGAGAGTCTGGAGTTGCAGAGGTGGAGCTGAGTTGTGCTACATGGGGTGGGTTTGAAGGGGTTAACTGCTAAAGAATGGAAGCAGTTTGGAGGGTGTTTACCATCCATCTATGTCAGCTGCATTCTGATGTCTCCATTCATGATAGAGAACCACCAGGAAGTGAGAAGCAGGGAAGAGATGAGACTAAAGCTGTTTCAAGGAGGTTCATCTGAGATAGATCACCCCTTCTGTTGGTATATTTGTTTTCTATTGGGAATTTACATGCAAGAATTAACTACCAAAGAATTAACTCTCCTTCTTGTCTGTGCCAGTGCCCTGCACATATCTTGGGCACCAGCTCTGCACCCAATCCCACAACACCCAGAAGAAGCTGGACTCCCAGGAGCTTTAACAAGCCCAGGACCATAGGTTACTGAAGGAGCATGTGGCTGCCAGAGTGAAGGGTGAGACATGCTGATGGTGGAACAAAGAATGATGCTGACCTGTGAGCTTGCTGAGTGCCCTGACAATGAATGGTGACTGGGAAGTTGTATTGGACACAAGTTCCTGACCCACCTTTGCTTGCCTATATCCCAGATGGGACAAGCTGCCTTGCCTCAAGTTTTTAGACCTTGTGGAACCTTGTGGGACAGAGAATTTATAATGACTCTTGTATTTTTTTAAATGTGAACAGTTATTCTGACTCAATCATGGACTGGTTTTGAAATCAATCCAATATTGGAAATAACAGTCTTCATTTGGAAGACTGGTTCTAGAAATTTTCAGAGAAATATTTGAAAGTTTTCTGCAGTTCTTTATGATCTTATATTAGCAAGAGATAAAGCTGGGACAGGATCTGGATTTCAAACAAGTGTTAGTGCATGTGTTAAGGTACCTTTAATTGTCATGTTAAAACTACTTTGTTTCTTCTACAGTATTTAATGTAAGTTGTATTGATTGCACACTTTCTAATTGTGTCACTGTGTTGAAACCTGGCAAATCTGTTATAGTGGTCTGTCAACCAGGTTTTGTTTTATTGCCCTGAGTATTACAGGACCTTGGTATTCTGAAAGAGCTTTTCAAGTACTGGAAGAAGTAAGTCAGGCTTGAAGCAGAAGAAAGAGGGTAATGGGACTGATTATTGATAGTATAACAGTTTTAATTACATTAATGGCTAACACCACTGCTTCTGCAATTACTTTGACACAAGAAGTTAAGACAGCTACTCTTTAAAATTATTTAGCAAAAAAAAATTTTACTGTGTTGATTATTCAAGAGAATTTTGATAGGCATTTGGGACAACAAATTTATGCTTTTTATCCTATTCACATTATTGGAAGGAGGTTCAGAGTTTAAGAGTAAGGAGCCATCTCAAGTGTCATGCCAAATACCAATGGATTTGTGTTGCTTCCAAACTTTACAATGATAGTCATTATAATTAGGAAAAAGTTTAAAGACACTTGCAGTGTATTTGGCATAATTCTAATACCTCTCTGGATGTTTTAACTTTTCATAGTAAGATTATGAATTTAGAAAAGGCTGCTCTGCTGAGCTTTGATGCAGCAGATACTGCTGATAAAATTATCCATGGCCTGAGGTCAATATTTCCATTTTGGTCAAGCTTCAAGAATGGCATATGTAGCTTGATTATGCTAGCTCTTTTTGTCCTGGCAATACTTTTATTCCTGCCCATCATGTTAAAGCTTGTCTTTAACAACATCAACATTTTGGTGGCTAAAGTACATGGCTTGAATCTGAAAATGGACCCCCAGACAGAGTTATTAATATAACAGGCTGGCAAGCCAAGGATGGGTAAGACTCTACACAGAGCCTTACCAACCTAAGACAGAAATGCATTGCTTTTGATAATGCATATTCCACAACAGGTAAGGAAGACATACTTGTCAGAATGACCTAAGATAGGCTCAGTCTTGTTTATGAAATAAAAAGGGGGAGATGTGGAGAGCTTTTGGGGCTGCTTGGCAGGAATGTGACATTGGCAAAGGACAAGGAAATAGGCTGCTTGGCAGGAATGTGACATTGGCCAAGGACAAGGAAATAGGTTTCAGGCAGGAATCTGACATTAGACTAGAACAAAGAAGTAATTTCAGGTAAGAATCTAAATCTTAGGCTAGAACAAGGAAGTCAGCTTCAGTAATGAAAAATGATGTTGGGCTAGGACAGGAGAGTAGGCTCAGATATTTTGGTCATCCTGATAAGTCTGTAGAAACAGTGATCTTGGGAGTCATCACAGGACTTTGTTCCTTGCCTTGCTTGTTCTTTGACTATTTGTGTTTATTGCTTGTTCCTTGACTATTTGCATCTATTGTATTGCTATTTCCTCAACCTAGAACTTACCTTAATATTTGCATGTAATTACAATGGTATAAAAGAAGATTGGGAAAAAAAAAAAGAATTCGCCCAGAAGATTAATTAACATGAAATTAGTCTTGTGTGGTTTAAACGGCTCAAATACAAAACAAAACAAAACATAAACAAAAACTCTCTTCTTCATATATTTGTAAGTTCTAATAAAATTGCTTTGTGCTTTGTTTGTTATATGATTATCTTCTCACTACTTCTCTTACAAGAATCATATAATTTTGATGCAACATGGTGAAATTAAGTCTAAGGCATTCCCCAATGCAGTGTTCAAGTGCTCACCCATAGCAAGAAATTTCACCCCCCAAACCTAGATTCTTTTACAAGAAAATGTTTAGAAAAAAAAAGTTTTGCCAAACAGAAAATTATCTTTCAATGATTCAAGACATATTTAATATTTGATAAACCATTGATTGTAAAGAATAAAATAACACTGTAAATTAGGCTATCATTTTTACAAGAAGATTTTTTAGCTGTAATAAGCCTTTTATAACAATGCATATGAGCTTAATCAACAAAGGGTAGCTAAAAGTTTAGATAAAATTGTATTTTAAAACTATAAAGTTGCATAAGAAAACAATTACATTACATGTTGGGGTATAATTGACATTTTGTTGTAGAGTCCATTGTTAATAAAAAATAGAAGCATGAAGAACATGTGTCAGACAAGACAGTTTTACTGCATTGTGGAATGAGGAGGTAATGGAGTCTTTGATTTTAAACTGACAGACCTCTAGAATACTTTGTTTATAGACCATAAGTACAATTACCAACCTCTCAGAACATAAATGAACCATGAAACATTCTGATTAATCATGTTTATTTATAACTTCTACTTAAAAGTCTCAATGATATGGTTTCTAATTTAAATCATAAGTGAAATTCCAATCTATGTGGAATAGATTGTCACAGAACAAGATATCATTTACCATGTTAAGCTTACACCAACACAGCCACAACCTACAACAACAGCAGCTAATTCAGATGAAACATAAAAGAGAAGATTGACTAACAATGTCATCCAAGGTGACATCCTTACAAGTCACATGGAGCTCACATTTCTACTCATCTAGAACAGTGGACACTGTGGTGGTGTTAAGCTCACTGCTCACAGAAGCTGAGGTCAGCTGGATGCTCCTGTCAACAGTGGGGACTCTTCCACCAACAGTTTCATCAGTGTTCCTCTTTGGCCTCAGCAAGATAATGAAACACTTGGGAAGAAATAGACAGCCTAACAAGCCATAGCTGGATGCCAAAATGGCAAATATTTCCACAGCCACTTTGAATTTGCCTTTGGTGCTCAAGTAAGCAGGGACAAAAGAGATCCAGACAATAAAGAAGACCAGCATCCCAAAAGTGATGCATTTCCCTTCATAATAGTTATCTGGCAGCTGGCGAGCCACAAAGGTTGTAAGAAAACACAGCAGAGCCAGAAGCACATCAAACCCAAATATGGAGCACAGAAACTCTATAGAACCTTCATTGCATTCAAAGATGATCTTTACATTTTGAATTTCAATGTTTTTGAACATGCTCGGAGGCTCCAACACCAAGTATGCTGCACACACACCAATCTCCCCTACAACACAGATGAGTACAATTAATTTTCGAATAACAGGGTGCATAGATATAAGTCGGGTTTTGGATACAGAAATCCTGTAGGCAAAAAAGAGTGAAATAGTCTTTCCAAGAATGGAAGACAGACAAAGGCAAAAGCCCAGTGCCAGAGTGACCTGGCGGGCCATGCAGGTCCAGTTAGATGGCTTGCCTATGAACAGCATGGATGACAGCACCGTGATAACCAGAGACATCTGAATGAGGAAGCTCAGCTCCCGGTCATTGGCTTTCACCAATGGAGTGTGTCTGTGGATTATATACACAACAGTGACTGCCAAGACCACAAGTGCCCCAAAGATGGAAAGGATGACAAGGGTGAACCCCAGGGCCTCCTCATAAGCAAGGAATTCCACAAGCTTTGGCACACACTTGCTCTTATCTGCATTGGACCAGTCATCTTCACTGCATGGGTCACATTCTCTTTGACCTATTGAGAAAGAACACAGAATTGACTATTGACTTCAAAGGAGCCACTTGTCACTTTTGACTGTGAACAGTCCAAGCCAGTTAAATACCTGAACAAAGTCTACTGGAATATAAAATAGATATAATATCTTATATTTAATAGTGGAAAAATGTTCTTGGTATCTATAGATGCAGTGACAGATTGAGGGTTGTTTTCAACTTCAGAACTTGGGCGGCATTTCTTCACAATTTGAGCCTTTCTTGAATTGGTCTTCTCCAGTGATGAGCTGTAGTTTTCTCCTGTAACTGTCTATTGAAGAAAGAGGTCTGTGTCTTTATCAAGTCCAGAACAGCCCAGGAATAAGAAAGTCACAGCTTCTGAGGTAAATGATCCAAATGACTGGGACATAGCTGGTCAACCCCCCTGTGTTTTCAGTCTCTCATCCAATATCCACTCATGGAGGAGAATCATGCATGTGCCAACCCAAATGTTCCCAACTCTAGATGTTCATTCCAATGAGGATGAGGATGATGATGGGGGGAAAAACAAAACCACAAACCATGGTCCGTAGGCTAAGAAGGCTAAGTCTGGCAGGAGGCTCTAAGAAGAAGCACTGGTGAACAAGGAAAAGCTAGTTGAGGTGAGGTTATGGTATATGATGGAATGGGTCCATTCAGATTTACTTTTAAAAATCAGGTAAAGAGTGGTGTTTGCTTTCAACCACTCTGACTCCTGGTCTGGACATCTCTGAGTAGAATTCTGTGTGGATCCTGGGGGAACTGTTGCCAGGGAGTTGTGCAGGTTACAGGGTGCTTGCTTTCCACCATAGACCATTTTACCATTTTTTACACAATTACTCTGAGGTCTATGTGACAAAAGACAAGTGCATTTTTGGTTCTTCAACCAAAAACCACATGGAGATATAAATAAACCTGGTTCAACACTGTACATATCACCAAGCCTGTCTAAGTCAGCTCCAGAGAGCAGCAACTGAGCAGACTGTCATAGCAGTTCATTCTGCAGCCACTGTGCAAAGCATGTGCTGTCAGTGCTTAGAACCTTAAGACTATAGGGTGACTTTTCCCAACTATAATAAATGCTGGATCTACAATTAGCAAGTAATTTGAAGATTTTATTATTTTACTTATATTTTACATTTTATTTTTTCTTATAAACATTATTGTGGTAGATCTTGTTTTATATCCAAAATGAAAACTAATATTTTTCTTTGTTCAAATTGCACAGTGATAAATTGTATTGGTTTCTTGAATTCTGTTATAGGTTGTTTATATCTTTTTATAAGGACTTATAAGACGGTCTTTGACATACTTTGGTTAATTCAACTGCATTACTACCAATGCAAAAATCCCCATCATTACCTGGTTTCTCTGACACATATCCATCAGCACATGGGATGCAATCAAAGCAGCATATGGGTTGTCCCTGTCGAATTCCCTTTCGGGTCCCTGGAGCACACAGTTTTGTGCAGACTGAATCTGGAATCTAGCAAAGACAAAATCAGTATAGCAAAGTTTGAGCAAAGTTAACAGACAAAATGTGGCAATATGAGCAGCTTATAGTGAACTTTTGCTTATAGTGAACAATCTTGTGATTGACTCTGGAAATTCTGAACTAACTCTAATTACAGTTCTTTACCATTTTGGAGATCAAGACCAAACTCATTCACATTACATGCTGTGGATGGATTAGTTTACTTAGTTTCTTCCTCATTTGATGTGACCTGTGACCCTAGTAATTGTCTTCAGCTGCAAGATATCTCTTTTCAGCAAAGGTATCCAAAAATATTTTCATAATAATTGTACATTGATCATAATCGTAAGTGGCTGGTAGAAAGGAAGAAAAAAAGGAATGCTCTTTTCCATGTAAACTATGAAGAGCAAAAGATAATGTAAAGAAGGCATAACTTGGAAAGTTTTCTTGCTATTTACTTTTAGAAATTTTAATAGTAACACAGAGCTCTTTATATTTTTATACTCTGCATGGATGTGTACCTTAAAATACAGAGTAAACCCAGCATTCATATATTAATCTGTGGAGATAATTATTTACAGGACAGATAAAAGTATGTATTCCTCCCATGACGAGTAAGGAAGGCATTCTTGTCAGAATGACGTAAGACAGGCTCAGTCTTGTTAACAAAATAAAAAAGAAGAGCCTTTGGGGCTGCTTGGCAAGAAGCTGACATGGGCCAAGGACAAGGAAATGAGATGCTTGGCAGGAATATGACATTGGCCAAGGACAAGGAAGTAGGCTTCAAGCAGGAATCTGACATTAGACTAGAACAAAGAAGTAATTTCAGGCAGGAATCTAAATATTAGGTTAGAACAAAGAAGTAATTTCAGACAGGAATCTAAATGTTAGGCTAGAATAAGGAAGTAGGCTTCAGAAATGAAAATGACTTTGGGCTAGGACAAGGAAGTAGGCTCAGATACTTTGATCATCCTAATAAAACTTTAGAAACCGTGATCATAGGAGTGTTCATGTAATTGAGTTTAATGCCTTGCTTTTTCTTTGACTATTTGTATTTATTGTACTGCTAGACCCTCAACCTAGAACTGACCTTAATACTTGCATGTAATTAAAATGGTATAAAAGCAAAATGGAAGAGGGGTATAGGATAGGGGCTTGTAGGGAGTGGAAATGTGGAAAGGGGATGACATCTGTATTGTAAAGAAATAAAATATCCAATAAAAAGGAAAAAAGTTAGTTTGCATGTCAAGCTTGTGTATTCTTATAGTTTGTTCACTCAGACATTTGATGGGCAAGCAGGTTTTTGTCACATCTTCTGTTCATTGATTAACGCTGCAATGAACATAGGACTGTAAGTATCTCTTAGCCATCTTGACTTCAGTTAATTTCAGACCAGTAGATGAAGTATTGTTGAATTTTATGGTAGCTCTATTTTTATCTTTCTGAGAAAATATCTTATTGTGTTTCAAAATAAATGCACCATCTAGTATTTCTACTAATGATTGCACATGTGTTCCATTTCCCCCCATATCATTATCGTGTTACCTGTTTAAAGACCATGTTTGTCCTGGCACATGTGAGATGACATCTTCTTGTGGGATTGATACTTATTTCCTTGTGACATTTTTAATGTTTTTATATACATTTTGGTCTTGTATATATAGCTTTATAATTCTAAAATATACATTTGACATGTCACTAACAGTACTAACCTACCTGATGAACCTGCCTAATGAATTGATCAGAGAAGTAAACACATTTGGTTTGACACTGAAAATAAAAAACGTATGTATTCCTAGCCAGGCATAGTGACAGCTTGAAGCACATAGTAAGACCTCAGCTCATAAATAAAAAAAAAAACCAACCAACCAACCAACAAACAACAAATCAAACCCACACAAAATCCTAGAAAAGTTAAACCTATAAAATCATAAACATTTAGGACACAAAACATATTTTTTGGTGCTGTTGTTAAGTTCAATTTTGTTGGAAACCAACTTCATTATATCAACATTTTTTACTCTCCTGAACTCCATTTCCTGGTCTACATCCCTGACAGATGCCTTTTGCTGTACCAGAGGCCATCCTTTGCTACGAACCCCAAGTAACTGAAGTACCTCAAACCCTAAAGTCCACACTAATATCCTGAACCCCAAGGACCATGCCAGTTCCCAGAACCTCATAGGCCATGGGAACTCCAAACCCCAAACTCCAGTGTGCTAGTCAGCCCTGCTGCTAAAGTCAAAGTCTGACAGTACTGGAAAGCCCTGAGGTCACTACAAAATTATGGACTCCCTTTGTCAATGAGGCTTCCTGTTCTATACCTGGGGTATCCTGAGTCCCAAACCCCTTACTTGGGGAAAGTCACATAGCCCTTAGGTCCAACTCCTTTTCTCCCTCAATCATTAAGCACCTGAGATGCCCAGAATGCCTCCTCATGCTAATGATGTTTCTTAGTACCTTAGCCTTCAGCATTTGCTCACCTTGGATATTCCTACCCTCTCCCCAAATTATGTAAAAGCACCGTTTACCCCAAATAAAGTTGAGCTGCCTCCCTGAAGCTGATCCCAGAGAGAACTCTGTCATTTCTGTCATATTTACAGGCTATCTTAAACCCTGCTCTTTTACTCTGATCCTTTTATTTTCATTGGTCAGTGGTAAAACACTGGAAGAAGGGAAGGCCTAGTCAGAGGTCATATGGGACACTAAAATCCCAGTGGAGACAGACTGCTGGACCGAAAAATTCTCTGGTTACTAGAACCACAGGTTACACAAGCCAGAAGAAGAGAAAGGAAACAGAAACTAAGTGGAAAACAACTAAAAAACATCCATCTTTCAAATAAAAATTTTTATCCAACATGGATAAAGTCAGTTATTGTCACTTATACCTATACTATCCCCAACCTAGATGACTGATGCCAGAATGTAAACAGAAAGCAAGGAATAAAATATTCAAAAATCATCCATCTAACAAAGATAAAGTCAGAAATTGGCACCTAAACAGATACTTTCTCTAAACCCAGATAAATAGAGGTCATTATAAGAAGACAATCAAAAACACCCAGGACAATATGGTACCACTAGAGATAACCTATTCTCCTACAGCAAGTTCTGGATAGCTGAAGAACAAGAAAAAGACCCGAAGTCCAATTTTATGAAGATGATACAGCCCCTTAAAGAGGAATTGAACAGCTGCCTTAAAGAAATCCAAGAAAACACAATCAGGTCAATGAAATCAATAAATCTGTTCAAGATCTGAAAGTGTAAATAGAAGCAATAAGGAACACACAAATTGAGGGAAACCTAGACATGAAAAATTTAGGTAAGCAAATAGAAACTATAAACACAAGCATCACCAATAGGATATAGGTGATGAAAAGAGAGAATCTGAAGCATAGAAAATATGATAGTTCCTAATGATATAGTGGTAGAATGAAATGTTAAATCTAAAACATTCCTGACAGAAAACATCCAGGAAATCTGAGACACTATGAAAAAACAGATATCTAAGAATAGTACAAATAATAGAAGGTTCTCAATTCAAAGCCCAGAAAATATTTTCAACAATTAAAGAAAAATTTTCTAACCTAAAGAAGGAGATACATATAAGGGTACAAAGTGCTTATAGAGCACCAAGTAGATTGGACCATGAAAAAAGTTTCCCTGTCACACAACAACAACAATAATAATAAGCAAGCACTATATGTACAGAACAAAGAAAGAACACAAAAACCTACAAGGGAAAAGTCCAAGTAACATATAAAGGTAGACCTATTAGAATTACACCCAACTTGTCAGTGGCAACTCTGAAAGGCAAAAGGGTTCTGGATGTATGCCTTATAGGCTCTAAGAGACCACAAATGCCTAGACTACTGTACTCAGCAAAACTTTCAATCACCATAGATGGAGAAAACAAGATATTTCATGACAAAGTAAAATTTAAACAGTATCCATCTTTAAATTGAGCCCTATAGAAGGTGCTAGAAGGAAAAATCCAATGTAAGGAGGCTAAAGATACCCATGAAAATACATAATATCACATTTGCAAAATCAAAAGAGGGGAAACATTCAAATACAACACAGACACACACACACACATATACACACACACAGTCATATTCACACAACCACCACCACTACCACCAAAATAACAGTAATTAACAATCACTTGGCATTAATGTCTCTCAATATCAATAGACTTAGTTCCCCAATAAAAAGATACAGGTTAAGAGAGTGGATGTAATAAGAGGATTCATCCTTCTGCTTCACAGAAGAAATACACCCCATCATCAACAATAGACATTACTTCATTGTAAAGTGTTGGGAAAAGATTTTCTAAGCAAATGGACCCAAAAAGAAAGCTGGTGTAGTGATTCCAATATCTAACCAAATAAATTTCTATCCAAAATTAATCATAAGAGATGGTGAAAGATACTTCACACTCAACAATAGAAAAATTTATCAGGAAAACATCTCAGTTCTAAATATTTGTGTTTCAAATACGAGGGCACCCACATTGTAAAAAAAAATTACTAAAGCCTAAATTACACATTGAACCTCACATATTAATATTGGGAGACTTCAACATCTCACTCTCACCAATGGACAGACCATTCAGACAAACACTAAAAAGAAAAATGATGAAGTTAACAGATATTATGACTGAAATGGACTTAATAGATATCTGCAGAACATTTCATCCAAACATAAAAAAATATATATTTGTCTCAGAACCCTATAGATCAGTCTCTGAAACTTACCACACACTTGGCCACAAAGCAAGGCTGAACAGGTTAAAAACAAACAACCCATGTGCCTGATTAGACCACCATGGGTTAAAGCTGGATTTCAAAAGAACTAGAAACAACAGAAAGCCTACAAATGCATGGAAAATGAACAGCTCTCTACTGAATTATCACTGGGTAAATGCAGAAATAAAGAAATTAAAGACTTCCTAGAATTAGAATCCAATGAAAATATTTGCACAACATATCCATACTTATGGAACACAATGAAAGCAATGGTAGTTCATAGCACTAAATGTCATTATAAAGAAATTAGAGCCGGGTGGTGGTGGCACTTGCCTTTAATCCCAGCACTTGGGAGGCAGAGGCAGGTGGATTTCTGAGTTCGAGGCCAGCCTGGTCTACAGAGTGAGTTCCAGGACAGCCAGGACTACACAGAGAAACCCTGTCTCAAAAAACCAAAAAAAAAAAAAAAAAAAAAAAAAAAGAAAGAAAGAAAGAAAGAAAGAAAGAAAGAAAGAAAGAAAGAAAGAAATTAGAAAGATCTCATGCTGGTAACTTAACAGTATACTTGAAAATTCTCGAACAAAAAGAAGCAAACACACCCAAGAGGAGTAGATGACAGTAAATAGTTAACTGAGGGCTGTAATTAAAAAAAAAAAAAAAACAGAAACAAGGAGAACAATACAAAGAAACAATGAAACAAAGAGTGAGTTCTTTGAGAAAATCACCAAAAGAGACAAACCTATATCCAAACTAACTAAAAGGCAGAGAAAAATACCTAAATTAACAAAATTAGAAATGAAAAGGGAGACATAACAATAGACACCAAGGAAATTCAAAGGTCATACTTCAAAAACATGTACTCCACAAAATTGAAAAATCTAAAAGAAATGAATAAATTTCTTGATAGATACCACTTACCAAAGTTAAATCAAGATCAGATAAACAATTTAAATAGACCAATAACACCTATAGAAATAGTCACATTAATTATAGTCTTTTTAAAAAAAACCCAGGGCCAGAAGATTTTAGCATAGAATTCTACCAGATTTTCAAAGAAGATCTAATCAGTATTTTCCAAATTATTCTACAAAATAGAAACAGAAAGAACATTGTCAAATTCATTTTACAGGATCACCCAACCTGTTCAGCCTTGCTTTGTGAACAAGTGTGTGGTAACTTTCGGAGACCGTTCCATGGAGTTCTGAGACAAATATATATTCTTTTGTGTTTGGGTGAAATGTTCTGCAGGTATCTGTTAAGTCCACTTGAGTCATAATATCTGTTAGCTTTATTATTTCTCTGTTTAGTTTTTGTCTGGATGATCACAGTCACCCTGATACTAAAGACTCAGAAAGACTTTTCTAATTGTATGTAGGCGTGTAGAAGAATGCAAATAGATCCATATCTATCATCATGTACAAAACTCAAGTCCAAGTATATTAAAGTCTTTAACATAGATCCAGATACACTGAATCTTATAGAAGTAAATGTGGGGTATAGCTTTGAATGCATTGGCACAAGGACAACTTCCTGAATAGAACACCAAATAGTGCAGGCACTAAGAGTGACAATTCATAAATGGGAGCTCATGAAACTGAAAACCTCCTGTAAGGCAATGAACACTTCCATTCATACTGCAACCCACAGAATGGCAAAAGATCTTTACCAATCTCACATATGACAAAGGACTAATTTTTAAATATATAAAGAGCTCAAGAAACTAGACATTAACAAACCAAATAACCCAATTAAAAATTGGGTATAGATCTAAACAGAGAATTCTCAACAGAGGAATCTCAAATGGCAGTAAACACTTTAGCCATCAGAAAACTGCATAGCAAAATGACTGTGAGATTCCATCTTACACTTTTCAAAATGGATAAGGTCAAAAACACAAGTGACAGTTCATCCTGGCAAGGATGTGGAGCAAGGTAGGAGTGAAAATTTGCACAGCCACTTTGGAAATCAATATGGCAGTTTCTCAGAAAGTTGGAAAACAACCTACCTGAAAACCCAGCTATACCACTCCTGGGGGTATACCCAAAGGACACTCTACTATGCCAGAAGGACATTTGCTCAATTATATTCATAGCAGCATATTCATAATAGCATGAAACTGGAAACAACCTACATGTCCCTCTACTAAAGAAAGGATAAAGAAAATGTGGCACATTTACATAATGTGAGTATTACTCAGCTATTAAAAACAATGACATTATGAAAATTTCAGACAAATAGATGGAACTAGAAAAAAATCATCCTGAGTGTTGTAACCCTGACTCAGAAGTCAAACATGGTATGTATTTACTTATGAGTGGACATTAGATGTGAAGTAAATGATATCCATACTACTACTATCTATAGACCCAGAGAGACTAAGTAACAAGGAGAGCTCAAGGTGGGATGTATGCATCTCTCTGGGAAGGAGAAATAGAATAGACGTCGTGGGTGGAGGATAGTGGCGGGATGGGAATAGGAGGGATCAGATGAGGGGAGGATGGAGGGAGAAAATACTGAGACAGCTAACTGAATTAGAGGCCATCTAGGGGACAAACTAGTAACACACTGTAATGGAAACTCCCAGGAATCTAAGAGAATGACTCTAGCTAAGGGTCCTAGCAGTGAAGGATGTGAAACCTTAACTGGCTATTTCTGTTAACCAAGCAATTGGAAGGATTAGGCACCAACCCAGCCGCCTACAAAATTTGTCCTGCTTATAAGATTTGCTGGGTTAAAAGTTGCACAGAAATTATGGGAGTGACCAACCAATGATTGGTTCAACCCGAGACCCATGCTACAAGAGGAAGTGAGGAAGCTCACACTTGATAAACACTGACAAAAAAAGTCAATGAAATGATGCCTAAGGCTATTCTGCTATACTCAGATTGGTAACTAGCCCAACTGTCATTAGAGAGGCTTCATCCAGTAACTGATGGGAACAGATGCAGACACTCACAGCCAAATATTAGGAGAAACTCAGAGAATCCTGTCCAATAAGGGAAGAGGAGGGATTATAGGAACCAGAGGGGGAGAGGTCAACACAAGAAAACCCACAGAATTGACTAACCTGGGCTTTTAGAAGCTCAGAGAGACTAAACTGACAACCAGTGAGCTTGCCAGGGACTGATCTAGGTCCTCTGCATATTCGTTACAGTTGTGTAGCTTGGTCTTCTTGTAGGGATCTTAATAGTGGGTGCAGGGGCTATCTCTGACTCTTTTATTACCTTCTGGGACCCTTTTCCTCATACTGGGTTGCCTTGTCCAGGCTTAATACAAGGGGTATGTGCGTAGTCATAATGCAACTTGATATGCTATGTTTAGTTGATATCCACGGAAGGCCTGCCCTTTTCTTAATAGAAATAGAGAAAGAGAAGATGGGGTGGGGTTGGACAGAAACAGGTGGGGTGTGGGGTGGGGATAGGATGTAGGGGAACCTGCAGTTGGGTTGTAAAATAAAAAGAAAGCCAATAGGTTAAGTAAATACATATTAAAATACTAAAAAATAAAAATCATGAAAAATATATAACCCCAATGTTAATACAGAAGATAAAAATAAAATTTCTAATTTCCATTGAAACATCTTCAAAATATCAATATACTACTAAAGTATATTAAAATTTTCATATACTTTAGTACAACATGGACTCTTTAAATTCTAATTAGACAAAGTACAACATGAAAAACATATGCTACACTAAGGAAATTCAACTGGAATATGGCAAAACTGTGAGGTGTTTTGCACTTATTTAGTGCCTGAAAAAAATAGTTTTCTCTCTATATATAAACAAAATATGTCAGACCAACTAACCGTTGAAGATTCAGTGTTCCAAAACAACGATGAGTTCTTTGGAAGAACAAGTTCATATTTTGAAGAAGTAAATTTGTATTCTCCAACCTTGACAAAGGTGATTTCTCCAGCATTACCCATGTGCCAGTTGAGGATATCATAATATCCATTGTCTACATCTCCATTGCCATCAAGTTCTATTTCTGCTCCATCATGGGTAGTAATTTTCAATTTCTTAAAGTAAGGCATTAGCTAATAAGGAAGAAGAAGAAAAGAGTAAAAAACAATCTATCTCATTAATAATATGTTATTATTTTAATATCATGACAAAACATTAAGTTATTACAACAAATAAATAGTATTATAGACATATGGGTTAAATAATTTGTATAATCTAACTTTACCTATTTTCCTTAACTTTGGGCAGTGGACAATTTCAATTTATCTTTTCTCCCTATTTATTTATTTATTTATTTATTTACTTACTTATTTGCTTATACCCCAATATTAGCTCTAATACCCCTGTCTACCTACAGTTTCCCCTTAACACAGCTCTTCTCCCACTCACCCTTCACTTCTCTTCTGAGAACAGGGAGTCCTCAACCCCCTTGGAAATCACTTCATCCTGGCACATCAATGTACTGTGCAACCTCTCTCATGGAGGCCAGACAAGGGAGCCCAGTTAAGGAACTGAGATCCACAGGCAGGCAACAGATTCAGAGACAGACCCTATTCTAGTTGTTGGGGTACCAGCATGAAGACTAAGCCAAACATCTGATACATATGTGCAAGTGTTGTGAAGAAATGCCGCCCAAGTTTTGAAGTTGAAAACAACCCTCAATCTGTCACTGCATCTATAGATACCAAGAACATTTTTCCACTATTAAATATAAGATATTATATCTATTTTATAACAGATTTCCAGTAGACTTTGTTCAGGTATTTAACTGGCTTGGACTGTTCACAGTCAAAAGTGACAAGTGGCTCCTTTGAAGTCAATAGTCAATTCTGTGTTTTCCTTTTTGCATTTATACATTTTTTAAAAAATAATGTTAATCATAAGCTTTATAAGTTTGGAATTGTTCAATCAGAGGTGTAACCCACTGACCAACCTAGATATAACAACTATCTTTGACTGGTGGAGATACATGAATATCTGCCTCCCTGTCTCCCCCCTCTTTCTCTTTTTCATCACCTAGCTTCTCCCCTCCTTCTTCTCCTCTTCTTACTCTTTTTCTTCCTCTCAGTTTCTATTGACTGCTGAGCTGAGTCTTTCAGAGGAAAGTTATGGTAGGATTCTGTCTGAAACAGTAACAAAGTATTAATAGTGTCAGGTGTTGGTTCTTGCTCATGGGATGGCTTTCAATTTGGACCAGTTACTGGTTGACCATTCCCTCAGTCCTGTGCAACCTCTGTTGCACATCTTTTTCCTGCTCCATCTTTTTCCTGCACTTCTTGTAGGCAGGTCACATTTTAGGTGAAACGTTTTGTGGGTAGGTTGTTGTTTTTATCCTTGTACTGTGAGTCCTGTCTGGCTACAGGAGGTAGCAACTTCCTACAGGAGGTTCCATATTCTCCACTGCTAGGAGACTAAAGTCAACTCCATAGACTTATTGGGGCCTTCTTCTTTAAATATAAAGAAATACAGAGAATACAATCAAACAAGGGAAAGAAATGAATAAAACTGTTCAAGACCTGAAAATGGAAATAGAAGCAATTAAAAAACACAATCTGAGATAATCCTGGAGATGGACAACCTAGGAATGGCAACAGGAATTAGACATAAGTATTGCCAACAGAATACAAAAGATGGAAGGGAGAATCTCAGGTGTAGAAGATACCATAAAAGAAATTGATACATTGTTTAAAAAATGGTAAAACTAAAAAGTTTCTAATAAAAATCATACAGGAAATTTGAGACATTAATTTACCTTTGATGTATTTTCAACTTGTATGTTTTTGTGAGCACAGTGTAAGTTTATACTAAGGTTTAACAGTAGAATAGCTCCTTATCACGAGACTGGAGATGCTTAGAATATTTTCTTTTCCCTTACCCACTTTCCCTGTGTAAGGATACAAATGTCCACAACTATTTCCTTCTTTTGAAGACCTCAGTCTAGGAGAGAGACTGGACAATCAGATGCTAAAAGTTAAATCAAGAAGTTTATGTTGCTGTTGTGTAACAGTTTCCTTCTATATTCAAAAAGTTCATTGTTTTCAGGGAAGCTCTTTAAGTAGTAACGTAAATATCTCAAAATAGCTTTAGGAAGTCCATGAAACTGAGCAGATTCACTAGATAGTGCCCTGCCAGAGAAAGCAATGAAAGTTGAGAGACCTTCTCAGACTGTGTTTAAAGTGCAAAGAAGATTCTGACAAAACAAGGTGCAAAGAAAGCTCTGGAGACCAGTCTGTTTGCTGGGGAGAAACAGAAATCAGCTGAGCTGCCTGGAAGTTATTTATGCCAACTTAGGAAGGATTCTCCTTAGAGCTGCCTGAAGGGCCATGCTCCAAGTTCCCAGTTTTTGTGAGATGTCACCCAGCTGAAGTGTACCTTGGTGTTGCATCTGTCTTAGAGTAATTTCTGTTCCTGTAACTAAGCCTTCACTCATATTCCTTTAAGTAACCCCAATAAAATTATTGGTTCACTGAGTTCTTTGGTGGTGTCTGAATGTGGTGTGTTTAGGACTTCCTATCTGGGTGAAGTAGATGTGTGTGTTGCATCTCCACAGGAAAAGTTTTGTCACATCACAGTTGCTATTGGAGAAAGAATGTTGAAAAGGGCACAGAGGAGGTAATGACTGACTGACTTGGGAAACTGGAAATTCTTCAATTCTCAGTATCTTAGTTAGGATTTTACTGCTGTGAAGAGACATCATTACCACACAATCTTATAAGGAACATTTAGTTGGGGCTGTTTATAGGTTTTGAGATGCAGTCCATTAGCGTCAAGGCAGGAAGCATGGCAGTGTCCATGCAGGCATTGTGCTAGAGGAGCTGAGAGTTCTACATCTTCATCCAGAAGGAAGTCAGGAATAGCTGGCTCCCACTTGGCTAGGAGGATGGTCTCAAATCCCGCCCCCACAGAGAGACAATTTCTCCAACAATGTCACACCTACTCCAACAAGGCCACACATCCTAATAGTACCACTCCACGGACCAACCATATACAAACCACAACAGTCAGAGTCCACTTTAGCTCCACTTTTAGTGATAGCAGGAAATTGCCTTGAGAGTATGCCTCTGCATTGTAAGCTTCCACCATGCAGAAATGGCCATGGCCAGTGGTACAATAGTTCATGGGACTGATGATAAATCTTTAGAATCAAAGAGACATTGAGAAGAATTCTTTCTTCTCAATGAGAAAACAACCTATGTCTAACTCACTCCTTACTTAATTAACTTTAGGTAGGTAAGAGGCTGCTTTATTTTACCATAAAGGAAATCCATTACACAGGCATATCCTTCATCTTCATCTGCACTACATGCTGCACTTGGATTTCTCAACCAAAGGATCTGGTGTGGTCACAATCACTCCACAGACCAGCAAGACTATAGAAGCTGGTAGAAAGGGCCTACAAAATTGAGTCTGAAGATCTGATGTCTTTTGGCTCTGTTAAATATTGTGACCACAAAGAAGGCACACATTTAGCAAGCATTATTTGCCTGATTTGTAAAGAGAAGATAATTATTCTTCCTAATACTTGTCATAGGGATTAAGGCTATGTACATGAAAGAATTTATTAAGTGAATATATTAAGAAAGTGTTTAGCTGCTCCCGTGAAGACACCATATCCTGAGCCATTCTAGAGGAACCACTGCACTCAGAGCAGCGGGTAAGAACTCTCTCCCACTACCCTACGCCTCAGAGCTAACACTGGGAGCCTGGGGCTCTCAGGACCCATCAGCTACCCAAACCCCACCCCTCTGGAATACCACTCCCCTTCTGCTCCTCTCTTGGTCATTCTGGCTGGGGCAGATACCTAGCTGGTCTGCTCCTGTGAAGACACCATATCCTGAGCTATCCTAGAGGAACCAGTGCACTCAGCAGAGAAGGAACCACTGCAGTCAGAGCAGCAGGATTTCATGATCCCAGAGGTGGCCTGAGTCTTAGAAGTTATTCTACCTAGGAGCTCAGGATCATAGGATCACAGAGATAACTGGACTCTGAGGAGTTCTGACACAAGCAAGATAACTGGAAAGACAGGCTCCAGTCAGAGACAGTGAGTACAGGTAGCACTAGAGTTAACCAGATGGCAAAAGGCAAGCACAAGAACATAAGCAACAGAAACCAAAGTTACTTGGCATCATCAGAACCCAGTTCTCTGACAATAGCAAGTCTTGGACACCCCATCACACCGGAAAAAGCAGGATTCAGAATTAAAATAATTTCTCATAATGATGATAAAGGACTTTAAGAAGGGCATAAATAACTCCTCAAAGAATTACAGGATAACACAGGTAAACAGGTAAAAGCCCTTAAAGAAGAAATACAAAAGTCCCTTAAAGAACTGCAAGAAAACCAAACTGGTGAAAGAATTAAATAAAATCATCCAGGATCTAAAAATGGAAATAGAAACGATAAAAAAAATCTCAAAGGGAGTCTACCCTGGAGATAGAAAACTTAGGAAAGAAATCAGGAGCTGTACATGCAAGCATTACCAACAGAATACAAGAGATAGAAGAGAGAATGTCATATGCAGAAGACACCATGGAAAACACGAACACAACTGTCAAAGAAAATGCAAAATGCAAAAAGCTCCTAACCCAACATGTCCTGGAAATCCAGGACACAATGAGAAGACCAAACCTAAGGATAATACGTATAGATGAGAGTGAAGATTCCCAATTTAAAGGACCAGTAAACATCTTCAAAAAAAATTATAGAGGAAAAATTTCCTAACCTAAAGAAAGAGATTCCATGAACATATAAGAAGCCTACAGAACTCCAAATAGCCTAGACCAGAAAACAAATTCCTCCCATCACATAATAATCGAAACATAAAATGCATAGAGCAAAGAAAGAACATTAAAAATAGTAAAAGAAAAAGGTAAAGTAACATATAAAGGCAGACCTATCAGAATTACACCAGACATCTCACCAGAGACTATAAAAGCCAGAAGATCCTGGACAGGTGTCATAAAGACTCTAGGAGAACAAAAATGCCAGCCCTGACTACTATATCCAGCAAAACTCTCAATTACCAAAGATGGAGAAACCAAGATATTCCACGACAAAACCAAATTTACACAATATCTTCCCACAAATCTAGCACCTTGAAGGATAATTGATGGAAAACTCCAACACAAGAAGGAAAACTACAACGTAGAAAAAGCAAGAAAGTAATCCTCTAACAACCCTAAAAGAAGATAGCTACATGTTGTGACCCGTACTCTGCCTCAACGCTTTGGGGCTAAGTGCTCTGGTCAAGAGAGAGAGAGTGGGGCTCTTGGGGCAGGAGACGCAAAGAATGGAGACAAGACAGGGTGTGATCAAGTCTCTCCTATTATCAAGTCTCTCCTCTTGAAGGGAATTCTGAGGTATTTTTATACACAAGCAGGAGAACACAGGTGAAAACACTTTACCATGTGCACCATACATCGGAGGTCACTAAACAGCAAAACAAGCTATGTGGGATAAACAATATATTTATCAGAGTGTGCTTCAGCTGTTATAGGCTTTTGACAACCAAGTCTTTCATCAGGGTATATGGTTCCAGATGGCTGCAAAGTTGATCTAGCCGCTTTCTACTAAAGTCGGCTCCCAACAGCTACACAAACATAATTCCCGCTCTAATAACAAAAATAACAGGAAGCAACAACCATTTTTCCTTAATATCTCTTAAAATCAATGGACTCAATTCCCCAATAAAAAGACGTAGACTATCAGACTGGTACATAAACAGGTCCCAGAATTTTGCTGCATACAGGAAACTCATTTCAGTGACAAAGACAGACACTACCTCAGAGAAAAAGGATAGAAAACAATTTTCCAAGTAAATGCTTCTAGGAAACAAGCTGGAGTAGCCATTTTAATATCAAATAAAATCGACTTTCAACCAAAAATAATAAAAAAAGATAAGGAAGGACACTTCATACTTATCAGAGGAAAAATCTACCAAGATGAACTCTCAATTCTGAACATCTAGGCTCCAAATGCAAGGGCACCCACATACATAAAAGAAACTTTACTAAAGCTCAGAGCACACATTGCATCTTACACAATAATAGTGGGGGATTTCAACACACCACTCTCAGCAATGGACAGATCATGGAAACAGAAACTAAACAGAGAGATAGTGAAATTAACAGAAGTTATGAACCAAATGGATTTAACAGATATCTATAGAACATTTCATCCTAAAACAAAAGAATATACCTTTTTTTCAGCACCTCATGGTACCTTCTCCAAAATAGACCATATAATCAGTCACAAAACAGGCCTCAACAGATACAAAAAGATTGAAATTGTCCATTGCATTCTATCAGATCACCATGGACTAAGGCTGGTCTTCAACAATGACAAAAACAATGGAAAGCCCACATACATGTGGAAACTCATCAACGCTCTACTCAATGATGACTTGGTCAAGAAAGAAATAAAAAAAGAAATTAAAGACTTTTTAGAATTTAATGAAAATGAGTACACATCATACCAAAACTTGTGGGACTCCATGAAAGCAGTACTAAGAAGAAAACTCATAGCTCTAAGTGCCTACAAAAAGAAACTGGAGAGAGCATACACAAACAACCTGACAGCAAACCTGAAATCGTTAGAACACAAAGAAGCAAATATACCCAAGAGGAGTAGATGGCAGGAAATAATCAACCTCAGGGCTGAAATTAACCAAGTAGAAACAACAACAACAAAAAACTATACAAAATATCAAAACTAGCTCCTACACAAAACTAGGAGCTGGTTCTTTAAGAAAATCAACAAGATAGATAAACCCTTAGCCAGACTAACCAGAGGGCACAGAGACAGTATCCAAATTAATAAAATGAGAACTGAAAAGGGGAAACATAACTACAGAAACTGAGGAAATTAAAAAAAATCATCACATCCTACTACAAAAGCCTATACTCAACAAAACTGGAAAATCTGAATGAAATGGACAACTTTTTAGACAGATACCAGGTACCAAAGTTAAATCAGGAACAGATAAACCATCTAAACAGTCTCATAACCCCTAAAGAAATAGAAGCAGTCATTAAAAGTCTCCCTACCAAAAAATGCCCAGGACCAGATGGTTTTAGTGCAGAATTCTATCAGACCTTCAAGGAAGACCTAATACCAATTCTCTTCAAACTATTCCACAGAATAGAAACAGAAGGAACACTACCCAATTCATTCTATGAAGCTACAATTACGCTTATACCTAAACCTCACAAAGACCCAACAAAGAAAGAGAACTACAGACCAATCTCACTAATGAATATTGATGCAAAAATACTCAATAAAACTCTCTCAAACTGAATCTAAGAACACATCAAAACAATTATCCATCATGATCAAGTAGGCTTTATCCCAGAAATGCAGGGATGATTCAATATACGGAAATCCATCAATGTAATCCACTACATAAACAAACTGAAAACCTCATGATCATATCACTAGATGCTTAGAAAACATTTGACAAAATTCAACATCCCTTCATGGTAAAAGTCTCGGAAAGATCAGGAATTCAAGGCCCATACCTAAACATAGTAAAAGCAATATACAGCAAGCTAGTAGCCAACATCAAACTAAATGGAGAGAAACTTGAAGCAATCTCACTAAAATCAGGCATTAGACAAGGCTGTCCACTCTCACCCTACCTATTCAATGTAGTACTGGAAGTTTTAGCCAGAGCAATTAGACAACAAAAGGAAGTCAAAGAGATACAAATAGAAAAGGAAGATGTCAAAATTTCACTATTTGCAGATGATGTAATAGTATCCTTAAGTGACCCTAAAACTTGTACCAGAGAACTCCTAAACCTGATAAACAACTTCAGCAAAGTGGCTGGTTATAAAATCAACTCAAACAAATCAGTAGCCTTCCTCTACTCAAAGGATAAACAGGCTGAGAAAGAAATTAGGGAAATGACACCCTTCACAATAGTCACAAATAATAAAAAATACCTTGGTGTGAATCTAGCCAAGCTAGTGAAAGATATGTATGACAAGAACTTCACGTCTCTGAAGAAAGAAATCGAAGATCTCAGAAGATGGAAAGATCTCTCATGCTCATACATTGGCAGGATTAATATAGTAAAAATGGCCATCTTACTAAAAGCAATCTACAGATTCAATGCAATTTCCATCAAAATTCCAAATCAATTCTTCATAGAGATAGAAAAAACAATTTGCAAATTCATTTGGAATAACAAAAATCCAGGATAGCGAATAGTATTTTCCACAATAAAAGAACTTCTGGGAGAATCACCATCCTTGATCTCAAGCTGTACTACAGAGCAATAGTGATAAAAACAGTGTGGTATTGCTATAGAGACAGGCAGGAAGATCAATGGAATATAATTGAAGATCCAGAAATGAACCCACACACCTATGGTCACTTGATCTTTAACAAAGGAGGTAAAACTGTGTTGGGAGCCGACTTTTAGCAGAAAGCGGCTATCAGCTTTGCAGGCATCTTGAGCCATATACCCTGACATGAGACTTGTATTACAATAGCCTACAACAGCTGAGCACACTCTGATAATCTTGGTTTAGATACCTTGGGTGTGTGATATTAAAGGTGTGTGAGATTAAAGATGTGTGACTTAAGAGTGTGACTTAGAGATCAGATTTAGAGACAAGACCTGAGGGCATGATTAAAGGTGTGACTTAGAGGCATGGCTTAGAAGTGAGACATATAAAGGCGAGAGGCAGACAGAAGAGAGATCAGAGAATCAGACACTAGAGAATCAGACTCTAGAGAGACTCAGACACAAGAGAGAATCAGACACTTTAGAGAGTAGAGAACAATTTGGAGTAACAGAAATTCAGACACTAGGAGTAGGAATAGACATTAGACACTCGGAAGGGAACAACGAGGAGTACAACTAGGAACTAGGAACTAGGAACTCAAGACTTGGGACTTGGACTAGGAAGAGAGACTGAAGAATAAATGGGATTGAATCACACTCTGTCTGGTCTCCATTCTTCGAGTCCATCCTCACTCTCTCTCTTGCTGAACCCTGACCCGCAGACTGGAGTAGCAGCTTGACACGGGAAACAGTGGCTGCCAAGCGTGGAGTGGAGAGGGCTGCAGCATTTTTGGCCGCCCAAAGTGGGGCAGCTCGGTCCTCAACATTTTTGGCCCCCAAACATGGGCCCAGTGCGGGTCCCAACAAAACTGTCCAGTGGGAAAATAACAGCATTTTCAAAAAATAGTGCTGGTTCAACTGGAGGTCAACATGTAGAAGAATGCAAATCAATCTATTCTTATCTCCTTGTACAAAGCTCAAGTTTAAGTGGATAAAGGACCTTCACATAAAACCAGATACTCTGAAACTAATAGAAAAGAAGGTGGGGAAGAACCTTGAAATCTTTGGCACAGGGGAAAATTCCTGAACAGAACACCAATGGTTTATGCTCTAAGATCAAGAATTGACAAATGGGACTTCATAAAATTGCAAAGTTTCTGTAAGGCAAAGGACACGCTCAATAGGACAAAATGGCAAGCAACAGATTGGGAAAAGATCCTAGATCCAATAGAGGGCTAATATCCAAGATATACAAAGAACTCAAGAAATTAGACTCCAGACAACCAAATAACCCTATTAAAAATGGGGTACAGAGCTAAACAGAATTCTCAACTGAGGAAACTCGAATAGCTGCGAAGCACCTAAAGAAATGTTCAATATCCTTAGTAATCAGGGAAATGCAAATCAAAACAACCCTGAGATTCCAAGTTACACCAGCCAGAATGGCTAAGATCAAAAACTCAGGTGATCGAAGACGCTGGCAAGGATGTGGAGAAAGAGGAACACTCCTCCATTGGTGGGATTGGAAGCTGGTACAATCACTCTGGAAATCAGTCTGGCGGTTCCTCAGAAAATTGAACATAGCATTACCTGAGGACCCAGTTATACCATTCCTGGACATACCCAGAAGATGCTTCAACATATAACAAGGAAACATGCTCCACTATGTTCATAGTAGCCTTATTTATAATATCCAGAAGCTGGAAAGAACCCAGATGTCCTTCAACAGAGGAATGGATACAGAAAATGTGGTACATTTATACAATGGAATATTACTCAGCTATTAAAAACAATGAATTCGAGAAATTCTTAGGTAAATGGCTGGAACTAGAAAATATCATCTTGAGTGAGGTAACCCAATCACAAAAGAACACACATGGTATGCACTCACTGATAAGTAGATATTAGCCCCAAAACTTGCAATATCCAAGACACAACTCACAGACCACATGAAGCTCATGAAGAAGGAAGACTAAAGTGTGAGTGCTTTTGACCTTCTTAAAAGGAGTAACAAAATACTCATGGGAGCAAATATGGAGACAAAGATTGGGACAGAATCTGAAGGAGGGGCTGTCCAGAAACTGCTCCACCTGGGTATCCATCCCTTGTGCAGTCACCAAAGGTAGACACTGATGTGGATGCCAGGAAGTGCATGCTGATATAGCTGATATAGCCTGATATAGCTGTCTCTTTAGGGGTCTGCCAGAGCCTGAAATATACAGAAGTGGATGCTCACAGCTAACCATTGAGCTTATCATGGGGTTCCCAATGGAGGATTTAGAGAGAAGACTGAAAGAGCTGAAAGGGTTTGTGGACCCATGGTTAGAGCAGCAATACCAACCAACCAGAGCTCCCAGGGTCTAAACCACAAGCCTGGGAGCACGTAAGGAGGGACCCATCGTCCCAGCTGTACATGTAGGGGAGGATGACATTGTCAGGCATAGGTGGGTGAGGAAGCCCTCGGTCCTGTGAAGGCTGGACGCTCCAGTGTGAGGGGGAAATCGTGGGTGGAAAGGTGGGAGTGGGATGGTGGGTGGGGGCATATCCTCATAGAAGCAGAAGGAGAGGGTATGGCATAGGGGGTTCCTGGGTGGGTGAGAAATGGGGAAAGGGGGATTACATCTGCAATGTAAATAAAATATCAAAAAAAAAAAAAAAAAAAAAAAGAAAAGAAAAAGAAAAAGGAAAAAGGAAAAAGAAAGTGTTTTAATCAGCATTTATCCCTGGAGCTACTTTGTGTCACCTGGCCTCTTGTTTTTCTTCTGACTCTTTCCATGTCTATTCTCTATTATAATGAAATGTATGTCAGAAATCATGAAAACTTAACTTTTATGCTAAGTCTATGAAATGTTTTCCCTACTCCTTATCAATAGTCAAGCAAATAAATGGTCAAAGACCTTCACAGTCTGACTCTTCCCTAGATCTGCCTTCCTAAAGTTTCACTTGCTTGAAACTTTTAGATGGTAGGACACATTTCTCTAACATCATGTATTTCTCAAGAATTTAGAAATGCCAGGTAGGTATTGGGCATGGCCCTAATCCCATAGACTGATGTATATTGACTGATGTACACATTGTAAATTTGTCTCAGGAGGAAAATTAGTAGAAAGTGCAGGAGAAGTAATATAAGGCAGACAAAACAGTGTAATTTAGAAATGTTCAAGTAAATAACAGAATTTCAAAGGTTTCCTAGTCTTGTCTATTGGTACGATAAGCTTGAAACATAAATAAAGACTGTATTTATTTTGGTTTCTGTTAAACATATGTTTTACATTGATACATTTACCAGTTTTTTCTGCTTATATCTTATTCTTCACTTTAAGGAGTTAATTTTTTAACTTGTTAACATAAAGTACTATTTGAAGAAGAACAGCCTTTGATGTGGACGATGACTGACTTTTATCTTGACACTATGTAATCCCTATCCCATCTTTAAAGCCTTTTCACCTGCAATAATTAGTTCTTTGAGCAAATTTAAATTTAGCATTTTAGTGTTTAGATAAGCTATAGGACCCATTGCTCAATATTGAAGAGTATTATTTATCATGACAGAAACATTCAAAGGACTTCTAGTAAAATGATATCTTTGACATCTAAAAAATGTTTATCATTGTGTATGTGCTAGAAATTTCTTAGTACCAGTGAACATATCTGTTCTAGTTCTGTTTCTGTGACAAATACTGTGACCAAAAGCATTCTGGGGGGAGAAAGAGTTATTTGGTTTACATTTCCAGGTCACAGTCCATCGTTGTTGGAAATCAGGTTCAAGAATCTATAGGCTTAACCAGAGAGGAATTCTACTTATTGGCTTTGTCTCTGGCATGTATGATGAGCTATCTTTCTTATAAAGTCTAGTCGCATCTGCTTAGAGAAGGTGCTGCACAAAGTGGACTGAGCCCCCCTACATCAGTCATAAATGGAGACACGCTCTTATGGACATAAGGCAATGTGATCTAGGAAATGCTTCTATTGATATTTCCTCTTCCTAGGTGATTCTAGGTTGGATAATATTGCTAATAAAATTCTAATCAGCCCCCTTAGCATTCAGACCCTGTAGCATTTCTAAGTCCCATGTTAGTTACTGGAAACAGCATTTTTTTTAAAAACAGAACTAGCTGACTTTAAATCTGGACCAGAGAAAGTACAGAATGAAGCTGTAATGTTCAGAGGTTTCAAAAAATAGGTAGTCCTTAGAAATAGCAGAGAGAAGGTCAGTAACAGAAACTAGCGCCTACTCAAAGTGGCTCATAACACTTTGGGAACTTTTGGAAGCAAAATAAATAAATAGATTACAGATTAAAACTAATAGAAGAAAGCAATTCCTGGATTCTATCTTGAGATCCAGAATTGTTAATGGAAAAGTAGAAGTCCAGATCACATGTGAACAGAATGAGAAAATGGCAAAAGAATCATTTTTTAAACAGCAAAGGTATCATATGTATTTAGCACAAGATTAATTTTCAATGGTCGCTAAAATTGGATAGGCAAAGTATAATGAACGCAAGACAGCTTCACAGCTGCCCGATATTCTCTAGAAGTATAATTGCAGCACTCATTTTGTTTTGAGTTTTGAGAGAATGTTTTACCCTGTATCTCTGGTGGGCCTGGAACTCACAATGTAGTTGAAGTTAGCTTTAAATTCAAGGCAATAATGTCTCAGCTAGGAAGAAGTCATGAGTTACAGGAGTGATGGCAAAGAGTGGATAGAAAGCATGAGTGACTACCACAAGATAATTATTAGTTCCGTAGAGAAACATAATACTTTCTGATGATTAAAAACGGTGGCATCACTTGACAGTAATAATGAAAGGTAATTGTATCATTTGACCTCTTTAGATAACAAGTACCATATTGTATACAGGGGACAGACCAAAGGAAGTAACCAGAGTCACTAACTCATACTTTACTCTTAGATACTTTTATGTTTCATTTCTGTGAAGAAAAACAGGACTTTTTTGTGTGTGTGAGACAGGTTTGTTATTACTGACAACAAACCTAGTAAATTTGTAAGAAATGGGGACGTAAAATGAATCAAGTCATTCAAATTTTGATGTTATAAAATCATATGGAAGCAAATCAGCAGTTTCAATGGTATGTACTTTACAGCAAACCTTGATTTTACCTTATGCTATACCATTGGGTCAAATAACGTACCTCCCTGGGCTCAAAGTCAGGTATATGTGAACATGCTGTTCCATTCCTATAGTCTTCCAATAAGTCACAAGTGCTTAAACGATCCAGGGCATAAGCCATAAGATACACAGCTTGTTTGACATTGTTTGAAATTCTTAGCTGAGATGTATCCAGGTAAGTATTTTTCAGATCCTCCAGCTTCTCCTCTCCAGTGCAGAGCTGATCAGACATGTCATATAATCTGTCTTCTTTACCAGTCATATTCACTCTGTGGTCCACATTGTAAGGCACACTGCTGTTGGGCCAGGTACAGTTAAAAGCAGTTTGCCAGAATTCAATGGTCAAGACATCCTTTGGATCCTTGCTAGGGTGGACATCATAAAGAAATTCTTTTAATCCTGGTATAACACTTCTTGGTATTGCAAATCCAATAGTTCCACCAAAATAGGGAAAATACTCAGGCTTTGCAATGAGAGCTGAGGTAATCCAGGCTTCACTGGCTATCCATGTCCTGTCAGTTATGTTATGATGAATCACTTCCAGCACAAACGGACTGAGATCAATATCAGTTGTAAAAAGCACAATGACTTTGGCAGTGGAAGTCTTTACTGCCTTAACAGCTTTTTGCATTTTCTCATTGGAGTAGACTTTTGGAATGGTTTCAGAGAAAGCAACACAGAGGTTGGCACTCTCCATTTTTTCCCTAAAGGATTTTACTCCATATTTTCCATAATCATCATCAGCTGCAATAGCACCTACCCAGACCCAACCAAAGTGTTTGATAAGAGTCACCATGGCCTCAGACTGGATCTTATCACTGGGTATTGAGCGATAAAAAGATGGAAACTGGAATTTGTCACTAAGAATTGCGCAGGAAGAAGTATAGCCTACCTAAAATAAAAAAATATTTACAGTTACTAGGAAGCAGGAGACAACTCTTCAATATCTTCAGAATACTGAGAGGGAAGGGGCTGATCAATCCTTTCTTTGCCCTTTCTGCAGACAATGACTTTCTACTTGTTGGATCAGGGATGCCAATTGTTAAGATGACATTCAATATCACTGCTTTTCATGGATGAGACCATGGCAGTGTCAGGAAGGTAACTTATATTTTCCTTCACATTCCTTGACATTGTTGACTCCCCTGAGTGAGGATATTCAGTCTTTTCATCAGTTTTAGCATCTCATGTGCAGAGATGATGGGCTGAGCCCAAGACTCAATCTGCTAAGTAGCCCGAATTTGTCTCCTATGTGCTCTCCTGGTCTCACTCCTGCTCCCTTACTTACATTCTGTTCTTTCTTCCCTCTTTTAATTTTCTGCTGAATATGTATGTCCTAAAACTTGACTTGAGAGAGATGATAGAATGGATGACTACAACCAGAAGCCTAAACACTATTTTCCCACAAGGTTACCAGAAACTTTCTTTTTAAAGTACATAGCCAGATAAATGAAAAGCATGCCTTCCTCTCTTGCTCAGTAGTCCTCCTTTGTACTTAGCATTAGCATGTCTTCATTAGGCATGAAGATCAGGTGAGCACGTATTACTGACATTCTTTCATGTATCTTTGTTGTACTGTACTTTCCATTTGCTGACCAGCCCCCCACCCCAAACATGTTATTTTCTCTTCCATCCAATCTCATGTACTAAGGCATAACTTCCAGTGTGATGGTCTATAACTCTTGATCTCCAATTTATTCCTTCATGGATACTGCATTATTTCTGTGTCGTCTTTTCCTCTTTCCCTTTTCCTGTTCTTATTCCACTGGCTAATGTTTGTATTCTTCTTTCTAATCACACAAAAAAGCAGCTTCATGGAAAGTATTATGTAGGAAGAAACCTCTTTAAGAAGAAATGATATCAGATTTCTGAGGCTTGGTGAATTATTTATCATATAAAACCTTGTTACTTGTACCCCCTGAGTTTTTGTTTACCCTACAAGAAAATTAAAATAATGATAAGCTATGTTTTTAAATATAAAGGCATTAAACAGAAGATTTAAGAATTTTTCTAGATTTACTAAAATATGAAAAAATGTATCAAGAAGTTCTAGGCTGTGCTTCAGTTCATTAGAGATTACTGAAAGGTAGAGGTCATAGCAGATGCACTTTGAATGAGGTACATGAAGCCCGTCACTAACATATATGCCAACTTATCTGCCTTTAAATTAAATACTATATTGGGCTGGGGTTGTGGGTCATTAATGTAGCATTTGTCTACAAAAAACAAGTTCCTGGATTTTATCTTGAGTATCACAAGAGAAAAGGAAAGAAAGAAAGGGGGGAAGAGAGAGAGAGAGAGAGAGAGAGAGAGAGAGAGAGAGAGAGAGAGAGAGAATAAAAGAGAAGAAAGAAGAGAGAGTGGAGAATGGAGGAAGAGAGGTGAGTAAAATACTTCCACTAAGTCATAAGTACCAATAATCTTTTCATCATTCATATCAACACATCCTGACCCTTTAATAACACTGCCTTTGAAATAATTCTAGATTCCTTTATTTTCCTAATAATTCTTGTATTGAAACATGCTACTCTCTTTAGGTTTAAAATAACTGACTAAGTTAGCTAATGTGAAATTCCTAGGCCCATCAGCATGTCAGTGTGATGATTTTGCTCATAATTCACAAGCATCAGCAGAGACCCACAGAAAACCCTGTGCTTTAGTGCAGCCCCCAGTCAACCACCAAGTATTTATGGATGACCTTTACTCTGCTCCACACAGTGCACAAAGCATGGTGACTAGCAGGATGCTAATATCCTCATCACTACACCACCGATAATCAATGCAAGCATGATGCGCCAGGAGATCACAAGTCACTCTAAATAGGCCATAGTGTGCACTACTTGAGTTTGGTGGAACAGAGTAACTGGGAGAACCTGGGCTCATTTCATGTTGTAGGTTAATTCATCTTCTCTGGACCACACTGTTATTTGCAATAATAATTTCTACATGCTGTTTGTATTTTTCTCTCTCCCTTTTTCTGTTCTCTCTCTCTCTCTCTCTCTCTCTCTCTCTCTCTCTCTCTCTCTCTCTCTCTCTCTTTCTTTCTTTCCTTCTCCTTTTTTTCTTTTTTCTTTCTTTTTTTTTGAGCAGATTTTCTGTGTGTAACAGCCCTGACTGTCTTGGAATTCACTTTGTAGACCAGGCTGACTTAGAAGTCACAGAGATTTACCTGCCTCCACCTCCAAAGTTCTGTAACAAAGGCCTGTGCCACCCCTCCTGGTACAGTGTTTGTAAATTTTTCTAAGTACATAGCACACTCTTCCAAGTTACCTGAGGCATGTAATACAACCCCAGAATTCTTGCAGCAGCAACTGACAAGGATGAACCTCCTGATCCAATAATTCCTACTAGATATTTTCCAGTGCTGTTTCTAAAATTGGGCTTGTTTTCTTCCTGTCCTGTAAGAAATGTCAAAGCAGTCTCCATTGATTTGGCAACAGAGAAACAGGTGTCGAAGATCTGATAGCCCAGAGTGTGGTTGGGCAAAATATCCTTTCTCTCATTAATCTCCTTGATGGTGTGGATCATGGTTTTCATCCAGCGGAAACCCCGGAAATTAAACCTGGAAAGAAAAAGCATTTGTGAACCAGTGGCCACTAAGGGGGTTAGGAAAAGGGGAAGATTTTTAGGGAAGAATCTTCAGTTAAGTGAGTGATTACAGCATTTGCTGAAGCAGCAGCAGGTACCTCAGTTTTCTGTACGTGTCAAATGTTCACAAATGACAGTACAATATTAAAAGATTCAAATATTAGTCATAGTCTGTCCTTATAAGTGACAGGTTTACATTTTCTTAACATATATGTCTCTTATATGCTACAATATTTTGAAGTTTCTGGTTATTTCTTTTTCAAAATTGTTCTTCTAGTCATAATTCTCTTAACCAAATGCACCTAGGTATCCTTTCGGACAGACTTTCTCACTTCACTGGAGGTCTCTAGGGACATTCTTGGCTTATTTTCCACTTAATATTTGTTATGACAACAAAAAGAACTTTAATACATTAAGTACTTATGGCAGATGTTATTAAAATCAGCATGTAAATTTCTGTATCTTAATTACCACATGCATCTTACTGTTGAGAGACCTTTAACTGAAGTTTTCTTCTTGCTGTTCTCATGTAAAAACATAAATGTGAGCCTCTTATTTTTTCTGCATCCATTTAAAAGGGACATATTTTCTCTGTAGCCATCACTATAATGTTTTCAAGGCCTTCTACATGAAACAACACCAGCGCCTCCTCTTCTAGCCCCCTTTTTTCTTCTGAATTCTAATAATAATTTAACAAAACTTGTGCAAAGCAGTTATTTAAGTGACTGTTCTCTTGCTATCAAGAGCACTTGGGTTGCAGATTGCTACCATGCCAAACTTTTTTTTGTGTGGCCCTAGGACCTCTGACTCAGGTCCTCTTTCTTGCAAGGCAAGATCTTTACCAAATGAGCTATGTCCCCATATCAGTCTATTTAATTTTTGCTTTGGTTTAGTTTTGGTTTTCATTTACTATGCAGCTGTTGAGTTTCTCTGGTGTTATATAGTATAAACACAGTAATAAAAAACCTGTTTTCAGTGTCCTTACCCAGAAAATGTTGATCTATGTATGGAAAAACAAAAATAATCAAGCAACGTGATTAAAACAAACAGTAATGGGAATAGATTTATGAGCAGTGAAATTTAAAGAGCCTGCAGCCTAGACTATAACAGCTACACCAAGGCTTGCAGGATGACAGAAAGACGGGAACAGGGCTACAGACAGCTGGTGCGAAGCTACAACTAGAGAAAGTTCCTCCAACTAGAAAAACAATGAAGGACTGAAGAGATAAGTATTTATGAGAGAAGATTGTGGATGGTAACACAATTAAGGAAAGGCAGAAAACAGAAGAGACTAGAACATAAAAGACTTTACCACCCTGTTACTTAGTTTCCAAGTTCACACTGATGGCATTATACTTCAAAATAAGTACAGCAGTGTCCTTTAAAGTAAGATAGAATTTCATTTTAAGAGCTAGAAAAATACCCACCTGATTTGAGCCTGTAAGCCCACATTTAAATTAGCCTAAGATTTAATTAGTTCTTCCCAAAGGAAAAAACAATCTACCCCAAACTGAGTTATTTACAATACTGGAAAAACCAGAATCATCGTTGATATCCAGGGGTGGCTTATAAGCTGTATGGGAATATTTTCTATTATTAAAAACCGTTTACCAGGTAAATGATACAATAGTGTGGATAGAACAGGCATTGAAATGGGTAGTAGGCATCTTCCTATGATTAAAACTGCATAGAAGGGATGGGGGCCACTTAAAAATTAATGAGAAAAACATCTCAATGTAAATAAGTAAGTATTGGGGAGAATTTTCTTCATTCATTGGTTTTTGTTAAGTTTTGCGCAGAACTATTATGTACTATGTACACAGTCATAAATTTATTCCCCAGGAGACTCAAAATTGGATATGAAAAAGAAAAAGAAAATGCTTTGTGATAGCAGTGAGATTGTAGGCAATTTATTTGCTTTCTCTTACTTTCTGGCATTCTTTTTATATCTAAACTCCCCACGTATCTCTCTCTGTGTATGTAAGATATATATATATATATATATATATATATATATATATATATTAACAGACATCTGTTCTATCCCAATTTTGTCTTTCTCACAAAAGATTTCTATGTTTGAGCATTAGGAATTCCATTTTTTTGGACATGATATCTTCCATGAGACAGCAGTAGGGACAGAAGTTTTCCTTCAACTCAGAATCCTATCATGAACATTTCCTCAGACACAAAGCAGGATTCCCAGACTGCACACTTGAACAATTAACAGTGAGGCTGCAGCACACTGTGCAGCATCTGTTTGAGCATTCTCAAACCTCAGTGTCTACACACACCAACTGAGGTCTTCTGAGTGTATAGATTCTCTTCTGCAGAAGTGGTAGGGCAACCCCTGTTTCTACATGTCTAACAAGCTTTTAGATACTGCTGCTGGTGGTCAACAGAGAACACTCTTAGGAGTAACTTTTGGAGAACCAACCACAGAAAACCTCTCCCGCTATAAACTTTGACAAAGTCAGAGAAAGCCAGATTTGAAGAACTTGAACTGGAATCCAGGCTCCATGCTAACCAATCTTTTCAGACCACATGAAAAAAGAAAAAAAAAAAAAAAAGATTTCTCAATGACTTACCCCTCACACATGGCTGATACGGGTTCTTCGTCAGAGTTATTTGTTGGGATGGTTCTAGAGTGAATAGGAAATAGTCCTCCAATAACCATAGAATGGTTTTCAGCTTCTACATATCCAGTCAAATTAAATTTTCGCAGCAACCTGCATGTCACATTCTGTTCCCCATATTGAGCATATAATTCAACCCACAAAAATACAGTTAATCCCAGAATCAAGCATTTCTTTCTGCTAGCCATTTTCATGTGGTGAGCTTGAGGGTAATGAATGTGTGGAGGTGACACAGGTTTTAAGGAAGCACCTTGATCGAGTGTTGGATTGTGTGTGTGTCTAACCTGCTTGCTGCTCCTGACTAAATAATTTCATGTTGTAGACACAGATGTCAAAATCAGTTGCAATTTATGGATCTGGAATAGGAGCTGAGCAATCCTCTGAGAGGAAGCACCTGGATATTCTGCATGCCTTGCAGTGATAAATAATGGCAGAATCATGGGATTCAGGTTGAAAGTTATTTTAAGCTGTAGAAACTGTCCCCTCTTGTTTGACATTGTCAGGTTTATCAAGTGTCACTTCAGCCAACTCTGTGGTCCTCTTTACCCCAAAGAAGAAGAAGAAAGGTATTATGCTTTATCATAAAGTATCAAAAGAGGCATTGGCAGGCTGAACTTTGTCTTCCAGGTACAGAAACAACTGAATGAAAAACTGTAAGAGCTGGAATACAAGACTTCACCTTAAATCTGTGTTCTGCCATTTTTATTAGTATATTTGTAAGATAGTCACACAGTTTCTGTACCACATTAACCCTACAATGGCTAAATTACCTTAGAAAAATCCTGTATATTTCCAGGACTTTGTGCATGCCAGGCAAGCATTCAACCATGGAGACATATCTCCACCTATTGCTAGGTGGTCCCTTGCTTGCTAGGCCTCAGAGACATTTTTTTTTTTGTCTCCAAATCAATTTATCATGATTCCCAGTCTCACAGTCATCCCTCATTGCTCATTCTAAAACATTCCCCTTCCCACGCTTAGAATAAAGTTCATAAAGTATAGTCAGAATAAAATTCAGCACAAGTTTCTGGATCATAGAAAATGTGTGGAACATTTGGTGACATGGTTTTGCTTCTAAGAACATTTTAAGGAACTAGAAGATATCTAAAACAGCATTGATGTGTCAGTTTTACTTAGAACATTAAAATTTATAATAAACCAAAATCACTACAAAGGGAATTTGGAATCAGCTATAATCTAGTCACCTGATGGGCTACAAGGGTCCTGCAGATCATATTCCTGAAAGCATTCGCTGACCAAAGCTAAACCCAATACACTTCAAGAAAATAACAAGATAACAAAGAAACACTTACAATTACATCCCAAATTTTGGATATTTACTAGTATTTTATAGTTCTTTACCTCTCTAATATCTTTAATAGGCTAAAAGAGAGTCACCGTGAGCAAGAAGGCAAAAGAAGGCATGGGATGATCCTTTTCTTTAATGATTTAACAGCCAATCATCTTTGTGTTTCCATATTCATGTCCAGCTACAATCAATGATTACATAATGCACTAGATGTCCATATTCTGTGCAAGGTTTTAACTTTTTGTATTTTTCTATATTATCTCATTAACTATGAGGACATGGCTTCTATTTCATTTTTTTGTCTTTTGGGGGGTTTTAATTGTGTTTTTTAAAGTTCTACAATACTTAGAATTCTTTAATTTAAAATAAAATCTTTGTATGAGACCCAGTATACAATGAATATAGAACAATAAAATAATACAAATTAAAGATAAAATATAAAGAAATGAAAGAAAGTCTAAATGAGACCCATAAACATTTATTTTTTATGAAAATCTCTTGGTAGAGGTCTCCAGTCCCCTAATAACCTCACAGTGTCTTAGACAATGGACTGGAGTACTATCTTTCTTTTAAAAAAAACCTTTTGATAAGTTTATTAAAACCAAATTCTATGTATAATAACAATTCCAGAATAAATTTGCATTCATATTAACTAATATAATTTTAAAATGTTTGAGATAACCTACAAAAAGAATTCATTACATTCTCAAAATTACTTATTTTCCTCAATCTGCTTTTATACCATTTTAATTACATGCAAGTATTAAGGTAAGTTCTAGGTTGAAGAACTAGCAATACTGTAGATGCAAATAGTCAAGGAACAAACAAGACAATAAACACAAATAGTCAAAGAACAAGCAAGGCAATAAAAAAAGTCCCGTGATCACTCCCATGATCACTGTTTCTAAGGGCTTATCAGGATGACCAAAATATCTGAGCCAACTTCCCTGTCCTAGCCCAAAGTTCTTTTCATGTCTGAAGCCTACTTTCTTGTTCTAGCCTAAAATTTAGATTCTTGCCTGAAATTACTTCTTTGTTCTAGTCTAAGATTTAGATTCCTGTCTAAAATTATTTCTTTGTTCTAGCCTAATGTCAGATTCCTGCCTGAAGCCCATTTCCTCGCCTTTGGCCAATGTTAGATTCTTGCCAAGCAGCCCCAAAAGCTCTTCACATCTCCTCCTTTTTTATTTTATAAACAAGACTGATCCTGTCTTAGGTCATTCTGACAAGAATACCTTCCTTACCCATCATGGAATATGCAGGTGGTAAGGCTCTGTGCAGAAGAATCTTACCTGTCCTTGGCTCGTCAGCCTGTTAAATTAATAACTCTGTCTGGGGGTCCATTTTCAGTTTCAAGCCATGTACTTTGGCTGCCAACATGTTGACATCATTAAAGACAAGCTTTCACATGGTGGGCAGGAATAAAATTATACGCAGGACAAAAAGAGCTAGCATGATCAAGTTATATATGCCATCCTTGAAATTTGACCAAAATGGAAATACTGACCTCAGGCCATGAATAATTTTATCAGCAGTATCTGCCACACCAAAGCTCAGCAGAGCAACATTGTTTAAATTCATAATCTCACTATGCAAAGTTAAAACATCCAGAAAGGTATCAGAATTATATGGCTTCTATTTCTATAATGAATAAAAATATACTACTGAAATAAATTCCTTCTCATTTTAAAAACAATTCTTTCACATACTCTTTAACTCCCAACATGCATATGTTTTCCACATGATATCATTATAATCACCAGTAACCCTGGCTACACCTTACTATGGTGCACATTGACAACCTTCACCTCATCCTCATTGTAAGATTTCTTAGTTGTTGGTTAAGCATAGTCCATCTCCCACTAACTCCAAAGGAAGGATCTTATTTCTAACTCACTGGTGAACTAGGAGACCAACCCACCTTTATAAGTCACCTTGCAGTGACACTCCTGCCTTGATCAATTGCTATTGGTATGCCAAGTGTCTATAGAGTTTTCATTTTTCAAAATGTGTGTGTCTCATATAATCTCTTTTGTATTTTCAGAATTTTGCTGACCAGTCTAAGAGAAAAGTCTGATTCTCAGGGGCTCTTTCCACACATGGTCTTTAGAGTTTGGCTTCATCTAATAAAATGTCTCACTGGTTAGAGACCACTCCCCAGTGCTAACAGCATGAGAATCCCTACTGAGCTTCTCAGTCCACAACCTTTCCAGAATGCCTTGGAATGATGTCTCACTCAAGCTTGGCCTCCCTTTCTTCCCTGAGGACAGCTGTTTTGAGATAATTACCACTTGGTTGCCAAGGATACCTCTAGGCAAATTATGTTTATCACCCACAGTGACTTGTCCTAATCCTCGCAGGAAATGGTGTTCTAGAGACCATAAAATTATTAGGATATATTATTTTAAGTTTTATTGTTATTTTAAAACTAGTATTTTATAATTTAAAGTGGTATCTTCATCCCTTAGTGTTTCTCACATCATAAATTAGATGCAAATTGAGGAGACTTGTGATTTGTGTAGCAGCATTTGTTATCCAGTTTGGGACCCTTCAGAATACTGGTCTATTTCTGTCAGGGGCACAGTGAATGAATCCTCCAAATGCCATAGAAGTCAACAAAGATTAAGCAAAGGTGACAAAAGGCCACCTCTGTTCTTTCACTGTGAGGGGTCTTGTGAAATGCTCTTCTATGGGAGCTCAATGCCTCATGTCAAGCACACCACCTCAGGTGACTGTTTTGGTTTTCTTTTCATAAATGAGCAGACATGTGTTCTCATGACAAATTCAAACTCAGATAGGGATACAAACACCTCTTTTAGTCCTATAAAAAGAAAGAACATGAGTCAAGTCTGGGAGCTTAGATTCTAGCTCTAGTCCCTTCACTAGTTGGCTCTCTTTTCCTCTCTTAGGATCCCTGCCCTCCCTTCTTTTACTCTGAGTGCCTTAAATTCTCTGGTTGTGGGTACATATTTACAGAGTCAATCTCAATGCCATACCAACATGAACAATGCCAGAGTTAGCAGTGGGAAACTTGTTTTGTTGTCTATCAAGGTGAGATTGTTTCTCTCATAGCATTTGAACTTAGGTTTAAGAATCCCTGACTCGGGCAAATGATGCCATATATATGTTGATACAAGCAACCATGATGTTTAATTGCATGTAAAAACACTCAGCCTCCTGGGTCTAAGATGAGACTCCATTGTCCCTTGCTGTGTTTCATCCTTGCAGATCTCTAAGGACACTGGCAATAGTCAGTCTGTCCTCTAGGAATAGGGACAGATTCTGTCCAGACTTGTTTTTGCCTGTAAGCAAGGAGAACACCTGAGCCCACCATACTCTCCTAAACATAGATAAAGAATTTTCAAAGGTTGTTTCAATTTAGGGAAACCTAAAAGCGAGTGCCTAAATAGATCCTTTACTACTACTGGTACTAGAAGATACTCTGCACACTATCCAGGGGAAAGAGGTAAACACCAATCCAGCTACAAACACTTCTATCTACAGTAGTGACCTGCCTGCATGATATTCTAGTGAAACAGTGGCCCAAACATTTTGGGAGTAACCAAGCACTCTATGGTGGTATTTAGGGTCTATTCCATGAAGTGGAACCAATTCCTGACACTGCTTGGGTGGTCAAGAACCTGAGACTCGATGGGGGAAGATCACCTGTTCTGCCAAAGGAATGTAGGTGTAAAAAGATTTCTATTGAGACTCCGCTATACCCATAGATTAATCTCTCACTCATAGAGATTCCTCCTGAAATCTCATGGGAAGTCAGACAGTGACCCACAACTGGAAAATGTGCAGAAAGTGAGAGACTTTGGAACACTCAGTCCTAAATGTGATGTTTCCAAGAAACCCCTCTCCTTAGGGATATGGGAAGTATGTGGACAATGAGGCACAAAAATTGTAAGAGCCATTACATGGCTCTTACATGGGGATGTAAGACACCCAGGAAACAGCGCCTTGATCATTTTGAAGGGTCCAGTGATACCTTCACAGTTTTCTTTATAGAGAGTAGCAGAGAGGGCTGCTTCACAGAACATAACCTAAATGAGAAGGACTGGGTCAGGTTTTGGGTTTCCAGCCACTAAGTTAAGCCAAAGAAGCAACTCCTAAGAGCTTCTAGGAAACAGCTCAGCTAGCACTTTGGCCTTAATTCAGAGGAGCCGAGTTACATTTATGGTTTTCAGACCCATATCAGAGAAAGTAGATAGAAAGTAACTAGAAAGGTTTTTATACTGGCAAACAAACAGTAAGGCACTGATGAATGGCAAACACACTAAAATGTGAGCATAGGGCTGAAATAACCTGGAAATTGTAAAGTAGGGATAATTATAAATGTCTCAAGGAAACAGTTGCTGATCAAATGCTTTCTACCTTTTTCTTTTCTTTTTGAATTTTCGTTTTCTTTTTTCTTTGGTTTGGTTTGGGCTTTTGATACAGAGTTTCTCTGTGTAGCCCTGGCTGTCCAGGAACTCACTCTGTGGCTCAGGTTGGCATTGAAAAGTCCCCCCTGCACCCCCCTCTCTCTGTAATTTAAAGACAGGTTGTCAGTGTACAAACTCACAGAGATCTTCCTATGTCTGCCTTTGGAGGGCTAGAAATAAAGGTGGCTTACATTTTCCTTAAGAAGTATGTATGAAAATGATCTGTAGGCTATTTCCAAGTCAGTAAAGTACATTAAAGTACTTTAAAACCATTTTTAATCCAATGTTTAGTGATCCTAAGGATATATTATTTTTATAGCAATAGGTGGGAAGTTGCAATGAAAGAAGCTAAGTAATGAAATATCTGCACACAGAAAGGCTTAGGTGTAAGAATTCGGGGGAGGGGGATGACTGCTTTCTAAACTCTCTGAGCACAGCACAAGATGGACTTTTTCTTCAACAGCTTTTCAAGGACTTTCTTTTGTTTTTACATGTCTGATGATGGTTTGTATAGATGCCTTGTTCACATTTTTTTGCAGTGCTCGAGCTACTGCACATATCATATTATAATCTCTGGTATAGTTAATAGTTTTGTGTGTCTTTAGATGCAGTTTATACCCCAAACTGATCACTTAGATGTTAAGAATACAAATGAATAAATGAATGAATGAATGAATGAATGAATGAATAAGTAAATAAAATTCATGAGAAGAGGTGATATGCAATCAAATGTTCTGCTGAATGGCATGAATTTAAAAAAGAATGATAGGTAGTAAGTCCCAACACCACACATAAAATTTGTATGGAAGGGAACATCAGTGTTCCCCTGTGAGTTTAAAGTGTATGAATTGATAGTTGGATCTGTAATGGCATTCCTTATCTCCATCACAGGGAAAAACATGACCAGGGATTTCTGGATGACAGAAATCTAAGGCTCAGAAGGAATTTCTAATGTGAGGATGGACATTCTGGTCAATATTTCCTGTTCAATTTGTCTTTAGGGGTTGCATATATTTGCTGTTCAGAGCACGATGTAGAGAAAACAGGTGTCCAGCCTGTGTTCCAGATGTGACTTCTAACATGTGTGTCATGCACTGTTACAAAGCATTCAATAATATTCCTGATTCCGGAAGGCTCAGATATCTATTCCCACACCTGCTCCATTGCTTCAGCTTTGCAGGCTCCAGTTCTGTGACTGGCCAGTGTGTCAGCATTGAATTTATTTTGGAGAGAACAGCTTCATTCACCTTAAAAAGCTATTCCTATTCTTTGAAGTCTATTTCAAAGTCATGCTTATGTTCTCTCAATGGCTGTGTTGAGTGAATCAATGTTACACATGACTACCTTCAACCAAATACTCTTCTTTAGAAAGAAATCCAATGTAGGAGAATTTTGGTACAGGAATAAAGTTGATGAGACAGTCATAGAAATTCAACCTGCACTCTGTAATTATTTTCTTCAACTGTTTCACTCATCTAAACTGTGTGTGAGAAAGCTCACCATGAAAAGCCAGTTTGAACATGTTGATGTCCAACAGAAGCGTAATTTCTTTATCCTTCAAGATGTTTTGTCAGTTCCCCCATCAGGTTCCATGAGCTCAGTCTGATGGTTGGTTCCAAGTATCTGCCTATGCATTGGTCAGTTGCTGGCCTGACTTCCCCAGGAAATGCCACACTTGGTTCCTGTCCACAAGCTCCTCTTGACCATGGCAACAGTGTTGGGTTGGTGTCTGCAGACATGATGTATCCTCAGGTGGGGCCGTTCCCCGGTTGGCCCTTCTTTCACTCTCTGTTCCATTTTTTTTTTTTTTGTCCCTGTTCTTCCTTTAGACAGAAACATGTCTGTGTTAAAAAAAATTGAGATGGGTGGGTGGCTCCATGCCTAGACAGGGGCCGTGCCTATCTACTGGAGATGGTCTCCACAAGTTCTATCTCACCTTTCTCTGCCAATTACAGCTAAAGCCAATCCCATTGGGTCCTGGGAGCATCACATTTCTCTTGTGACTGGGACCCACCAGTGGCTATCCCCAGTTCTTCATCCTCCCCCACCTATTTTTATTCAATTTTCTGACCCTCTGTACCTCTCTCAAGTCTCATTCTGATACTGCCCCCTTATTTCCTCCTTCTCCTTTCTCCCTCCCATGTCCTCACGATTGTCCTGTTCCACCCTCAGTGAAGGACTGAAGCGTCCATCCCCTGATCTTCCTTCCTTCTGTGCTCCATATGGTCTGTAGGTTGTATCATATGCATTGTGAGCTTTTGGATTAATATCCACTTACTGAGTACACACCATGCGAGTTCTTTGGTATCTGGATTACCTCACTCAGGACGATATTTTCTAGTTCCAACCATTTGCCTCTGAATTTCATAAAGTCATTGTTTTGAGTCACTGAGTAATACTCCATTGTGTATATGTACCACATTTTCTGTATCCATTCTTCTGTTGAAGGACATCTGGATTGTTTCCAACTTCTGGTTATTATAAATAAGGCTGCTATGAACATAGTGGAACATGTGTCCTTGTTATATGTTGGAGCATCTTTTGGATATATGCCCAGGAGTGGTATAGCTGGGTCCTCAGGTAGTGCTATGTTGAATTTTCTGAGGAACCACCAGACTGATTTCCAGAGTGGTTCTACCAGCTCGCAATCCTACCTCCAATGGAGGAGTGTTTTTCTATCTCTACATCCTTGCCAGCATGTGCTGTCACCTGCAATTTTGATCTTAGCCATTTTGAAAGGTGTGAGGTGGAGTCTCAGGGTCATTTTGATTTGCATTTCCTTGAACACTTCTTTAAGTGTTTCTCAACCATTTGAGATTCCTCAGTTGAGAATTTTCTGTTTAGCTCTGTACCCCACTTTGTAATAGGGTTATTTGATTCTCTGGAGTCTGCTTTCTTGAGTTCTTTTTATATTTTGTATATTAGCCCTCTATCAGATGTAGGGGTGGTAAATAATCTTTTCCCAATCTGTGGGTTGCTGTTTTGTCCTATTGATAGTGTACCTTGCTTAACAGAAGCTTTTTAATTTTATGAGGTCTCATTTATCAATTGTTACTCTTAAAGTATACGCCATTGGTGTTCTGTTCAAGAAGTTTTCCCCTGTGCCCAAGTATTCGAGGCTCTTCCCCACTTTCTCTCCTATTAGATTCAGTGTTTCTGGTTTTATGTGGAGGTTCTTGATCCATTCGGACTTGAGCTTCCTTGCAAGGAGATAGGTATGGATTAATTTGTATTCTACATGCAACCTCCAGTTGAATTCAACACCATTTGTTGAAAATGCTATTTTTCCCCCACTGAATATTTTTAGCTTCTTTGTCAAAGATCAAGTGACCATAGGTGTGTGGGTTTATTTCTGGGTCTTCAGTTCTATTCCATTGATCTACTTACCTGTTTCTGTGCTAATACCATGCAAGGTTTTTTTTTTTTTTCCACCATTGCTCTATAGTATAGCTTGAGGTCAGGGATAGTGATTCACCCCAGAAATTTTTTCATTGTTGATAATAGTTTTTTGCTATCCTTGGTTTTTTGTTATTCCAAATGAATTTGAGTATTGCTCTTTCTAACTCTATGAAGAATTGAGTTGGAATTTTGATGGGGATTGCATTGAATCTGTCAATTGCTTTTGGTAAGATGGCCATTTTTACTATATTAATCTTGCCACTTCATAAGCATGGGAGATTTTCCCATCTTCTGAGATCTTCTTCAATTTCTTCAGAGACTTGAAGTTCTTGTCATACAGATCTTTCACTTGTTTGGTTAGATTCACAACTGTTGTGGCCCGAGCTGCCCCACACTTGGGGCCAAAAATGTCGAGGACTGCTCTATGAATGTTGGAACCCGCACTGCCAAAAGCCTTGGAGGATAAACTGTTAGAGCCCGCACTGCCCCAAGCTGCTCCAGTCCTGTGTCGGGGTTTAGCAAGAGAGAGAGTGAGGACGGTCGCGAAGAATGGAGACCAGAGTGTGATTCAATCCCATTTATTCTTCAGTCTTTCTTCTTCTCTCCAAGTCCCTAGTTCCAAGTCCCTAGTTCCAAGTCCCTAGTTCCTAGCACCTAATCCTAGTTCCAGTTGCTAGTCTCTTTCCCAGTTCCAAGTTCTTTCTCCAAGTGCTAAGTGCCTAATCCTAGTTGCCTGTCTAGAGTCTCAAGTGCCTACTACTTAATTCCAAGTTCTTCCTCCAAGTGCCAAGTGCCTAATACCTAAAAATAATCTCTTCTGTCTGCCTCTCGCCTTTTATATATCTCACTTCTAAGCCACACCTTTAAGTCATGCCTTTAAGTCATGCCCTTAGGTCTTATCTCTAAGTCACACCTTAAGTCACACCCTTAAGTCTCTGCTCTAAATCACACCTTTAAGTCTCACACACCCAAGGGAAGATCCTGGGTATCTAAAACAAGATGTCATCAGAGTGTGCTCAGCTGTTGTAGGCTATTGTAATCAAGTCTCTTGTCAGGGTATATGGCTCAAGATGGCTGCAAGGATGATAGCTGCCTTCTGTTGGCTCCTCACACACAAGGTATTTTATGTTATTTGTGACTATTGTGAAGTGTGTTGCTTCTCTATTTTCTATCTCATCCCTTTTATCCTATGAGTAGAGGAGGGCTACTGATTTGTTTGAGTTAATTTTATAACTAGCCACTTTGCTGAAGTTGTTTATCAGCTGATGGAGCTCTCTGGTATAATTTTTTTGGAGTCACTTATATATACTATCATATCAGCTGCAAATAGTGATAACTTGATGTCCTCCTTCCCATTATGTATCTCTTTGATCTCCATTTGTTATCTAGTTGCTCTGGCTAGAACTTTGAGTACTCTGTTGAATAGGTAGGGAGAGAGTGGGCAGCCTTGTCTAGTCTCTGATTTTATGGGATGGCTTTGAGTTTGTTCCCATTTAGTTTGATGTTGGCTATTGGTTTGCTGTATATTGCTTTTATTATACTTAGGTATGCACCTTGAATTCTTGATCTCTGCAATACTTTTAACGTTAATGGGTGTTGTATTTTGTCAAAGGCTTTTTCTGCATCTAATGAGATGATCGTGTGTTTTTTTTCCTTTAAGCTTACTTACATATTGGATTACATTGATGGATTTCCATATATTGAACCATCCCTGCATCCTTGGGATGAAGCCTACTTGATCATGTTGAATGATCATTTTGATATATTCTTAGATTCAATTTGTGAGAATTTTATTGAGTATTTTTGCATTGATATTTACAAGGAAAATTGGTCTGTAATTCTCTTTCTTTGTTGGGTATTTTTGTGGTTTCAATATCATTGTGGCTTCATAGAAAGAATTAGTGTTCTTTCTGTTTCTATTTTTTGGGATAGTTTCAAGAGAATTGGTATTAGATCTTTTTTGAAGGTCTGAGAATTTTGCACTAAAACCATCTGATGGTGAGCTCTTTTTAGTTGGGAGGCTTTTAATGACTGCCTCTATTTCCTTTGGGGGTTATGGGGCTGTTTAGATGATTTATCTGATCCTGATTTAACTTTGTTACCTGGTGTCTCTCTAGAAAATCATCCATTTCATTCATGATAGTCTTTTGTAGTAGGATCTGATTGTTTTTTTAATTTCCTCAGTTTCTGTTGTTATGTTTCCCCTTTTCAGTTCTCATTTTATTAATTTGGATACTGTCTCTGTGCCCTCTGGTAAGTCTGGCTAAGGATTTATCTATCTTGTTGATTTTCTCAAAGAACCAACTCCTGGTTTTGTGGATATTGTATAGTGTTTTGTTGTTGTTGTTGTTTCTACTTGGTTGATTTTAGCCTGAGTTTGATTATTTTCTGCTGTATACTCCTCTTGAGTGTATTTGTTTCATTTTGTTCTAGAACTTTCAGATGAGCTGTTAAGTTGCTAGTGTATGCTCTCTTCAGTTTCTTTTTGGAGGCATTCAGAGCTGTGAGTTTTTCTGTTAGTACTGCTTTCATTCCCATAAGTTTGGGTATGTTGTGCCTTTATTTTCATTGAATTCTAAAAAATCTTTTATTTCTTTCTCTATTTCTTCCCTGACCAAGTTATCAGTGAGTAGATAATTGTTCAACTTCCATGTGTATGTGGGCTTTCTGTTGTTTTTGTTGCTACTGAAGACCAGCCTTAGTTTGTGGTGGTCCAATGGAATACATGGAATTAATTCAATGTTCTTATATCTGTTGAGGTTTGTTTTGTGTCCAAGTATATGGTCAATTTTTGGGAAGTTACCATGAGGTGCTGAGAAGAAGATATATTTTGTTTTAGGGTGAAATGTTCTGTAGATACCTGTTAAATCCATTTGCTTCATAACTTCTTTTAGTTTCACTGTTCCTCTATTTAGTTTCTGTTTTCATGATTTTCCCATTGGTGAGAGTGGGGTGTTGAAATCTCTTACTATTATTGAGTGAGGTTAAATGTATGTTTTAAGCTTTAGTAGCATTTCTTTTACAAATGTGGGTGTGCTTGCATTTGGGCCATAGATGTTCAGAATTGAGAATTCATCCTGCTGGATATTGCCTTTGATAAGAATGTAGTGACCTACTCCAACTTTTTAAATATTTTGGTTGAAAATCTATTTTGTTGGATATTAGGATGCCTACCCCAGCTTGTTTCTTAGGACCATTTGCTTGGAAAAAATTTTCCCATTTGAGGAAATGTCTGTCTTTGACTCTGAAGTATGTTTCCTGTATGCAGCAAAATGCTGGACCCTGTTTATGTATCCAATCTGTTAGCCTATCTTTTTATTGGGAAATTGAGTCCATTTATGTTGAGAGGTATTAGGGATCAATGATCATTGCTTCCTGTTATTTTTGTTATTAGAGGTGGAATTACATTTTTATGTTCTGTTCTTTTTGGTTTGTTGTGAAAAGATTAATTTCTTGCTTTTTCTTGGGTGTAGTTTTCCTCCTCGTGTTGAACATTTTCTTCTATTATCTTCTGTAGGGCTGGATTAGTAGAAAGATATTATTTCTTTAAGAGATTGATGCATTTCTTCTTTAAGGGCTTCTACTTGTTTACTTGTGTTCTTCTGCATTTCTTTAAGAGAATTATTTATGTACTTCTTAAGGTCCTCTCTCATATTCATGAAATGAGAGTTGATATCTGAATCTTCTTTTAAGGGTGTGCTTGGGTATCCAGGACTTGCTGTAGTGGGAGAACTGGGTTCTGATGCTGCCAAGTGAAACTGGTTTCTGTTGCTTATGTTCTTACACTTGCCTCTCACCATCTGGTTATCTCTGGTGTTATTTGGCCTCCCTGTCTCTGATTGGAGCCTTTTCTTCCTGTGATCCTGGGGAGTCAAGCTGTGGGATTGAGCTTTCACTGGTGTGTGTGCTGTGTGGAATGAGGTCTCTGCTCCTGGTAGACACAGGTGGGACTCAGAAGGGCCCTGGGTTTCTAGTTGGGAGGGGAATCTGCTTTCTAAGTCGGCCAGATCTTTGGGCAGGGTTTATGATCTCACCTGTGAAGCTGGATGTGTTTGAATACCTGGGGGGGGGGGGTAAGCTGCACCTGGGGTGTCTGCTGTGTGGTCCTTTGCTTTTTCAAGTCTACATGTGATGAATAGAGGAAAGATACTATCCAATTAAAAACAGTTTTCTGAAATTTTGGGAGAATATTTTTTTTGTTTGTTTTTGTTTTTTGAGACAGGGTTTCTCTGTGTAGCCCTGGCTGTCCTAGAACTCACTCTGTAAACCAGGCTGGCCTTGAACTCAGAAATCCACCTGCCTCTGCCTCCCAAGTGCTGGGATTAAAGGCGTGCGCCACCACCGCCTGGACTGAGAATATTTTTTTAACATAAAAAAGGAATTAAAAAATCTCTCTGTATATCCATATCACAATATTTATGTAACTCCTGGTACATAAATGGATGGGCTTTGTTTCTGTACAGTTAAGTAACTGACTACCTCATACATGTCCTTTATGTATCATGGTACATATTCTACAGTACCTCTGTAATCAGGAGAAATTTTGTGGTTCCCTCTTGATTGAATATTAGTAACATATTTCTTCAGTTGGATTTTGTCTATGAAAAGATTGGCTGGTATGTGTTATCCTTCATGACTTGGATCCTGGAACACTTGGTAGTGTTGGTGAGAGAAGGAAAAAGAGACAGACTCACAGACACATGTATATACAGTGATAATAAGGTCAGGTTGATTCCTGCACCACTACCTCTGCAAGCTGGGCAGTCAGTATTATTACTAGCTATAGCATGGGGTGAGGGAATCTAGTCTTGTAAGAAGTCTCTTTTAGTGAGCAGTCTCAGGCTATAGACATGTGCAAGGTGGAAGCTGCAGGTGCTGGTCTTTGCACACACAGAACAATTGCCCACAAACACTCAAACTTGGCCTCCTGAGAAATTGTTCTGATTTCTTTTGAGTCTGGGTAATTGCTTTGGCTATTGTCCCATGGGTCCAAGGTCTTAGCATTCTCAACACGGCTTTGCTTGATTAAAATATTCATTCATCTCAGGACTTACTCAGGAACTCTCCTGTTAGAACCCATGTAAAAAGTAAATGTCAGTTCTACCTTTTGTTTCTCTTCTATTTTCATTATTTTTAAAATAATGCTCTATAAAATTTCAAAACCAATAGAAACATTTTAGCACCTTGTAATATGCCTCACTTAGAGTGTTGTGAAAATTAGCAAATGAAGCCAGGTAATAAAAGATCATGTGCAGACATTTGCCTTTTCTCAATGATCAGCTGAATACAAGTGTTTGTCCCTTCTTGTCCTTCTTTAATAGTTTATTCCAGCTTACCTCTTGTGATACACTTAGGTTTGAGTTTTTAGCTGTGTGTGTTTGTGTGTGTGTGTGTATGTGTGTTTATGCACATATGTCTCTGTGTGCACCAGCTGAGTATTCACACATTCCAGGAAATCTCCATGAGTGTATGGATACAAACCCTATAATCCAAACCTGATGGATCCTGAATTGGAGCCTCTCCTTTTGTGGGGTGAGTACCTTATTTCTCAATCTCCTTTTCATGTCCTCCAATTCTGAATAGTTCAAATAATTTTATATTTTTTTTAAAATAAATTTTAATACCTTTTAAAGATAATTATTGAGGGTTTTTCTTGTAGCCAACATTATGTGATGCAATTTACAGGCAACATTTCATTTCAGCTGTGTCAAGAGCTAGAAAATATTACCATCACCATGTCACAAAGGAGGCTACTTAAGCATGGAAGGCTGATCAGCTTGCCAAAAAGAGTCAGGAAGTTGGCTCCATTTGGGTGGCTTCCCTCCTCACTAGTTTGCCATGTTGCCCCATTTACTCTTTCCTTTGCTGGAGTGACATCACTTCTTCCCTGTCTTTGTCTTTGATGCTAAACTTCTACTCTTTCCTGGGAGCCAAGACTAAAAGGCAACCATTAACCATGCTTCTAGACAGGATTTACCCTGTCAGTTTCTGTATCTGTAATCTGGTTTCCACCTCTCATGGGACCTGTTTTATTTTGTAGATTTTCTGTCTAGATATCTTTCTGAAGTAGATTGTGAATAACTCTGTGATCATGTTTTTACACCATGTACAAAGTCTTTGGATGAAAGACACTTAAGATTCCCTTTCAGTTTACTTGGACAAGAGATCCAAGTTGCTCCTTGACCAAAGTTAGTGCCAATGAAAAGTGAAACAGGTTTCAGGACAAGCAGTGCTATTCATGGTAGAATGTGTACCACTCAAATGTACCCTTCGAAAGGTTATACCTGGGTTTAGGGAACCAAGTTTTGTTTTTTAATTTGAAAAACAAACAAATTAATAACAAAATCACTGTTTGATAATAGTGGTTTAAGCTCAGGTGTGTCAACAGTGTAGAAACTGGGGAAGATCAATGTGATGATGCTTGAAGACCTCTGAAGTGTTAATTTTATGTAGCCTCACTGAACAAAAGTCTGTAAGAAGCTGGAACTCAGAGTACTGATCTTGGGCTTAGGGTTTACTTTGCTGTATACTGGGGAAGAGCATGGTTCCTTGACAAATACAGAGGTGGATGCCCACAGCCAATCATTGGACTGAGCATGGGGTCCCCAATAGAGGGGTTAGAGAAAAGACTGAAGGATCTGAAAGAGTTTGCAACCCCATAGGAAGAACAACAATATCAACCAACCAGACCCAGTTCTCCCAGGGACTAAACCACTAACCAAAGAGTACACATAGAGAAAACCATGGTTCCAGCTGCATATGTAGCAGAGGATAGCCTTGTCAGACATTAGTGGGAGGAGAGGCCCCTGGTCCTGAGAAGGGTCAAAGCCCCAGTGTAGGGAATGACAGGGCAGGGAAATGGGAGTGGGTGATTGGTAGGGCAGCACCCTCATAGGAGCAGAGAGAGGGAGGGGAAACCAGGAAAGGGGATAACATTTGAAAAGTGAATAAATAAAATATCCAATTAAAAATCAGTATTTTGATTGTGTGTTTGACATGCTTCCTAGGCTAATGGTATGAAATGAAAGGTAAACCAATGAAATAGGTCTGAGGATGGGCCCTGTGTTCCTAAGATCACAAAGCAGGATATGGGAAGGAAGTCTTGGTTGTTTCTCTAATTGAATCCTTTCTGGGATCAGGGACACACATTAGAAATGAAAACTGGGTTATTATCTGATTTGGCGGACAGAGGGAATCCAAAGTGAAGGACAATGTATTCTATAAAGATGATTAGAGTGTTTAATTTTTGTGGGAAATTTATCTAGTCACTCATTAGAGGTGTTTAAAAGAACAAAAGGTATTTGAGTTTCTTACATGGAAGTAAATGAACTGTACTGTCTAATCTTCTGACATATTCCACCGTGTTGGGCTGTCTGTAAAGAGAAAGTGGTCTGAAGGCTCATTTAGAATTGCCCTGACAACAGGTTGGAAAAACATGGGAAATAGATCATGAGGACCTCTGGTGCCAGTATAAAACTCTTGACTTATATTTGAATGGCCTTGAACTTCAAAGTATGTCAAACTCTTCTATTTGGAAAATGCTGGGAGTAACAGGCTGTTTTCTGGGCTGTGCCACCATCCCTCCATGATGCTGTGAATTTCTGGTTTAAAGTCTATAAAGTCCACTGAGGGATGTAGTAAGGATTTTGGAGGGTGAGAATTTGAAGGAAGGCAGACTGAAGTAAAAGCTAAGCCTATTGTTTTACCTGTTGATTAGTCTTGTTGTTACTCAGAGAAATGCTCCAGCAGTCTTTTTGGTGGGTCTTGGAATGTGTACGGGCCACCTGAGTTGGAAGCCTGACAAGCCCAGTTCCATGCAGATGGGGCTAATACAAGTACTAAGAGCTGGACCTTTGTGTTGAGAAATTTGGGCTTTTAAAGGAGAAATTTTATATCCATGTGCCCCTAAATTTTGAAGAATTAGAATAGTATGTTGATATGGAGTATATTTGTCTGGTTGACAGCAAGATTAATAAATCATCTACACACTGAAGTGGCCTACTCTCCTTGGGGAATTTAAGAGGGGGCAGGTTTTTGAGTAGTCCTTGTCTCAATTGTAGGGGTTCTCAAGTTTCCTGAAGTAACATAGTAAGCGGTAGGATAACTTGCATGTTATGGTCTACCATTTGGTGGCAACCACTCTGCCTGTAGTGAAATAGACTCTCAAACATTGTAACTTTTACATTTGCCTGATGGCTAAGGATTTTGAACATTTTTTAAAAGGCAGCAATTATTGAACATTAATATTCTTTGAAAAGAATTTAAATTTTTTCTTTTATTATTTTTCTGTGTGTGAGTGTATGCATTGACATGTGTGCAGGTGCCCATATAGGCATGCATGCTATGGTGTGCATGTGGAGATAGGAGGACACTCTGTGGAATCAGTTTCCCTCTTCTCCTTTGCCTGAGTTCTGAGATTTAAGTACAGGTTGTAGAATTTGAGTGACAAGTGCCTTTATCACTGAGCTATGTCTCTAGCCTACTTTCTTTTCCTTTGAATATTTATTCAGTTCAGTGTCCTATTTCGTACTGGATTCTTGTGTAGGGTTTAATTAGCTATTTGCATACATTCGCTATCAATTCAGTCTTACACCTCTTTGTACCACTTTGCATGCTGTTGTAGTACTTTCCAGAAAGCCCTTCTCTTCTCTACATTGTGAAGTGATTTCCCTACTGAGCTGAAACTCACAGAGATCTGCCTGGTTAAGTGCTTGAATCAAAGTTGTCCCCCCATACTTGGCTTCAGTGTCTTAAGTACTTAAAGCAGATATCTCACCTCCTTGGTTAGGTTTATTCCTAAGTGGGTTTTAAAGCTAATGTGAATAAGATTTCCCCATTGATTTCTTTCTTTCTTTTGTTGGTTTGTTTATATTCAAGATAAGGTTTTTTTTTCTGTGTATCCATGGCCTCCCTGAACCAAGGTTAGCTACTAGAGATTTACTTGTCTCTACCTCCTAAGTGCTGGGATTAAAGGGTTGTGTGGTACCACCCCCCAGAAAATTTCTTTTTTTCCCGTTATTTTAAATGATTGTATGACCCCTATTTATTTCAAGTCAAACAGATATAGTTACTATTATGTTAATTATATATAATGTTTCATTTTAACCTTTTTATACATCTCCAATCATAATCACCTTTTATTTTTTCTTGTCCCTCTTCCCATCTTTCTAATTTGATCTCTCTCTCTCTCTCTCTCTCTCTCTCTCTCTCTCTCTCTCTCTCTCTCTCTGTCTCTCTCTCTGTGTGTGTATGTGTGTATGTGTGTATGTGTGTATGTGTGTGTGTATGTGTGTGTATGTGTGTATGTGTGTGTGTGTGTATGTGTGTGTGTATGTGTGTATGTGTGTGTGTATGTGTGTATGTGTGTGTGTATGTGTGTATGTGTGTGTATGTGTGTGTGTATGTGTGTATGTGTGTGTGTGTGTGTGTGTGTATGTGTGTGTGTATGTATGTGTGTGTGTCCCAATGAGTTTCATAGAGCTGCTTATAGGATAAATGAGAGTTTGTTCACAAATCATGTAAACCTTATCAGTGACTGGATTACTGAAGAGTAAGCCCTTTTCCCTATCAACCATCAACCGTATATACATCCCTAGGAGGAACTGGGGCTGCATCATCCCACTTGCTTCCATTTTGAGGAGGGGTTGGTTCAGCTTTGTGCAGATAATCTGTGAATTGAAAAGTGCAATAGATACATCGAGCTTGTTAGCATTCATACAACTGCCCACAGACCCCTACAGCATTTTGTGCTTTTATGTTGTGGCTTGAATATCTGTTCTGGTTTTATTTCAGATGCCTTTCATTGACTGGGCTACTTACAAAGGCTTAACCCTCAAAACCATGCAGTGTCAAGAATTTAAACTGTTGTAACAGCAATAAAATAAACCCAGGAAAGGTCTAGAAATGTGCATGACATTTATTACAGCCCAGACATCCACCATTGTCCATAAAACTAAAAGAGAACAGCTACTAAAGAGTATGCTATAGTCTGTATATAAAATATAAAAGTAGTGTTTAGGGCTGGTGTGAAACTTGTAAATGGGTGAGATATAGGAAGCAGGCAGACAAAGTAGAGAAACAGAGGAGAAATAAAGTTAGATGAAAGAAGGGAAAGGAGTGAAGAAAGATATAGGAGGGAAAGAGAAACAAGGAAGAGATTTGAGAAAAAAATCAAATGCAAAAACAAAATAACAACAAAATCCAATAATAAAAACTTCAAAACCAACAGTAAATAAGTGTGAGAACATGTATAAAGATAATACAGTGGGACCATTTAAAAAGCAGTAAATTAAAGTAAATTATTAAATGTAGAAAGGGTGTGGCAAAAGCAGAAACAATGACAATAATCAACAAGCAGCCAACCAACTAAACAAAAAAACAAGTGCACAAGAAGGTACACCAATGAAATAGACAGAAAACAATCCCAATGATAGACATGTAGACAAATGTAATATCTAACTAAAGGAAATCACTGATATATGCATAAAAATTGAAATAATACAAAAAAGTAACAAAAGTGACAAAAGTAAATAGTAAAAAAAGTAAATCAAGAGAGAGTATAAAAGTTGGGGGAGGGGAGGGAGATTTAGTTCACATAGCTTCTTCTAGAGAATTCCATCCCTATTCATAGGGCAAAATTGTCACTTTAATCTGTTGACTCTTTTTCTGTCCTATGGTTTTCATTTTTCCCATCACTACAGGACCTGTGTCTTCTATCATAAGAGCTTCTTTTTTTCCCCCTCACTAGAATTCTGTCTTTGCTTACAGGTGCCTCTGCTGTCTACACTTACCTTGACAAACGTGGGTTCAGGCTGGTTGGTTCTTTTGCCTCATTCCCTACCCCAGGGAGACTTCCTAGATTTAGTTCTCTACTTTGTTCTCTTAGTGAGGCTAAGGCTTTAAGTGAGTTTTGCCCTTTGTGTATAGTGAGTTGGAGAAGCAAACACTACTCAACTTGATACAAGTGAAATATTTTTGTTCATATCATCACAAACTCCATACACATATGGAAACTTGACTTTTGAGAAAGAAGCTAAAAGTATACAATAGAAGAGGAAGGGCATCTTCTACAAATGGTGCTGGCTGAACTGGATGTCCGCATGTAGAAGAATTTGAATACATCTGAGTATATCAGCCTGCCCAAAACTCAAGTCCAAATCGATCAAAGGCCTCAACATAAAACCAGGTACACTAAATCTAAAAAAAAAAAAAAAAAAAAACCAGAAAGCGGGGATAGAGTTGAACTCATTGGTACAACAGACAACTTCCTAAACAAAATACCAATGACTCAGGCACTCACGTCAAAAGTTTATAATGGGACTTCATGAAACTAAAAAGCTTCTGTAAGTCAAAGGACACAGTCATTAGGACAAAATGACAGCCTACAGTTAAAAAAAAAAAAAACTTCCACAACTCCACATCTGACAGAGGACTAATATCCAAAACTTATAGAGAAATCAAGAAGTTAGACACCAGCAATCCAAAAACAAAACAAAACAAAACAAAACAAAAACAAAACTACTTAAAAATGGGGTACAGAGCTAATCAGAGAATTCTCAATGAGGAATCTTGAGTGGCAAAGAAGGACTCAAATTTTACATTATACCAGAGTGGCCTAGATTAAAAAAAAGAAGAAGAAGAAACCTCAATTGACAGCAGGTGCTGGTAAGGTTGTAGAACAAATAGAAAACATTCCTCCACTGCTGGTGGGAGTGCAATCTTGTACAATCACTCTGGAAATCAATGTGAAGATTTCTCAGACGATTGGCAACAATTCCACCTCCAAGACCCAGCTATACTACACCTGGACATATACCCTAAAGATGCTCCACCATCCCTCAAGGACACTTGCTCAACTATGGTCATAATAGCTTTATTCATAGGAGCTAGAAACTAGAAACAACCTAGATGTCTCTCAACTGAAGAACAGAGAAAGAAAATTTGGTTCATTTTAACAGTGGAATACTACTCAGCCTTTAAAAGCAAAGATATTATGACTTTTGCAGGCAAATGAATGGACCAAAATATATCATCCTGAGTGATGTAAACCAGACCCCAAAGGACATGGATGGTATGGACTCAATTTTAAGTGAATATTAGCCCTAAAGTATAGGAAAACCATGCTATATTTAACAGACCTAAAAAAGCCAAATAACAAGGAGGGCTTAATGGAGAGTGGTTGAATCTCAGAAGGTGAAACAAAATAGATGTCAGAGGTCTATGGAAGGAAGGAACTGGGAAAAAGTGGGGAGGGAAACAGGATAGGGGTTTGAAGTCATATGTGGGAAGAGCAGTGAGAGAGACTTCAGATCTATGGCCTGGGGGGGGGCAATCTCTAGTACATTCCAAAGATCTGGTATGGGTGGAGGCCACAGAAGGTGTATGGAGGCTATTCTAGCTGAGACTGCAAGCAGTGGGAGATACGAATCCTGAGGTGGCTACCTCTTTTAGCCAGGCAGGACTCCCAGTGGAGGGATAAGGACAGTAACCTACTCACAAACACTATGCCCAGCCTACAAGATGTGCAGGGACAACGATAGAACAGAGAGAGAGAGGGAATGGCCAACTAATGAATGCCCCAAATTGGGACCCATCCCACAGCCAAGAACCAATCTCTGACACTATTAATGATACACTGTTATGCTTGCAGACATGATCCTAGTATAACTGTCCTCTGAACGGTTTCAGCCAGCAGCCAATGGAAAGAGATGCAGACAGTCACAGACACATACTAGATGGAGCTTGGAGAGTCTAAAGGAAGAGTTGGGAGAAGTACTGAGAGACACAAAGAGGACAAGGACTCCACCAGAAGACCAACAGAGTCAACTAACCTGCATGCATGGGAGATCCCAGAGACTGAATCTTCAAAGAAACAGCAAGTAAGTGCTGGACCTAGGTCTCTGTTTATATGTAGCAGATGAGCTGCTTGGTCTTCATGCAGGTCCCCCAACAACTGGAGCAAGGGTTGTCTTTGGGCCAAGGGCTGCCTATGGATTCTGGGCCCCTAAATGGATCTCCTTGTCTAGCTTCATTGGAAGAAGATGCACATATTCCAGCAGCACCTTGCCGTTCTAGGTGTAGGGAGGGAGGTTAGGTGACAACCAGAGATGAGAACCTACCCTTCTCAAAAGATAATGGGAAGGTGGAACTGGGGTAGGACTTGCGTAAGGAGGTAATGGGAGGGGAGGAAGGCCTTATATTGTGTTGAAAATTGAATAAAAAAAATAAATTAAAAATAAAAAACTACAGAATAACCCTTTTGGAAACATGCAGGTGTGGGAATCATACATACCCCTGGAACTTCAGTCCTACAGCTGCAGGGAACAAATAGGTTACTACAGAGTTTGGTAAACCCACTGGCCTCAGCCTGATAGTTATGAGGCTCCAGGGTTGGTTTCAGCTGGTAAAATCTCTTGATTGGGTTGGTTGGGGCCACCTCTCTCTATGCACTTCTTAGCAATGCTGTGGCTCCTGCTTACTAGTCTTGTCAGCATCAGCTACCTTGCTCTACACAACTGACTCCTTCATTCTTTCCTCACTCAGGACCTGTGATAGGCCAAGTTGAACCTTCCTGATATGTGGTTGTCCTCTAATCTTAGGCCCCCAGGAAGGCTCCATGATGAACACTGTTTCCTCTTGAGATGTTACTCAGTGCTAGTCTCTGAGACACACAGAGTGACGAAGTGGGCTTCGTCTCCATCACTGACCCATCTGTTGTAGGAATCATACTTTTGTTCTTCATAAATTTTGTTTTATGACTCTTGATGAATTCCATGTCAAGGCACTCCAGTGGTGTGACAGAAGCCAAAGGCCTCGTACTAGACCAATGACTCATTGTAATGAACATTTCCAACTACAGTTATTTGGACACAAGGGTGACACACCATGGCACACCACAGCTTCCTCCCTGAGGAATGAGCTTTTGAAGGCTACAGCCTGTTCCACAGGGTAGAGCTGCATTCCCCTCAGCCCATCTCCCTTTGGAGGTGGCTTCTTTTCTCCATGCAAGGTGACTAACAGGTTGACATTATGTTTGATTTACTGGTTTTTGGTGCACTGCTCACCATTTTTTTTTTATTTTGCAGGTTTCATGTATGTTTCCTTTCCCTTTCTGAACCTCTTCATTTCCTTCTATTTGTTTTTGGTCTGGAGTCTTTTTCCCTCTTATTCTGACTTTCACTAACTTACACACTGGCAGCTTCTATCACCTTTACCAGAACGTTCTGAGTGAAATCTTTATAATATAGCTAGAGTTTGTCATAGTTATTAAAAATAGAAAGACCTGGATGAAGTATTATGATATCTTGAATTAAATATGAGTTTGAAATGATTTTCTTTATAAAACAATTTTTAGATCATTGAATTTTAAAATTCTTTTCTTCTCTTCCTTTTCCTTTGTTGCTTTCTAGCTAATGTACTATATTAAGGAAATTAAACTTAAATCACATGATGAACAGTTTGAGATGAAACTGGGGATTTGAAATAGAGACACTATGATATCCTAAACTGGCTATTGGTGGATAATGAAGAAATTTCCTATGAGACAGTTGAGAAATTCAAATTTCAGAAGTGCCATGTTTAAGTTCATTATTCCTAACAATTTTTGAGTATTTTGGAACATTTTTATCATCCAGGGTTAGTTGATCTGATATATTTTCGGGGAAGCCTAGGTCCAGCCTATGTATGTTCTTTGGTAGGTGATACAGTCTCTGAGAGCCCCAAGGGTCCAGTTTAGTTGATTCTGTTGGCTTTCTGGTTGAGTTCCTAACCCCCCCCCTGGGCCACAGTCCTTCCACCTATTCTTCCACAAGAGTCCACAAGCTCCATCTATTGTTTAGCGTGCGAGTCTGCATTTTTCTGGGTTAGCTGCTAGGTGGAACCACTCAGAAGAGAGCCATGCTAGACTCCTGTCTCAAGCATAACAGAGTATCATTAATAGCGTTAGGGATTGATGCTTGTGTGGCAAATAGAACTTATAAAAGTGTAGGTAGTGTAAACTGAATGTATGTATTTGGCTGTAGACATACAAAAAGAGAAGCATGTAATGTGTTTTCAAGGAAGCTTAGTATTTGTGAATTTCAGTTCTTAAAATTGGCAGAGATTTCTTCTGCAAGTATGTCAGAGCAGAAAGTGAAATCATGATGACTAGCTAATCAGGGAAAGTCAGGATCTTATTCACTGATTTAAAAAAGATTATTCTATAAAATAGTCACAAAAGGAACATGGAAGTAGGAACCTGGGAGGGAGCAGGATGGATTGGGCAATGGAGTGGTTCAGAACCAGGTGTGGGGAAGGACAGGAGTGATGGCTAGATAGCCATGTACATGAATGGAAATCTTCAACTGACAGGGATGAGAAGGTGAAGATGCCTCTTTGACTAGACAGAGACCTGCGATAAGGGAGGCACTAAAGAAAAATGGAGATGACCTTAGATGCGATAATACCTATACTCTCTGTACTTGTAAAGTTGGTTCAGGGACAAGATGATATGGTCGTTATTTCTTTTAAAATCATAAGCTTGCCTCCTTTGTGGAATCTGTACTAATAATGAAACATCCTGGTTGCTAGTCAGTTAGAGGTGTCACATTTACTCAGCCCTTGTCTCTGACTCATTCATCCATTACTGTGCTCTGCCTGATCCTTATTTCCTTCACTAGAACCTGTCTGATAGCTGGGGCAAACCCCAGAAACTCGCCAGTCTCTACACCTAGCTGAAGAGCTATTAATAGTTGGTGGATTTTGGAAGAGAAAGACAGGGGGAGGACTCTGATAGGTTGGTTAATCTTACACCTAATATAGGAGCAGCCCAAAATGGACTTAGCTTATAAAAACTTATACATGAAGTTGGTAAGGTGTAGAGGACACAGGTGTATATTTAGAGGAAGAAATGGAGATATTATCAAAATATATTGTATGTATATATGAAATTCTCAAAGAATTAATAAAGTATTTTATTTAAAGTTCATTTCAGGTGAGAGTCTAAAATCTTTGTCATTTTTTTTGTAAGAAAATCTTAACTAAAATTCGATAATGATGTTCCTTGCTGTATCTGAATATTTGCTGATAGCTCATGATGGGTTTTAGAGAGAGGCCTAAATAAATTCAAGGTGGTGTATCAAAATTATGAGGTTGTTGGTGTGGGAAGTAACAAAAGCTCAAATCAACGTTATCTGACTCAAAATTACCTGACATGTATGGGCTCTTTTAATAAAAAAAAAATGTTTACAGCATAAGCAGCTTAATTCTCACACCACATGGTTAATTCCTTACTCATTAATATTGTTAATTAATGAGTGGCTAATAAAATTATACTAATAAAATTTGAGACTAAAACTAAGTAAGAAATTCTAACTCCTTAATGAACGTCCTTCATACACAGCCTCTCTCACTGTTCTGGTTTTGGGTGCTTTGTGTTGTCAATGAAGACCTGAATCTAACTGATACTTAATGTGAAAGATCTTCTAAGATAGCTTCGCCTTTCTACCCACATCCTTGTAACACAGACTAGTTGTTCTGCAGTTCTTGGAATGCTGCTTTTCATTCCATGCTTATATTTCCTCCCTTTTGTTTAACATTCTAGTAGCATTCCACCCATGAATACACTTTTTCCCACACACCATCTATTCCTGCATTTGTCCGTCTATCCACTCTTGAATGCTTGATGAATACTGGACTCAGGGTTGACCATAGACTGTTTGCAGTGACAAGATATATACTCCCATTTTTGGGTACTTGCTGTCTTTTGGGATAGTAGATTTTGTACTGCAACTTCCTGTACAATGTGATAAAGTTGTGACTCTGATAAAGAGGGGTAGGTTGATTCAGGGTTAATGCAAGGCTTTCTGAATGAGCTGAGATTTGAAAATAGACCTGAAGAACAAGAAAGAAGTAGCCATACGGATAAAGAACCAGAAATGTGTTCTTCTTAGTTGTGTCCTTACAACATTGCAAGTATCAGCATGACACCTTCCCTTCTGCTACTGAAATTACAGTGCTATGGGACTCTGTGTGTCCTATATATGTCAAGCCATTTTGTGACTCATACTAGCATTGTCCACTTCCAGCTTTGTTATACGACAATACATTTTGTGAACTGAACATGAGACCTACCTTTTATTTGTCTACCCCTGCGTTCTAAGAGAAGGTATCTGATGAAGAGCTCCGATTTAGACCCTCTCTCCACACAATGTCTGGCTGAACATCTCTGCACTTGGTCCTGTCTGTTGCCAGATAAAGCCTCTTTGATAATGACAGGACAAGGCACATTTTTATGATTATAAAAGATTATCATTAGGAATGATTTAATTGATTTTTTAACCAGTTAAGTTTAGTTTTACTCTAGGATCCTGGGCTATACAGTTTCTGGTTCCTGGTTATCCAAGCAGTATCCAGCATGGGCTTCCTCTCCTGGGATTGCATGAAGTTAAATGAGACATTGGTTGGTCATTCACACAAGTTCTGCACAACCATTGTGCCAGCACAGCTTGCAGGCTAGATAGATTGGTGTCCAAAGGATTGGTTGCTGTTGGGGTCCATTTTTCCCTTTCAATAACCTCCAGAGTACTTTCATACATCAAAGATACTAGAATATTCTAAAAAAGGCACACCATGCAGACACCAATTCGACATCTCCATATGCAGTGAGCTGTGTGAATGTTGCCTTTGGCAATGTGGCTCCCTAGTTAGTTTTCAGAGAGTAACTCTGTTGCATAAGCAGAGTTATTTGAGTATCTCCATGGAAGCCACTTTACCAAAAACTCAACTGAACTAAACTCAGTTCTATTACTAGAAGACTTGCCTGGTTAATTGAGATTGTCAATTGAGATTTTGTTCTCCCCGTTACTACGAGGTCTCCCTAGGATCACCATCATAGATTTCATGAGGCTTTCATTGCACTAGGTTTCCATAACCCCCTTCCCCAAATACTCCCCAGGTCCAGTTATCTTGCCTTTCATCACATCTCCTCAAGAAGAACCCTCTCTTGTTTCCACTTGCCCCCAGTTGACCTATATTTCCCCATCTCATGAGGAATCATGCATCTTCTTATACCCCTTCTCTTCACCCCTTCTCTTTAACCTCTCTGGATCTATAGATTGTAGCTTTGTTATCATTTACCTAATGACTAATATCCACCTGTAAGTGAACACCAACCAATTTGTTTTTCTTGGTCTGTGTTACCTCACTCGGGATAATTTTTTCTGCTTGCATTCATTTGCCTGAGATTTTCACAGTGTAGTTATTTTAAACAACTGAGTCATACCCCCATTGTGTAAATGTACCACATGTTCTTTATCTATTCTTTTGTTGAGGGGGATCTAGCTTGTTTCCAGCTTCTGGCTATTACAAATAAAGCTTCAGTGAATAGAATTAAGCAAGTGTCCTTGTGGTACTGTAAAGTATCTGTTGGATATATGTTCATAAGGGGTATATTTAAGTGTTAAGTTAGGTTAATTTCTAACTTTCTGAGAAATTCTCATTTTGATTTCCAAAGTGGTTCTCAAAACTTTCACTCCTGTCTGCATTGGAGGAGTGTTCCCCATGCTCCACATCCTTGTTAGCATCAGCAGTCACTTCTGTTACTGATCTTAACCATTCTGACAGGAGTAAGATGGCATCTCAACATAGTTTTGAATTGTGTTTCCCTAATGGCTAATGGTGTATATTTCTTTTTGTGTTTTTCAGCCACTTAAGACTCCTCTCCTGAGAATTATGTTTAGATCTGTACCTCATTTTATAATTTTGTCAAAATATTTTCTCATTGTATGGGCTGCTTTTTTTTTTCTTGTTGACAGTGTCATTTGCCTTTCAGAAACTTTTAAGTATTATGAGGTCTCATTTCTTAAGTGTTGATCTTAGTGCCTGCAATACTAGTGTTCTGTTAAGGAAGTTGTCTCCTGTGCCAATGCAATCAAGGCTACTCCCCGGTTTCTCATTTATCAGGTTCAGTGCATCAGATTTTATGTTGAGGTTTTCAATCCACTTGGAATTGTGTTTTGTGAAGGATGATAAATATGGATCTGTTTTGCACTCTTCTGTATGCATATATTCAGTTCAAACAGCATCAGTTTTTTTTAAAGAAGTTGCCTTTTCTTCCAATGTGTATTTATGGCTTCTTTATAAAAGCCAGGTATCCATAAGTTTGTGTTTTTGTGTCTGAGAGTTCAAATTAATTCTGCTGGTCAACATGTCTGATTTTATAACAATACCAAGTGGATTTTTATTACTATAGCTCAATAGTACAATTTAAAATTGAGAATGGTGAGACCTATTGCATTTCTTTTATTGTTCAAGAGTTTTTCCCATATAAAATAGAAAACTATTCTTTAAGGTCTATAAAGAACTGTGTTGGAATCTTAATGTATTACAATCAATCTGTAGATTGCTTTGGTAGAATGGCCATTTTTAATATGTTGATCCCAGTGATCTGTAAGTATGAGCAAACTGCATTTTCTGACCTTCTTCTTCAATGTCTTTCTTCAAAAATCTGAAGATTTATTATACAAGTCTTTCACGTGCTTGGCTAGAGTTACCTCAGTACATTTTAAATTATTTGAGGCTATTGGGAAAGATTTTGTTACTACAATTTCTTTCTCAGTACATTAGTTGTTTGAATATAGGAGGCTTATTAGTGTGTTTGAATAGATCTTGCATCCAGCTACTTTGCTGAAAGTATTTGTCAGAAGGAGCACTTCCATGGTAGAATAGTTTAGGACATTTATGTATACTGTCTGCAATTACTGATAATTGGACCTTTTCTTTTCCACTTTGTATCCGCTTGATCTTCTCCAGCTGTCTTATTTCTGTAACTAAAACTTTAAGTACTGTAAGTAATCAATATGGAGAGAGTAAGCAGACTTGTCTTATTCCTGATTTTAGTGGAATTGCTTTGAGTTTCTTTCCATTTAATTTGATATTAGTTATAGTCTTACTGTAAACTGTCATTATTATGTTTTATAAAGAATATCTCCCTTTTATAAAGAATCCTTCTAGTACTTTTATCATGAAAGGGTGTTGAATTTTGTCAAAGGCCTTTTCTTCATTGAATGAGATAATAAAGTAGGGTTTTTTTCTTTGTTTGTTAGTTTTGTTTTGAGTTTGTTGATATGGTAGATTACATTTACTTACCTCTGTATTTTGAACTATCTGTGTGTCTGTAGGATGAAACTTGCTTGATCAGGGTAGACAATCTTTTTGCTGTATTCTTGGATTGAGTTTGCAAATAATGTTTTTTTTTAACCTTTCATTTTTTTCCCTGAGAATTTCATATCACGCACCCAATCCTACTCATGATTGCTTTTTTCCATATGAACCCTCCACTCTTGCAAAATATCCCTCAAACAAAACAACCTAGCCAAATCCAAACAACCAACCAGACAAACAAAATAATTTTCCTATTGAAGCTGCAGGGTGTCATGGTGTGCCACACAGTATATGTGTTTGCCCACACAGCTTCACTTGCTAATGTTCATTTCAATGTGTCACTAATCTGGTTCAATGTTCTGGCTTCTGCTGTACTATTAATATTGGCTGGATCCTCACTGCGACTCCTCTTGGATATTCTGGCTTTGCCCAGGGAAATGGAGATCTTGTATCTTTGGATCTGTAGGACGTGCCCCTTCATGATCTCCAACAGTTCAAACGTGGTGTAGATGTTGGGGTGTGCCAAATTAGAAGCCTGAATCTGGGACTGTGTAGAAGCTGAGTTGGTCAGCTCACCACCTGCACCCTGCACCTGCACCATTAGGGTTAGCTCTTCTGCTTTACCCAGGAGACAGTAAGGAACAACTCTCCTGCTTTCATGTCCTTGGGGCTTGGCTCTACTGGACCCATGTCATCAGTGACACCTCTACTGTTCTTCCAAGGCATAGTATGAGGTCTGTACTCCCAAATGCTACAGCCACTGAGGAGCAGGACCAGTTCAGCAGACTGATCAGACATCTGCATGGCCATTGGTGATAACTCAGACTAAGGACATAGGAATGACCCTTGGTCATAACATGGGTGATGGATATCAACAGAGACTGTAGCTGTAATAGAAAATAAACAAAGTCCATAGTGGTAGCATGGGCCCAGATGTCAACATAGACTCAGGTATTAAAATAGGACACAGAGATTATTATATCCCCCACAGCAGCAGCATGATGTTCAGACATCCATATGGTCGCAGGTGGCAATCCAGAATATAGACATGTGCTTGGTGGTAACTTGGTGGTAACAAACCAAAGTTGCATTATGATGACAGGACCAAACATGGCCGTCAGAAGCAGCCTGGGCAAAGCCTCAATCAGCAGCACAGGCAACTCAATTTAGTTTGGCCTCTGTCATCAGTATGGCCTCCAGGTATCAATATAGTCTCATGAAGTAGCCTAGACTACTGACATCTAGATGGCCTTTGATGGCAACAGGCTCCACAAACATCAGTACAGACCCCAGCTGCATTAGAGCCATGGACTTAGACATGGCCTTTGGTAGTAGCCTGGGCCCAGATGTCACCATGGCATCAGGTTTTTGAGCAGATTCCTCATATCTGTTTGTTTTTCAGCATTTTTATGTCTGTAGTTACACCTCTCTCCACCTTTATATTCTGTCCCATCTCTCCACTGCATACTCTATTTTTCCCATATCTCCTTCACCTGGTCAGTCATTGTAGTGGTACCTGCTGTGTGTCAGGGCAGGGGTTTGAGTATCCTTCTGTCCACCATGGGCCATAGTGCTTGGGCAGACACTTGGGTGTCTTCCATTTGTTCTGGGACTTCAGGGCCGTGGAACAGGTTCTTGGGTGTCTTTTTTTGTTTTCAAATATTTTATTAAATATTTTTCAATGTTTTTGTTTCATTCTGACTTATTCTACTTAACACAATGATCTCCAGTTCCATGCAGTTTTCTACAGTCTTAAAATTTTATTATTCTTATTGCTAAAATCCAAGTGTATAAACCTGTTGCAGTGAATCTCCAACTCCAATAAGCCTGTGCAAATAACACACAACTCCATTATAATATTTATAAGCTGCACATCTTGATTGGGGAGGTTTGCCACTATACTACTCACTTCCCCAGATATGAGATCCCTTGCTACTAACGGTCATGTGGTTTTTCTCCATCTTTTTTCCACCTCCTCTTCCTCCATCTTCCTCAGTCTCCTCCATCTTCCCATCTTCCCCTCCTTCCTCTCTCTCCCTCTCTAAAACTTTCTGCCCCACCTTTCCCTTCCACTGCTTAATCACAGGCTCTAGCCTTTATTTTACCAGTTAAAATGGGGAGAAGGTTCACATGAAATCACTTGAGTATGTGATCCACTCCTCGTTGGAATAGTCCCTCTTGAAAAAGCAGAATTACCATCAAAATACAAACAGTACCAGAGCAATCCATATTTCCCCCTTTTTCTCCAATTAAAACTTTCTTTTCTCTCCAATATAAATTTAGCACAACTATTACAATTATGCAATTTATAAAGTATAAGATACACTTAACACCCAGTTCATCAATTTTGTCAATTTAGATAAAGCTGTCCACCATCTATCCTAACTTAAAAGGCTTACGATCCTATACCTGATTTATGTCCTGGTTTTAGCTTGTATACCATCTGAAAATCATCCTCTCAAATCCATATCATCTCTCTCAATACTAAACAGCTTGAGTTGGCTATGAGACTACAACCAGTCTTCAACTTTGTCAGAAATCCATAATAAATTAAGTATTACCAGAAAATATAAGAAGCACAAATAAACCTCTCAAAGCTTTACCAATTTATAGAAATATCTGATTACCTGGACAATCCCTCATTCCTCAAAAGGTTGGATCATCAATCTTTAGTCTTCTGTCCCAGAATTATCTGACAGACCTCTGCAGATCAGAATTTTGAAGGACTGCTTACCCTCTATTGGCAGAGCTGTCAGTAGATGATTCAGCATAATGTGTGCTTTTCCTGGACATTATTTTTGTCTGTAGATAAATGGAGGCAATTCTTGCCAACTAGCTATCTTGCCACAACTGGGGCAACTCCACTGATGCTCAGTTTCTTCTTTGAACCAAAAAGGGGTGCTGTCAGGAACAGACATGTCTCTAGTTAAATTATCTTTAAATAGCCTTAAATGTGACTATTCTGTGGACTTCTGACACCTTTAATAATATCTATCTATACAATATATATCAGAACTGTTAAGCCTTGAGTACTCTCAGCCATTTCTAATGGAAATATCTCAAAACAACATTTTATAATTAACTCAGTACCATGACTTTGCTATCTGGCCCTTAACTCATATTACTCAGTCACCTAAAAAACAGTTTGTAATAGCAGTTATAGAAGAACTCAGTCTTAGGTTTGTATTTTTAAATGTGTCACATAGGCAAAATGCCCATCTAAGAGTAACAATATTAATGTAAATTTTGTATCAGTATCAGTAATTCATACCAATAAAAACTTTAAATCTGTATCAAACTAAATTCTGTACCAATGTAAGAAATTATAATTTCAACTTTCCATCAACTATAAAGATTTGTACCAATGTAAGATATGGCTATGCAATGTTTTGTTTAATAGTAAATTTGATAACCTATCCCTGTTTGTCTATACCTCTAATTTCTATAATATTAATATATCCCCTTTTGCTCTTCCATTCCCCTTTCCTTTACCTAAGAAGGAAGGATAGAGAAGAGGAAAGAAAAGGGAGAAATCCCCGAGTTTAAGCTCTCTAGTTTACTATCTGCCCAAAACTACAACATTTGTAAAGTATTCCTTGAAATGACAACATATCTATAATTCATAAAATAACCAGAACCATGCACCCCAGTATAAGGGACTGGGACTATGATCTTCTTTTGTCTGCTTCTAGCTGAATTGGGGCAAAGAATTCCCTTCTGTGGGCCCACAGGGAAATAGGAAATTTGGTTTTGTGAAAGGAGGGCTAACTGCATCATTTACCTTCCAGTCACTAAGTGCTGAGGAAATTCATTGCTTAGCTGACATCTTGACTATGACAGTCTGAAAGACTGGATAGGTGAGCTAGCTCTTCTGGGAAAGTTCTGCAAGCAAGTCTTTAAAAGAAAAAGCTTTGATGTAGTTGAGGTAGAATCAAACAAGGAGCTGGAATGGAAGGTCCCAGAATCTCAGCATCCTAGTGTGTCAATCTTTTAAGGGCTGTCTTTTTCTTCTTTCACCCTGCAATATACAAAACTTACAAGCAACATATAGTTCTGTAAAGACGTTCATATGGAACATGTAGGGTGCACAGATTGGTTTATAAAGATCAATAAAGAAAGACAACTGCCTTTCTTCAGAGGTTAGTTTTATTAATAACCAATTATAATAAGTCTTCATTCATGTCAGGTGAAGGATGGCACAAACAAATCTTTACCTTTCCTGTTTGATTTTCTCAAACTTAGTTCCTCGGAGTGGGGGTGGGGCTCTCCTCCTGTTATAGCTGATTCATACAACCCAGGAAGGGGTCCAGAGCCTCTTCTCCTTCCCTGTCAACAAAAATGCAGAGCCTTTCTCCCAAAATACCATGTTCTTGCTTCCGTAGCTGGAAATAATTAAACATTTAGCTTGAACTCTGTCCCAGAGAAATTTTAATATAACAACTAAACTCAAAATAACACTCCTTTTGATAAAACAACTCAAAGCAATTAAAACAATCTAAACAAATATTATCCCTTGAGACAGTGTGTCTACCTTCATGAGATCAAGGCCTAAATGATTATTTAATATATCTGCCTAGTTACTGTATAAGAGTGTTTCCAGTTTCTATTTGTCATACCAGGCAAAGAAATCCCAGAAATCCCATGAGTAGACCATGTTTAAGGATTTTTAGAGATGGTCCTGGCAATACATTTTTAAATCTTCCCTAAAGCATTTTTTTACTCTCTCTCTCTCTCTCTCTCTCTCTCTCTCTCTCTCTCTCTCTCTCTCTCTCTCTCACTTTTTCCCCTTCTGTGGAGCTTAATATTTGCTGCATTTACCAACTGGCCCTAATTTGTTGTGCTGTCTCCTTTGCCTCTTCCCTCCACCATGAGAACCATTGTAAATGTGATGAAGGCTCTAGTATTGCTTTTGCCATAACCTTCCAGTCTTGGGAGATTATTCTATTTTTCTTTTTTTTTTTAATTGGATATTTCATTTATTTACATTTCAGATGTTATCCCCTTTCCCATTCTCCCCCCAGAAAGCCCCTATCTTATCCCCCCTCCTCCTTCTTCTGTGAGGGTGTGATCCCACCCACTCCCACCTTCCCACCCTTGAATTCCTCCATACTAGTGCATCCAGCCTTCACGGGACCAAGGACCTCCTCTCCCACCTATGCCCAACAAGGCCATCCTCCACTACATATATAGCTAAAGCCATGGGTCCCTACTATGTGCTCCCAGATTGGTGGTTTAGACCCTGGGAGCTCTGGTTGGTTGTTATTGTTGCTCTTCCCATGGGGCTGCAACCCCCTTCAGCTCCTTCAGTCTTCTCTCTAACTCCTCCATTGGGAACCCCATGATCAGTTCAAAGGTTAGCTGTGAGTATCCGCCTCTGTATATGTCAGGCTATGGCAGAGCCTCCATGAAGACAGCTATATTAGGCTCCTGTCAGCATGCACTTCCTGGCATTCACAACAGTGTCTGCCTTTGGTGACTGCACATGGGATGGATACACAAGTGGGGCAGTCTCTAGACAGCCCCTCCTTCAGTTTCTGTTCCACACTTCGCCTCCATATTTGCTCCCATGAGTATTTTGTTACTCATTTTAAAAAGAAAACCACACTTTTAAAAAGCAACCACACTTTGGTCTTCCTTCTTCATGAGCTCCATGTGGTCTCTGAGTTGTATCTTGAGTATTGTGAGCTTTTGGGCTAATATCCACTTATCACTGAGTGCATACCATGTGTGCTCTTTTATGATTGGGTTACCTAATTCAGGATGATATTTTCTAGTTCCATCCACTTGCCTAAGAATTTCGTGAATACATTGTTTTTAATAGCTGAGTAATACACCATTGTGTAAATGTACCACAATTTCTGTATCCATTCCTCTGTTGAAGGACATCTGTGTTCTTTCCAGGTTCTGGCTATCATAAATAAAGCTGTTATGAACATAGTAGAGCATGTGTCCTTGTTATATATTGGAGCATCTTTTGGTTATATGCACAGGAATGGCATAGCTGGATCCTCATGTAATACTATGTCCAATTTTCTGAGCAATTGCCAGATTGATTTCCATAGTGGTTGTACCAGCTTACAATCCCAACAATGGAGGAGTGTACCTCTTTCTGCACATCCTCACCTACATCTGCTATGACCTGAGTTTCTAATCTTAGCCATTCTGACTGATGTGAGGTGGAATCTCATGGTTGTTTTGATTTGCATTTTCCTGATGACTAAGAATGTTTAATATTTCTTTAGGTGCTTTTTGACCATTCGAGTTTCCTCAGTTGAGAATTCTTTGTTGAGCTATGTACCCCATTTTTAAAAGGGTTACTTGCTTGTCTGGAGTCTAATTTCTTGAGTTCTTTGTATGCATTGGATATTAGCCCTCTATCGGATGTAAGACTGATAAAGACCCTTTCCTAATCAATTGGTTGACATTCTGTCCTATTGACAGTGTCCTTTGCCTTACAGAAGTTTTGCAATTTTATGAGATCCCATTTGTCAATTCTTAATCATAGAGCATAAGCCATTGATATCCTCTTCAGAAACTTTTCCCCTTTGCTCAAGTATTAGAGGCTCTTCACCATTTTCTCTTCTATTGTTTTAGTGTATTTGGTTTTATGTGAAGGTCCTTTATCCACTTGGACTTGAACATTGTACAAGGAGATAAGAATGAATTGATTTGTGCTTTCCTACATGCTGACCTCCATTCAACCAGCATCACCTGTTGAAAATGCTGTCCTCTTTCCACTGGATGGTTGTAGCTCCTTTGTCAAAGATCAAGTGACCATAGGTATGTGGGTTCATTTCTGAGTCTTCAATTCTATTCCATTGAGCTTCCTGACTGTCTCTGTACCAATACCATGCAGTTTTTATCACTATTGCTCTGTAGTACAGCTTGAGGTCAGGGATGGTGGGTCCCCTAGATGTTCTTTTATTGTAGAGAATAGTATTTGCTATCCTGGACTTTTTGTTATTCCAAATAAAATTTCAAATTGATATTTCTATCTCTATGAAGAATTGAGTTGAAATTTTGATGGGGATTGAACTGAATCTATAGTTTGCTTTTGGCAAGATGGCCATTTTTACTATATTAATCCTGCTAATCCACAAGCATGGGGGATCATTCCATCTTCTAAGATCTTCTCCAATACCTTTCTTCAGAGACTTGAAGTTCTTGTCATATAGATCTTTCACTTGCTAGGTTAGATTCACACCAAGGTATTTTATATTATATGTGGCTATTGTGAAGGATGTCATTTCCCTAATTTCTTTCTTAATCTGTTTATCCTTTGAGTAGAGGAAGCCAACTGATTTCTTTAAGTTAATTTTAGAACCGGCCACTTTGATGAAGTTGTTTATCAGGTTTAGGAGTTCTCTGGTGGAAGTTTTAGGGTCACTTAAGTATACTATCATACTATCTGCAAATAGTGATATTTTTGACTTCTTCCTTTCCTATTTGCATCCCCTTTACTTCCTTTTATTGTCTAATTGCTCTGGCTAGGACTTCCAGTACTATATTGAATAGGTAGGGAGAGAGTGGGTAGCCTTTTCTAGTCCCCGATTTTAGTGGGATTGCTTCCAATTTCTCTCCATTTAGTTTGATGTTGGCTCCTGGTTAGCTGTATATTGCTTTTAATAAGTTTAAGTATGGGATTTGAATTCCTGACACTTCCAGAACTTTTACCATGAAGGGGTGTTGAATTTTCTCAAATGCTTTCTCAGCACTTAGTGAGTCTTTAAGTTTGTTTATATAGTGGATTTCCGAATATTGAACCATTCCTGCATTCCTGGGATAAAACCTACTTGATCATGATGGATGATTGTTTTGATGTGTTCTTTTATTCGGTTTGCAAAAATTTCATTGAGTATGTTTACATTGATTCATAAGAAAGATTGGTCTGAAGTTCTCTTTCTTTCTTGGGTCTTTGTATGGTTTGGCATGAGTATAATTGTGGCTTCATAGAATGAATTTGGTAGTCTTCCTTCTGTTTCTATTTTGTGGAATAGTTTGAAGGGAATTGGTATTAGGACTTCCTTGAAGGTCTGATAGAATTTTGCACTAAAACCATCAGGTCCTGGGCTTTTTTTGGTGGGCAGACTTTTAATGACTGCTGCCATTTCTGTAGGTGTTATGGGACTGTTTAAATGGTTTATCCGCTCCTAATTTAACTTTGGTACCTGGTGCCTGCCTAGAAAATTGTTAGTTTCCTGCAGATTTTTCAGTTTTGCTGAGTATAGGTTTTTGTAATACGATCTGATGATTTTTTAAAATTTCCTCAGTTTTTGTTGTTATGTCTCCCTTTTCAGTTCTGATTTTATTAATTTGGATACTATCCTTGTACCCTCTGGTTAGTCTGGCTAAGGGTTTATCTATCTTGTTGATTTTCTCAAAGAACAAGTTCCTGGTTTTGTTGATTCTTTGTATAGTTCTTTTTGTTTCTTGGTTGACTTCAACCCTGAGTTTGATTATTTCCTGCTGTCTACTCCTCTTGGATGTGTTTGCTTCTTTTTGTTCTAGAGCTTTCAGGTGTGCTGTCAAGTTGTTAGTGTATGCTCTCTCCAGTTTCTTTTTGTAGGCTCTTAGAGCTATGAGTTTTCCTCTTAGTACTGCTTTCATTGTGGCCTATAACTTGGTATGATGTGCCTTTAATTTCATTAATTTTAAAAAGTCTTTAACTTCTTTCTTCATTTCTTCTTTGACCAAGTTATCATTGAGTAGAGCATTGTTCAGTTTTCACGTGTATGTGAGCTTTCTGTTGTTTTTGTTGTTATTGAAGACCAGCCCTCATTGATGGTGATCTGATAGGATGCATGGGATTATTTCCATCTTTCTGTATCTGTCAAAGCCTTTTTGTGGCCAATTATGTGGTCAATTTTGGAGAAGGTACCATGATGTCCTGAGAAGAATGTATATTCTTTTGTTTTAGGATGAAATGTTCATAAATATCTGTTAAATCCATTTAGTTCATATCTTCTCTTAGTCTCAATGTGTCTCTGTTTAGCTTCTTTTTCCATGATCTGTCCATTGGTAAGAGTGGGGTGTTGAAGTCTCCCAATATTGTTGTGTGAGATTCAATGTGTGCTTTGAATAAAGTTTCTTTTATGAATGTAGGTGCCCTTGCATTTGGAGCATAGATATTCAGAGTTGAGAATTCATCTTGGTAGATTTTCCCTTTGACAAGTATGAAGTGTCCTTCCTTATCTTTTTTGATAACTTTTTGTTGAAAGTCAATTTTATTTGATATCCAGCTTGTTTCTTGAGACCATTTGCTTAGAAAATTGTTTTTCAGACTTTTACTTTGAGGTAGTGTCTGTCGTTGTCCCTAAGGTATGTTTCTTGTATGCAGCAAAATGCTGGGTCCTGTTTAAGTATCCAGTCTGTTAGTCTTTAGCCTATATCTTTTGATTGGGGAATTGTGTCCATTGATGTTAAGAGATATTAAGGAAAAGTGATTGTTGCTTCTTGTTATTTTTGTTATTATAGATGGAATTATGTTTGTGTGGTTATCTTCTTTTGGGTTTGTTGGAAGAAGATTAGATTCTTACCTTTTCTAGTGTGTAGTTTCTTTTCTTGTGTTGAAGTTTCCCATTTATTATTCTTTGTAGGACTGGATTTGTGGAAAGATATTGGGTAAATTTGGTTTTGTCGTGGAATATCTTGTTGTTGTTTTTTTTTTTTTTCCATTCATGGTAATTCAGAGTTTTGCTGTATAAAGTAGCCTGGGCTGGCATTTGGTACTCTTAGAGTCTGTATGATGTCTGTCTAGGATCGTCTGGCTTCCATAGCTTCTGGTGAGAAGTCTGGTGTAATTCTGATAGGTTTGCCTTTATAAGTTACTTGACCTTTTCCCTTACAGCTTTTAATGTTCTTTCTTTGTTTTGTGCATTTTGTGTTTCAATCACAATCATGGGAGGAATTTCTTTTCTGGCCTAGTCTATTTGGAGTTCTGTAGGCTTCTTCTATGTTCATGGGCATCTCTTTCTTTACGTTAGGGAAGTTTTCTTATATAATTTTGTTGAAGATATTTATTGGCCCTTTAAGTTGAGAAGCTTCACTCTCTTCTGTTATCCTTAGGTTTGGTCTTCTCATTGTGTCCTGGATTTCCTAGATGTTTTGAGTTAGAAGCTTTTTGCAACTTGCATTTTCTTTGACAGTTGTGCCAATGCTTTCCATGGTATTTTCTGCACATGAGATCCTCTTTTCTATCTCTTGTATTCTGCTGGTGATGCTTGTGTCTACGACTCCTGGTCTTTTTCCTAAGTTTTCCATCTCCAGGGTAGTCTTCCTTTGTGATTTTTTTATTGTTTCAACTTCCATTTTTAGATCCTGGATGGTTTTGTTCAATTCCTTCACCTGTTTGGTTGTGTTTTCCTAGAATACTTTAAGGGATTTTTTTTTTTGTTTTTTGTTTCTTTTTTAACGGCTTCTACCTGTTTACCTGTGTTCTCCTGTATTTCTTTTTATTCTTTTTTTTATTTTTTATTGGATATTTTATTTACATTTCAGATGCCATACCCTTTCCCCATTTCCCCTCTCTAGAAAAACCCTATCTCATCCCCCCTTCTTTTTCTTGCTTTTATACAATTTTTTAAATGTTAATCAAAGGCTTTATAAGTTTGGTAGTGCTCAATAACAAGACGCTCATACAATCAGAAGTGTAACCTAATACCCAACCTAGATATATCAACAATCTTTGACCTGTAGAGATATGCGAACATCTGCCTCCATGATCCCCCCATCTCTCTTCCATCACATAGCTCCTCCTCTCATCTCTTCCTCCTCTCCTTACTCCTCCTCTTCCTCTCCTTATTCCTCCCACCTTATCTCCTCCTACATATCTCTCTGTTAAAATAAAACTTTTCTCTCAAAATACAATTAGAGCATAATTATGCCAATTTGTGTGAGTAAGGTAATTATTCCTATTTGTACCAGTGAGGTACAAGATAGTCCTAATACCCAGTCCATCATTTCATTGACTAAGCAGAACCTCTGTCATCTCTCCTAAATAAAAGACTTAGTTCTGGACCTGGCTTTTTTCTTGGCTTAGAATGAATGTCAGCTGAAAACCATCCTCGCAAATCTTTTCTCTCAAAGTAAATAGCCAGGATTGGCTATGAGACTATAAGTTTTCAACACCATCAGAAATCCAGAATGACTGAGTTAACTGAAATTATGGGAAGCACAAAGCATAGCTTCTAAAACTTAGCCAATTTATAGAGACTGCTGAACACCTGGACAGTCCCTATACTACAAAATGTTGGAGCATCTGATTTTCAGCCTTCTGGCCCAGGATCAACTGACAGACCTAGTGATGCAGAATTATTAAGGACTGGTTACTCTGACTTGGCAGATATAATCAGTCGACTATTCAGCAAGTGTGTCTTTATCTGGATAGTGATTTGTCTGTAGATGAAAAGAGGCAATTCTTGCCTAGTGGCTGTTTCACCATAACTGAAGTAACTCCAAAGATGCTCAATTTCTTCTTAGAATCCAAGACAGGAAGCTGTCAGGAGCAGATAGGTCTCTAATCAAAATGAACATTAATACAGAAATGTTTGTAACATCATTTCTGTGGACTCCTGACGTTTTGAAAACCAACTATCCATGTAAGGTAATCTGGACTGTTGTCTGTTAACTCCTCTCAGCTATTTCTATAGAAAACACCCTAACAATAAACTCAGAGCCATGAATTTGCTATAGGTCCTTAACTCACAAGCTAACCATCTCAAATGAGTTAGAAAAGTTACAGAATGACTGGGTCTAAGCCTTGTATTGCTAAATGTGTTATATAGGCACAATGCCTATGAGAGTAACAATATTAATCTCACTTTTATATTACTAAGAAGCTCATACCAATGAAAACCTTAAATTTGAAATCAAAGTAAATTTTGTACCATTTAAGAATTTATAACTTCATCTTGATAACAATTATACTTATTTCTATCATTAGGTTATGGCTATGCAATAAATCCTAGCTAATCCTCCCTGTTCCAACAAAACCACAATTTTCCCTAGAAAGATAGTCCAATATTAACCACCTCAGTCCCCAAGCCCAGAAAATAGGGGCGCTGACTCTTCATTAACTTCTTCAAGCTGATTATGGGTGTTGAGATATTAGAAGGGGGGCAGGAGAAAGGGTAAATTGGTAAGGCTCTGATGATGTTTCTTCATTGCATCCAGCTCAAATTCCAAGACATCAGAGGTTCGAGCAGTCTGCTCAGTTTGCTTGATGAGTAGATACACTGAGGCTGTGTATTCTGCAATATACAATTCTCAAAGCAAATTTTAGTATCAAGATAATTTTTTGTTTGAATTCTGAAATCTAGTCTTCTGGTGGCCTGCCTCTGTCATGTCTAATCCATATAATTCTGGGAGTTTTTCTGACGGTGTGCTCCCATCATCCTCCCATCCCTGCTCTCAAATTCCCCAACACTAGTGAATCCAAACTTTCAGGCACCAAGTCTGTCCACTTCCACTGACGCCTAACCCTTTACCCCATCTCCCCTCCTCCAATTACTATGAGGGTATGCTCCCACCATCCTCCCATTCTCACCTCCCTGATCTCGGAATTCTGAAACACTAGGGAATCGATCCTGTATTTCTTTAAGGGAGTTATTTACATCCTTCTTAAAGTCCTCTATCATCATGATGAGAAGTGATTTTAAATCTGAATATTGCCTCTTTGGTGTGATGGGGTATCCAGGACTTGCTATGGTGGGAGAACTGGGTCCTAATAATGCCAAGTAATCTTAGTTTCTGTTGCTATGTTCTTGCTCTTGCCTTTTACCATCTGGTTATCTCTATTGCTACTTGCAGTCACTGTCTCTGACTGGAGCTTGTCTCTCCTGTTATCTTGCTTGTATCAGAAGTCCTTGGAGTTCAGCTATCTCTATGATCCTCAGATCCTGGGTAAAAAAGCTCCTTGGAATCAGGCTGCCTCTGGGATCCTAAATCCTATGATCCTGGGATCATAGGATCATAGGATCATGTTAGATCTCCTTGGAGTCCACCTTCCTCAGCTGCTCTGAGTGCAGCAGATCTTCTGCTGCTCTAAGTACAGTGGTTTCTCTAGGATGGGTCAGGATATATTGTCTTCAGGGGAGCAGATTATCTAGGAGCCTGCCTCAGCCAAAAGAACTAAGCAAAAGGCAGAAGGGGAGTGTTGTTCAGGATGGTGAAGTTTTGGTGGGTGATGGGTTCTGAGTGCCCTAGGCTTGCAGGGGAGGGTTCTTACCCACTGCTCCAAGTACAGTGGTTCCTCTAGAGTGGATCAGGATATGGTCTTCATGGGAGCAGATCAGCCAGGAGTTTGCACCAGCTATTCTATTTTTTTTTTTTTTTTTTTGACATAGGGTTTCTCTGTATAGCTTTGGCTGTCCTGGAACTCACTCTGTAGACCAGGCTGGCTTCAAACTCAGAAATCCACCTGCCTCTGCATCCCAAGTGCTGGGATTAAAGGCACGATCCACCACTGCCTAGCTTAGCTATTCTATTTTTAATAGCCCAAGAAGTAAGTTTTTTTAATTTTTATTTTTACAAATGGCAAATGCATTCCAAAATTTGTGACACTTTCCTTAAATTTTCTCAGTTCTAACACATTCATGGGTTGTCACTTGAATTTCTGCTAACTCTGTGGATGTTCATCGTCTGGAGGTCTTTGTTGTATACTAACCAGATAAACTAAAGTTTGTTTTCTAATAATCTTTGGTTGGCTTTCTTTAATCTTATCTTCTGTCTCTACCTGAGTAGTTTTCTTAACTGAAACTTTAAACTCCTCCCCTAAGGTCTGTGTTCATACTTTATATCTCTCCTCTTGTCCCTCCTCCTGTTCCTTGAGTTTCTGTAGTCTCTGTTCAAAGTTCTGCTTCCACATTTAAAACTTTCTTTATTTTGTAATTCTCATATTATAGCATCTACCTCATTTTTATTTCCTAGCTTTAGTAAATTATTCCCTAGACTCTGTTTCCTAATTTTATCTCTATCTCTCTGCTGTTTAATCTGATCTATAAAATTTTGCTTTCTTTTGTCTAGCATCCTTTCCAGATCCTATCTCCAACCTTTATTCTCCTCTTTCTGTTGCTCATCTTGACCTATAGAATCTTGAACCTTTACTTCTAGTGTCCCCTCTAGGCTGTGTTGCCAAGTCTTGTTAATCTCTCTGTTGTTCAGTCTTGTCTATGAAGTTCTGCAATTTGTTTTCTAACATCTTTTCCAGCTCCTTTCTCAATCCTTTATTCTCCTCCTTCTCTTGCTTATTTTGAGCTATAAAATCCTGAATCTTTAGTTATAGTGCTTCCTCTAGGCCATGTTAGCAAGTCTTAAATTTATCTCTCTGTTGCTCAGTCTCATCTATGAACTTCTGTAATTTGTTTTCTAGCACCTCTACTAGCTCCTGTCTCCAACCTTTATTCACTCCTTTCTGTTGCTTCATTTGAGCTATAAAATCCTGTGCCTTCAGTTCTAGTGTTTCCTCTAATCTCTTTTCTAAGGCATGGAATTCTTTATCTAGGGCTCTGTCTTTTGAGAAGACATAGTAAACCAAGAGAATAAATATTGCAATGCCAGTAAATGACAAGGTATCTATTTTCTTTAAATCCATCCCTGTTGAATTGTTCAAATGATCACCCCATAAAGTTCAAAAGGTGTTTATTGTGTTTCTCATTTTTAAATATCAAATGTATATTATCAATGCATGATTCTTAGTACCTGATCCGGAGCCCTTTGTACCTTTGTCTCCCTCTGCTGTTCTATTCAGAACACTGTAGTCTTCTCCAATTCTTTTATTCTCAGGGTGGGGCTGACTGTAGGAAGGCCTGTGCAGCCTCTGTGCTTCTGAGCTGGCTCTGTCTTTTGCTGGGTTTGCAGCTGGCAGCCTGTGCCTGTGTGTTGATCTCAGGAAGCCTGCAGTGCAAGCAATCAGGAGAGCCAGAAGAGCTGGTCTGGCTGTCCTGTGTCCTTTGTAGATTCAGAGGATATGAGGACGCAAGCACAGAAAGTCTCTCTTGGATGTAGATGCCCAGATCAGTTCACTGTATCTGATGTAAACCTATCTCACAGGCATCTCCCTGTCCTTCCCTGGGAATTGTACAAGGCATTGCCCAAGTACAGCTCCAGGCTGGGGTGCTACCAGTAGCTATAGCTATCTTCCTAAGGCTTGGGGAAGGAGCCTCTCTGTTGCTCTCTGTAGACCCCTCAGATGCAGTCAGTTTTCAATCCACACCCAGCTGCAGCCTAGCTTGCTGCCCCAGCCATGTATTCAGGAGTGGGGGGAAAAGCAGTGAACTTTTATCTCAGGTTAGTTGTGTTCTAATCAATATAATGGGCATTAATTTGTTGCAGTAAATCTCCAACCCCAATAATCCTATGCAAATAACTCACAACTCTATTATAATATAATTAATATAATATAAGCTGCATGCCTAGATTAGGCAGATATACCACTACACTACTCTATTCCCCAGATATGAGATCCCTTGCTACTTGCGGCTTGTGCTTCTGCTCCATCTTCCTTTTACCTTCTCTTTCTCCATCTTCTTCTATCTCTTCTGTTTCCTCAAATCTTTCTCCTCCTTCCTCTTTTCCTACTCTCTAAGTCTTCCAGATCCACCTTTCCCTTCCACTGCCCAATCACAGGCTCTAGCCTTTATTTGACCAGTTAAAATGGGAAGAAGGTTCACATGAAATCACCTGAGTAGGTGATCCCCTCCTTGTCAGGGCAGCCCCTCTTGAGCAAGCAGAATTAGCATCAAAATACAGTGTTTTGATAACAGGGCACCCACAGCATAGACGGATCATATTTTCTTTATCCATTCATTTGCTGATGGGTATCTAAGCTGCTCACATCTTCTGACTGTTGTGAATAGTGCAGTGATAATCAGGAATAAGCAAGTATCTCTGCACTGTGCTGACTTAAATCCTTTGGGCACAACTAGGAATAGTACAGCTGCATAGTATATTAGATCCCATTTCAATTTATTGTGAACCTTCAATCTTAAGTTTCATAGTGGCTGTACAAGTTCACATGATTGCCAGAAGTGTTTAAGGGTTTCTTTCTCTGTGTCATCACTAACATTCATTGTTATTTGCTTTCTTGATGGACATTTTGATTAGGATGAGATAAAATATAAGAGCAGCATAAGTGCCCCCCCCAGTGTGTGTGTGTGTTTGTGTGTGTGCATGTGTGTGCATGATAGAATTAATTAAGATTCAGACAGTAGTTAATGAAATAAATATGAGAAAGAGCTGGTGTAAAGATGTAATAATATAAAGAATAAGTTCTTAGAATGAACAGGATGGGCAAGCCCCATTTCAATATTATCAACAGAAAGAAAGAAAAGGCCAAGATTATTACTATTACAGACAAAAATAACCATTGCTAAAGACACTAATAAAATATATAAAAATCCTGTGGATGTACTATAAATGTGTGTGTTTACTAAATTGAAGAATACTAGATGTTTCTATTCATATGACACACCAAAAGTAAATCAATGAGATAATTTTTTAAAATATTTTTATTTGTTTATATAAATATATTGGTGCTGTCTTCAGACATACCAGAAGAGGGCATCAGATCCCATTACAGATAGTTGTAAGTCACCACGTGGTTGCTGGTAATTGAACTCAGAACCTCTGGAAGAGCAGCCAGTGCTCTTAACCGCTGAGCCATCTCTGCAGCCCTAAGATAAATTTTTAAACAAATTATAAAAACTAATTTGAAGCCCCAGTTAAAAATATTCAAAATAAAATTAATAATGATGCAGTCACTGTGAATTCTTACCAGACCTTTAAAGAACTGATTCTAGTGTGCTAAGACTTTCCTAAGAAACAGAGAAGAAAGAAACACACAAAATTCTTTCTGAAGCCAATATTACCCTGATAACAAAACCAGATAAAGAAAAAATGCAAAATGAAAACTATAGGATAATTCCACTGATGAACTTAGGTACAAAACTTCTTAATATACTTAATAACACACTATAAGAAAAAAAAACCAAATAATAAAAGTTTCAGGCTGTTAAAGAAACCCTAAACCTTTGACAGAAGAGTAATGTTAAAAATATAAACAGAATTAAAAATTAAGTAAGAAATCAAACAACTCAACCAATAAATTGGGGGAAATCATTAACAGACACAGTTTAAAAGGTAAAACACAAATGGCCAATAATTATATGAAAATATTTTTCTCGAGCTGAAAGAGAATTGTAAATGTAAACTACACTGAGTGTCCATTAGCTCAGTCAGAGTGGCATCCATTAAGAAGTAATCATGAATGAGAAAGAAATAGACTAAACGGGCTGTTGGTTCTGCAACTATGAAACTTAGAATACGGCTTCTCCACAAATAAAAACACACTAACAATATGACCTAGCTATGTCACTTCTGGTTATTTATTCAAAGGATTCCATATCAACACACCACATGGTTTGAATATTAATGTTTGTTTTAATATTATTAACAATAGCTAATAAAGCCAAACTAATAACCTAACTAACCTAATAGTGAGTGCTACTATTGAACCTTTAAGTATATCTTTTTTGTCCATCAACCACCCATCCCATCACCCCTCACCCCTTTTTCTTTGCCATATGAGGCTCCTACTCCACCTATTCACCCAATTCCACCTCACCCTCTAGCCTCCCCCTGCGATGGGCCACTAAGCTTCCATAGGCCCAAGGCCTCCCCTCCCATTGATGTCAGATAAGGCCATCCTCTGCTACATATGATAAATAAGATAAATGTGTAAAGAATATTTTATATATTTATACATCTGTATTGGTCAGGTGCTGATAAGAACCTCTCAGGGAACAGCCATATCAGGCTCCTGTCAGCAAGTGATTCTTGGCATCAGCAGTAGTGTGGAGTATTGGTGTCTGCAGAAGGGATAGATACCTAATGGGGGGTGGTCTCTGGATGGCCTATCCTTCAGTCTCTGTCTTAGGCTGTGCTCACATGTGTGGAAAATCTTTGGTAATATTGGGAATTGAGCTTTGGGGGTCACACAGCTTCTAGCTGCAGGCAGCCTGCCTTGTTCCTTTTCCAGTAAGGATAGTCAGAGAACACTGAAATAGAGTAAGGAGGAAATGCCTATACTTGAAGTAGAATATGCCAAAGTAAGTAGCAGAAGCAATAAGAAACTGTAAAGGTAAATAAAGTTCTAGGTTTTATTTTGAAGTGTAGTGTCAACCCCTTCCCCGGACCTCACAGCAGGAGCAAGAGTCTTTCACAGAAAGAAGAACCTTAGTTGCTTACACAATACCAAATGGGTAACCCTGAAAATATACATACAGGCAACATCTTGCAAAATTAGCAGGTTATACTTATGTGCCATATACACACACATATATGCAGATATATGTATGCAACAATAATTTTAAAAAAGGGCCGTGAATTTGAAAAAAAAGAGAAGGTGAGGTACTACATGGGAGAGTTTGAGTGAGAAAAGTTTAGGGTAGGAATGATTTAATTATATTCTCAATAAGCATTAAAACACTATCCTCAGGGTTATGGCACAGAATAGCATTTTGGGGGGAAAATGCTTGGTAGTTATCTAAGAATAGGGTTTAAGACATTAGCAAAAATGAGCCAGAAATTCACTTGAAATCAGATTATAATGTAAGAATCTATAAAGTGATGCTGGTGTTTATCATACCAACTCTTCCCATTTTATACAGTCTGAGGTCCCCATTAGGGAATGCTACCATCTACGATGGATGGAACCTCTTATCTCAATAAATGCAGTAAAATTAATCTCGTACATGTTTGCCCCAAGTTGATTCTAGATTCTGTGAAGTTGAGAACATTAACCATCATAAAGCTTCTGAGTCCATAGATCATAGGGCAGAGTGAGGAGACAGAGAATGGGCAAATAGAAAAGAGCAGTATCTTCAGTCACTGCCTGGAGGAGGCCAGCAAGAGTGCCTTTATGCTCTTTGTATCACTCCCTGATTCTAAACTCCTGCTGGGAGCTCCTACCCTGAAATCCCTCAGTGAAGGAGCGTTACCTGGTTGTTGTCAATGAAACAAAACCTGTCCACCCAAAGTTGCTGTGGGTCAATGTCTTATAACCACAACATAAAAGCAAACTAGAAAATAAGTAAATGACAGGAATGTTTGGGAGTTGCAGAAGTGGAGCTGGGCTATGTGAAATGGCTGTGAGTATGAAGGAGCAACTGTTGAAAATAGGAAGCGTTTGGAAGGTGTTCAGCATCCGGTTATGTGAGCTGATGCTTCCATTGAAAATAGAAAGCCATCAGAATGTGAGAAGCCAGGAACAGATGAGACTAAGGCTGTTTCCAGGAGGTTCATCTGAGATGTATCACCCCTTTTGTTGGTATATTTGTTTTGTGTTAAGGATTTTCTTCCAAGAATCAAGTACAAAAGAATAAATTGCAAGAACAATTCACATGGAATTTGGCTTCTGTGGGTTTAAATAGCTCAAACAAACCAAACCCGTAGGACCATAAAGAATAGCCTGGTTCCTGGTTGAGATAAGGCTAGAAACCCTGGAGACTGTGAAGGGATGGTAAGAGTTTTGCCTGTTCCCGGCACCAGGTCTCTGTCACTAGTCATAGCCCCCCATAGATTTGTGGCAATGCCCCAAGCCCCTCCACATATAGAGGATGATGATTGTGGTCAATTGGGCTCAAGACAGATCTCCATTTCAATGAGTTAGCTAAAGGCCTGGAGGGCTTATCCAATAGGCTTTCCTTCCCATACTTTTCTCCCTGCAGAAGGTATTTAACCTCAGGCCCACCCTGAGAAGTGGGGTATTGTTTTACACATCCACTTTCTGTCATAATAATAAATGCCTTAAAACCATGGACTGCCTCTTTTCACTGGGATCTGCCTTGTGGAGCCATGAAGGCCTTTGCCTACAGAGCCACTGTCTAATTCCTTGAAGGCCTCTCTGCATTTCAGCCAAGTCCAAGTCCAAGTCCAAGTCCAAGTCCAAGTCCAAGTCCAAGTCCAAGTCCAAGTCCAAGTCCAAGTCCAAGTCCAAGTCCAAGTCCAAGCTCAAGCCTTCTGCCAAGTTAAGCCAAAGGTTCTCACTAGAGGGCCAGCCAGCGATTCACTCTTCCTTCTTTCTCCTCCTGGCCCAGGGCTAGATCCAGACCGGGGACACCCCCAACTCCATTCTCAGTTCTTTCACAGCATCAAGCTGTGCCTTGGTGTCCAAGAGCCTGAGAACTGGAAGGCCCTGGACTAGTCCCAGACCTGGAGACCCCAGAATCACCTCTGGCTGTCCTGAACCTCAGACCGTATTTCCTTACCCCCAGAGTGGTGTCCTTGGGCTTCCCTATGGCCTGAGGCCTGCTGGGCAACAGCTTGGGGTAAGTGCAGTCAACTCCCCATGTCCCGTCTCCCCAGCAGCCATGCCCTGTGGCTGAGCAGACACAGAACTTCATAACCCTACACAAACCAAAGTGACCTGAATTTAAACAAAGCAAAACAAAACAAAACAAAACAAAATGTAAAATAAAAAAAAATGTATCCTGCATGTGTTGTTCAGCCCTAAGAAAGATGTTTTGCAATTTTGTTTGTCATATGATTGTCATATTACTTCTCAAGAAAACAACATAATTTTGACACAACCTACTGAAATTTAGTTCTAATCTTCTAATGCCCAGTGAATGTCTGTGTACGTGCTCATCCACAGCGAGGATTTCAACCACAATTACTGAAATTTTCTTTTTACAAGTAAAACGTAATTACTTAGATTTTTTTCCAAATGAGAATATCTTTCACTGCTTAGACATATTTTAATATTTGGTAAGTCATGGATTACAAAGAGTAGAATAACATTGTAAATTAGGTTATTACCATTTTTACAGGTAGATATTTTTATTTTTAACTGTAATAAGACTCTTTTATACAATGCATATGTGTTTAATCAAAGAAGGTTAGACTATTTTAGATCAAAATTTGTAGAACCCAAGACATTAAAGTTGCACAAGAAGAGTATCATTACATGTTGGGGCATAATTGACATTTTGTTGTAGAACCTATTGTCCATCAGAAGTAGAAATATGAACATGTATCAGATGAGACAGTTTCACTGCGTTGTCCTATGAGGACTTAATGGAGTCTTTGATATTAAACTGTTAGACTTCTGTAATAACTCTATCTTCAACCCAAAAGCTCAATGATCAACTTCTCAGAACAGAAATGAACCTTGAAATATTCTGAGTTTATAAGTACACAAATTTCATAGACCTATGCCACCTCTGGTTGTATTTTTAACTTCAATAGAGAGCATGGAAGATCTGTGTGCCTGAGTGAAATTTAAAGGCGCTCCCAGATATTTATTCATGTATTACTCTATAATTACAAAAACATCATCCTCTCTTACCCAAGTATTTTCATGTGAATCAAGTTTCACACAAATAAATTTGGAATTTGGAATTGACCAAAGACATTCATTTCCCTGCTATTCAAACTATGGTACAAATTCTCATCTACCAGTTATAACGGCTGTGGTGCAGAGGACGGGAACCACTGGGGGAAGGGCGAGTGAATAAATGTTTGCCCAGGAAAAAAATAGTGTACAGTTTGCCTAAAACTTTTGAGGCTTGTTGTTCTTTAATATAAACTCATTGAAATTGTAGGAAGCTCATTCTCTGTTCTGACTGATCAACATGTAAGAATCAGTAAATAAGTTCCCAAGCTATTCTATTAGCTAGTCTTCCTCATTCCATATTCTGCTGACATGCCTGGATGAACATGTTCAATTTGGTTGACTGAGATGAACAAACATTATTCAACTCTCTCAAAGACAGAGCACTTTCTGTTACTTTTGCCATTCTCACCTCAAATGCCTACTAGTAGTTTGGTAAGTATTTCCAGAAATTGTTTTTTTTTTTTTTAACTCTCCGTTTCTTTCTCTTATCTATCTATCTATCTATCTATCTATCTATCTATCTATCTATCTATCTATCTATCATCTATCTCTACATACCATTGTCTAGAAGAATAGAAGATTGAAAACATTTTATAACATCATTTAATATCTACTTCCCTCTACATAATGGCATGGCAAATATCATTAAAATTTCACCCAAACCTAGCAGATTATTACATGTTTTGGCTAACTGTTAGCTTTCTTTGAAATCAATGTCTTTACTATAGATATACTTAAGTGCTATCCTGCCATCATAATTCTCTTTGTTTTTTGTTTCTTAGAGGTATGTTTTCAAACTGATACTTTCTCACTTAGGATTCTCTATAAAATCCTAAGACAGGCAGCAGAACTTAGAGAAGCTTTTCTATTCCTGTTATAAGTTAAAGAAGAAAGTAAGTTTTAAAAATATCTTTCTGATTTTTCTTATCAACTCAGATAAGAAGTATCGGTTATATCTTCTATTCTAAAAATCACAATAAAATATTCTAATGAAATCATTTCCAATTTCAATGATGTCATATTATAATCCTTGTCAAATGATATTTTATAGAATGATATCTCACTCACTATGCAAAGGCCAAATCCCCAATACTAATTCAGAGCATTAGCAGCTGCTTCAAAATCAATGTTAAGGAGAAGATTGAGCTAAGTCATCATGTCACATGGAGCTCACAGTTCTACTCATCCAGAACAGTGGACACTGCGGTGTCGTTAAGCTCACTGCTCACAGAAGCTGAGGTCAGCTGGATGCTTCTGTCAACAGTGGGGACTCTTCCACCAACAGTTTCATCAGTGTTCCTCTTTGGCCTCAGCAAGATAATGAAACACTTGGGAAGAAATAGACAGCCTAACAAGCCATAGCTGGATGCCAAAATGGCAAATATTTCCACAGCCACTTTGAATTTGCCTTTGGTGCTCAAGTAAGCAGGGACAAAAGAGATCCAGACAATAAAGAAGACCAGCATCCCAAAAGTGATGCATTTCCCTTCATAATAGTTATCTGGCAGCTGGCGAGCCACAAAGGTTGTAAGAAAACACAGCAGAGCCAGAAGCACATCAAACCCAAATATGGAGCACAGAAACTCTATAGAACCTTCATTGCATTCAAAGATGATCTTTACATTTTGAATTTCAATGTTCTTGAACATGCTCGGAGGCTCCAACACCAAGTATGCTGCACACACACCAATCTCCCCTACAACACAGATGAGTACAATTAATTTTCGAATAACAGGGTGCATAGATATAAGTCGGGTTTTGGATACGGAAATCCTGTAGGCAAAAAAGAGTGAAATAGTCTTTCCAAGAATGGAAGACAGACAAAGGCAAAATCCCAGTGCCAGAGTGACCTGGCGGGCCATGCAGGTCCAGTTAGATGGCTTGCCTATGAACAGCATGGATGACAGCACCGTGATAACCAGAGACATCTGAATGAGGAAGCTCAGCTCCCGGTCATTGGCTTTCACCAATGGAGTGTGTCTGTTGATTATATACACAACAGTGACTGCCAAGACCACAAGTGCCCCAAAGATGGAAAGGATGACAAGGGTGAACCCCAGGGCCTCCTCATAAGCAAGGAATTCCACAAGCTTTGGCACACACTTGCTCTTCTCTGCATTGGACCAGTCATCTTCACCGCATGGATCACATAGCATTTGGCCTATTGAGAAAAACAAAATAAAACAAAACAAAACAAACAAAAAACCCAGAGAATTGACCATTGACTTCAATAAAATTTGTCACATTTACCTAAGAACAATCTGGGGCAATTAAAGACCTGAACAACATTTACTGGAAATCTATTATAAAATCTACATAATATCTTAAAGTTACTAGTATAAAATTGCCTTGGTGCAGATGCTGTGACAGATTTAGAGTTGTTTTCAATTTCGGGAATTGATTATTTTTTTCTCAACTCGAACTGTTCTTGAATTGGTCTTTTCTATTTATGAGCTCCTTTCTTTCTCCTTTAACTATCTATTGAAGAAAAAGATCTGTGTCTTTCTCAACCCAAGCACATCCCAGGAATGAGAAAGTTGCAGCTTCTGATATGAAACAATCAAAATGACTGGGACACAGCTGGTTAAACCCTAGTATTTTTATTCTCTTATGTAATATCCCCTCATGGAGAAGAATCATTTATTTACCTACTCACAAGTGCCCAACTCTAAATGCTCATTCACTGAGTGATGAGGATGATGATGGGAATAAAAACAAAACCCCAAATCACAGTCCCTAAGGCTGAGAAAGCTAAGTCTGGAGGGAGTCTCTAGGAGCAAGCATTGGTGAACAAGAAAAGGCTAGTTGAGATAAGATTATGGCACATGATAAAATGGGTGGACTCTGTAAATTTAAGGATTCAGGTAAAATAGACATTTCCTTTCAACCACTCTGACTCCTAGTCTGGACAGATCTGGATGGAATTCTTTGTGGAGACTGTGGGACCTTTAGCAAGGGAGTTGTGCAGCTTATAGGGTATCTTTTCCTATGAAGACATTTTATCATTTTACATAATTATTCTTGTGAGCTATTTAACAAAAGACAAGTGAATTTTTGTGTCTTCAAAAAAAAAAAAAAACCAACTGTAAATATGAATAAATCTGCTCCAACATATTTCTAGAAACCAAACCTGTCTATGTCAACTCCACTGAGCAGCAACTGAGCAGGCTGTCACAGCAGTTCAAGCTTCTGCCACTGTGCAATGTATGTGCCTTCAGTGCTTAGAACCTTGTGAATTTGAGCTTTTCTCCAATTAGATTTAGTGTTCAATCTAGTTAAAAAACAAGTACTTAGAAGATTTTATGAATTTATTCATATTTCATATTTTGCATATTTTTAGTGTTTTTTATGCATATGGTTGTACGTCTTTTTCAACTTTAGTAGCAAAAACTATATTATCCTTAATTCACACTGTTCAGAACATTTAGTAATTTTATAGATGTTAATTATTTTGCCATACATTGCTTATATCTTTTATGAAAATTATTTCAAGCATGTCTTTGTCAGGAAATGTTTAATCTAACTGCACTACTATTCATGAAAAATTGGTTCCATCCTACCTGGTTTCTCTGACACATATCCATCCTCACATGGGATGCAATCAAAGCAACATATGGGTTGACCCTGGCGAATCCTCTTCTGGGTCCCTGGGGCACACACTTTTGTACAGAATGACTCTGGAAGCTAGCAAAGACAAAGATGATGAACATAACAAGGCCTTGAAACTTTTCCACTTTTGAAATAAAGAATGTTCTTGTTTGTATATACATGGAGATATGTGTGCCATTTATAAAGAAGATTAATGCTGGATACTGAGCAAAGATAGCAGACAAAGCATGATAATATGGAGAGCCTGGAAAGAACTTTATGTAAAGAACAGTCTTATGATTGACTCTGGAAATGACAAGCTAACTATAATGACAGTGGTTTGTCACCTTGGTAATCAAAACCAAACTAATATAACATGGGATGCTTTAGATGGGGCAGTTTTTTAAGTATTTTCCTGGTTTGATGAGAACTGTGACACCAATAACCACCTTCAGCTCCTGAAGGATATTTTCTTTCAGCAATAGAATTCCAAAATATTTTTATTATACATACACATTTTTCCTGTGGCTGTTAAAATGGAAAAAACGAATTATCTGCTTCATTTAAATTATGAAAGTAAACAGATAATATAGAGAAGGCATAGCTTAGAATGTTTCTTGTTCACTACATTTAGAAATTTCAATAGCAATCATTGGCTTCTTTGTATTTTTAAATTCAACAAGGATATGCACCTAAAATTCAGGATAAACCAGGCATTTACATATTAATGTGGGGAGATAATTATCTACAAACTAATAAAATATGTTTTGTGGTCCATGCTTATTGACAGCTTGAACAACCTACTAAGACCATAGATCAGAAAACAAAATCCAAAAACAAAGAAATAACAACCAAAGCAAAATAAAAATCTAGATCAGTTAAGCCTACAAAGCCATAAACCATTGAGGACATAATACACATTTTTGGTGGTATTTATGAATTTTCAACATGTTTGAATTACATATAAATAAGATTCATTATATGAATATAATCTGAATTTATTCTCTCCTGAACTCCATATCCTAAACACAATGGTGGCAGGACTCCTCCTCTAGTAGAGACTATGCCAGTAGTAGCAACCTCAGAATCCTGGGGTACCTGGAACCTCATAGACCAAACCAATATCCAGAACTCCTGAGACTTTACCAATTTCAAGAACCTCAGAGACAACAGGAACTCAAAACCCCAAACTCCAGAGATAACACAGGTCACTAAAATCCCAATGGAAAGACACTACTAGACTTAAAGTCTCTGGTCATCACAACCGCAGACAGTTCAAGCCAGAAGATGAGAGAGGGAAACAAAGCAAGAGAAAATCATCCACCTAATAAGATAAAGTGAAAATTGGCACCTAACCTTATACTATACCCAAACTCAGATGAGTATAGGCCAGTGAAAGAAGCAAACAATAACACCTAGGGCAGTATAGTATGACTAGAACCCACCTATCCTTCTACAACAAACTGAATATTCTAACACAGCTGAAATACAAGGAAAATACTTTAAATCCAATCTTATCATGATGATACAGGCCCTTAAACAGGAAATAAATCCCTTAAAGAAACCCTTAAGGAAAATAGAGAACTCTTGGGGGCTACAAGAAACTAAATCACTAACCAAAAAGCATACATGTGCTGAATATAGGACACCCTCATATATGGAAGATGTGCAGCTTGTTCTTTATGCAGATCCCTCAGCAAATAGAATGATGACCTTCCCTGACTCTGTTGATTGCCTATGGATCCTGTTTCCCTAACTGGGCAGTCTTAACTGGTCTCAGTGGGAGAGGATGTGAATAATCCTATAGTAACTTGATGTGTCAGGTAGGAGGGTACCCAGGTACCCCTTTCAGAGGAGAAAAGAACAAGGGATGAAGGAATTGTATAAGTGAGGGAGTGACTAGGAGGAGAGGAGGTGCTATGATTTGGATATAAAGTGAATAAATGAATAAATAAATAAATAAATAAATAAATGGATGAAAGTAAATCCTAGACAACACAATCGAGTGAAAACTGAATAAGCATGTTTAAGACTTCAAAATGGAAATAAAAGCAATAAGGGAAAAAAACTGAGAGAATTTTGAATATGAATAGGTAAGCAAACAAAACTACAGACATAAACATCACCAACAGAATACAAGACATGAAAAGTCTCAGGCACAGAAGATCGAAGAGAAGAAATTGATACAGCAGGAAATGTTAAATCTAAAGAGTTCCTTACAGAAAACATCCAGGAAATCAGACAAAATATGAAAAGATGAAATCCAAGAAAAATAGGAGTAGAGGAATATTTTCATATCAAAACCCAGAATACATGTTCAAGAAAATCATAGAAGAATATTTCTTAACTTAAATTTGGTACTTCAAGTACCTTATAAAGGTACATGAAGCTTACAGAACACCACATATATTGGAAGAAAAAGAAAGTCCCCATGCTGTCTAATAATCAAAACACTAAATGAATAGTACAATAAAAAATGTTAAAAATTGCAAGGACATGCTGACAGGAATCTGTTATCGCTGTCTCCTGAGAGTCTCTGCCAGAGCCTGACAAATACAGAGGCAGACACTTGCAGCCAACCATTAGACTTAGTATGGGGTCCCCGGTGGAGGAGTTAGAGAAAGGACTGAAGTCATTGATCATTAGTATATCTCAGTTATCAGTGGACTCAGCATCCCATTTAAAAGATATAGACTAACAGAGTGCAGTTGAAAATAGAATGAGTCCTTCTGCTTCCTAGAAGAAACACACCTCAATATCAATGATAGGCATTACTTCAGATTAAAATGTTGGAAAAAAGATTTTCCAAGCAAATGGACCCTAGATGCAAGCTAGTGTAGTGATTCTAATATCTAACAAAAGAAACTTCCAGCCAAAATTAATCAAAAGAAAGGGGGAAAACACTTCACACTCATCAAAGGGAAAATTCACCAAGAAGATACCTCAGTTCTGGATATCTATGCCACAAATTCAAGGGCGTGCACATTTTTAAAAAAAACAATACTAAAACTTAATTATACACAGAACCTGACATATTAAGAGTAGAAGTCTCCCTACTCTCACTAATGGAGAAGTCATCCAGAGGGAAGCTAAACACAGAAATAATCAACTAACAGATGCTCTGGCACAAATATCCCTAACAGATATCGACAGAACATTTCATTCAAACATTAAAGGATATAGCTTCTTCTCAGCAACATTCTAAAAAATTAAACACAAATTGTTCACAAAGAAAATCTTAAAAGATACAAGAATATTGAAATAACTCCATGTATCTTATCATACCACTATGAATTAATGTCAAATTTCAACAAAAATAGAAACAGAAAGCCTACAATTTCAAGGAAACTGAACAACTCTCTTTTGAATGACCAGTGGGTCAAGATAGAAATAAAAAAATTAAAGACTTGGTAGAACTCAATGATGAAGAATTCACAACATAGCCCAAACCTATGGGGAAAAAAATGAAATCAGTGCTAAGATTTTCCTGTAAGCACTAAGTGCCTTAATGAAGAAATTGGAAAGATCCCATGCTAGTAAATTAACAGCATGCATGAAAACTCTAGCACAAAAAAAGCAAATACACCCAAGAAGAGTAGAAGGCAGAAATAGTCAAACTGAGGGCTGAAACCAATAAAACAGAAACAAAGGTATCATTACAACAAATCAATAAAACAAAGAGTTAGTTCTTTGAGAAAATACACAAGACAGACAAGCCTTTATCTAAACTAACTACAAGGCAGAAAGAGAACATACAAATTTACAAAATCAGAAATGAAGAGAGACATAATAACAGACACAATAACAAATACTGAGAAAGTTCACTGATCATTATGTCATACTTCAAAAATCTGTATTCCATAGAATTGGAACATCTAAAAGAAATGCATAAATTCCCGGATAGATACCACTTACCAAAAGTTAAATCAGAACCAGATAAGCAATTTGAATAGATAGACCCACACCCCCTAAGGAAATAAACACAGTCATTAATATCTAACAACCCAAAAAGAAAAGAAAAGAAAGGAAAGAAAAAAACCCCTCAGGGTCAAGAGATTTTAGCACAGAATTCTATTAGACTTTCAAAGACGAGCTAATGTTTACTCCTGAAGTTATTCTACAAAATAGAAAATGGAAGCCACAATCACCCTGATACAAAAAAACACAGAAAAAAACAAAGAAGTACATGTCAATATCCCTCATGTACATATGCAAAACCAGGGTTTTTTTGTTTGTTTGTTTTTTGTTTTTGTTTTGTTTTTTTTGTTTGTTTGTTTTTTTCGAGACAGGGTTTCAATGTGTAGCCCTGGCTGTCCTGGAACTCACTCTGTAGACCAGGCTAGCCTCGAACTCAGAAATCCGCCTGCCTGCCTCTGCCTCCCAAGTGCTGGGATTAAAGACGTGTGCCACCACCGCCCGGCAAAACCAGGTATTAAAATATTTGCAAGCCAAATTCAATAGCACATCAAAGACATCATTCACCATGATCATCCCAGGGATGCAGAGGTGTTTTAATATGTAAAAATCTGTCAATATAATATACTATGTAAACAAATTGAAAGAATAAACAACATGATCATCTCATTAGATTCTGAAAAAGCCTTTGAAAGAACTCAACCAACTCCCTTTCATAATAAAAGTCTTGGAGAGATCAGGGATACAGGGAAATACCTAAACTACTAAAGTGAATATAGAACAAGCCAATAGCATAAATTTAAATGGAGAGAAAATCAAAGCAATTCTTCTAAAATGAGGAGCAAGACAAGGCTGTACACTCTCCCCATATGTAATTAATATAGTACTTGAAGTTCTACACTTATGAGTATTGATCAGCTTTGGCACATTTGTAGCAGAGGATACACTTAATCCTGTAGAAACTTGATGCCCTCAGGAAAGGCAGATGCTGGCCAGATTGAAGTCAGGATAGGTGGGTGGGTGGAGAGCATCCTCTTGGAAGTAACTGGAGGGGAGAAGGGGTGGTGAACTCAGGGAAGGGGAACCAGGAAGGGGGCAACATTTGTAAATTAATAAAACAATACAGTTTGCAAATGGATAGAACTAGAAAGAAATCCTCCTGAGTGTGGTAAATGGAGCCAGAAAGACACTCAAAGTATGTAGTCACTTATTAGTGAATAGTAGCTGTAAAGTAAATCATAACCATGCTACAATCCAAAGACTCAGAGAGGATACTTAAGAAGGAGTCACGAGAGCCTCAAGGGAGTCCATATGAATCTCCTTGGGAAGGAGAAATTGAAAAGCCCCGTGATGTGTGGAGAAGGTTGGGGAATGGGAACAGGGGGGATCAGCTTTGGGGAGGGTGTGGAGGGAGAGACTACAGTGCCAGATAAATGGAATTTTGAACCATTTGGGGAACGAGCTAAAAAACCCAGTGCCATGGAAATTCCTAGAAATCAAAGAGGGTGACCATAGCTAAAATTCCTTTCAGGTGGGAATGTAAAACCTTAACTGACAGTCTCCTTTAGTGAGGAGAGACTTCTAGTGGGAGGATTAGGACACCAACCCAGCCAGATATTCTTCAACTTACAATTTGTCCGACCTATAAGATGTGTTAGGTTAAAGGCTCCACAGAAATTGTGGGAGTGGCCAAACAATTGCTCTTCCCGACTTAAACCCAGGCCATGTAAGGAATCCCAAAGCTGATACTGCCTGAAGGACAAGGATCCAGAGGGTGGAAAACCCAGAGACCTCTGATTCTTCTGTTGCCTTTTGGGATCCTTTACCTCATACTGAGTTGCCTTTCCAGCCTTAACCTAAGTAGTGAAGATGCCTAGATTTACTGTAATTTTGTATGTCATGTTTAGTTGATATCCATGAGAGGCCTGCATTTTCTGAAGAGAAAAAAAGGAGTGGCTGTGGGTGAGGCAGAAACAAGGTGAGGTTGGAGTGGGATATAAGGATAGAGGGGACACTGCAACTGGGGTGTAAAAAAAATCACAAAAAAGAAAACCAAAAGGTTAAATGCATACATATTTAAAAATTAAAATAAAAATTAGGAAAAATAACTCCTTTTTATTACAAAAGCTAATAAAATCAATTCATTCCATTAAAACATTCTCAAAATATCAAAACACCAGTAAATTATATTATTCATTTATTTTAATTTAACAAGGACTCTATATTCTAAATAGACAACAATACAAAAAAATTATTCTAGACTAAGTAAATTGATTTGCAATATAGTAAAAAGCTTTAGGTATTTTACATTTATTTAGTGTCTGAAAAAATAGACTTTTATATGTATGTATATATATATATAGATAGATAGATAGATATAGATATAGATATAGATATAGATATAGATATATATAAACAAAAATATATCAGGCCAACTAACCCTTGAAGATTCAGTGTTCCAAAATAACATTGAGTTCTTTGGAAGAACAAACTCATATTTTGAACTTGTGAATTTGTATTCTCCAACCTTGACAAAAGTGATTTCTCCAGTATCATCCAGGTGCCAATTGAGGATATCATAATATCCATTTTTTATATCTCCATTGGTATCAAGTTCTATTTCGCTTCCATCATGGGTAGTAAATTTTATTTTTCTCATGTAATTCCAGAGCTAATGAAGAGGAGTGAGAAAAAAGTAAATAAATAAATAAATAAATAACTTGTAAGCATTTAAATACTTAGAAAATAAAGATGTATAAAGAAAAGTAGATTTGTTTTCATATGTAACTCATAAGATTCTACTTTTTCTAATGCTGTTTTTGTTACCAACTCTGATATCCTCAAGCTACAGGTGGCAATAAATCAGAAAGAATGATTTGGTAAATTAAGATATGCTGCATAAATAATATACATACTGGATTATAAAGTTTTAAAAAGAATGAAAACTATCCCATAAATAATTTTACATTATTATTTTAATATCATGACAACATATTAAATTATGACAACACAATAAATAGTATTTTAGACATACTGGGTTAAATAACTTGTGAAATTTAGTTTTACCTATTTTTCTTTACTTTTGGCCTTTGTAAAATTTTAATATGCCTTTGATGTATATTATAATTGTATGTATTTGTTGGCCTAAAATAAGCATATATTATGGCTTAGCATTATAGTATCTGTGTATCAAGAGACAGGAGAATGTTTAGAATATTTTCATTCTCCTTTCTACACTGTCCCTATGTAAAGATACAAAGATCCATAACTATTTCCTTCTTCTGAAACTCTCAGTCTAGTAGAGAGACTGGACAATCAGGCTCTAAAAGTTAAATTCAGTAAGTGTATGTTGCTGTTGTGTCAGTTTCCTCCCAAATTCAAACATTTCATCCTTTCAGTGAAGCTCTTCCAGTGAAGTACTATGGAAAATATCTCAAAATAGCTTTAGCAAGTCCATGAATGTAGCAGGATATTTTGTCCACTACATTTTACAACAAAGCTCGTTAATTTGGGAGGAGCTAATGTGGGAGGAGAGAGGGAGAGGAAGAAGAGAAGGAAGAGGAGGGCAAGGAGGTAGCAGCCATGGAGAACCACGCTTGGGTCCAGAACAGTCGTGCATAACGATTTATATCTTAAGGTCAGATATGGGGAAACAACTCTAATTATGTGGGCAAACTGTTAATTGAGCATTTCCAAATATATAAAGCTTTTGGATAATAACTAAGCTTTAGAGTCTCATTTCTCAAGTTCTGTGTGGTTGGCGGGTATAGTCTGGGTTCAGCCAAGCTTTGTGGAGACAGCGTGGATTGGCAAAGCCGTGGCCATGTTAGTGTCTCGTGGGTGTCAGGGCTGGTGCTTCTGGCCTGCCAGAGCCAAGGTCTTGCAGGGCTAGTTGTTGTGCACGTGGTCTGAACTAAGCAGAACCGTCACGGCTTAGATACTAGGCCTGAACCTCTGCTTCTTAAAATATTACCCTCAACACATGAAACTGAGCTGATTAACTATGTAGCTCCCTGGGAAAGTAAGAAAGGAAAGAGGAGCGTCCTCAGAGTGTGTTAACATGCAAAGACGAATCAGACAAGACAAGGTACAAAGAAAACTGAGACCACTCCATCTGCTGGGGAGAAAGAGAAACCAGCTGAGCTACCTGGAAGTAATTTAGACCAACTAAAGAAGGACACAGCTTTGATCTGCCTGAAAGCAGGTTCAAAGGTTTTTGTGAGCTGTCATGCAGGCTGGGGTGGGCCTGGGTGTTGCATCTGTCTTAGAGTCAACTGTGCTCCTGTGCCTAACTCCTCACCCTCATTCCTTTAAGTTACCCCAATAAAACCCGTTGGTTCACTGAGTTCGTCTTTGGTGGAGTCTGAACCTGAATGTGGTGTGTTTAGGGCTCCCTATCTGGGGTGAGATCAATAGTCAATCAAATGAATGGTCAAAGACTTCCTCAGTCTGATCCTTCCCTTGATCAGTTTTCTTAGAGTTTCAGTTGCTTGAAATTTTTGGATGGTAAAACACATTTCTCTAGCATCATATAATTCTCAAGAATTTAGAAATGCCAGGTAAGTATTGGGCATGTCCCTAATCTCATAGACTCAGGCAAGGAGCACGGTGTAAACGTATCTCAGGAAGACAATGATGAGAAGGAACAGAAGAAGTAAAATAAGTAGAAGAGAAAAAGAGAGTGTAATTTAGACATGTTCAAGTAAATAATAGAATTTCAAAGGTTTTCTAGTCTATTGATAGGATGATCTTGAAACATAAATAAATACTGAAGATTATTTTGATTTCATTAAAATATACTTTATATTGATACATTTACCAGGCTTTCTTGATTCACAGAATGAAGAGTGTTACCTGGGGAACTATGATCATCCAGCACTGACTGCAGTGTGGACCAACCTGAAAATGAAAGTTAAGTGAAAAGGCAAGGGTCCCAGCCACTGTGGCCTCGGGTAAATTAATAGGTTGTTATATAAGAATAAAGGGATAATGCTCTGACAAGGAAGAAGTAACACATTAGTGATGTTAAGTGGACCTTATGTGGGACAGACAGAACCAAAGCAGGGAAGCTCAAGTTCTGTACCTTTTGTAAATGAGAGGAATGGACAGAAAGGAGGAGGGAATCATGGATGAGACCATTCTTGGCAACACTGCTCATGCTAGTGTTTTACCAACATGAATCATTTGAGGGATGATGAAGACAGGTTCAGTGGGTGTGAATGTCCCAAATAACCCCTATAATATTTACCCCTTGACATCCATCCTTTTGTGTGGCTCTTGGATATTGTATGAAGACCCCATTCTCTACTCTATTCTTTTAAATAGATAAGGCAAATTGTTAAGACAAAAGTTCTGGAGTATAAGTCAAATTGTATATAATATCCAGGACTCATCCTAAACTGGAGAGACATAAATGTCTTTGCTTAACATGAAGCTAATGGTTTTGAATCCAAGTAGTGATCTTAGATTACGAGTTGCATATTGTATATGGGTACAGACCAAAGGAAGAAACCAGAATTATTACATCACGCTTTACTCTGAGATATGTTTACATTTCACTTTTGTGAAGAATAACAGTATATTTTGTAAAATTCATTATTAATTTTTTCAAGGCAAGTTTGTTATTATTGACAATAAGCCTTGTAAGTTGGTGAGAAATGAGGACTTAATATTAACAATCAAGTCATCCAGACAACTTTTGATGGTATAAAATCATACAGAATCAAATAGGCAATTTCAGTGGTATGAACTTGGGATTAAAAACATGGTTTTACATCATGCTATATTATATGGTCAAATAACGTACCCTCTGGGATTCAAAGTCAGGTATAGTTGGACATACTATATTTTCCCTATATTCTTCTGTTAATTCAGCCCTGCTTAAATGATCCATGCCATAAGCCATAAGATACACAGCTTGTTTGATATTGTTTGTGATTCTTAGCTGAGTCATATCCAGATAGGTATTTTTCAGATCCTCCAGCTTCTCCTCTCCAGTGCAGAGCTGATCAGACATGTCATACAATCTGTCTTCTTTACCAGTCATATTCACTCTGTGGTCCACATTGTAAGGCACACTGCTGTTGGGCCAGGTACAGTTAAAAGCAGTTTGCCAGAATTCAATGGTTAAGACATCATTTGGATCCTTGCTAGGGTGGACATCATAAAGAAATTCTTTTAATCCTGGTATAACACTTCTTGGTATTGCAAATCCAATCGTTCCACCAAAATAGGGAAAATACTCAGGCTTTGCAATGAGAGCTGAGGTAATCCAGGCTTCGCTGGCTATCCATGTCCTGTCAGTTATGTTATGATGAATCACTTCCAGCACAAACGGACTGAGGTCAATATCAGTTGCATAAAGCACAATGACTTTGGCAGTGGAAGTCTTTACTGCCTTAACAGCTTTCTGCATTTTCTCATTGGAGTAGACTTTTGGAATGGTTTCAGAGAAAGCAACACAGAGGTTGGCCTTCTTCATTTTTTCCTTAAATAATTTTACTCCATGTTTCCCATAATCATCATCAGCTGCAATAGCACCTACCCAGACCCAACCAAAGTGTTTGACAAGATTCACCATGGCCTCAGACTGGAACTTATCACTGGGTATTGTGCGAAGAATATTCTGAAACTGAAAATCGCTACTAAAAATCGAGGAGGAAGAAGCATAGCTCACCTAAAATAGAAAATATTTAGATTTACTAGAAAGCAGGAGCCAAATCTTAAATGAAAATGACATCTTCAGAATATTTGAGAGGGAGCTGAACAGTGATCCCTTTGCCCTCACATACTTCTGTAGACAATGACTTTCTACTGAATCTACTTTCTGGGTGTGGACGGGAACAATTCTGACAACACTGTGCCCAATCAACACAAAGGTTTTAGGACTACCAGTTGTTAAGATAAAGACACATGTTATCCTTGTTTTCATGGGTGGAACCACAGCAGTGTCAGGAATATCTCTGCACTTTCCTCTGTTTTCCTGGACATTGGTACATTGGTGACTCCTCTGAGTTAGGATATTCAGACTCCTCGTCAGCTTCAGCGTCTCCTGTGCAGAGATGATGGACTGAGTCCAAGTCTCAGTCTGCACAGTAGCATGGTTTTGTCTCCTGTGTGCTCTCCTTGTCTTACCTCTCATCCTTTAATTACCTCTTATCCGTCTGTTCTTTTTTCTGTCTTTTAGTTTCCTGCTGTCAGGACTCCTGAGTAAGTCCTAAAACTTGAAGTGAGAGACATGATAGAAAGGACTACTCTAATCAGAAGACTAAAACCTCTTGTCCCACAAAGTTACCATAAATTCTCTTTTAATGTACAGTGTCAGATAGATGATAAATTCCTCACTTCCTCAGTAGTCCTTCTTTGCACTTAACATTTTGGAGACCTAAGCATGGCGATCAGGTGAGCACATATTCCTGACACTCCTTCATGTATTTTTGCTGTAGCATATCCTGCAATTACTGGCATGTACCCTAAATATGTTAATTTCTCCCTGATCCAGTCTCATGCTCTAAGGCATCACTTCCAACACAATGATCTTCTATAACACCCAAGATCCAATTGAGTCCTTCATTTACACTGTATTCTTCCTATGTTTAGTTTCTCTCTGTCATTTTTATTCTTCTTATTCCACCTTCTAATATTTGTATTTTCCTTTTAACCACACAAACAGCAAATCTGTTGAAGCTATTTTGTAGGAATTAACCTCTTCAAGAAGGAATGATATCAGATTTCTGAGGGTTAGTGAATTATATATCATATAAAGTCTTGTTACTTGGACTTATTTAGTCATTGTTTGCCCCACAATAAAATTAATATTATGATAACCTATTCTTTTTTTTTTTTTTTTTTTTTGTTGTTTTTCGAGACAGGGTTTCTCTGTGTAACCCTGGCTGTCCTGGAACTCACTCTGTAGACCATGCTGGCCTTGAACTCAGAAATCTGCCTGCCTCTGCCTCCGCCTCCCAAGTGCTGGGATTAAAGGTGTGCACCACCATTGCCCAGCTCTTTTTTAATTTCTTAGTACCAAAGTATTAAACAGAAGATTTATTTTATTTCTTTCTGAGAGGTACTAAAAGACTTTATGAAAGTATATCTAAGGTTTCCAGAATATTCGTGAGTTCATTAGAATTTAGTGGAAGATAGAGCTCATAGCAACTGCAGTTTGGGTAAGCTACATGAAACCCACCCCTAAGATATATGCCAAGTCACCCATCTTTCCTTGTATGCTTTTCAGAGTGCTTTCCTTTGTTATTATTTTCACTCACATTTCAAGCTCTCTAAATTAGATACTATATTTTATTGGCACTGTGCATAATTAATGAAGCATTTGTCTATAAAGAGCCAGTCACTGGATTTTATCTAAAGTATCACAAAAGAAAAGGAAAGGAGGAAGGAAAACTGGAAGAAAAAGATGAAGAAAGAAAGAGAGAGGGAGAGAGAGAGAGAGAAAAGAAAGGAGGAAGTATAGATGAGAGAAGGGACTGGAGGATGAAGAAAGGAAAAGAATGAAATACTGCCATTACTTCAGGATCACCAATAATCTTGCTCCTTATTCATTACCAATACATCCTGACACTTTAATGACACAGCCTTTGAAATAATTCTAGATCTTTTTATTTTCCTAATAATTTATGCTTTGCAATTACTTATTTTTGTATTGACATATGTCATTCTCTCTGGGTTTAAAGTAACCTATTAAGTTAGCTAATGTGAAATTCCCAGGCTCATTTTAGACTGTCAGTGTGATGATTGGCTAATGACTCAGAGGCATGAACAGAGTCCCAAAGAAAAAACCTGTGACTTTTTCCAGACACTAATCTACCACGAAGTATTTATGGATAACCTCCACCCTGCTCCATACAGTGCTCTGTGAGATAGTAATATCCTCATCACTACACCACACGTTAGTCGATGCAAGCACGATGCTCCAGCAGTTTGAGCAATTTCAAATGCCTTCTAAATAGACAGTGATGCACTCTGCCAGGGCTTGGTTGAACAGAGTAACCTGGAGAACCTGGCCCTATTCTATCTTCTCTCTGTAGCTTAGTGCAGCTTCTTTAGACCTTTAAATATTTGCAATAATTTCTATATGCTCTTTGTATTTACCTCTTTTTTTCTTATCTTTTTGTGACAGAAATTCCTTGTGCAACAGCCCTGATTGTTTTGGCACCTACTTTGTTGAACATGCTGGCTTTGAATACATAGAGATTCACCTGCCTATACCTCCCAAGTTCTGGAATTAAAGGCATGTGCCACACCTCCTGGCCCAGTGTTTGTATTTCTTTCTAAGCACATAGCACACTATTCCAAGGTACCTGAGGTATGTTATACACCCCTAAAATTCTTGAGACATCAGCTGACAGTGTTGATCCTCCTGCTCCAATAATTCCAACTAGAAATTTTCCAGTGCTGTTTCTCCATTTAGGCTTGTATTCTTCCTGCCCTGTTAGAAGCACCAAAGATGACTCCAGTGCTTTGGTGGTGGAGAAACAGTTGTCAAATATCTGGTAGCCCAGAGTGTGTTCAGGCAAAATATCTTTCCTCTCATTAATTTCGTTGATGGTGTGGATCATGGTTTTCATCCAGCGGAAACCCCGGAAATTAAACCTGGAAAGAAAAAGCATTTGTGAGATACTAAGGGGGGTCAGGGAAAGGGGAAGCTTTTCAGGGAAGAAGCTTCAGTTAAGTTTCTGATTATAGCATTTGCTGAAGGAACAGCATGTGCCGCAGTTTCTGTACATGTCAAAATTGTAAGTCTTTATAAGTGACCGGTTTAAGTTTTCTTGCCCTATATTTTCCTTATATGCTACTACATTTGGAAATTTCTTGTTATTTCTGTACAAAATTGTTCTTCTATCGACAATTCTCTTAACCAAACACAACTAAAAATCCCTTAGAACAGGCTTTCTTACCTCATTCAAGGTCCCTAGGGACATAATTCTTCTGTTATTCTGAGGCATTTTTTTTTCTTCTGAATATTAAATACAATAAAAATAGTTTTAAAACATTAAATATTTATGGAAGAATTTATTAATGTTAGCATGTAAATTTCTCTGTTCTATGCTTCAATTACAAAATACAACTTACTGTTGAGATATGTTTAAGTGAAGTTGTCTTCTTGCTTGCTGTCTTCATGTAAAAACATAAATGTGAGCCTCTGGCTTTTGTTTGTCATGTTTGTCATCTACTACTAAGGGACATATTGCTCCTGTAGCATATTACCATATTGTTTTCAAGGCCTTCTACATAAAACAATACCAAAACCTCCTCTTCTTTTTCCCCTGAATTCTAACCATACTTCAGGAAAATTTCAAAGCAATTATGTAACTGTTTTCTTGCTATTCTCTTTAGCTAGATGTACTATTTACTTTTACATCCTTAGTTTAAAAAAATACCTTTATTTAAATACGTAAAAGTAATTTATGTATTTACTATTTACAATTTGGAATTTTCCTTCCTGTCTGTGTGAATGCACATTCTGTTATATGTGGAGAAGAGATGTCAATGACAAGTGTCTTCCTCAGTCTCTCTCCACCTTATTGTCTGAGACAGGGTTCCTCATTGTTCCTGGATCTTGACTTGGTTAGCCCAGGCTTCCAGGAAGCCCTATTGGTCTTCCTGTCTCTCCTTACTGAGCCTTTGGGTATCAGATTGCCACCATAGCAAGCTGTTTTAGTGTTTGTCTATGGTTACTAACTCACATCTGCTTTCTTGAAAGGCAAGGTCTTTACCAAATGTATTATCTTCCCAGACCAGTCTATTTAATATCTCTTTTGGTTCAGATTTGCTTTTCATTTAGTATTCAGTTGTTGAGTCCCTCCAGTGTTGTATACTATAAATACAGTAACAAAGAACCTATTTTCTTTATCCAGAAAATATTGATCTCTGTATGAAGAAGATGAACCAAGCAAACAAAAGAAAACAAAACTGCAATGAGAATAGATGTGTGAGCAAAGAAATTCAAGGACCATGTATCCTAGACTATAACAGCTACACACATTGGAAAGGCTGGGCAGTCAGCCTCCACACTCTTGCCTGTCACAAAGTTTCCCCTAGTCTCAGCATGAAAGTCTCCCCTCACCCATCTTGCTCTTTCCTGACCTTTCAAAGAAAGTACACCCTGTCACCAAAATATGGCCATCTCTATTCCATAATGGTACTCCCTAATGAAAACCCCCTCCTGGGAACTGCAAATGCCATCTTGAGAACAGATAAACAGCAACAACTCCCAGCCCCCATGTCACCGAGACTGGCACCCTCTCTGATGGATGGCTAAGCACTCCCCAGTGCAGGTGGCCCCTACCCATGGGAAAAGCACAAGACCAAACATCCTTGGGGAAATAAGCACCATACTTTAGAGCAATCAAGTGTTCCCAGACAGCTGTGGCCAGTTTGTGAAAACACTAGTCCCTGTTAGCAACATAAAGCCCAAAAGAGCTTCCTTACCCAGTTCTGTGATTCCAACCTCTGCCTAAACAAATGGTATTGTGTTGGAGAGATGACTTTACAACTTTCCTTGTCATGTAACCTTGAAACTTCAGAATCTGCCTATGTATAAATATCCCGAGAATCTAGATGCAGGGTCGCAATCTTGCTCTGCACAGTGGGAATGGATTGCAATCTGAACCAGGTTCTCATTATTAAACAACTCTTTTGTCTCACTATATCAGATTGGCAATTCTTTGAACTCTTTTGGGGATCCTGAGATCTGGGCATAACAATATGCTTGAAGGATGATAGAGAGCTGGGGAAAGCACAGCAGACAGATAGATGGTGAGAAGTTACTACAGCTAGAGAAAGACACTACAACTAGAAAAACATTCAAGGACAGAAAAGATCAGTAATTTGAAGACAGAGTCAAGGAGGTAAAACAATTAAAGAAAAGCAGAAAACAGAAGAGACTAGAGCAGGAAATTTTTTACCATCTTGTTACTTAATATCCAAGTCACACTGATGACAGTATTCATCTTCTAAATAAGTACTGCAGTATCTTTTAAAAGTAAGATAGAATGGCTACTCCATTTTTTTCTTATTTCTGATTACTTGGAAAACCTTTTTCAGCCCTTTATTCTGAGGCCTGATTTATCTATCTTTGTTGTTGAGGTGTGTTTTTTGTATAGAGCAGAGTGATTGTTCCTGTTTACACATCCACTCTGTTAATCAGTAGATTTTTTAAGGTGGAGAATTGAGTTCATTGATGTTGAGAGATATTAATGACAAACGATTGTTAATTCCGGCTATTTTGATGTTAATGTTGACATAGTGGGTGTCTGTTTCTCTTCTTTGGTTTTACTGGTATGGAATTACTTCTTGTATGTAGTTAACCTCAATGGAGTGTAGTTTTAGTTCTAGTGCTTTTTAAGGGCTAAATTTTGGGATAGATATTGTTTAAATTTGATTTTGTTATGGAATATCTTGGCTCCCCCACCCCCACCCCATCTATGCTGTTTGAAATTTCTGCTGGGTATAGTAGTTTGGGCTGGCATCCTTGGTCTCTTACAGTCTGCAAGACATGTGACCAGACCTTTCTTTCTACCGGCATGTGTGAGAGGATCTACATAGTCCTGCAGTCACTTGGGGTGCCAAATTCATTTCAAAATTAAAGCAATACCAGATGTCTCTTAAATCCTTGCCAAACAAAAACAAATGTAGAATCCCACAACCAAGATCAGTCTGGCTAACTTGAAATCTTGTGGAAGAGATAGGGAATTATTGATGAACCTGAAGGGAATATGGTTTCTACAAGAAGACCAACAGAATCAACTAACTTTTACCCTTGGGTGGTCTTATAGACTGAACCAACTACCAAAGCGCATACAAGGTCTGGACCTGGGCTCCTGCACAATGTAGCAGACATACAGTTTGGATTTCATGACGATCCCCAAAGACCTGGACCAGGGGCTGACCCTGACTCTCTTGCCTGCCTGTGGATCCAGTTCTCTTAACTGGGCTGCCTTGTCTGACCTCAGGGGGAGAGGATGTTTCTAGCCCTGTAGTGAATTGATGTGCCAGGGTGGGTTAGTACCCAGGTGGTGGAGATCTCCCCATTCTCAGAGGTGAAAGAGATAAGTAGTCAGGGAGTGGCCTTATGAGGGGACATCTGGGAGAAGAAGAGGTGTGGAGACCAGCAAGTAAAGTCAATTGATTAACTGATAGATCACACACACACACACACACACACACACACACACACGTAAGATTTCATTTCAAGATCTAGAAAAATATCCTCCTGTGTTGAGCCTGTAACTATATCTTTAAATTAGCCAAAAAATTCATTAGTTCTTCTCAAGGGAAAAAAAAAAAAACTATCTGCCCCAAGCTGGGTTATTTACAACATAGGGAAAACCAGAGTAATCTTCAGTATGCAGTGGTGGCTTATCAGCTGTGTGGGAATATTTTCTATTATTAAAAATCCTTGACTAGAGAAATGATACAGTAGTGAGAATAGAACAGGCATTGAAATGGGCAGTAGGCATCATACTATGAGTAAAACTGCATAGAAGGGATGGGGGCCACTTAAAGATTAACAAGGAAAACATCTCATTGTAAATAGGTGAGGTTTGAGGAGAGTTTTTTTCATTCATTTGTATCTATTATGATTCCCACAGTACCATTGCATACTATCATTTTTTCTTCAAATATTTTATAAATTTAACTTGTGTGTGCCTTAAACAAAGCAAGATACTATGCTCTCTCGTATCATTTTGTTGTAATACTTTCAGAATAATATATAAGTTCTTTTATATAATGGTCACCTGAAACTAGCATCTTGCAAAAGTTGTTGATTTCTGAATGAAATTTCTTCAAACCTCTTCTTGAAAACTTCAAGCAGTTACTGTTATAGTACATGATGACACAATAAAATTAACATTAGATTAGATCCACTCTAGCTTCTGAATACAGCATAGGGTGAGTCTCATATAGGAGTTCTCACACTAGGAGAAGTTTCATTACATGAAGAAAGTGTAAACTACTTGGAGAACATTGAAACTGGGTGTGTGTGGGGGGGTCCCTGTTCCGGAGGGCATCCCACGATGATCTCCAGCCTGGCCTGGTGCAGGGGATCTGGGCCAAGGGGACAGAGTGCGAGCAGGAAGGGGAGTTCGCCTATGCTGCTGCCTCTGCTGACTCTGCTGTCACCCTTCACTCCCAGGTGCTCCACCTGTCCCTCTGCGCTGAGCTGGTCCAGGCTGTGTCAGGTGCTGGCTAGCTAGCAAGGAGGGGAGGATCCTGAAGGAGCTTCGGGAGAGCAGATCCCAAGTGTTACAGCTCTTTCAATAGAAACCCTCAACCACCAAACACCAGGATGATCCTCACACACTTTTACTTCTCCTGAATAGGCCTCTTATATACGGTTTTGGGGTGGGTTAGGGTCTGGCAGCAGGTAACCCCTATTGGCTTGGTCTGGGAGCTTAGAGATACCTCATGTACATGTGGGAGAGTCTGAGGCACTATTCCTAGGTGACTGATGGCCATAGACCTCTCTGTGGGAGGGGCTGTGGAGAGTGAAAGCTAAGTGAAAGGTACCAGGGGTCCAGGAGCAGAGCCGAACACCTTCTGTCCCATTAGAGTCTGGGGTTTGAGGCCTGTGCTTGACCAGGTGCCCAGCTGCCGCTCATAGCCCACCGCCCCACAGGTGTGAACAGGGGTACTATGGAATGTTAATGGTGAAAATGAATTATATAGAACTATATTTCAACCAATATCTTTAAAATATAAAATTAAAGAGTATTCACTCAAATTATAATTATAAAATTTTAGCAAATCCTGAAATACCTATCATGATAAAATTAGTTTTTCAAGAAAATATTTTTACTTCTCACATCATTTCCATCATAGGACATACAAAATTAGTTCTTTTTTATAATTTGTTTATTTTATATGCATTGGTGTTGTCTTCCTGTATGACTGTGTGAGGATAGTACAGACAATTGTGAGCTGTCATGTGGGTACTCTGGAAGAGCAACCAGTGTTTTTTAACTACTTATCCATCTCTACAGATTCACAAAATTATTCCTAAGAGGCAAAAAATTTATATCAAAAAATTGAAAATCTAGGATATGCTGCACATACTTGTTATCACAACATCCATAAGGCAGAATAAGGTGAAAATTTATAAGGCTAGCCTAGTCTACATTGTAATTTACTAGCACACTAGGACTAATGGTAAGACCTATTTCTGTAAAGCAAACACTAAAACAATATCAGTAAAAAGGCACTATTGCACTTTCCACCTGACCTTTTGTTGAAAATAAATTTCAAAGTTTCAGTAAAAATTGTAGGCTCAGGCTCTAAGGTCAACAGTCGACAAGCAACATCTCATAAAATTGAAAAGCTTCTGTAAGGTAAAGGACACTTGTCAATAGGACAGAACAGCAACTTACAGATAGGGAAAAGATCTTTATCAACCCTACACCTGATAGAGAGCTAATATCCAATATATTCAAATAACTCAAGAAGTTAGACTCCAGAAAACCAAATAACCCTATTTAAAAATGACAGGAGCCTGATATGGCTGTCTCATGAGAGGCTCTGCCAGAGCCTGACCAATAGAAATGAGGATGCTCACAGCCAACCATTGGACTGAGTGCAGGGTTCCAAATGGAGGAGTTGGAGAAGGGACTGAAGGAGCTGAGGGGGTGTGCAGTTTCATGGGGGGAGCAACAGTGTCAACCAGCCAGATTCCCCGGAGCTCCTGGGAAGTAGACCACCACCAAAGAGTACACATGGAGGAGCCCATGGTTCCAGCCATGTATGTGGCAGAGGATGGCCTTCTTAGACATCAGTCAGAGGAGTGGCCCTTCGTCCTGTGGGGGTTTGATGCCCCAGTATAGGGGAATGCCAAGGTGGCAAGGAGGAAGTGGTTGAATAGGTGAGGAGCACCCTCATAGAGGAAAGGGGGGAATGGGATTGGGGGCTTCTGGTGGAGAGACCTGGAAAGGGAATAACATTTGAAATGTAAATAAAGAAAATATCCAATGAAAAAATGAAGAAATAAAAATGGGGTACATAGCTAAACAAAGTAATCTCAAATGGCCAAAAAGGGTCTAAAGAAATGTTCAACACCCTTAGTCATCGGGGAAACACGTCAAAACAACTCTGAGATTCTAAAGATGTTCCAACAAGGACAAGGATACATGCCCTACTATGTTCATAGCAAATTTATTTATAATGGCCAGAAGCAGGAAACAACCCAGATGTTCTTCAACAGAGGAATGGATACAGAAAATGTGATACATTTACATAATGGAGTACTACTCAGCTATTAAAAACAATGACTCCATGAAATTTGCAGGCAAATGAATAAAACTAGAAAATATCACACTGAGGTAACCCAGTAACAAAAGAGTACACATGGTGCACACATGTAGTCACTGATAAGTGGATATTAGAAAAAAAGATAGGAATACCCATGATAAAACTCACAAGACCATATGAAACTCAAGACGAAGGAAGACTAAAGTGTGGATGCTTCAGTCCTACTTTGAAGGGGGAACAAAATAATCACAGGAGGTAGAGGGAGGAGGGACCTGGAAGGGAGAGGCAGGGAGAGGGAAAAGGGGTACAGGATCAGGTGTGGAAGGAGATGGGGGAGAAGTACAAAGGGTCAGAAATTTGAACAGAGTTGTGTAGCAGTGGGGGATGGGGAAGTGAGGGAGGCTACTAGAAAGTCCCAGGTGCCAGGAAAGCAAGAGGCTTCCAGGACCCAATGGGGATGACATTAGCTGAAATACCCAACAAAGGGGAGGGAGAACTTGTAGAGACCATATCTAGAGTTTAGGCACAGCCCCTGGTTGAGGGACAGGGCCACCCACCGCTCTCAAAAGTTTTAACACAGAATTGTTCTTGTCTAAAGGAAATGCAGGGACAAAGAGTAAAGCAGAGACTGAAGGAAAGGCCATCCAGAGACTGCCCCACCTGGGGATCCATCCCATTTGCAGACATCAAACCCAGACACTATTGTTGATACCAAGAAGTGCTTGCTGACAAGAGCAAGGTACAGTTCTTCCCTGAGAGGATTTGCCAGAGCCTGCCATTACAGATGCGACTGCTTTCAACCAATGATCAGACTGAACATAGAGACCCTAATGGAGCAGCTAGCGGAAGGACTGAAGGAGCTGAAGGAGTTTGCAATCCCATAGGAAGATCAACAATATCAACCAACCAGACCTGCCAAGCTCCCGGGGACTGAACCAACATCCATAAAGTACACATAGAGGGACCCATGGCTCCAGCTGGTTGTGTAGCAGAGGATGGCCTTATCCGGTATCAATGGAAGGGGAGGCCCTTGGTCCCGTGAAGGCTGGATGCCCCAGTGTAGGGGAATGCTACGGCAATGGGGCAAGAGTAGTGAGTGGTTGGGGAAGCTACCTCATAGAAGCAGGGGAGAGGGGCGAGGGTCGAGGGTCGAGGGGCGAGGGTCGAGGGTCGAGGGTCGAGGGTCGAGGGTCGAGGGGCGAGGGGCGAGGGGCGAGGGTCGAGGGTCGAGGGTCGAGGGGCGAGGGTCGAGGGTCGAGGGGCGAGGGTCGAGGGGCGAGGGTCGAGGGGCGAGGGTCGAGGGGCGAGGGTCGAGGGGCGAGGGGCGAGGGGCGAGGGGCGAGGGAATTTACAGAGGGGAAACCAGGAAGGGGGACAATGTTTGAAATGTAAATAAATAAAATAACCAATCAAAAAAAAAAAAAAAAAAAACCCTGCAGACTAAATCAAGTAATTCAAATCATGGAAATTTAGTGTGGGGCATTATGATAGAGAGGTGGCAGCTGTGACTAAGTGATGATCTGCTGCTGAGATATCAGTCATCCCTCACTTCTTGTACCCTTCACTGTAAAAATGGAAACCAGTTAGAAAGATGAAGAAAATATTAATTAGGGACTCATTACAAATCTTACTGTTTCAGTAACTATACTGAAGATTGCTCCTTCAAATAATAACTTGGGTTTGAAACATGTATAAAAGGAAAGGGTCTGTAATTGATATAGATCTAATGATGTAAGAAACTGCCAAAACAGCTATAATGACCACACAGCATCGTGAGAAATGCTGCTGTATAAGGTAAAATGTCCAATACAATTAGTACTTGTCCTAACCTCTTACTATTAACAATAAAAAATTTATCTTCCAAAGACTCAAAATGAATATATAAAGTAAAAATGCAGTTTTGGCAATGGAATTGGAGGTTATTGTTTTTGTTTTCTTTTAATTTCTGCCATTATTTTTATGTCTAATCTGTGTGGGTTTCTATGGGTACAGAATACATATATTAGCAGATATATCCCACTTTTCTTTTTCTGACAATAATTGCTATATTTGAGTATTAAAATTTTCATTTTTGATATGGTATTTTGCAGGAGACAGCAGTAGGGACAGAATTTTTCATGCAGTTCAGATTTCTATTATGAACATTTCCTCAGATACAAAGCAGGATTCCCAGACTGCACACTTGAACAACTAACAGTGAGGCTGCAGCACACTGTGCAGCACCTGTGCTTCTCAGACCTCAGTGTCCACACACACCAACTGAGGTCTTCTGAGCATGTAGATTCTCTTCTGCATATGTGGTAGGGCAACCCCTGTTTCTACATGTCTAACAAGCTTTTAGATACTGCTGCTGGTCCAAGAGAATCCTCTGAGGAGCAACTTTCTGAGGTACAACTGCACAAAATGTCTACCCCTATAAACTGAGATGAAGTGAGATAAAACCAGAATCAAAAACTTTAACTGGAATCCAGGCACCATGCTAATTATTCTTTCTCAGCTAAATTAATGTGAATAAAAGAAGATTTAACAATGGCTTACCCCTCACACATGGCTGATTCTGGCTCCTCATTAGAGTCACTTGTTGGCATCGTCCTATAGTGAACAGGAAATAGTCCTCCAATAACAACAGAATGGTTTTCAGCGTCTACATATCCAGTCAAATTAAATTTGCCCATCAACCTGCATGTCACATTCTGGTTTTCATGTTGAGCATATAATTCAACCCACAAAAACACAGTCAATCCCAGAATCAAGCACTTCTTTCTGCTAGCCATTTTCACGTGGTGAGCTTGACGGTAATGAAAGTGTGGAAGTGACACAGGTTTTAAGGAAGCACCTTGACCAAGTGTTGTAGTGTGTGTGTGTGTGTGTGTGTGTGTGTGTGTGTGTGTGTGTGTGTGTGTGTGTGCCTAACCTGCTTGCTGCTCCTGACTAAATAATTTCATGCTGTAGACAGAGATGTCACAATCAGTTGCAATTTATGGATCTGGAATAGGAGCTGAACAGTCATCTGAGAAGACACACCTGGATATCCTGTATGCTTTGCAGTGGTAAATAATGACAGAATCATGGGATTCAGGTTGAAAGTTATTTTAAGTTGTAGAAACTGTCCCCTCTTGTTTGGCATTGTCAGGTTTACCAAGTGTCACTTCAGCCAACTCTGTGGTCCTCTTTACCCCAAAGAAGGGGGAAGGTATCATGCTTTATTATAAAGTATCAAAAGAAGCAATGGCAGGCCAAGCTTTGTCTCCAGGTAAAGAAACAACTGAAAGAAAAATTGTAAGAACTTATAGAATACTTCACATAAAATCTATGTTCTGCCATTTTTATTAGTAAAATGGTAAGATAGTCACACAGATTCTGTGCCACATTAACCTCACCAATGGCTAAGCTACCTTAGAAATATCCTGTACATTCTAAGGACTTTGTGCACGCCAGGTAGGTATTCAATCATGGAGCCACATCTCCACCCATCTGCTCCCTTGCTTGCTAGACCTCACTCAGAGACAAAGTTCTTGTTTCCAGGTCAAGTTATTATGATTCCAAGTCTTCCAGTCTTCCTCTCCGCTTATTGGCAAACATTCCCCTACCCACCTTTAGAATGAAGTTCATAGAATGTCTTCAGAATAAAATTCAGACAAGTTTATGGATCATGGATCAGAGAGACTTAAACCACCAGCCAAAGAGAGAACATCGGTGACTTAGGTTGTCTGCACATACGTAGCAGCAGTGCAGCTTGGTCTCCAAGTGGGTCTGCCAACAACTGAAGTGGTAGCTGACACTGTATCTGTTACATGCTGGTGAGTCCTGTTCCCCTAACTGGACATCCTTGTCTGGCCTCAGTGGGAAAGTATATGCCTAGTCCTGCAGTGACTTGATGTGTAGTTGTGGGCATAGGTAGGGGCAAAGGGACTGGAAGGGACATGATAAGAAGATGACACTGGGGGCTTTTCACTTTCTTCTCTAAAAAGGGAGTGGGGAATGGGGAGAAGATCAGTGTGAGGGGCATTGGGAGGAGAAGTGGGGGCTGACGTTATAAAGTTATAAAGTGGATATAAAGTGAGTGAATAAAAAAATTTAAATCCTTGGTGTGTAAGTCTTACTTATAATATTAAAATTAATAATAAACTAAAAATACTACATAGAGAACTTAGAATCAGCTATAATCTAGTCACATGCTGGGCTACAAGGGTCCTATAAATCATATTTCTGAATGCATTCACTGACCAAAGCAAATCTCAATACAGTTTAAGGAAAAAAAAAGACAACACTTAAAATTACATTGCAATTTCTAAAATTTACCTGTATTTTCTACTTCTTCACATCTCTAGTATCTTTAATAGGCTAAAAAGGAGTCGTGTAAGAAAGAAGTCAAAAGATGGGTCACCTTGGCTACACCTCACTATGATACACATTGACTACCTTCACCTCATCCTCATTGTAAGATTCCTTAGTTGTTGGTTAAGCATAGTCCATCTCCCACTGACTCCAGATTTTCCCAACGAAAGGATCGTATTTCTAGCTTGTTGGTGAACTAGGAGCGCATGCTCATTTCCCCACTGCTGGCTCCGCCTTCATGACTCACCCTGCAGTAACACTTCTGCCTTGACCAAGTGCTCTTATTGTTCGACGTGTCTAGATTCTACGTTTTCCAAAATGTGGGTGCTTCCCATAATCTCCCTTATATTTTCAAAATGTTGCTGACAAGTCTAAACGAATAGCCTGGTTCTCAGAGGGTGCTCCCCTAGATGCTCTTCAGAGTTTGGCTTCATCTAACAAAATGGCTTACTGGGTTAGTGACCACTCCTCAGTGCTAAACGCATGAGAATCCAGGCTTAGTTCACAGCCTTCCAGAATGCATTGGAATGATACCTCCCTCATTGGCTTCCCTTTCGTCTAAGCAGGCAGCTGTTTCTGAGCAATTAACCTTTGGTTGCTAAGGGCACACTTTGGCAAATTTTGTTTACCACTCACAGTGACTTGTCCTAATCCTCTCAGGAAATGCTGTCCTAAAGACCAGAAAATTGTCAACATACATTATTTCAAGTTTTGAAACTAGTAGTGTATATTTGCAAATGCTATCCTCATTCTTTAGTCTTTCTTAAGTCATGAATTAGATTTAGGTTAAGGAGGCTTCTGATTTGTGCAGCAGCATCTGCTATCCATTTTGGGCACCTTCAGAATACTGGTTTACTTCTGTCAGGGTCATAGCGATTCCATCTACCAAATGCCATAAAATTCAACAAGGATCAATCAAAGGGAACGAAGGGCCACCTTTGTACTGTCACAGTGAAGAGCTGATGAAATGTACATGCATGGGTGCTTGATGCTTCATTTCCCAACACACCACATCAGGTAATTGTTTTGCTTTTCTTTTTTTCACAAATGAACATACATGAGCTCACATGGCAAATGCATGCTAGACACAGGAACCAAAGTACATGTCCTGTTTTATAGCCAATAAACTTTAAGCAATCCCATAAAATCAGGAACAAGAAAAGCCTGCCCACTCTCCCCCCAACTATTTAATATAGTCCTTGAAGTTCTAGCTAGAGCAATAAGACAACAAAAGAAGATTAAGAAGATATAAATTGGAAAGGAAGAAATCAAGGTATCATTATTTGCAGATGATATATGTGACAGTTTACATAAGCAACTTTCAAAATTCTTCCATGTAACTCCTACAACTGACAAACTCCTTCAGCAAAGTGATTGAATATAAAATCAACTAAAAAAAATCAATAGCCTTCCTTTATAAAAATGATAAACAAGCAGAGAAAGAAATTAGCCTTAACAATAACCACAAATAATATAAAATACCTTGGTGTAACTCTAACAAAGCAAGTGAAAGATCTCTATGACAAGAACTTCAAGTAGCCAAAGACAGAAACTGAAAAGATATCAGAATATTGAAAAGATCTCCCACACTCATGGATGGGTAGAATTAGCATAGTTAAAATGGCCATTTTAACACAAGCAATCTATAAATTCAGTGCAATTCCCATCAAAATTACAACACAATTTTTTATAGACCTTGAAAGGGCAATTCTCAACTTTATATGGAAAAACCAAACCAAACCAAACCAAACCAAACCAAAATAAACCAAACCAAAATAAACCAAACCAAACCAAACCAAACCAAACCAAACCAAACCAAACCAAACCAAACCAAACCAAACCAAAAAACCCAAGACATCCAAAACAATCCTGAACAATAAAAGAACTTCTGGAGGAAACACCATCCTGGAACTCAAGCTACAGAACAATAATCATAAAATCTGCATGGTATTGTTACAGAAACAGACAGGATAATCAATGGAATTGAATCAAAGACCCAGAAGTAAACCAACAAATCTATGGATGCTTGATTGTTGATAAAGAAGTAAAAACTATACAATGGAAATGAAAGAAAAAATGAAAAAGAAAGAAGGAAAGAAAGCATTTTCAACAAACGGTGCTAGTCTAACTGGTTGTCTGCATGTAGAAGAATGTAAATAGATCCATATTCATCACTCTTCACAAAAAACTTAAAGTCCAATTGGCTCAAGGACCACAACATAAATTGGGATATACCAAATCTAATAGAAGAGAAAATGGGAAATAGCCTTGAATGTGTTGGCACAGAAGATAATTTCCTGAACAGGACACCAATGACTCAAGGCTTTAATATCGACAATTGATAAGTGGGACCTCATGAAACTGAAAACCTTCTATGAGGGAAAGAAAACTGTCAATTGGGCAAAAAGACTGCCTACAGATGAAAAAAAGACCATCACTAAACCCACATCTGACAGAGGGCTGATATTCAAAATATATAAAGAACTCAAAAATTAGACTCCAACAAATCAAATACCCCAACTAAAAAATGGTGTACAGAGCTAGAGAATTCTCAACAGAGAAATCTCCAATGGTCAAGAATTGATGCCCAATATCCTGAGTCATCAGGAAAACGCAAATCAATATGACCCTGAGATTCCACATTATACAAATCAGAATGGTCAAGATTAAAGATTCAAAGGACAAGACACATTGGGGAGGATGTGGAGAAAGAACACTCTTCCATTGCTGACAGGACTTCAAATTTGTACAACCACTCTAAAAATCAATATGTTGGTTTTTTTCAGAAACCAATTTCAATTGTTTTTTTTTTTTTAGCTGTAATCAAGTTTGTTTGTTTGCTTATTTAGCTATATATATATATATATTATTTCCTTAAAATACATTTCAGATTTTATCCCCTCACCCCATTCCCCCCACCACCCAGGAACCCCCTATCTCGACTCCCTCCTGCCTCCACAAGAGTGTGCCCCTACCTACCCCTCTTCCCCCTACTCACCCTCAAATTCCTCCCCGCTCGGTGTTCAGCCTTCATGGGACCAAGGATCTCCTCTCGCACTCATGCCCGACAAGACCATCCTCTCCTAGGTATACAACTGAAGTCATGGGTGCCTCCCTATGTGCTCTCAGGCTGGTGGTTTAGACCCTGGGGAGCTCTGGTTGGTTGGCACTGTAGCTCTCCTTTTGGGGCCACCAACCCTTTCAGCTCCTTCAGTCTTCTCTCTAACTTCTGCATTGGGAACCCTTGATCAAATCAATGGGTAGCTGTGAGCATCTGCCTCTGGATATGTCAGACTCTGGCAGACCTCCGAGGAGACAGCTGCATCAGGCTCCTGTCAGCATGCACTTCCTGACATCCATATCAGCATCTATCTTTGGTGACTGCACATGGGATGGATACCAAGGTAGAGTGGTCTCCAGACAGCCCCTCCTTGACTTTCTGTCCCACACTTTGTCACCATATTTGCTCCCTTGAGCATTCTGTCACTCTTTCCAAGAAGGACTGAGGCATCCACACTTGGTCTTCCTTCTTCATGAGCTTCATGTGGTCAGTTAGTTGGATCTTGGCTATTTCAAGCTTTTAAGGTAACATCCGCTTATCAGTGAGTAAATACCATGTGTGTTCTTTTGTGATTGGGTTGCCTCACTCAGGATGATAATTTCTAGATCCATCCATTTACCTAAGAATTTCTCAAATTCATTATTTTTTTCTTATTTTATTTTATTTACATTTAAGATGCCATCCACTTTCCCCATTTCCCCTCCTTAGAAAACCCCTGTCCCATGCCCCCCCTTTCCTTTTTGCTTTTATACAATTTTTTAAAAATGTTAATCAAAGGATTTATAAGTTTGGTAATGCTCAATCAGAAGCGTAACCCAATACCCAACCTAGATATAAAAACTATCTTTGACTGGTGGAGACCTGTGAACATCTGCCTCCATGCTCCCTCTCTCTTTGTCTCTCTCATCACCTAGCTTCTCCTCTCCTTCATCTTCTCTCCTTACTCCATCTCTTCCTCTCAATACTCCTTCCCACTTAGCTCCTCCTACATATCACTCTTCCTGTTAAAGTAAAACTTTTCTCTCAAAATACAGTTAGAGCATACTTATTCCTAATTGTACCAGTGAGGTACAAGATAGTCCTAATACCCAGTCCATCATTTTGTTGACTAACCAGAACCTCTGTCATCTCTTCTAACTAAAACACTTACTTTTGATCCTGGATTTTTTTTTTTTTTTTTTTTTTTTTTTTTTTTTTTTTTTGGCTTTAGAATGAATGTCAGCTGAAAACTATCTACTCAGATCTTTTCTCTCAAAGTAAATAGCCAGGATTGGCTATGAGACTATGGGTCTTCAACCCCATCAGAAATCCAGAATGACTGAGTTAACTGAAGTTATGGGAAGCACTAAACGTAGCTTCTAAAATTTAGCCAATTTATAGAGACCGCTGAACACCTGAGAAGCCCCTATACTACCGAACGTTTGAGCATCAAATCTTCAGCCTTCTGGCCCAGAGTCCTCTAACAGACCTTAGTGATGCAGGATTATTAAGGGCTGATTACTCTGTCTAGGCAGATATAATCAGTCGACTATTCTGCATGTGTGTCCTCTTCTGGACAGTAATTTGTCTGTAGATGGAAAGAGGCAATTCTTGCCTAGTGGCTGTCACCACACAACTGGCATAACTCCAAGGATGCTCAATTTCTTCTTAGAATCCACAATAGGAAGCTGTCAGGAGCAGACAAGTCTCTAATCAGAATGGACATTAATATATAAATTTTTGTAGCGTCAATTCTATGGACTTCTGATGTTTTGAAAACCAACTATCAGGGGGGGGAATGGGGAAACAGGATGGTATCTGAAGTGTAAATGAAAGATCTAATAAAATAAATAAATAAATAAATAAAAAAGAAAGAAAGAAAACCAACTATCCATGTAAGGTCACCTGGACTGTTGTCTGTACACTCCTCTCAGCTATTTCTAAATAAAATATGGGAAACCTCCTAACAATAAACTCAAAGCCATAAATTTGCTATAGTCCCTTAACTCATAGGTTAACCGTCCCAAATCAGTTAAAAAAGTTAAGGAAGGACTGGGTCTAGGCCTTGTATTCCTAAATGTGTTATACAGGCACATTGCCCATGAGAGTGTCAATATTCATCTCACTTTTATATTAATAAGGAGCTCATGCCAATGAAAATCTTAAATTTGAAATCAAAGTAAATTTTGTACCATTTAAGAAATTATAACTTCATCTTGATAATAATTATACAGATTTCTACCAATAGGTTATGGTTATGCAATAAGTCCTAGCTAATAAAACCACTACTTTTCCCTAGAAAGACAGACCATTATTAACCACATTAGTCCCCAAGCCCAGGGAATAGGGGCGCTGACTCTTCTTTAACTTCTTCAAGCTGATTACGGGCATTGAGATATTAGAAGAGGGGTGGGGGGAAGAGTAAGTTGGTAAGCCTCTGATGCTGTGTCTTCACTGAATCCAGATGGAATTCCAGGACATCGGAGGTTTGGGCAGGTCTGCTCAGTATGCTTGATGAGTAGATACACCAAGACTGTGTATTCTGCAATATACAATTCTCAGAACAAGTTTTAGTATCAAGAAAAAAAAAATTCCCCCCCCCAGGGGGGCTGACATTTTTTTTAATGATGTTGGTTCTAACAACTTTTCTTTCCCCCCCTTTTTAAAATTGGTTGTAATATTTACATTTCAGATTTTATCCCCTAACCCCATTTCCTCCCATCACCCAAAATCCTCCCACCCCATCCCCCTCCTCATGTTTCTATGAGGCAGTGACCGCACCTACCCCCCCCACTATCCCCTCCCCACCCTCACATTCCCCCCCACTCTGTGTTTATTTTTTTATGGGACCAAGAAACTCCTCTTCCACCTATGTCCGACAAGGCCATCCTCCCCTACATATACCTCTGGAGTCTTGGGTCCCTCCCTATGTGTTCCCTGGCTGGTGGTTTAGACCCTGGGGGGCTCTGGTTTTTGGTATTGTTGCTTTCCTCCTGGGGTCACAAACCGTTTCTGCTCCTTCAGTCCTCTCTCTAAGTTCTCTATTAGGAAACCCCTGATCATATCAGTGGTTAACTGTGAGCATCGTCCTCTGAGTGTGTTAGTCTTTGGCAGACCTCTAAGGAGACAGCTATATCATGTTCCTCAGATTATGCACTTCCAGCCATCCACAACAGTGTTTAGCTTAGGTGGCTGTACATGGGATGAATACCGAGGTGGAGTGGTCTCCTGATGGCCCCTCCTTCAGTTTCTGTCCCATGTTTTGTTTCCCTATTTGCTCCCTTGAGCATTTTTGTTTCTCATTCTAAGTAGAACTGAAGCATCCCCTCTTGGTCTTCCTTCTTCATGAGATTCATGTGGTCTGCTGGTTGAGTCTTCGCTAATCCTAGCTTTGGGGCTAACATCCGCTTAACAGTGAGTAAATACCCTGTGTGTTCTTTTGGGATTGGGTTAACTCACTCAAGATGATAATTTCTAGATCCATCCATTTACCTAAAAATTTCTCGAATTCATTGTTTTTAATAGCTGAGTAATACTCCATTGTGTAGATGTACCACATTTTTTGTATCCATTCCTCTGTTGAGGGACATCTTGGTTCTTTCCAGCTTCTGGCTATTATAAATAAGGCTTCTATGAACATAGTGGAGCATATGTCTTTATTACATGTTGGAGCATCTTCTGGGTATATGCCCAGGAGTGCTATAGCTGGATCCTCAGGTAATGCTATGTCCAGCTTTCTGAGGAACCACCAGACTGATTTCCAGAGTGGTTGTACCAGCTTGCAATCCCACCAACAATGGAGGAGTGTTCCTCTTTCTCCGCATCCTCGCCAGCATCTACTATAACCTGAGTTTTTTATCTTATCCATTCTGATTGGTGTGAGGTGGTATCTCAGGGTTGTTTTGATTTGCATTTTCCTGATGACTAAGGATGTGGAGCATTTCTTAAGGTGTTTCTCAGCCATTCGAGTTTCCTCTGTTGGGAATTCTTTGTTTAGCTCTGTACCCCATTTGTAATAGGGTTATATGGTTGTCTGGAGTATAATTTCTTGAGTTCTTTGTATATCTTGGATATTAGCCCTCTATCGGATGTAGGATTGGTTAGGATCTTTTCCCAATCTGTTGGTTGCCGATTTGTCTTATTGACAATGTCCTTTGCCTTACAGAAGCTTTGCAATTTGATGAGGTCCCATTTGTCAATTCTTGATTTTAGAGCATAATCCATTGGTGTTCTGTTCAGGAACTTTTCCCCTGTGCCTAGGTATTCAAGGGTCTTTCCCACCTTCTCTTCTATTAGTTTCAGTGTATCTGGTTTTAAGTGAAGGTCTTTTATCCACTTGGATTTGAGCTTTGTACAAAGAGATATGAATGGATCGATTTGCATCCTTTTACATGTTGACCTCCAGATGAACCAACACCATTTGCTGAAAATGCTGTCCGTTTTCCACTGGATGGTTTTAGCTCCTTTGTCAAAGATCAAGTGACCATAGGTATGTGGGCTCATTTCTGGATCCTCAGTTCTATTCCACTGATCTTCATGTCTGTCTCTGTACCAATACCATGCATTTTCTATTACTATTGCCCTGTAGTATAGGTTGAGGTCAGGGATGGTGATTCCCCCAGAAGTTCTTTTGTTGTTGAGAATAGTTCTTGCTATCCTGGGTTTTTTGTTGTTCCAAATAAATTTGCAAATTGCTCTTTCTATCTCTATTCATTATTTTTAATAGCTGAGTAGTACTCCATTGTGTAAATGTACCACATTTTTTGTATCCATTCCTCTGTTGAAGGACATCTCGGTTCTTTTCAGCTTGTGGCTATTATAAATAAGGCTGCTATGAACATAGTGGAGCATATGTCCTTGTTATATGTTGGAACATCTTCTGGGTATATGCCCAGGAGTGCTATAGCTGGGTCCTCAGGTAGTGCTATGTCCAATTTTCTGAGGAACCACCAGACTGATTTCCAGAGTGATTGTACCAGCTTGCAATCCCACCAACAATGGAGGAGTGTTCCTCTTTCTCCACATCCTCGCCAGCATCTACCATCACTTGAATTTTTTATCTTAGCCATTCTGACTGGTGTGAGGTGGTATCTCAGGGTTGTTTTGATTTGCATTTTCCTGATGACTAAGGATGTTGAGCATTTCTTAAGGTGCTTCTCGGCCATTCGAATTTCCTCTGTTGAGAATTCTTTGTTTAGCTCTGTACCCCATTTGTAATAGGGTTATTTAGTTGTCTGGAGTCTAATTTCTTGAGTTCTTTGTATATATTGGATATTAGCACTCTATCGGATCTAGGATAGGTAATGATCTTTTCTCAATCTGTTGGTTGCTGTTTTGTCTTATTGACAGTATTCTTTGCCTTACAGAAGCTTTGCAATGTTATGAGGTCCCATTTGCCAATTCTTGATCTTAGAGCATAAGCCATTGGTGATCTGTTCAGGAACTTTCCCTCTGTGCCTAAGTATTCGAGGGTCTTCCCCACCTTCTCTTCTATTAGTTTCAGTGTATCTGGTTTTATGTGTAGGTTCTTTATCCACTTGGACTTGAGCTTTGTACAAGGGGATAAGGATGGATTGATTTACATTCTTCTACATGCTGACCTCCAGTTGATCCAGCACCATTTGTGGAAAATGCTGTCTTTTTTTCCACTGGATGGTTTTAGTTCCTTTGTCAAAGTTCAAGTGACCATAGGTGTGCGGGTTCATTTCTGGATGTTCAATTCTATCCATTGAGCTTCCTGCCTGTCTCTGTAGCAATACCATGCAGTTTTTACCACTACTGCTCTGTAGTACAGTTTGAGGTCAGGGATGGAGATTACCCCAGAAGTTCTTTTATTGTTGAGAATGGTTCTCGATATCCTGGGTTTTTTGTTATTCCAAATGAAATTGCAAATTGCTCTTTCTATCTCTATGAAGAACTGATTTGGAATTTTGATGGGGATTGCATTGAACCTGTAGATTGCTTTTGGCAAGGTGGCCATTTTTACTAAGTTAATCCTGCCAATCCAGGAGCATGGGAGATCTTTCCATCTTCTGAGATCATCTTCGATTTCTTTCTTCAGAGACTTGAAATTCTTGTCATATAGATCTTTCACTTGCTTGGTTAGATTCACTCCAAGATATTTTATATTATTTGTGACTATTGTGAAGGGTGTCATTTCCCTAATTTCTTTTTCAGCCTGTTTATCGTTTGAGTAGAGGAAGGCTACTGATTTGTTTGAGTTGATTTTATATCCAGCCACTTTGCTGAAGTTGTTTATCAGGTTTAGGAGTTCTCTGGTGGAAGTTTTAGGGTCACTTAAGGATACTATCATATCATCTGCAAATAGTGAAATTTTGACTTCTTCTTTTTCTATTTGTATCTCTTTGACTTCCTTTTGTTGTCTAATTACTCTGGCTAGGACTTCCAGTGGTGGAAGGGGAGAGTGGGCAGCCTTGTCTAGTCTCTGATCTTAGTGGGATTGCTGCAAGGTTCTCTCCATTTAGTTTAATGTTGGCTACTGGCTTGCTGTATATTGCTTTCACTATGTTTAGGTATGTGCCTTGAATTCCTGATCTTTCCAAGACTTTTATCATGAAGAGATGTTGAATTTTGTCAAATGCTTTCTCAGCATCTAGTGAGATGATCATGTGGTTTTTTTTCTTTGAGTTTATTTATGTAGTGGATTACATTGATGGATTTTTGAATATTGAACACCATTCCTGCATTCCTGGGATAAAGCCTACTTGATCATGATAAATGATTGTTTTGATGTGTTGTGGGATTCGGTTTGTGAAAATTTTATTGAGTATTTTTGCATCAATATTCATAAGTGAGATTGGTCTGTAGTTCTCTTTCTTTGTTGGGTCTTTGTGAGGTTTAGATATAAGCATAATTGTAGCTTCATGAAATGAATTGGATAGTGTTTCTTCTGTTTCTATTCTGTAGAATAGTTTGAAGAGAATTGGTATTAGGTCTTCCTTGAAGGTCTGATAGAATTCTGCACTAAAACCATCTGGTCCCAGACTTTTCTTTTATCTTTTTCTTTTTTTTTTTTTGGTGGGGAAGATTTAATGACTGCTTCTATTTCTTTAGGGGTTATGGGGCTGTTTAGATGGTTTATCTGCTCCTCGTTTAACTTTGGTACCTGGTATCTGTCTAGAAAATTGTCCATTTCATCCAGATTTTTCAATTTTATTGAGTATAGGCCTTTGTAGTAGGATCTGATGATTTTTTTTTTTTAATTTCCTCAGTTTCTGTTGTTATGTCTTTCTTTTCAGTTCTGATTTTATTAATTTGGATACGATACTGTCTCTGTGCCCTTTGATTAGTCTGGCTAAGGGTTTATCTATCTTGTTGATTTTCTCAAAGAACCAGCTCTTGGTTTTGTTGATATTTTGTATAGTTCTTTCTGTTTCTACTTGGTTGATTTCAGCTCCGAGTTTGATTATTTCCTGCCATCTACTCCTCTTGGGAATATTTGCTTCTTTTTGTTCTAAAGCTTTCAGGTGTGCTGCCAAGTTGTTAGTGTATGCTTGTATGTTCTCTCTAGTTTTTGTTGTTGTTGTTGTTTTGTTTTTGTAAGCACTTAGAGCTATGAGTTTTCCTCTTAGTACTGCTTTCATGGAGTCCCACAAGTCTTGGTATGATGTGTCCTCCTTTTATTAAATTCTAAAAAGTCTTTAATTTCTTTCTTTACTTCTTCCTTGACCACATCATCATTGAGTAGAGCATTGTTCAGTTTCCATGAGTATGTGGGCTTTCTGTTGTTTTTGTTGTTATTAAAGACCAGACTTAGTCCATGGTGGTCTGATAGGGTACATGGGATTATTTCAGTCTTTTTGTATCTGTTGAGGCCTGTTTTGTGACCAATTATATGGTCGATTTTGGAGAAGGTACCATGAGGAGCCGAGAAAAAGGTATATTCTTTTGTTTTAGGATGAAGTGTTCTATAGATATCAGTTAAATCCATTGGGTTCATAAATTCTGTTAGTTTCATTGTGTCTGGGTTTAGTTTTTGTTTCCATGATCTGTCCATTGCTGAGAGTGGGGTGTTGAAATTCCCCACTATTATTGTGTTAGATGCAATGTATGCTTTGAGCTTTAGTAAAGTTTCTTTTATGTATGTGGGTGCCCTTGCATTTGGGGCATAGATGTTCAAAATTGAGAGTTCTTCTTGGTACATTTTTCCTTTGATGAGTATGTAGTGTCCTTCCTTATCTTTTTTGATTACTTCTGGTTGAAAATCAATTTTATTTGATATTAGAATGTCTACTCCAGCTTGTTTCTTGGGACCATTTGCTTGGAAGATTGTTTTCCATCCTTTTACTCTGAGGTAGTGTCTGTCTTTGTCACAGAGGTGTGTTTCCTGTATGCAGCAAAATGCTGGGTCCTGTTTATGTATCCAGTCTGATAGTCTACGTCTTTTTATTGGAGAATTGAGTCCATTGATGTTAGGAGATATTAAGCAAAAATGATTGTTGCTTCCTGTTATTCTTGTTATTAGAGGTGGAATTATGTTTGTGTAACTATCTTTTTTGGGGGTTGTTGGAAGACTACTTTCTTGCTTTTTCTTGGTTGTAGTTTCCCTCCTTGTGTTGGAGTTTTCCATCTATTATCCTTTGAAGTGCTGGATTTGTGGGAAAATATTGTGTAAATTTGGTTTTGTCATGGAATATCTTGGTTTCTCCATCAATAGTGATTGAGAGTTTTGCTGGGTATAGTAGTCTGGGCTGGCATTTGTGATTTCTTAGGGTCTGTATAATATCAGTCCAGGATCTTCTGGCTTTTATAGTCTCTAGTGAGAAGTCTGGTGTAATTCTTATGGGTCTGCCTTTATATGTTATTTTGCCTTTTCCTTTACTGTTTTTAGTATCTTCTCTTTGTTTTGTATATTTGATGCTTTGATTATTATGTGGTGGGAGGTATTTCTTTTTTGATCTAGTCTATTTGGGGTTCTGCAGGCTTCTTGTATATTTAAGGACATTTCTTTCTTTAGGTTAGGGAGGTTTTACTCTATAATTTTTTTTTTGAAGATATTTACTGGCCCTTTAAGTTGGGAGTCTTCACCCTCATCTATACCTATTATCCTTAGCTTTGGTCTTCTCATTGTGCCCTGGATTTCCTGGATGTTTTGGGTTAGGACCTTTTTGCATTTCACATTTTCTTTGACCATTGTGTCTATGTTTTCCATGGTATCTTCTGCGCATGAGATTCTCTCTTCTATATCTTGTATTCTGTTGGTGATGCTTGCATCAATGACTCCTGATCATTTTTCTAGGTTTTCTATCTCCAGGGTAGTCTCCCTTTGAGATTTCTTTATTGTTTCTCCTTTCATTTTTAGATCCTGGATGGTTTTGTGTAATTCCTTCACCTGTTTGTTTGTGTTTTCTTGTATTTCTTTAAGGGCTTCTACCTGTTTACCTGTGTTCTCCTCAAATTCTTTGAGAGTGTTGTTTATGTCCTTTTTAAAGTCCTCTATCATCATCATGAGAAGTGATTTTAATTCTGAATCTTGCTTTTTTAGTGTGATGTGGTGTTCAGGACTTGCTATGGTGGAAGAACTGGGTTTTGGTGATGCCAAGTAACTTTGGTTTCTGTTGTTTAAACTCTTATGCTTGTCTTTTGCCATTGGTTAGCTCTAGTGCTACCTGCACTCACTGGTTCTAACTGGAGCCTGCCTTTCCAGTTATCTTGGTTGTGTCAGAACTCCTCAGGGTCCAGATTTCTCTGTGATCCTGAGCTCCAGCTGTTCTGGGTACAGTGGCTCCTCTAGGATATCTCAGGATATGGTGTCTCCACGGTAGTAGAACAGCTAGGTGTTGCTGCTCTGAGTGTATTCATTCCTCTAGGATGCCTCAGGATATAGGATGCCTGCTCTGAGGTCAGTGGCCTCTCTAAGATGTCTGCAGCTCTGAGGGCAGTGGCTGCTCTGGGATGCTTCCAGAAGTGGTTTCCATAGGGAAGCAGATCAGCTGGGCATTTGCTCCAGTCACTGGGATCTGGGAGAGGGGCAGAAGGGGAGTGGTATTCTCCAGGGGCGGGATCTGGATGCCAGGTATGCTCTGGGGGCTCCCTACTGCCAGTTGTGCCTCTGGGGCCTAGGGCAGTGTGCGGGTACTCCTACCTGCAGCTCTCTGGGCCGTGGCCTCTCTAGGATGCCTCTGGATGCAGTTTCCACAGGGGAGCAGATCAGCTGGGGGTCTGCTCCAGTCACCAGGATCCGGGAGAGGGGCAGAAGGGACTGGTTTTTTTTTTTTTTTTCTTTTCAAAAACCATTTTTTTTTTCAGAAAATCAGAAATAGTTCTACCTGAAGAGCCAGAAATACTGTTCCTGAGCATATACCCAAAATATGCTTTACCATACCACAAGGACACATGCTCCACTATGTTCATAGCAGCCTTATTTCTAATAGAAGTAGGAAATAACCCAGATGTTCCTCAACTGAACAATGGCTACAGTAAATGTGGTTCATTTACACAATCAAATACTATTTAGTTATAAAAAAACAAGGAAATCATGAATTCTGCAGGCAAATGGGTGGAACTAGAAAATATCATTCTGAGTGAGGTAACCTACAAAAGCATGTGCATGGTATGTACTTACTGATAAGTACAGAATACCCAAGATACACCCCACAGACCCAAAGAACTTAAGAAGGAAGGTTCAAGTAAGGATGCTTGAATTCCACTTAGAAGGGGGAAAATTTGTCTGGAGAGGAACTTGGGTGAAAGAGATGGAGGAAAGGAATAGGAGGGGAAGTGTTAGGCGCCATAAGAACCTCGCCCCAAAATGGCGATGGCCACCGTAGGGCCAAGTGATAAACAAGTCCTTATTAGGTGTGAAGGCTGTACTTCAAGGTGGTCTGATCTTACTCAAGTGTCACGAGCCTATGGAAAGATGATATGTGGCATGAGTTCATGGGTTCTTGGCAGGGTTTATAAAGCTGCGCCCGGGAAGGGATCGTGGGCTCAACATCTTGACTACCAACTGCTAAGCATCCTGAGTAAACTGCTGTGAGAAGGAACCGGTTGTTCCATGTCTTAATTCCTGCTGGTCAGGGTTGGCGTGGCACAGGAAAGATTCATGTGTGAGAAGAAAAAGAAGAGAAGCTCAGAAGGCCAGGAGAATGAATGGAAATGAATGGAAATTAAAGAATGAATGCAGCTGCCAGAGGTTAGGGATGTGTGGGGAGGGGTATCTCTGGGAAGTCCCTGAGACCTGGAATGAAAGAGGCTCCTAGAAGTAAATGCAGATAACCTTAAGCTGAGATACTTGACAGTATCTGAACCTGAGGTGGGCCCCTCCTGGATCCAGGCAGGACTCCCAGGGGAAGGTTAAGAATACCAACCCATTTACAAAACTTTTGACCCAAAATAAGTTCTCAGAGACTGAGCCACCAACCAATGAGCGTACACAGGCTGGATGGAGGCCATAAGCACATATGTAGCAGAGGGCTATCTTGAACTGTGTCAGTGGGAGAGGATACACCTAATCCTGTAGAAACTTGATATGCCAGTGTGTGGGGATATCCATGGGGACCCCACCATCTTAGAGGCAAAGGGGAAGGGGTTCAGAGAGGGACTCTGTCAGAGTGGGGAACCAGGAATGGGGACAGCATTTGACAAATAAATACATTTATTTATTTATTTATTTATTTTTAAAAAGGAAAAAACAAATGACATGATTGAAGTCTAGGATGGTAGATTCTGGCTCGAGTCTGTCCATTAGTTGACTCTCTTTCCATCTCTTGTGATTACAGGCCCTTTATCACATAGCAGGGTTCTTTATACCAAACAGAGTTCCTTTACTTTTCTCTTTTCTTTTCATTTCTTTTTCTTTTCATTTTCTTTGTTTTGTTTGTTTTTTTGTTTTTTGACTCTGAGGGTCTGATGAGTCTGACAGTATTAGGTTGTGGATGAATTAAGATTCAAAGTCAATGACATACTACCACTAATGCAACCAGAGCTAGTGTTAGGAGAATTGGATTTTTGCCTATCAAATGGAGATGGTTTCTCTCACAGTATTCTGAACTTACATTTTAGAATTCCTGACCCAGGCAAAAGATGCCATATGAATGTTGGTACAAGTAACCATGGTGTTTAATTACCTGTGAACACACATAGCCTTCTGGGTCTGAGATTTGACTGTATGACCCTCCATTGTCCCTTGCTGTGTTTCATCCTTGCAGATCTCTAAGGGCACTAGTAATAGTCAGGCTGTCCTCTAGGAATAGGGACAGATTCTGTCCAGACTTGTCGTTGCCTGTAAGCAAGGAAAACACCTGAGCCTACCAAGCTCCCCTCAATACAAAGAGTATTCAAAGATTGTATGAATTTAGAAAATGCTCATGACCCAAGTATACTGCTGGTAATTTCTCTTGAGTATTCTGAAAAGACAGAGCTTCATATACACCATAGTGGACCCATAGTGGATCACAGCCTTTGGCCTGCCACAGCTTATTAGACATTACATGTCTTTTACACTTGCCAACATCATTTCTTCAGGGTTTGGACTAGTTTGAATCCCAGTTTATGTTAGAATACCAGGTAGTGCTAGTGCCATGATAGTACATGCATGGACACACTCATTTTCATCCTGGTTTCTTTGCAAAACTCTCTGAATCAGTCTGGAAATCAATACTGTGCTTAGTTATATGTGTCCTGAGTCCTCTTTTTATTTAGGAAGATGTCAAGATCAGGTTATCTTCTATTCTAAGTTACTCTATATTATGTAAAACTATAAAGTGTTTCAGACTTTGATTTGCCTTGTGAGACTGTTTTACAAGCAACTTTTGATTCTATTTGAAAATGCAAAATGTGTGCCTGGGTGGACATTACTAGAAAGGAGCTTATGGCAGTGGTGTGTTTGGGGAAGTAGGAACATGAAATTACCCTTTAGAAATGAGCTTCTTTAGGAGAAAAAGTCTTGCAACTTTGGAAGCCAAAGTCAGGCCTTGAGGTGAAAGAACGGTACACAGGAAGAATGTCATACTTGAGACATCATGATGAGGCCTTACAGTGAAAGAGAGCCTTCTTTAAAAATCAAGGAGAAGCTTCATTCAGAGAAATACTTACAGGAAAATAATAATAGACTCCATAGACATGGTGTTCCTGGGCAATTTTTTCCCAGTTTGGCATAAACTATGTCACCTGAGAGGAGGAAATTTCAAATGAGCAATTTTCTTCATCAGGTTGTCTTATAGCTACACCTTGATGGTTAATTGATATAGGAGAGCCCAACCCAACATGGAAGATGCCATACTTATACAAGTGGGTGTGGGATGAATAAGATAGGATGCTGAGCAATTCAGAGAGAGCAAGCCAGTAAGGGGCATTGCCCTATGGTCTCTGCTTTCTTCCTTACCTTCAGATTCCTACCCTGATTTATCATTAATATCAGTATTAGAGTGATGACTTGTAATTTGTAAGCCAAATGAACCCATTTCTTCCAAGTTGTTTTTATCTTGATATTTACCACCACAGTGGAGAGCCAAACTAGAGCAGGACTATGGGGTCTGGTGGATTGAATGGACACTCGGTCTAACCTTGTAGTGGATCCAGCTTTGCTCCTTCCTATGGATCCTTTTGTAGCCCATTTCCATTTCTTTGTTCCAAATGCCAATACCTAAATCAGTCTTTAGTTGGAAATACAGTCCATGCACCAAGGCTAGTAATCAGGTAGGTGATATATATCTTGAGTCCAAACAGCCATGCTAGTACCAAATTAAATATTTCACTCATACTAGTACTTGAAGGTACTTTGTCTACTACCAGATAAGAAAGGTAAACACCAATGCAGTTACAAACTCTTATATCTAATAATGGTGAGCTACCTATAAGATATTGGTGCAACAGTAGCACAAACATTGTGGGAGTAACCAATCACTCTACGGTAGAATCTACTACATGAAATGGAACCCATGCCTGACACTGCTTGGGTGGTCATGAACCTGAGACTAGATAGTCCCCGTAGGGACTTAGGGGTAAAACCATCTGTTCTGTTAAAGGAATGTAGCTGCAAAATGCTCTCTAATGATACTCTGCTATACTCATAGATAAATGTCTCACTCAAAGAAGATTCCTCTTGAAAATTCATGGGAGGTCACACAGTGACCCACAACTGGACAATGTGCAGACTGTGAGAGACTTTGAAAAACTCAGTCATAAGTGGAATGTTTCCATCAATTCCCTCTCTTTAGGGTTCAAGAACAAGAAGTTAAAAAAATGTATAAGATTCAGTGGGGATGGAAGACACCAGAGAAACAGTGCCTTGATTATTCTGGGAGGCCCAGTGATATCTTCACAAGTGTCTTTATAGAGAGTAGGAAAGAAGGCTGCTTTACAGGAGATAACATAGATGAGCCTACCAGCACCTCCCTATCATGGAAGGGAGATGGGTTATGTAGCCCCAATCCTCCCAAAAGACAGATAGACAGACACACACACACACACACACACACACACACACACACACACACACACTGGCTGCTAGGGCAAAGTGACCTTGAGCCTGAAGCTTTCAAATATCTGGGGACCTGTGAGAAAGGCAAATACCCAGGCCCCAACATAGATCTATTGATTCCAAAATATTGGAGTTGGAGCTCAATATTCTGTTTAATGATCTATTCAGGTGATTCTGATATATGCCACACTTTTATTATTAACATTTCTGATAAGCATTCTGAATGCATTTGATCTGATTTAATAGCCACATGTCCAGAACAACCCAGTGCTATCTTCAGAGTAAATGATTATTTTTTACCACTCAGTGAAATATCACAGCCCATTTCCTCAGTCTCTGCTTCATCACCCATCCCTGCATGTCATTATTATTATTAATTATTCTATTCATTTACTTACACTACACAAACCCACAGAAGCTAAGCAAGAAGGAAGACACAAGCAAGGATGCATGAATTTCACTTAGAATGAGGAATAAAATAGTCATAAGAGGCAGATGGATGGAGGGATGTGGGAGGGAGGCAGGATAAAGAGGGGGATGGAGGATTCAGGATCAGGTGTAGAGAAGGACAGGAGAGGTGGGTAGATGGCCATAAAAATGAAAGGAAATCTGCAACTGACAAGGGGTGAGGAGGTGGGGGACATCTCCAGGACAAGACAGAGACCTAAGGGAAGTGTCCAAGAATTAATGTTACCTTAGCTCTGACTCACAACATTGTAGATATGAAACCTGAATAGGACATCTTTTTGTAGCCAGACAGGAATCCCAGCAGAGTGATAAAGATACCAACTCAACTACAAACTTTCAACCCCAAATTTATCCTGTCTAAAAGTAATACAGGTATGGGAAATAGAGCAGAGACCGAGGGCATGGCCAGTCAATAACCAGCCCAACTTGAGACCCATCTCATGGGCAAACATCAATCCCCAGCATTATTAATAATACTCTGTTATGCTTGCGTATAGGAGAATGTTGTCCTCTGAAAGGCTCCACCCAACAGCTGACTCACACAGTTACAGACACCCACAGTCAAATAGTAGATAAAGCTTGAGGACTTTTATGGAAGAATAAGAGGAACACTGGGGCCCCCAATGGGATAGGAACTCTACAGGAAGACCAACAGAGTCAACTAAGCTAGCCCCTTGGGGCTTTCAGATTGAACCACCAACTAAAGAACATACACAGGTGGACCCAGGCCTTTTGCTCTTATGTAGCAGATGTGCAGCTTGACTATCACTTGGGTCCTGAACAACTGGAGCAGGGGCTATCCCAAGAGTTTCTACCTGTTTGTGGAATATGTTCTTCTCATTGGGCTGCTTTGTCTGGCCTCAGTGGGAGAGGAAGCACATAGCCTTGAAGAGACCTAAAGTGCCAGAGTTGTGGAGATACCCAGGGCCCAACCACCTCCTCACAACAGAATGGGGGTAAGGGAGATGGATGGAGAAAAAACTGTGGGAGGGCATGACCAGGATGGGGGGGGCAGTGAGCAATATGTAAGGTGAATAAGTAAAAAAATAAATATTAAATTAATGAAGAAGCCAAATGACAATTATTATATTTGAAGTAAGATTAATTTAATCAATTTAAGCATTAAAATTAAAATAACAATAGTGTTGGCCTATGAAAAAAAGGAATTTCATTAGCGCAGTCAGAATGACAGTCATCAGGGGAGAAAATAACAAAGGTTGGCACAGAAATAGGCTAAGTGGGCTGTTGGTGGGAGTTCTGCGACTATGAAAATTAGAATGAGGCTTCTCCAAAAATAAAAACATACTAACCATATGATCTAACTATGCCACTCCTGGGTATTCATTCAAAATATTCCATGTCAACACATCACAGAGCCTTGAATATTAGTATTTACTTTAGCATTATTAACAATAGCTAGTGAAGCCAACCTAGGTTTCCACCAACAAAGCAACGTATAAAGAAAATTTGTATCTTTTCATATTTCATTAAATATTATACATATAAATATATATATATAATCACATATATATGCATACACACACATCATGGAGCTGTGGTGTAGAAAAGTATGCATTGGGTTTGAGCTCCTTACAATAGATTGATCTCTGCATCATGTCCAATTTTTTTGCAATTATTTCCACTTGCTGTAAAGACAGACTTCTTTGATGAGGGGTACACTTACCTGTGGGTATAAGGATACTATCTAATACACAGTAAGGCATTATGTAGGTCTAGAAAAGAGGTGGTAGTATATTCTTTTCCGAGATTCATGATCTCACTAGCCCTGAAAACTTGGGTAGGTTTCTAGAATTAGGCATCCTTTGAACTCTGTTGAATGAGACCTAAGTCCAAATAGACAGCTGCTGGTTAACACCAACATGTGAGTGTTGCTATTGTACCTTTAGGTATACCTTGACAGGCAGTTTCTAAGTCACGTTTGGTTAGTATAAAAGACTTCTAAAAGCCCATTTAGAATGCTATTTTTTCATGTTTCCTTAAATTAGATAGAAGGGAGGGTGTAGGCTTGTGCCTGAGTATTCCTGATGGCTCGGTGGCTTGTTTTTTTATTTGCCAAACAAATATTTTTAGAGAGATTTTTCTCCTTCCTTTATAAACAGCAATGTTTTATAATCTACTGAAGATTAAATTCACTTTTTTACAGTAGATTTTGTACTAACAAATTGTCTTGTGTATTAATAAAGCAGAAATGCAAAAGGAATATAGTGACTTCCTAGAGTTACATATGTAAAATGTGATACAGATGGCCCACAGTAATTCACAGCAAGCAAATTAACTGGAATAAACAAATAACCTTAAAATAAAGGTTGAAATTATTCAATATTTTGCAGTCAAATTTAAGTCAAAACTTAGCTAAGAATGAACCCAAGTTAGTGAAGTTCACACACAGTGTATAGTTTAGAATAGAAATTTACAGAAGGATATGTTTCAAGAACCCAATGTTCCACAAATCTTGGATACTACATAGTAAGTATACTGCTTTCTCCATGTATATGCACTGGTAATACATGTAAGTTATGAGTTAAGTTCAATATGAGATAAAAATAATAACCAATATTAAGACAATTACATTATAATAAGATATATAAATTTATTTCTACTTACAAAAGATGCTGTTTTTCATTCATCCATCTGAGAATAATAAGAAACTTTCTCTCAAGGATCTGCTTGCCACAATCTATACACATAGGTAGGGTCTGTGTGCATTCGAGTGTGTGTGTCTGTCTGAAATTGCCTATGGGGTGACAATAATTCAAGCAGACCCTTGAGTAACTAAAAATGTAAAAACCTTAAGATGCAGGAAGAAATAATATCTTACAGTCTGAGAAATACAAAGCACTTCCCCCAATTTCCAGTTCATAAACCCTTCATTTCCAATGCTAGCAGGACAAAAATGTCTCTACATCAGCATAGTCATCTTTGAATATGAATTAGGTCTGATTGTCTCTTTACCATCTTTTCCAGTAGGGTGTCCAAGTCAGAAGACATTTTAGATTTGAGTGTCACTGTTAGAAGAAATTCTGTTGTCCTTGTCCTTCCTGGGCCTGGGTGGGGAGTAGATGAAGTTCAGAGTGAATGTATAATATTGACATTAGAACAGTTGTGTCAAAAGACCCAAGTTCCTCAGAGCCATGGAAATTGGTAACTATTCACCACAGGATTTATTTTTTATATTTCTATAAAACTTTCTTTCTCCTGGGCTACACAGTGGTCTGTAGAATGGTCTTAGACTGTATGCAATTGTGTGAAAAACCTTTGATAATACTGGGAACTGAACTGTGCATGTCAAACAGCTTCTAGCTGCAGACAGCCTGGCTCATTCCTTCCTCCATGCAGATAGTCAGAGAAAGAAAGAAATGGCTACACTTGAAATACAATATTCCAAAATAAGTAACAGCACTCATGAGTAAGTGTAATGACACAAATAACATGCTAGCTTTACTTTGAAGTATAGTGTCAACAACTATCCCCAGGAAACTATGCACAGAGCAAGGCCAATAATAATCTTTCACAGAAAAGAGCACATCTGTTATTTAGCCAATATTAAGTGAACATCCCTGAAAACCTACATATAGGTAACTTTATACAGAATTAGCAGGTTTATTTATGTGTTATACATACACACACACACAATGTATACATACAAATGTTTAAAGTAAAAATAATTAAAGAAGAATTAAGTATTATGAATTTGATTTAAAAAAGTCAAGGAAGTGGGGATAATACATGAGAAGGCTTGGAAGAAGACAAGAAAAAGGGAAATGATTTAATTATATTCTCAAAAGGTATTAGACATTGTACTCAGGGTTGCGGTACAGAATGACACCTCCTGGGGGACATGCTCAGTAGTTACATATGAACAGGCTCAAAGTCATTAGCAATGAGGAGCCAGAAATGCACTTGAAATCAGATTGTAATGTAAGAATCTATAAAATGATGCTTGTTTTTTTTTTAAATCATACTCTTCCCATTTTATACAGTCTGAGATTCTCATCAGGGAATGCTACCATCTATGGTAGATGAACTTCTTATCTTGATAAATGCAGTTACAATAATCTCCTACAGGCTTACCCAGAGTTGATCCTAGATTCTGTCAAGTTGAGAACATTAACCATCTTAAAGCCTCTGAGGTCATAGGGCAGATTGAGGAAACAGAGAACAGGCATATAGAAAAGAGCTACGTCCTCAGTAGCTGCCTGGAAGGACCCAATCCAGGGGAGGACCTTGGCCAGTGCCATACACAGAGGGTTAGCATGAGACGTTCATCTGTGAAGACCTGAAATTTACAGCATAGCTGTTCCAGGGGTTATTCTATGTAAATATATATGGTTTATACCAACTTTCATATTGTGTGCTAAGGTGTGTGCAAATACCAAAGTAGGAAACAGTTTAGAGCACTGCAGTGCCATGAAGCGTGTCTTCTATAGGAAACATTTTCAGACATTGAAGCATATGCACAAAGTTTCTATGAATCAAGAATATTTCTGATCTGCCAAATTTTGTTTTCTATTACCCTCACACTCACCCTTGTCCCCGTCTAAACTGTTTTTTTTGTTGTTGTTGTTGTTGTTTTTTTGGTTTTTTTTTTTTTTTTTTTTTTTTTTTTGGTTTTTTTTAAGGAAGGGGGAAGACTCGCATTCTCATGAGGACCTTCTGTACCCATAGGAACAAAGAACACAAATGGTTAACAGGACAGAGAATCTACCTTTGTATAACCTACATCCCAAGGAAGCAACTACTAATGAACAAACTAATAACTCTCAAGAAGCGTTCCGCTCCTTCCTCCTCACACCTACATGGTGTGTGAGGAGAACAAGTACCAAAGAACTCAGACAGGGAGCCAGGTATCTCTCTGAAGGTTGCAACCATCTCTGAAGTGACTTTCATAGGTTTCTAGCACTGAAAGTTGGAGCCAGAGAAGAGTGTGGTTAGGAAGAAGCAGAAAGGAGAAGGGAGGTGGCTTCTGAGGAGAAGGCACTGTGGGGAACGTACGGCCTACTGTACAACATCTCTAAGGGCAGACTTCATCAGTCATCCGCTAGGATAAGAGTACAAATACTATCTCTGAATCCACCTTTTTACCTTTATATTTTACATGAAATGCGAGAAACAACTTAATATCTCTACAATAACCACGGATCCCCACAAAAGAGCAGAAAGATCACAGTGCTGCATAGAACATGATGTAATACACAGCCGTGCAGTGTGCACTCTGCATGGTGGAAAAAATACTATTAGGTAAGGTCTCCAGGCTTATTAGGGTCTCCACAAGAAACACTGATGATCAAAATGCCTATTACTCAGTTATTATAAAACTGAACTAGGAGTAATAATCTGTATTTTTCTTAAAAATATTAAGACTAAGGGAACCTTAAATGCCTCTAATTTCATAATCTCTTACCTGCTTCAAATCCCTCTGGTGTGTGATGTGAAACCACAGTTCTACTGTAGACATTTTTCACAGTGACAGTCTTGCTGCCTGGTAGCAGGCTTATAGTTTGACCATTCATGCATAATTTCCTAGCTCAGCATATTGCTCATTTGTCACAATTTTAGATCACAGACAAGGATGGACCATGAGCTGAATCAGTGACTCAGAAAGCAGGATCATTCTGAAAAATCATTCGTGTTTTCGTCAACTACTGCAAACTGATGAGCAACCATAAATTTTGAGTCTAAGCAATAGAACAGGAGGCAAACTGTAACAAGAACAAAAAATTGGGTAATTGCTGAATCATTTTTTCCAAGCCTTTATTCAAGGCTGAATTTTTTTTCTGGTTGGTTTTGCCATTTGTTAATTTTTAGAACTGATTATTGCCTTTCAACATTCTCTCTAGGACCATGGAAAAGGGTCCTGCTTATAACCCCCCAAATCTAGTCTGTTGACAGCCATCAGCCTTTAGCTTACCTCACTACTGTCTCTTCTCCTAACCCAGACTCCTTGGAAACCTTCCTGTGACACACTACAGCATGCCAAGAAACGTGGATACATCTTCTCCCTGCACCGTTGCTTACTGACATCTGTGAGGTGAGCAAGTTGTTCAGCATGGTTTTCTCTTTCATCACAGACACAAGTGGAGTCAAGTAGCCATGAGTTGAAACCTCAGAAATTGTGAGCCCCAAACTCTTCTCCTCTTAAGCTATTCATCTCAAGGGTTTTGTTTTGGTTTTTTTTTTGTTTGTTTGTTTGGTTTTTTTTTTGCTTGTTTGTTTTGTTTTTTTAACAGGGCCACAGCAGTGATTAATACAACATCAGAGCACTGGATGGCCATAGTAGAGGACAGCAAGTGGCATGATAGATAATTAGAAGGTTTGGGGAGCAGAGGAATGGAGGGAGGATTTGAAAAACAGGTTCTTGGAGAGGTTTGGGGTAAGAACAGAACTACAGCTCAGACTTGATGCCACCCACAGTTATAATACACCCACATTTTTTTCTCAGATTAACAGTTCTGTAGTACCACCATAGGTCATAGAATTCTGCTCCTGAACCTGCCAGATTCTTACAATCATCTAAGCTGTTTCTGAACAAAGGTTTCTGGACTCTGTTCCCAGGGACAATAAATTCACGGACTTCTGTTGGAGCTTCAGAGGTTGTGATTTTTTGCAGACGCCCAGGTGATGCAGTCAACTTTGGGTAAGCTAAGAGGCAGGACAAGCATTTCTGCATTGTCATGGTGCATTCCAGAAGTATCACCAAGTTGCTGCCAGCTTTAAGAGTTATCAGTGACTCTCTTACCAAGAGTCATGGGTTTTTCAGTGCAAGGAGATTTTATCAAAGCATCCAAAAGACATGGTGTAAGAGACACTATCTATTTCCATTTCAACTGATCATGGGAAACATCCTCTGGACTATTTATGTGATGTAAATATTATTTACATTATATATTCTGCATATTTATGTGATGTGAATTTATGTATACACATGATTCTATGTTTGTGGTTACATGTACACATATGTGAAATTGCATGTGAAAACCCAAGGTTGGTACTGGCAGTCATTCTGGATTACTTCCTACCTTATTAACTGAGCTTAGGATATAGCCTACTCTAGCTAACCAGCATGTTCTGAAATTATAAAACATGGAGTTACATCACACTCACTTTGCATTTAATGGGTTCTAGTGATCTAAACTCTGGTCCTCCTACTTATTCCACTCAGCTATCATCCTGTTTTTAATAGAGTCAAAGCCCTGAACATCTCACTCATATTCAGTGTTCACAAGAAAAAGGGGGTTTCAGAGACATGAGTGTGTATCCTGCATCCAACCTGCATCAAAGTGAAGCAGTTAGCCACTGAATGAGCCCGTTCTTGTACTCAGACACATGGCAATGCAAGCATACTCTTCTTATTCGTGTCCCTGTGATGCTAAGTAAAATTACTATTTGTGGGTAAAATCTCTAGACTCCGACAGACAAGGCTAAAGTAAAGTTGTGTCAGTCATGTTAGAGTTCCATGAATCAAGTTGAAATTGGCTGGGTTATCTGAGCTCAGGAGTTAGAATTAGAGAATTACGTTTCCCAAACAAGTCAGTTTCAATTGGCACAGCAACAGATTTCCCACCCTCTCTGTCTGCTCTCCCATGCCTACACAGCAACCCAAACTAATCATTTCTTTCTCAGTGGCTCTACCTTATAATAAAAGTGACTTAGAAGCTGAGTGTGACTGCTCACAGTTAGTCCAAGGGACAGGTGGGCAGTTTAAGAAGAGGATGTGTTTTAAGCCACTGAGTTTCAGAACAATTGTGGCAAAACAGCAAAAACCCATCTAACAACAAAAACCGAAGTGACTTAAAGAAAAAACAATCTACCTTTTGTTATGTTCCCACTTGCTCCCTCCCTTTGTAAGACTCACCTCTTCTGTTCAGTACGGTGGAACACTTCGCACTTTGGGAGAATGAACCTATCTTAGAGTTAAAAAACACAGCTATACAGATACTTAAGCTAAAATTATATTTTTTCTTTGGTAAGAGTAAGTATTAACTGGAAAAACTTATTTAAAAACCATGATGGTGATATAAAGAGAAGGACCAGATCAAAGACAGTAGTGGCCACATTTCTAGCTGTGTGCAAGAACTGGCTTGGGTTGTCTCTCACATGTGTATGAAGGATATGAGAGGTTAGCTCTGCCTCACACTCTAACTCAGCCTGCTTATGGCATAGCTGAATACAAACAGCCATTGTGTCTAATTTGACTTTAATGTTATGACACAGCACTGTGTACAACTCACACATGGCTTTTACCCATCCACTTTCATCGTTTTCCTCTCTTCAGACCTCAAAATCTATTCCCACACATCCCCACTCTCAGCACCGACATGATTTCCGATTTCATGGGAGAAAATATTCATAGGAAGCTGCCTTTCTCTCCATAAGAATGGGACCCATTGCATCTTCCTTCTTATTGATTACCCTGGACAAACTACTCTTCTCAAGTTTTGTCCCTCTGCCTATGGCCAGGCCCATCCACCCTAGTGTGCTTATGGAAACTGCACCGACATTCTCAATACCTCTCCTCTAGAGTCAGTTTTCTCTGTCTAGGGAGTCTTCCCTACTGTCAACACACATGTCTGACACCCTGCTTCAAGTCCAGTCCTCATCTGACCTCTAGGGTGCCTGGCCCCTCCCTTTGCCCCTGTTTCTCTGGCTGTTCATTTAAATTCCAGTTTACTTGCTTTTAAATCTCTCCAGCTCCAAGCAGAGTTTGTCTCTTCTTCTGCCCATATTTACAGTGTTCCACAGTCAGTAACGTAAGTGGTGACATCTCACCCCAATTTCCATCTCTAATCCAGGTCTCTCCCTCAACTCCAGGATCACATACCCAACAGCCTGGCTAGCATCTCTGCTGGATAGGTATTCATCATTTCTGATTCAAGAAAACTCTGTGATCCTGCTCAACAGCTTCCACATTTCCACAACCTTCCTGAAATCAAATATCTGGCAACATGGAAACTCATTCCTTCCCTTTCCCACGCATCAGCAAATAAAAACATTCACATTTATATTCCATTCCAGGATTGCTTTTTTTCTTTTGGCATTAGGTGTAAAAACATTTAAGGAACATACAAATTGGTATTGTGCTCACCAATGTGATACTTTAGGGATTTCCACTCAATGTCTTCAGTGCAGAATTTCAATATGTAAGTAATTTGCAAATATATAAATCTATAAAGTACTTATACTTAAATACATTAAATACTTTAAATACATAAATTTATAAAGTGTAAGTATGACAACTTTATTGAATTTATCTAGTCCATTAAGTAAATTGTTAATCCAGACTTTTAATTAAAATGATTCATTAGCATTGTCACCAGAGGGTAACAAGTGATAAAATGCAGTGCTGCTGTTCTTTCAATACATTGTTGCATATAACTATTTACACATCACAATGTATGTTCATAAAAATAACTCAGCTTATAAAATATAGGATTATAGCCAAGTCACTTTCAATATCAAGTGACTAAAGCAAACTCAGTTATTGTTTTCATAAAGTGATTACTTGTTTGGTTAAATCATTATTTTTCTCTTCAGTAAACAAAGGAAACAAAATATTAAAATCTACTATAATGATAAGAAAAGCATTTACAGACTTTAAGATTCATTCATAGAGGTGCTTCCTATACCCAGAAAGAGTGTCCTTAGTTTCTGTGGCTTCTTTGATCAGTTACTGTGAAACTTTTTGCTTAGTGTAATCTATTGCATTAACCTGGGAAAGGTATAATCAAGAAAGCTATTCAGACATTTGGCAGCATCCCAACACCACACAGAAGCCTTTTTTTCTTTTGTTATTTAAGTCCTTAAAACATCATAAAAAGAAAGCGCTTGCTAACAAAACCATCTTAAAACTGCCTTTAACTGCTCAATGGTCTTTGAAGCCCAGACCTATAAAAGGTCCCTGAGCAGCTATTCAATTCAGTAATTGAATTGTTAAGTTTTTCCAATGTGAATTTCTTTTTCTGTTAGTTTTCTGTGCCTTGGGAAATAAGCACCATCTTGCATTGTGGTAAATAGCACCACCACGTGGTCATGGTAAATATTACCATCATGCATTCATTTCCTTGAGCAAAAACTGCAGACCTCTCTCCTGGTGTCCCTCTCTCTCACTCCTTGCATTCCGCTTATCAGCAGTTTTCTTGATCCAATTTTCTGTACCTGACACCGTCTTGTTATCTGGCACAAATTAGACCAACAACTCCTACCTCATTCTTCTTCCTCTCCAACCTATTCTTCATAAGGTAGAACACAGTCACTTTAAACCATAATCACCTCATGGCCACATCCATATTTTGTTGGTAGCATACAAGTAGAGCCTGGAGACTAGAAACGTAACTAAATTTCATTCCCTCTGCAGTCTCACTGAATACCAGTAAAGAGGCTTCTCAAAAAAGAGGAAAAGCCACAGAATGTGGAAAGACACAAAACAATCACTAGACACTTGACCACTGGACCGCCAAGAAGCAATCTGATTGATGCTACATGTCCTAAAGACTAATAAAATGCTGCCATTGTAGTCCCTGAGTAGCGCACCACAAAAGCCACTGACCCACAAAAGCAGTCAAAGCAGCAGCCAGCACATCCTTCCTGCCCCAGCCTATGGTCTGGCAACCACCACCGAAGTAAAATGTCCCACAGGCCCCTGTCAAAATGGCAGAACTATGACTTCTCCTCAGCCTACAGCCTTCACAGGATCTGCAGTAGCTGTCCACAGGGCACACCACCTTTGCCGCCACAGCTGGAGCTGCCCCTCAGGAGATGTCCAAAGGGGTGACACCTTTCCTACCTCAGTCTACAGTTTTCATGGAACACTACTGGAGGAGTTGTCCACAGTGCCATCACCCCCATTTCCAGTAGCCACACAGAGATGGCACCTCAGCAAAAGTCAGGAAGGACTTCCCACATATGACCCATGGGAAAAAATGCAGGGGAAAGGGAGTGAGGGTTGGGGGGAAGCTATTAATTCCTAAGCAGAAAACCCCACCAATCCATGAGCTTCCCCCCACTCTCCAGCTCCGCACCCTTAGAAATCCTATATAAACACTGCCTCTTGGTCCAGTTCCCTGCTATCCATTCCCAGGAGCAAAGGGTACCCATTCCTGGATTTGTCCCTCCATACCCTGGACCATCCAATAAATCTTTCATGAGATTTCTTGCCTGGTATGACTCACTTGTCAGAAGAAGCCAAGAAGAAAGGCAGAGCACAGGCAGAGCAGAGCAAAAAGAGAAAGCAAAGAGAAAGATCAGGGCTGAGGCCTCTGAGCTTCTCATCTCAGCTGTGGATCCCTTCCTCTGGGAGCTGCAACACCTCTGTGGAGGTGACTTCCTCTCAGAGCTATGTGGTTCCTGGGTGCCAATGTCTCAGAATGCCCTTCCACCAGGACACTGTCTCGCTTCAGAGCTTTAAGTTTCCTGAGCTCCAATGTCTCAGGATCCCCTTTCCATTGGGATTCCTTCTCCCCTCAGAGCCATATGGTTCCTAAGCTTCTGCGTCCCAGGATACCCTTCCTTCCAAGCATAAACACAGTCACCATTTACCAAGGGAGAAGATAAACATGAGAAAACATAGTTGAGCAAATGTCTCTATAGTATAGTGGAATTGGGTGGGAGAAAGGATGAGGAGGTGTATAGGGATGGTGATCAGGTGTGTGGGGAAGGGGGTGGAAGAGGGCTGGGACTGAGAAAACAAATTAGGGAGCATCTCTGGGACTAGCAGGAGATCTGGGATGGGGTTGGCTATGGGGAGTTTATGGGGTTGACTCTAGGTGAGATATGTGCCAGTGGGGATATAGAGACTGAAGTGGCCACCTACTGTAGTCAGGCAGGACTTCCATTGGAATGAGGGAGACATCAACCTATCCACAAAAACTTGAACCCAAAGTTTGTCCTGCCTACAAGATGTGCAAGGATAAAGATGGAGCAGAGACTGAAAGAATAGCCAACACATGACTGGCCCAAAAATTAGACTTATCCAATGGCAGAGAGCCAACCCCTGACACTATTATAGTGCTCTGCTATGCTTGCAGACAGGAACCTAGCATAACTGTTATCTGAGATGCTTCATCCAGCAGTGCATAGAAACAGATGCAGAGATGCACAGCCAAACATCAGGGGGAGCTTCAGAAATCTGGTTTCCACAGTGTAGTGAGGGATAGAATTGATCAAGCTGGAGGGGTCAAGGACACCACAAGAAGACCTAGAAAATCAACTAACCTGGGCCCAAGGGGGCTCACAGAGACTGAGCCACCAACCAAAGTGAGTGCAGGAGCTAAACCTAAGCCCCACACACATTTATAGCAGATGTGCAGCTTCGTGTTCATTTGGTTCCCAAACAATTGAAGCAGGGGCTGTCTCTGACTCTGTTGCCTGCCTTTGGATCCCCTTCCCCTTCCTAGACTGCCTGGTTGGGCCTTGGTGGGAGAGGATGCACTTAGACAAGCTGGGACTAGATGTCCCAGGTTAGGGTGCTACCAAGTGGGCTTCTCCTTCTCTGAGGAGAAGGGGAGGGGCTATGAGGTAAAGAATTTGTAAGGGTGGGACTGGAAAAAGAGGAGGGAGGGGCTATGGCTGGAATGTAAAGTGAATAAAATATAAATTATGGGAAAATGTTTTAAAAGAGGGTGGAAGAAATTAGGGTATGGGTAGAGAGAACAAAGCTCTAAAATACGTCTGCAGTAGATACAGAGGAAAAGAGAAAGGAATTAAATATTTTTTTTAAATGATTTATTTATTTATATATATGAGTACATTGTCCCTGTCTTCAGATACATCAGAAGAGGGCATTGGATCCCATTACAGATGTTGTGATTCACCATGTGGTTGCTGGGAATTGAACTCAGGACCTCTGGAAGAGCAATCTGTGCTCTTAACCACTGAGCCATCTCTCCAGCCCCCAAATATATTTTTAAGAGAACACACAGAGAACAACTATGGGAATTAAAATGATAAATAAAAACCTCAATGGAAAAAATTGAGGCTAACATTCAGATTAAATATATATTAAGAGAAAACAGATAATAAAATATTAGACAAATAAGATAATACTACATTTCACTTACAGAATTCCCTTAAAAGGAAGAAAACAGCAATTTTGGAGGGAACAAAGTGTGTGGTAGAATAATTTAAGTAAACAAGCAAGAAAGAGGGGTGTCAGAGTCAGCTGCAAAGGTGATTCTTCAGCTCCCTAGGGCCTGAGAGTAAACATAAAGAACAGGTAATTTTGAGTCCTCTACAGTATGAAAGCTGCAATTAGGGGTCTGTAATCCTTCATGTATCATGGGCTAATTGCACTAGGTTAGAAAGCAGTCTTGAAACAAATTTACAGTCAGGGAAATCAGTCCTTCTAGGAGAACTGCAAAACCATTATCTGATAACTAAAGGTCATAAACTCAGAATGGACAATTTATTGCAGGTGTGAGGACAAAAGATAAAATGTTGACAGGATTTATCTATACAAAACTTCAAAACTAATGAAACACTAGGCAGATGATTTGCATCTTAACAAAACCATGCTAACTTATGACATAAGAATTATTGGTTTAAACTTTTAATGAACTTGTGGAGCTAGTGATGAATAATGAATATTTAATTAGATAAATACTCTTTATAAGAGTCCATGTAAACATTTCTGCTGAAACTTCTTATTTGATTTATAATGAACTTTTGAAATGTAAAGATGACTTGAAACCATGTGATCTATTCTCCTGAGAAAGTATAAGTACTAACAAAAATAAGGGACTGGCTTTTTCTTAAGCAGGCTTTTTCTTACAAGGCTTCTTACAGTCAGCAATTAAAAGGTAGAAGCTTTCTCTTTCTCTGAGTAATAAAGGTTGGAGCTTTTATTTTCATCCAGAATGAGTGAGTTGTTTTCTGCTTTGGTGCTTGCTCAATGGAACCTGCTCATGGGGGCTTTTGCTCCATCCACCAAGTGTATATATGCATTTGTAAGTAGACACACACACACACACACACACACACACACACACACACACACACACACACACACTTGCCTCACCACTCGAGCACCCCTGTACACTGGGTCATCAAGCCTCCACAGGACCAAGGTCCTCCCCTCCCATTGATGTCAGGTAAGGTAACCCTCTGCTACATATGTAGCTAGAGCCACGGGTCCCTCCATGTGTACTCTTTGGTTGGTGGTTTAGTCCCTGGGAGCTCTGGGGGTCTAATTAGTTGATATTGTTCTTCCTGTGGGGTTCCTACTGCAATCCCCTTTAGCTCCTTCAGTCCTTATTTTTCCTGATTCACAAAGAGTTAAAGCTCCAAGCCTCTCTCTAGCCTGGCCAGGAAGAGGTAAAGTTGTGGAGCAAGAGAGAATGGAACTTTAAGAATTAATCCTTTACTTAATTCTCTGTTGCTGCCAGCAGGAATCAATTACCCAAATGTATACCTGTCTGTCTGTTTATACATATGTACAATGTAGAGTTAGAAGGGTTCAGAGTTGCTCGATGGACATTCTTGCCAGCCCCAGACAATTACGTTTTGTTTCCTCAGTAGTGCTGACCCCCATAAATCACAGGTCGCTGTCACCAGCCCAGTCTGCTATCAGCGTGATCCCAATCACTAATTCCTCCCCTGCCTGCTGCCTTTCCAGAGAGAGAATAAACAAAGGGCATGGCTCCTGGCTAAGTCTAAAGAAGACATTTCTGATGGTTAATTTCAGCTACTGCAAAAGAATATAAGGTGGACCTGTGTTCTGCCTGCCAGGGTTGTGCTGCCTTCTGGTTCCCAAGGACTCCACCACTGAGTGTCCAGATGCTTTCTGTGTCAGCTACTGAGCTAGTGATCCCTCAAGACCTAGTATCCTTGAAGTTAGAGCAAGAGCCCAAGTATAGCAGACAAACTGGGCTCAAGAAGGACCCTTCTTAAACCTGACTTTTCCTGGAAGAATACTGCTGAGAACTGACCTCTGAAAGTGCTAACAAGAACTCCGAGTCTATTTCATAAAGAGAAGATTCATCATGGGTCACAGTGACCGAGTCTATACTGGACCAAAGCCTGGAAGCAACCTTAATAAACCCATTTCTGATAGGATATCAGAATTCTGTTTCTATAGAAAAACTTGACTCAAGGAAATTGTGAAAACAAAACAAACAAAAATCCTCAAAACAACCAGTTCCCACTAAAATCAGAGATAAAATATTTTCTGGTCTCTTAGAATTTTACAGACTTTAGTGTAAAATATGTATTGACATTCCAAAGATTGCTTTTTCTTTTCTCCTAGTTAAAATTTCAGATCTCTGAGAACAATATCTCATCTTTTTTTTGAAGCTAGATTTATTCTTGCAAATGGCCAGCCATTTAGCACTAAGTGAAAATATAGTCATGTAAATACTTTTCACAAAGACTTCTCTATTACCTTAGTTAACAGATCTGTAGAGTGATGACTTGTGCTTATTCCTACAAAACATATTAGGTATTTTAACCAAGCAATAATGCAAAAAGGCAGTGTGTAGAATATAGGAACTACTACATATTATCAAATAAAAAAAGCTCAACATACTTGTCAACCCAACACTTTTTATTTGTTTGGAAATTGTCTTAATTGGGATTATCGCTGCTCTGATCAAAGACTATGGCCTTACGGATCAAGTTGGTTTATTTGACTTATGCTTCCCCATCCATAGTCAATAACTGAAAGAAATCAGAACAGTAACTCTAACAGGAACCTAAAGGCAGGAGCGGATGCAGAGGCTACAGAGGGATGCTGCTTACTGGCTAGCTTTCCATGGCTTGATCAGCCTGCTTTCTTATAGAACCCAGGATCACCAGCCAATGGTGGCCCCCCACACATCAATCACGAATTTTAAAAGTGTTCTGCAGTCTTGTTCACAGTCCAGTCTTACAGAGGCATTTCTCAACTGGGGTCTTTCCTCTCAGATGATTCTAGCCTGTGCCAAAAGCTGATATAAAATTAGCTAGCACAGAAATTATTCTTTACATGCTTTTATTTTTATGCAGTTTCCCCAAGCTGCAAGCTTTATACTTTGTTCTTTAATGGTTATTCCTATGTCTCTGCTGCATAGTCTACCATTATTTTCTTTGCTCCAAAGTCAAAATTTCTGGGATAATTTTGCCCATAACTAATTATGGTTAACAGCTATAACGGAGTTTACACAGCCAGAGGAAGAGTTCCATGCAGTCAGGGCTTGGTTGTTGGAAATTTTCTGAATATAAGAAAGGATCATCTCAAACATGGGAGCTTGTTCACAAAGTTTTGTTCCAAGTGACTGCAGTTTCTCAATTCCAGGTCAAATGTGATTTTTATGGAATATTATGACCAGACTGTTCTAGCAACACTAATCATGTCACCAAATTAGTGACACAATGAGGGGGATAAAATGCACACTGTATTTGTAGGCTCTGTGTTCTGTCATCTTTCTCTTAGCATCCTTCTAGCATCTGTCGGACTTGTAGGAATGCTGCAGTATTGTTACCCTGAATTTGAAAAGCTGCTTCCATGCCTCAGCAAATGTCAGTTCCTTGGCTTTGACACCAATTCTATCTCTTTAGCTTGTATCATTGTCGACAAACGGTTATGATTATTCTGTTTTGTTTCCATCTGGGTTGAAAGGAAAATAAGCCCCTGGACAAGCAAGCATTTGAGTCACAGGCTTTTTATGGAAAACAGAGAACCACTGTGTGTTGGGAATGCTGATGGGAGCAGCTCAGGCATGGAGTCTGGCCTCACACTGTGCTACCACCTTCCTTCTGGCTAACAGCAGCGATTTTCTCAGTGTCTGTGTCATTCAAGTGTCTAGGTTATTTGGCAATGATTACATTGCTGAACTTACATGAAAGTGGGAATTCTGAATAAACAAAGAAATGGGGAGAGTCTCAGGCTAACAAGGATTCTGGGAATTGTGGTGTGTCTGTGTTCTTGCTAGCTCTCAAAAGTAGCCTCCAACAGCCTCCTTACCATTAAGGACTTTCTTAAGCTGTTCACATCCAACTTCTCCCTGTAGACACTAAATGTCTAATGATTCATCTGCCACCACTCAGAGCTTGGAGGCATCATGGCATTGTCACAGTTGCTACTCAGAGTTAATCAAGTTTCAAGTCAGAATACACAAGCTGTGTTTCACTAACTTGCTAAATTAAAAACTCCAAAATATTATTAAACCTCAATAGTGTTTTTGATACTTTCCAAGGGTGAGAGAACCTCAAATATATAGCCATGTGTTATGTGCAAAGGCTTTTCTTGGGCAAGAAGTAAAAAGAACCTCAAAGTGTATCTGGTTTTCCAATGAGCAGTTATTGTTCATATAAAACAAAAGGATCATGCATCAGCAATTCCAAAAAGCTCAATCTGGTATGTCACCGAGTAGCTACAGTGTTTTGCTGTCCAATAGAAAAATTTGGATAGTTGTATTTTACACTACAAAATGGCTGTGAACCTGTGGAGACCAAGGGCAGAATGTTGTGGTATCGATGGGAAGTGTCTCCCATAGCCCCATGTGTCCTTAGGACATCATTCACAGCTTGTGGTGCTGTTTATAAAGTTGGTGAACCTTTAGGAAGTAGAGACTTATTGGAGGAAATGAGTCACTGGGGGGCAGACCATGAGTTCTGATAGCCTGGCCCCTGACTGAAGGTACGGGGTGATTAACCAACTCAAATCCTTCTACTAGGCCTTGAAAAGTCTCTCATGACCACCTTCTGTGTATATACCTAATGTCAACATAATAGGCCATGCTCGTCTCCAGCCCAGCTTCTTGCCTTCTGTTTTCCAAGTTTGTCTGGCACCATCAGAGCATGTTGGCTATTTTAGGAGCATACTGTGCATGTTCTCACCTTCAAGGTTTTGATTAAATTTCTGAATCTACATGGAATCTGCTTTCCGTGTTCTCTACCAGTTAAATGAGTGCTAGTCATTCAAGAGGAAATCGAGACAATATCCTGCTGTTTAAACTTTATCTTTTCCCTTCCTGTACACCAAACTACTATACCAAAAGTGACCTCAGCCACCTCAATTCTTCCTTAATCTCTGTCTGGCATCTACTTTAATATCCACTATGTCATAGTTTTCTGCATAGTGAGAAACTAGGTTTAACTCCTTTGCTGGCGTTTAAGCTAAAGCTAAATTTGTCCACCATGTGGTGATTCCACTAAGGAGGGACCTGGGTGTGTTCTAGGTCATCACTGTAGTAGTAATTTTTCTTGTTAGTGAAAAAAAAAGCTACCTAGCAAGCAGCAACTAGAGGAAGGAAAGGTTTATCTTGGCTTAGTTTTCGATGGGATAGAGTCTATCATATTGGGGAAAGTATCATGGCAGGAGTGTGAAGTGTCTGATCACGCTGTGCCTATGGTCAAGAAGCAGAGAGAGGTGCAGAAGTGAGGTATGCCTATCAAAACTGAAGGCCTGTTCTCAGGGATTTATCTCCTTGGATAAGTCTCTGCCTTATGAAAGTTCTACAACCTAACAAGCTGCACCACCATCTTGGGGGCCATGTGTTCAGATTCATGGGATTATAGGAAACAGTTTCCTTTTGCACCGTGGCCAGCATTCTGCCCTTGGTCTCATAGGCTCATAGCAATTTCATAGCGCAAATACATCTATTCCAGTTTCAGAAGTCTCAATGGTGTTTAACAGTCCTAACACTGCTCAAAAATCTCATGATATACAAGCTAATCTCTCCCCAATGAGGCCCTGTAAGATCAAAAACAAGTCATAGACCTGCACTATAGACCAGCACAAAGTAAATATTCCCAATCCAAAGGGGGAAGGGTGAGGAGATTGCACAAATATAGGCCAGGGAAGATCAAAACACAGCAAAGCAAACAGTAAATCCTGCACCTCTGTGCCCACCATCTGACATGCATAATGACATCATCACAGAGCCAAATATCATTGGGCAGCCCTTTGTGCTCCTCTGCTATGGCAGATGCAGCTTCTTATTTGGGCCAGCTTTACTTTATGCCCACAGCTTTCCTCAGCAGATGTCCGATGATTTTGGCATTCCAACATGCTTTGGTCTCCATCATGTCCACTTAGGTTTCTCCTTAGAACTTTACACAGTAGTCTTCCCTGAGCCCCTTGCAGATAATCTAGCTCTGCAACACCTTGCCTGGCCTCTGTGATGTTCCAGAAAGTTAGTGCTAGCCTCCATTGCCTCATTGCTTTTATATCTTGCATAATGCAAAACTACTATTATATGAATAATACTAGCATGTTGTATTGTCAACCAGAGATATATTTCCATCTCTAGTTGCAGCATCTTCCATGTGCCCACCTTAGGAAATATACCCTAGATCAGTGGTTCTCAACCTTCCTAATGCTACAATCCCTTAGTGCAGGTCCTTATGTTCTGGTGACCCCACCATAAAATTATCTTCATTGCTACTTTATAACTTAACTTTTGCTGCTGTTATGAGTTCTAAGTGTAAGCATTTGTGTTTTCTGATGATCTTAGGCATTGGAAATGACCCTGTGAAAGGACCATTAACCCCAAAGGAGTCAAGACCTGTGCCCTTCCCCCCAAGCCTTGATCAGGCCTGAGAGACCTTGTTTACCACAACAGACCAAGTGATAGGATTAGGATCTAGGTGGAGTTACCCACCTTGGCTGCACAGAACACAGAAGCAGAACTGCCCCTGGGCTTGCCTTGAGACATCTCCAGCCGTGACCTGGAACGGATTATGGATTATCCCACCCATCTCCGGCTGAAACCAGGAGGGGTTGTGGGTTGGGTCTTCCCCTTTAAATTGAGAGCTGAACATTAAAGCTTTGAGCCTTGATCAGAGAACTTTGTCTTGGCTTCATCTCTTCTCGCCCTCTGCCCCCTTTCATTCCCAGCCCCCTTTCAGGTGAACCCAGTTGACTTGTGGCCGTGGGCGGCTACGAAGACCCACAGGTTAAGAACCACTGCCCTAGATGCTGAAACCTTCATCAGCATCCTCACTCATTGTTTTCCTTTCAAGTGAGCTCTTATTTTAAGTAGATGGAGCCTCCTTTGGGTGGTATCTTGCCCTTTCTATTATCCCATTAGAAAAAGTTATCACTAGGATTTGGAACCAATAAGATACTTGATTCTTGAATTAACACGGCCAGAGACCTTATAAGATCTCCTCCGGTCCTAGTAGAGGGCCCCTTCAGCATGGCTAGATAACTGACTACTGGTAGGCAAAGCTTTCTAAGAAAGATTTGGTAGGCAAATGATGCTCTTTGGCCTGTTCTCTCACCATTCTCGGTACTGATCTGAGAACTCAACTTCATCCACTGACCCTAGCCCCACTCCTCCTTAGAGCATCTTCCTGTGACATCTGCTACATCAGAGCTGAGAGGCTCTGATCTATGTACCTGTCACATGTTCACATTGTGAGTGTGTGCACTTCATGAGACATAATAATTGAGCAAAAGGCAAACTCCCATTTGAAAGCCTTTGACACATGGTATACAGACATAGTTCCCATGCTTAAACACAGGGAATTGTAGAACTGTGTCAATTACTTCAGATGTCAAAGGTAACTTGTACATGTAATGAAGAGCTCCAAACTCCAGAGACCCTTCCTCAAGCCTCAGGACATTGCGGCCACCCAAAGATCACAAGAAACCATACCTGGATGCAATCAGCAGAGGTTTATTAGGGAAAGAGCTGGCAGCCAGCGGTCTGACCAGGTACTCGCGCTGGAGTCAAGGTCCGACCCCCACGGCCAGTCCTTGGAGGGTTTTAAAGGGAAAAACCACAAACCAGGGGAGTGGGAAGGGGGGTGAGGGGTTGTCAAGGATACAAAACATGAAAACAGTGGAACAATTCAGAGGTACTCACCCTAAATGATTAGTGTCATGTGGAAATCGCCCTGCATTCTTCTCAAAAATGTGGTTTTTACCATGCCATTGTGCCCTATCCTGCCATTTCAGATTACTATCTTTACTTTTTCTGGCTATAGGGCTATAGCCCCACCTAGGTGGTAGCATCTTTATCTGTAATCAGGAATGTCTTCCTGCCTTGAGCCTCTCCCACCTGTGGGAGAGGCTTGAGGAATGTCTGCATTTTTCCTGCTCAGGTACTCTCGAAAAAGTAAGTTTTTCTAAGGCAAGAAATCTACACATATTTCATAAAATGGCCTTTATAATTTTTCACTCTACAGTAACATCTAGAAGACAACAGCCAGTTTTCCATTGCATTGATCATATGTCTAGAAATACTGTAGGCTTGCATATTACAAATAGTAGGTGATAGAGATAATTACAGATAATTAACTTTCAAAAAACATTTACTGGAAGGTATCAGGCACAAGGCAAACCTTAAAGATAATTTCTAATTAATAATTCATTTTGTCACCCTTGTGTTTGTTCTCCATCTTTATTTAACTCGTGGTCCTCAGAGTTAGATATTTAAAGAGGGCTGGTAAGATGACTCAGCAGGTAAATACATTTGTTAAGCAAGCTTAATGGCCTGACTTTGATCCCAGATCCCAACAACAGAAAGATACAACCCCTGAAACTTCTTCTCTGGCCTCCACAAGTGTGCCATACTATCCATATGCTGCATTCTACCTCATACACATAAGCACACACAAATGCAGTAATAACAAACAATTGTTTTCAGAAAGTCAAATTTAGTTGCTGTAATCTGGTTCCTATTTCTGACTAGTCAATGCTATTCTGTTAATAGAAATGAAAAGTGTTCCCCAGGCCCCTCCCCTTTACACAGCCTAGTCTTGTATGAAAGGCAATATCAGATTGCCCGTTGTTTGACTTTAAATGCAACCCAACACTTAAGAGTTCATTATCAATCATAAAACAGTTTTTCTCTTTGTTCCCACTTGCCCTGGAAATTGCCACCTTACATGTGACCAGCACTGTAGTGGATAATATGTTGAAGTATCTGTCCACTCATTCTTTCATTCTGTGTCTTGTTTGTCTGGGCAAAATAAAAACAGAAGTGAAAGTATGAGAGTAGCGTGTATTGAAAAAGCCTAAAGAGCAGGTTACAGGCACCGATGCCTGCCACAGCTCCCTCACAAGGATGCTGAGGATCATTGAAAGTGTACAAGGTCAGGGACCAGGAGACAAGGTTCCCAGGATAAGTGCTGCCACTGACTCCCATGGTTTGTGATGTCAGGGTTTGAGCTGAGATGGTAATGGGTGGGGTCTAGTTTAGTTAGAGAAGATGCTCTCAGCATAACTAGTCTTCCCCATTGTGGTTTTGAGATGCTGGAGATCAAACCCAGGCCATCTTAGGTGATCACTGTGCTTCTAGGGTACATCATCAACTAAAAATTCTTTTAAAATATTTTGACTTTTTCTTTTAAATTAGCAAAAGACTGGGCTTTCACGTTTACATTTTCACATACACTTGGTTCTTATTGGTCAGGCTCCACCGCTCTACTCCCTTGCCCCTTCCTGGGGCCCTTCTTCCTCCAACGGCCTGTCTTCTGCTTCCACATCATGTTCTCTATTACCTTTTCTCTTTCTACCCCTCTTATGAACAAGCTTTCCCCCCCCCCCCTAGTTTTATGACCTGCTCCCCAAGGCATCTATATCACATATATAACTATTAAAACTGGAATCCTCATATAATACACATGGTACTTTCTTTCCGAGTCTAACTTATTCTGCATAGCATAATAATTTTGAGATCCCATTTATGTTCCTGAAAATGCCCTGGCTTTATTTTTCTTTCCAGCGGCACAAAATTCCACTGTATATTATACTACTCTTTTAATCCACTTATTTGTTGATAAACATAGAAATGTGTTTCATTTCGGGTTATTGTGAATACTACAGCAATAACATGGGTGTGTAAATATTTCTGTGTTGGACTTAAAGTCCTTTGGAGTGGTATACCTAGGCAATGCTAATTTTTGCCATCGATTGCATTTGGCTTTGACTTGTTTTTGTTTTTCTGAAACCTTTATGTGCATTGATTAAGTTATTTATTCTATAACTCTTAGCTTGTTCAACAACTTTTCTCTTATCAATTTTTTTTAACTGTTCCCTAAAGTTTTTGGTAAGTTGTACTTCATTTTCATTTAGTGTTCAAGTTCATTCTTGACTTCTTCAATGAATCACTGCTTGTTCAACAGTCCTTCAATTGCCAAGTGTTTGTGTGTGTTGGTGATTTCTCTTGGTGATATCTAGATTTGTTTTGCAGCATTCTCATAAGCTATGGACAATTGTTTCTATTATTTTCTAGTTATTAATACTTGCTTTGTGACTATAATGTGATCAGAGAAGGTACAATAATCCTCTAAGAAGAATGTGCCTTTAGTATTTATTAGATGGAATTTTATATTGTTTCCAGTTATTCTATGGTGCAGTTTACATCTTACAACTGTTGCTGAGTTTTAGATGGAAGACCTGTCTAGAGATGAGAATGGAGTTCTGAAGAGAGGCATCAGGACTGTCTTCACCTTCATGGCTTTTCATTTTTTTTTTTTTTTTTAATAAAATTGGGAGCTCTGATTCTTAGTACGGAAGTAAATACAATAGTTATATCTTGTTTTCTTTCTTATTACTATTGAGTAATAAGTGAATACTAATTAACAATAATTCTAGTTAGTCATAATAACATGTAGTGTGATTTATGTTATGTACCTGGCCCTTTAAAGGATCCCCAGTTGCTAGTCAACTGGCCCTATAAGAATTCTTATATATGTGAACTGCTTGATACTATGACCTTCAGTGTTGGTTGCCTCTTGGATTTCTGGGAACCAGATATGAGATAAAAAGCCAGCTGAGGCTGGGGGGGGGTGTAGAGGTGGGGTGGGAATGGGGGCTAGCAGAGTGAGAAGAGAAGGCAGGTGGTAGGGAAGATATTGTTAGGAGAGAGTGGAGCCAGGAGAAGCTGAGCAGAGCAGATAGACTAGAATAGTTATTATAGTTTGGAGTTGCAAGTATTTTGAAGACTGGGAGTAGGGACTGTTGAATGAAACTTTTGAGGAGCTGAGGGAGGAAAGGTTGGGAGAAACATTTGAAAGGGCTGGACTGGAAACTGAGGAGGGCTGGAAAGGAGTTAAGAAAACTAGTTACTATTTGTAAAAACAAAAATATTCTACAACAGCACAAATTAGTAATAGTAATACTAATTAATAACAATTGCAGCTTTTCTATATCTACGGATCTCTTACCAGGTCTCCTCTTGCCTTAGTTTCTTTCCTATGCTGTAATACGGTTTAAGAGAGATGGAGTATTCTTGACTCACAATTATAGTCTGTCATTATGGGGACATCAAGATGGCAGGATACTGAAGCACGTAGTTACATTACATCCACAGTTAAGAGCAGAGAGCAATGAATTAACACATACATTCTCATCTTTTCATTTTGTCCAAGGCACAGCCTGTCAAATGGTACTACCCACATGGTGTGAGTCTTTATATCTCAACTGACTCAATTTAAAAATTCTCTCACAGATATGCCCATAGGTCAATATAGGCAATTGCTCATTGCCACTCTCTTCCTAGTTTATTTTACATTCCATCAAGTTGATAGTTAAAACTTCCACTTTTGTTCAACCTATCTGTTAATAAAAAAATTTATTCTTCCCTATGCCTCCCCATATCTATCTATCTATCTATTCTTTTAAATATTTTCTGTAATGCTGCCTTGGGTTTCATGAAATGCCTTAGTTTATGCTTCTCTTGAAATATTTCTCCATCAATTTTTAAAGATGAATTTACTGTGTATAGCCCTCATGGCTGCAAATTATTTACTTACAGGCCTTGAAATACATCATCCAATGACTTCTGGCCTTTAGAGGTGCTTTTGAATATTGATGGTACTCTGATTTGTTTGCCTTTATGGGAGAGGTGGAGTTCTTCCATTAAAACTTTCAATGTTATTTGTTTTAAAGTGCTTACATTTATCTATCTATCTATCTATCTATCTATCTATCTATCTATCTATCTATTATCTGTGTGTATGTATGCATATGTGTGCACTTACCACAGGACATATATGACTTGTAAATGTCAGAGGAAACTTTTATTAGAGTCTATCTTTCTACTTCGTGATCTCCAGAGCTTCAGTTGAAATTGCAGGGCTTAGTGTCAAGCACCCTGAACCACTGAGTCGTCTTACTGGCATAGTTTCTTTGCTTTATATTTTTGAAATCTTGACTATGATACATCACTCAAAAATTCTCTATTCATGGTATTTAGTAGTATATAATAAATGCCTCTTTACTGTCTGTTCCTTTTTCTGATTGTGAAACTCTATGCTATACTTATTTGATACATACTGACCAAATTGCCTATGACTATCTTTTCACCTCAGTTCTTTCTTCTACCCCACAGAGACTTAGCATTGATCTCTAAGGTGTGTCCCAGAGTTCTTAGAATGATTATTAATCTTTTTGTTTTACAGTATAGCACTATGGTAAAGTATATGCAGCTGTCAGAATTACTGTAGTACAATAATTGGAAAATGACATATACTGAAAGAAGGGCTCACCTTTTTCCCTGAATACCCATGATCCTCAAATCATTACCATCTCCCCTTTTCAATCTGCCTCCTGGTTCTTGTCCAGGTCTGTTGCCTTCTACCCTTTTAACTTGTCTACACTTTAGCTCTGTGTGCACTCCCTGAGAATATGACTTACAGTAGTCTCCTGCCTTGGCCTTGGATAGTCCCTAGAACATCAGTGCTTCCCTCTTTTGTGTTTTCTGGCCCTAGGCTGCCAGTGCCTACCCACATCTCTCTCTCATTTATAGCTTTGGGAGGGACCTCAGTCATGCCTCCATCACTGTTGGTCACATCTGGCTGTAACATCCAGCTTCCAACATCTCATAGAGTCTTTCAGTTTTAGGAAAGAGAGTTGGTGTTTCCATGGAGCTCATCGTGTAACATGCTGGCCTCTCATCTATATTTTACTCCTTTTTCTCCCAATCCTCCCAATCCTCTCTTCTCCCAACCTTCTTTCCTACAGAATCATAAGTATTCTTAACTCTACAAAGCCAAAACTCCATTTCCCAGTCATGATCTTAGTGTTACTGTCTCTTATACAGTAAGGCATAACTCAGCAGAAACTCACATAAAATAAATACATTTAAAAAGTAACAAAGAGGAGAAGTGAAAATATGTCTACCACAACAGATGTACAAAACTCAACAAAGACATTAAACAGCTATGAAAAACACCAAACCACTATGAACTCTCAACAAGTTAACCAGAAGCAAAAGATATTAAGAGCTGACACAGGAAGATTTCATAGTCCCACTTCTTAAAAGAATCATTGATCACAAGGAAGAACACACCACACACACACACACACACACACACACACACACACACACAGAGAAAAAGCAAGAAAATCAATTTACAACCTAGATAAGAAAGTTATAACTATACATGAAATGGTCAGTACTTGGAGGAGATATATAAAACCATGAAGGCAAGCATCAGCAAGAAAAAAACACAATATAGACATGCTAGTAATGAGTCAACCAAGCAGGTAAAAACAAAGTGGAAAGTATTAGTCAGAAGACCACACGGAGCAAATGTATAGTAGAGTATAAGACAGTAACCCACTCATTGGTTAGCCATTCTCTTAGTCCCTGCTCCATGTTTATCCCTGTGCATCTTGTAGGTAGGACAAATTTTGGACTGAAGGTTTTGCCAATGGGTTGATGTTCCCATCCTTCCACTGGAAGTCCTGCTACAGTGGCCACTTCAGTCTCTATATATTTCACTGGTAGGAATCTCATCTATGACCACCAGCATAGACTTCCTGTACCCTTCCTCATCCCAGGTCCCCAGCTGCCCCCCACTAATTTCGATTCTCACTCCCAGCACTCATCCATGCCCCTCAACACACACATCATGATTGCCATGCCCATAAACTTCCTCACCCTGTCTCCCACCTAGTTCTCTCTCTTTATCCACCTCTGATGAGTACTTGGTTTCCTCTTCTGAGTGAGATTCATGAATCTTCCCATGGGCCTTCCTTGTTACCCAGTTTCTCTGGGTCTTTGGATTGTAACATGGTTATCCTGCACCCTATGCATAATGTCCAATTATAAGTAAGTACATCCCATACAGCTCTTTGTGGGTCTACACTCAGGACGATAGTCTTTTTTTTTTTTTTTTTTTTTTTTTTTTTGGTTTTTCAAGACAGGGTTTCTCTGTGTAGTCCTGGCTGTCCTGGAACTCACTCTGTAGACCAGGCTGGCCTCGAACTCAGAAATCCGCCTGCCTCTGCCTCCCAAGTGCTGGGATTAAAGGCGTGCGCCACCACCGCCCGGCAGGACGATAGTCTTAAGTTCCACCATTTGTCTACAAATTTCATTTGCTGAGTACATAGTGTTCTTTCCTATCTCTTTTGATTAGTTTTGGTTTAAAGACTATTTTGCTAGATACTAAAATGGCTATACCAGCTTGCTTCTTAGTTCCATTTGCTTGGAATATCTTTTTCCAACTCTTTACCCTGAGATAATACTATCCTTGATGTTGAAGTATCTTTCTTGTGTGAAACAGAAGAATAGATCCTTTTTCTCTTTCATTCTTTTAGCCTGTCTTTTTTATCAGAAAATTAAGGCCATTCGTATTGACAGATATCAATGAGCAATGACTGTTCATTACTGTTATTTTGTTGTTGATGGTGGTGGCTGTGTGTGTTTGTGTGTGTCTGTGTGTGTGTGTGTTTGCGTATATGTGTATGTGTGTGTGTACTTCCTTCCCTATTGTTTTTTTTCTGGTGTGAGATTATTTATTCCTTATGTTTTCCTGGGTTTAGCTTATCTTCTTAGGTTGGAGTTTTCTTTCTAGACCCTTCTCTAGGTTGGTATTTTTAGATCTCTATCATTTAAATTTGGCTTTATCATGAAATATTTTATTTTCTACATCTATGGAGATTGATTGAAAGTTTTGCTTCTTATAGTAGTTTGGGCTGGCATCTGTGGTCTCTTAGAAATTGCTGGACATATGTCTATTCCCTTCTGGCTTTTAGGCTCTCCATTGAGAATTTGTGTGTGATTCTAATAGGTCTGCCTTTATATGTCACTTACTTACTTTTTATCTCTCTCTTACAGCTTTTAATATTATTTCTTTGTTCTGTATGTTTAGGGTTTCTATTGCTGCAATGAGACACCATAACTAAAAAGCAAATTGGGTTTGTTTGGTCTATACTTTCATATTACTGTTCATCATTGAAGGAAGTCAGAACAAGAATTCAACCAGAGCAGGAACATCAAGAGCTGATGCAGAAGCTATGGAGAGGTGCTACTTACTGCCTTGCTCTCTGTGGCCTTGTGCAGCCTACTTTCTTATAGAACCCAGGACTACCAGCCCAGAGATATGATGACCTACAATGTGCTAGGCCCTCTCTCATTGATCATTAATCAAGAAAATTCCTTATAGTGAGATCACATGGAGTCCTTCCCACAACTGAGACACCTTTGTCTTTTTTTATTGGATATTATATTTACATTTCAGATTTTATCCCCTTACCCCATTTCCCCCACCACCCAGGAACCTCCTATCCCATCCCCCCTCCTTATGCTTCTATGAGAATATGCCCCCACCTACCCCCCGACTCCCACCTCCCCTCCCTGGAATTTCCCCCCACTTGGTGTTCAGTCTTCATGGGACCAAGGATCTCCCCTCCCACCTATGCCTGACAAGGCCATCCTCCTGTACATATACAGATGGAGTCATGGGTCCCTCCCTATGTGCTCTCAGGCTGGTGATTTAGACCCTGGGGAGCTCTGGTTGGTTGGTATTGTTGCTCTCCTCATGGGGCCACAAACCCTTTCAGCTCCTTCAGTCTTCTCTCTAACTCCTCCATTGGGAACCCCTTGATCAGATCAATGGTTAGCTGTGAGCATCTGCATCTGAATATGTCAGAATCTGGCAGACCTCTAAGGAGACAGCTATATCAGGCTCCTGTCAGCATGCACTTCCTGACATCTATATCAGCATCTACCTTTGGTGACTGCACATGGGATGGATACCCAGGTGGAATGGTCTCCAGACGACCCCTCCTTCAGTTTCTGTCCAACACTTTATCTCCATATTTGCTCCTTTGAGAATTTTGTTACTCCTTCTAAGTAGGAGCGAGGCATCCACACTTGGTCTTCCTTCTTCATGAGCTTCATGTGGTCAGTGAGTTGAATCTTGTCTATTTCAAGCTTTTGGGCTAATATCCACTTGACACCTTCCTCTTTGATGACTGTAGCTTGTATCAAGTTGACACACAAAAGAAGCCAGTATAGTATTTTAATTACTATGTGCCAAGGGGATTTTCCTTTTTGGTTCACTCTATTTTGGTATTCATGTTGTACTTTTATAGGTATCTCCTTCTTTAGGTTATAAAAATTATTTTTTATAATTTTGTTGAAGACATTTTCTGTGCCTTTTACCTGAGTTTGTATTTATTCCTCTATGCTTATTATTCTTAGGTTTGGTCTTTTCATAGTGTCCCAGATTTACTGGGTATTTGTGTCAGAAGCTTTTTAGATTTAACATTTTCTTTGACTTACGTATTCTCAGTGTTTGAGATTACTTCCTGCATTTTATGTATATTCTGTTGATGAATCTTATGGCCGTTGTTCCTGTTTGAGTTTTTATATCTTGTATTTCCATAATAGCTTTAGTTTGGTTTTCTTTATTGATTCTATTTCCATTTTTTACATCTTGAATTGCTTCATTCATTTCCTTCCACTGATCTTGGGCTTCTTGAAGGGATTTGTTGATTTCCTTTTTAAGGACCTCTATCGTCTTCCTTCAGGCAGTTTTGAGCTTTTTTTCTTGTGCTTTAGTAACATTAGAAGATTCAGGGCATGCTGTGGTAGCTAGGCTCTAGTGAAGACATATTGCCCTGGATGTTATTGTGTTTTTATGCTAGTGCCTTGGTAGCTGAAATTGGGATGATTATAGGTCTTGGTGGTGATTTCTGGATTTGTCTTTGTTGGTGGTGCTTTGTTTCTTCTTTCCTATTTCCACTATAGATTTTGAAGAATGTGATGGTCGTGTGTTATCTCTTTTCCTGGTCTGTTCTGCTGGTATGATCATAGAAAATTTTTCCTGATATTGAAGGCTAGGATACTGAAATGAGTTGGGAGAATGAAGGTTGGTGGGGAAAGTCTTTGTGATCCATTGGTGATAAAGTCATACAGAGCACATAGGTTTTCTGCTGTGGAACTGGGGATGAGACTTGGGCGATTGGATCTGGAGGAGCAGAAGGAGACGTGTGGATCTACCATCAGCCTACTTGTTGCCTTGGCAACAATGGCCCTTGGGTTAGCAGGGGATAGCTGCTAAGATTGGGGACTGGGACAAAGTAACAAGTCAGAGGAGTGAAATTAGAAAGGAAAAGTCTCTGGGAACCACCTGAGATATAGGCAGGAGGGAAGGAAGACTGCAGCTGATATTCTGTTGCAGCATTATGGATAAGACTAGGGGATTAGATTTGAAGGGAAGAGGGCATGGTGAAGGTATTATTAATAAGGCACCTCCACAGACAGCCCTAGAGGCTCAGAGACAACAGGACACATAATCAGTGCCTGTTAAGAGGCAACATTTTCCCACAGTCGTGTGGCATATGCTTCTCCTGACCATGTACTACATACCCTGATAATAGGCCCCATTTCTCCTCCTCTCTCTTCTCTACCAGAGACAGCCTCTGTATACCTTCACTTCAGGTTACCCTCAAGAAACCTCCCACAGGAGACCTGTCACATGGTGTGACTACACATCTGCACATTGTACAGATGGTCTGCAATTGGCTTACCTGTCTTACCTATTTCCCTGACCTGCTCAGCTGGTGTGTTCACAGGAATTGCCTGCTAGTGTTCAAGACGGAGATTTGGGGGTAGAGTGGGGGTGGAGGAGATCTTTTTGACTCACTGGGGATGGAGTCAGAGAGGAGAGGACCACAGCAGGTTTTTGCCACAGAGCTGGGAATCACACTGGGGTGTTAAATCTGGGTAAGCTATAAAATGTGTGCATCCTCCTTCAATCTACTTGTTGCCTTGCCTGCCAGGCTTAGGGGCTGGGACAAAGCAAGAGCTGTGTTAGAAGGGAAAGATCTGTGGGATCTACAGGAGATGGGAGCAGGAGTCCTAGAGTACTGCCATGGGTTCATCTGCAGAGCAGGTGAGGAGACTGGAGGACTGGATCTGGGAGAACAGAGGGAGAACTCCCATTTCTTAATGAATATAAAGAATGTGGATCACTGCTGAGAACAGCAAAGAGGGGTTGTGGTCCAGCCTCTGGTATTTCAGTACTAGATAGAAACCTACCCCTGCCCTTCTCTTTGGAAGGGCCCTGTGTGTGCTCCTGAGCCTCAACTTCTCAGGGATGGTTTCTTTCTTTGCAAAATATTGACACTGTATCTAGGTCAGAAAGTAACCATGACTTCATTTTGTAAATTCACATTCTCAGATTCCCCCGTGCTGAAAATTTAGTGGAACTCAAAAGAAAACCAGAGGCTCTTAGGACCAAATTGCGCTACTTTTAAAATGCCTAAAAGAACTCCTTTCACTTAAAAAAAAAAAAAAAGCTTTATTATTCATCTCTGCTGAGTATCTTCCTCAAAATGGGCAGCCAGAACACAAGGATTTTATGCGTGTCCTAGCACAAGAATGGGAAGCTACCTGTGAAGATGATTCCAACACAATAGGAGACACCTGCCTCAGACTGGTTAAGGTGTTTTCCCACCAGTTCTTGAGAGAAAAGTAGTTCCAACAGCATTTACCCTTTCCAAAAAGTCACCTGACTTTGTTGTGATGACTTGAGGAAACCACGGGCTGTTAGCAATTACTGACACACCTATTAAGCTCTCAGTCACTATAATTTTCAGATGTTCAGGAACATCTTGATCATATTTATTGTCTCTAGAAATAGCCTACAAATAAGCATTCTGCTCTTAAGGACTAAGTTTACTCTTACAATAAGTAAATAAATTAGCTTAGAATTGAACAATGTGAACTGTCCTTGGTCCATAACATGAACTTGCATTCCAGCCACTATCCACATCCACCTCCTCAGAGGGAATTTTCCATTCACTCTTCTACACAATACTCTACTACCCGACTGACCGTATCATTTGAAATTATAGACAGGAGACAGTTAATAACCAGATCACTTTCACTTGTGGGCTATCACATTCCAAGGTAGTCATTTGCAATATTAGGTGGCAAAAATCACCAAGTGAAAGTGATCTGGTTATTAACCATCTCCTGTCTATAATTTCAAATGATAAGATGAGTGGGGATTCTACCTCACACCAGTCAAAATGGCTAAGATCAAAAACTCGGGTGACAGCAGATGCTAGGGAGAATGTGGAGAAAGAGGAACACTCCTCCATTGTTGGTAGGATTGCAAGCTGGTATAACCATTCTGGAAATCAGTCCAGCACTTTCTCAGAAAATTGGACATAATACTACCTGAAGACCCAGCTATTCCACTCCTGGGCATATACCCAGAAGATGCTCCAACATATAACAAGAATGCATGCTCCACTATGTTCATAGCAGCCTTATTTAGAGTAGTCAGAAGCTAGAAACAACACAGATGTCCCTTAACAGAGGAATGAATACAGAAAATGTGGTACATTTGCATGGCATACTACTCTGCTATTAAAAACAATGACTTCATGAAATTCTTAGGCAAATGGATGAAACTAGAAAATATCATCCTGAGTGAGGTAACCCAGTCACAAAAGAACACACATGGTATGAATACCCATGATACAATTCACAGACCATATGAAGTTCAAGAGGAAGACCCAAGTGTGGATGCTTCAGTCCTTCTTAGAAGGAGGCACAAAATACCCACAGGAAGTAGAAGGTAGAGGGACTTTGAAGGAAGAGAGGAGGGGGACGGGAAAAAGGAGAGCAGGATCAGGTATGAAAGAGACAGGGATGATATACGGAAGATTAGGAAATTAACAGAGGTGTGTAGCAATGGGGGATGGGAAACTGGGAGTAGCCACCAGAAAGTCCCAGATGCCAGGAAAGCAAGAGGTTCCCAGAACCCAATAGGGATGACATCAGATGAAATGTCCAACAAAGGGGAGAGAGAACCTGTAGAGACCATATCCTGAGGTTAGACACTGTCCCCAGTTGAGGAATGAGATCATCCACCCATCTCAAAAAAATACTCAGAGTTGCTCCTGTCTAAGAGAAATACAGGGACAAAGAGTGGAACAGAGACTGAAGGAAAGGCCATCCAGAGCCTGCCCCGCCTAGGGATCCATCCCATCTGCACACACCAAATCCAGACACTATTGCTAATACCAAGAAGTGCTTGCTGACAGGAGCCTGGTATGGCTGTCCCCTGAGAGGCTTTGCTAGAACTTGACTAATACAGATGCAGATGCTTGCAGCCAACCATCAGACTGAGCACAGGGACCCCAATGGAGAAGTTAGGGGACAGATTGATTCAAGGAGCTGTTGGGGTTTGCAACCCCATAAGAAGAACAATACCAACCAAATAGAACCCTGCCCTCTCCCTGAGCTCCCAATGACTAAACCACCAACTAAAGAGTACACATAGAGGGACCCATGGCTCCAACTGCACATGTAGCAGAGGATTGCCTCATCTGACATCAATGAGACAGGAAGCCCTTGGTCCTGTGGAGGCTCGATGCCCCAGCATAGAGGAATACTAGGGTGGTGAGATGGGAGTGTGTGGGTTGGTAGGTAGGTTGGGGAGCACCCTCATAGTATCATTGGGGAGGAGGATGGGATAGAAAGTTTTCACAGGGGAAGTCAGAAAAGGGGATAACATTTGAAATATAAATTAATAAAATAACCAATAAAAAATGCTCTATTTGCATCCATTGTAAAATGGGGACTTCAAATGAAATTCAGTTCATTCTTATTTAAGAGAGACTATGGACTCGCAGTTGTCATACATTTGTCCATTTGTCATCCAAAGGCCTTTTATTTTGCTATACAGGTTCAATAATTCCAATAGCTATCTTTTTCCTGATCCTAAGTCCAAAATGGAATCTTTCAACAGGTCTACTATTGGATTTCTGAGTCGACATCAGATTAGAGCAGTTTTCTTCTATTCTTGGTTTGGTACGATGTGTAAATGTAACTGTAAACAAACACTTTTACTACACTGGACTGGTCATGGGTTTGGTTGTTTGTATTATCAAATATTACACCATCTCTGCATACCTGATGCAATTTGACTAAGCTATGAAATATTACATTTTTTCATGATTCATTGGACTTATCTGCAAATACATTGCTTTGTATCTGGCATCTTTATTCATGAGTAAAAGTGCCCATCAACATCCCCTTCTCAAGGGGCTTTTAATATCTCACGATATATTATTATCAAGGGTACGTTGGCTCATAAATTAAAGTGGAGTGATCTTTCATTTCATTGTCTCAGGGGTTTTCAAGAATGGGTGTTAATTTTGCTTATACTGTTCGGTAGAATGCACTGCTGAAGCCATTCAGGCCCAGGATTTTTCTGACCTTAGTGGTGAAGCAGTCAGTAGATGATAATAATTGACTTTGGGGCTTCAGACAATTTAATGCTTGGCTATAATTCTTTAAGGGCCCAGTAGTTGTAAGCACCCATGCTTACCTACCAGGCCAAGCATACCTGATGTAGCCACCAAGAAATTAAAACAGGCTTGGGTTAAGGGGCCACAGCAAGGCTGAGGCTGTGACAATATTATTAAGAACAATCAGACTTTTTATACCCTTAGCAGAAACAGAATATGGTGGCAAATGCCAGGATCAATGCAGTTGTAGTTGCCAGGATACAATGATGTTTACAAAGTTTACAGGGTGCACAAGATTCATGTCTAAGATCAATTGTCCTGTAAAGCTTCCCTGCATCCTCGGCTTCAAAGAGAACATACAGAGAAGCACAAAATGGCCTGAATACTTCACTACCTGAAGGATTGCCTCGGTTTCTGTGGAACTGAAAGGCACACAGTACCCCAGAAGTGAAGTCACAGACTCTTAATTTGAAAAACCTATAACACATACTTCTCAAGGCAGCAAGCTATACCAGGCCCCATGGTTCACTGCACAGTATATTTCCAGTTCGCCTTTACCATTGGAGTTTAGCTATTTGGAGTCCCAGAAGAGGGTGAAGGAGTTTCTCCAACCACCACCACCAACTGCAACTCAAATTTTTCTACCGTTAACCTAGGGAGAATGTCAAAAGTGCTATTGAATGTGTCACATCATCCTTCTCCTTTAAGAACCAGCGGAACCTACACAGCCTCTCACAAAGAATAACTCTCAGTCCAAGCTTACTGACCTGAGTTCTGGCTGCTCAAAGATTTTGACTTGGTGATTTTATACTTCAGATGCCTTTAAACAGTTGTGCTTTTATTCTGTCCAGAGTGACCTATCTGAACTTAGACTACCATTCCTATGCAGTAACTCATTTTCTGATTTTCAAAGTAAAAAGATGGGTGTAGCTTTTCAGGGCTCTCATTTTTGGTGGCCCACATTCTCCCTACAACAATTATGCATTGTGCTAAAACTGCCATTTCTCATTGGCATCATTTTCAGTGCCAAAAAGAGCCTACATCCTTTATGCAAGTAAGTCCAAAAGGTATTGAGAAGTACCTACTGGCCAAAGATCCTATGCGAAGTCTGAAGACTAGAAAGAATATAGCAAAACTGCTCAAGTTCTACTCCAGGGATGACATCTATACAGGGAAAATCAGACCAGAATGTAGTTTAGGAGCTGGATTGTGTGCACAGAAACAGATAGCAGAGACCTTTTCTAGGTACACCGCTAATAGGTTATTGTTAAGTTTGGGCTTTCATGGAGGACCAGAAGTTACCCACCAAAGATTTTTGCTCTGTGGATCTTTTCCCCACAGATGGTGGAAATGCACATTATCAATAAGGCTAGTAACACCTCAAAGGTGATCATTTTTACTTATGTAATCAAACATATTCCAGTCATCTCAGAAATACCACTTAGATATTTAGCTACTTTAAACATGTTTGTTATTAAAACTGTTGACTTATTAGAGGGAAAAAGAAAACCTGTGCAAAGTTGAGTTGAAAACTGGACTTTTCTGAAGTTCTCTCATCCACAGTTTGGATGCATGGACCAATAGAGAAAAAAATATTGGACTGCAGTTTGACATCTGATAGTATAGTTGTTTGAATAAGAATGGGCCCCCATAGGCTCATGCCTTTCAATGCTTGGGCTCAGTTGGTGGAACTGTTTGGGAAGGATTAGGAAATATGGCCTTGGTTGAGGAAGTATGTCACTGAGGTTGGGTTCTGAGCTTCCAATAGCCCACACCAGGCTCTCCCTCTTTCTCTCCCCTCTCCTCCTCCTCCTCCTCCTTTTCTTCTTCTTCTTCTTCTTCTTCTTCTTCTTCTTCTTCTTCTTCTTCTTCTTCTTCTTCTTCTTCTTCTTCTTCTTCTTCTTCTTCTCCTCTCTCTCTCTCTCTCTCTCTCTCTCTCTCTCTCTCTCTCCTTGAAACCTGCAGATCAGATAGAAGCTCTCTGCTGTTGCTCTGGTCCCATGCTTATCTGCTACATTGCCTGCACCATGGTGTCCATGGACTCACACTCTGAAACTGTAAGCAAGCCCCCAATTAAATATTTTCTTTTATGAATTGTCATGGTCACTGTGTCACCTCACAGCAATAGAACAGTAATTAAGACAGATAGGATCTCTCTAAACTTAATTTTTTTATCCCAAAAATACCTCCCATAAAAGGGGTTTCAAATGCTCTGTATGTGGTTTGAAATGGTTCAATGACAGCATTTTTGTTTGTTTACTTAACAAGATTTTATTGAGGGAACATGACTGTGAATGAGATAAATATCTTATTTCTCTGACTGACATGTGTTTGAACAGTTGTGTATACTAATTTAGCCATATTTTCAAATGCAGCCATTACTTTCAGGATTGGAGTCGAATTTCCCTCCTCAACATCATCTCAACTAGGATAGCCAGCTGCAGAACTGGAGCCAGCACAAGCTAAAGCAATACAGCATTTTTTTTTATTAGATATTTTATTTACACTTCAGATGCCATCCCCTTTCCCCATTCCCACCCCCCTTAGAAAATCCCTATCCCATGCCCCCTTTTCCTTTTTGCATTTATACATTGTTTTAAAATAATGTTAATCATAAGCGTTATAAGTTTGGAATTGTTCAATCAGAGGTGTAACCCACTGACCAACCTAGATATAACAACTATCTTTGACTGGTGGAGATACATGAATATCTGCCTCCCTGTCTCCCCCCTCTTTCTCTCTTTCATCACCTAGCTTCTCCTCTCCTTCTTCTTCTCCTCTTCTTACTCCTTTTCTTCCTCTCAGTACTCCTCCTACCTTAGCTCCTCCTGCACATCAATCACTCTTCCTGTTAAAATGAAACTTTTCTCTCAAAATACAATTAGAGCATAATTATGCCAATTTGTACCAGTGAGGTACAAGATAGTCCTAATACCCCGTCCATCCTTTTGTTGACTAACCAGCACCTCTGTCATCTATCCTAACTAAAACATTTAGTTCTGAACCTGGCTTTAGGATGAATGTCAGCTGACGACCATCCACTCAAATCTTTTCTCTTACGGTAAATAGCTATAAGTTTTCAACCCCGTCAGAAATCCAGAATGACTGAGTTAACTATAATTGTGGGAAGCACAAAGCATAGCTTCTAAAACTTAGCCAATTTATAGAGACCTCTGAACACCTGAAAAGCCCCTATACTACCAAACGTTGGAGCATCAAATCTTCAGCCTTCTGGCCCAGAATCATCTGACAGACCTTGGTGATGCAGGATTATTAAGGACTGATTACTCTGTCTAGGCAGATATAATCAGTCGACTATTCTGCATGTGTGTCCTTTTCTGGACAGTAATTTGTCTGTAGATGGAGAGAGGCAATTCTTGCCTAGTGGCTGTCTCTCACCACAACTGGAGTAACTCCAAGGATGCTCAATTTCTTCTTAGAATCCACGACAGGAAGCTGTCAGGAGCAGACAGGTCTCTAATCAATATGAACATTAATATATAAATATTTGTAGCATCAGTTCTATGGACTTCTGATGTTTTGAAAACCAACTATCCATGTAAGGTAACCTGGACTGTTGTCTGTTCACTCCTCTCAGCTATTTCTAAATAAAATATGGAAAACACCCTAACAATAAACTCAAAGCCATGAATTTGCTATAGTCCCTTAATGTTCTGCGCACCTCCCATGTCCCCCCTCGCCCGTGGGAGAGAAACACGAGAGGCAGAATTCGGGTAGTTACCACAGATGAGGCTTTACTCTGTATCAGCAAATGTGGAAGACGCGGAAGGAGCGCGGAAGACAGGAAGGGGCCTAGCTTAAATACACCCTAGGGTGACGTATTCACTTCTGATTGGCTGTTCGCTCACCACCCAATATTACGCCTCGGGATTGGCCAGTGACTTTGGCGGGCTTTCTGCCTTTGCAGCTGCACAGTTACTTGTTTACTGCTGGGAAAACACGAGGACAGCGCCATCTTGGAATGGCACATACTGACTGCGGCTTCCTACATCTCTCCCTGTTTAAATTATTAATATGAAACAGCCTTTTGCCTATTAAACGCAGTACCAATCAAGATTTGAACTCAAATCCGATCAAGCAAACTCCATCTTGGGGGAATAAGCGATCAAGAGCTTATAGCCCAAAGATTTTCCCTTACCCTTCCAGGTGCGATGGAAACAAGTCCTCTGGGTGCAAGGGCTAAGGGGATGTAAAGAGGAATTGACACCCGTCCCTGTGCAATGGAGTACAGCTCCCAGGAGTGCAAGGGCTGTCAACCTACTATTCAGGTACCACAGCTATTCAGGCAAGGGCTGACTGGACTTAGACCTCTCATTGACCCAGTGCAATGGGCTGAATTCTTGGGGTGCATAGACTGAGGGTCTCAGTCATCGGCTACTTTCTTAGCCTAGATAGGAAATTTTAGGGAGAGATGCTTGCTCCAAGGCTGCAAGTGCTTGGGCACTAGCGGCCTTGTCACGTTTTTATTGGGCTTTGAGCCTACAGACCAACCCTCCATGAACACGGATCCACATCATAGAACTGTATCAAAACAGGCCTACCTTCCCTTTTAGAAAGAAAGAAAGAAAAGGCAGAAGAAATTTAAGAAGTAAAATCACCAGGGGTAACGGGGTCCATCTGTGTTCCATCAAGGCTCGAAATCCGGATCTGCAATTGGTGTTGCACCTGGTCCAACTTCCCATTCCACTTTCCTTTTAAATAAGCAGAAAGATTATGGCTTTGAGTAAATGTATCATTCACAAATCTCAGAGGTGTAATACCTAGATGTAGGGTCGCTGACACACAGCTTATTTGAATCACATCCGTGAGCTGCTCCACATGGGCTTGGAGCAAATCAACTCTCTGATTGACCAACAAAATGTCTGATGCCAATTATGCATCCACTTTCTGTAAAATAGTCAAAGCCTCAGAAGTCTTTTCTGAGTTTTGATTAACAACAGTAGCTGCTGTAACTTGATTAACCATAGCTAGGTCTAGTGATCCATTCCAACATTGTGCCAAAAAGCACGTAACATTCTTACAATCTAAGATATCAGAATTATTCTGAAAGTTGGATAACATAAAGAAAAATGGAGGGTCTACACACACCAACACTGGTTGTGCAGATGCATTCCTAAAACACCTTATTAATTTTAATGTTATTTAAATGGCTAAAGATATTAAATCTTGTAGCTGAAACATTTTGCACTTCATTAAATATACCATTTAACAAAACAAAGGCAGATACACCCTTTTTTAACATTTTAAACAGTGGCTACAACACATAATTTAATTGTGTTGAAGCAGGATAAACCCCAAAAAATACACATATGATTTAATTTAGGACTTACATCCCTTTGAAAACATTAAACAGAGGTTTAAATCCTCCTATGGTAAGCTTAAAATGAGGTTTTAGCCAAATAATATCTCTTAACAATTTTTAAAAATCACTACGAGCAAATCAAGATTAAAAGTAAACCATTTTCCTTTTGCATGTACACTCACAAGTCAGAAGATGGCGTTAAATCCCCACCACAAATGGTTGTGAGCTACCATGTGGTTGCTGGGAGTTCAGCTTTTATATTTTAAATTAAGTCCAGCCTTTAATGGCTGAGCCATTTTTCTAGCCCCAACCAGTCTCAAATATTGAAAGACACTGTCTTTGAATCCTTTTTTTGAAGTAACAAGTACTCTAAAAAATTTTTAAAGCTCGTTATATTGGAGCAATGGCTTGCAGAAAAAATTTCTTTAGAGAAATCTACTAATAAAGTATCACACAATGAATAATACACACCAAAAGATTTAACCTCTTACTTTTTTGTACTAAAGCAACAACAATATTTATATATATAAAATGTAAAACAATTAACCATTTTCTGAAGCAATTATTTCTAACAAATATCGCTTCATGGGCTCTTAAACATTATGAATAAATTTACTAATTGTAAATCTCACCTTTACCAGAAATGTAAAGGGATAATATAAAAAACATTTTTTATATTTATAAAATTCTATAAGCATTTATTAAAATGGCAGCTGGAATAGACAAGTTAGGTTGTGTAAATCTTAAATTTGAACTTTATTTTGGATTAATTTAATAACCAAACTTTTTAGTCCCATGAGAATATCGGATAAAAGCCAATCTTATTCTCTAATAATTGTTATACACATTAAAGGAATCCAAAGCATCTCATCCTCAACAACTCCAAATACAGAGGAATTAAAACAACCTGAACCGTACTCTATCAGCAGACACAGCTATATTCATGGAGGGAAGCAGGCATAAATTTAATTTCTGTAGCACAATCATAACCTTTAGCCCACAGACTGTTGTAAAATCTTTGAGTCTTAGACTTATCTCTCTTCTCACAAGAAACACAGAAATCTCAGTCAGCACATTTCTAGGATCTGGTCTGAAGACTCAGAACAAAAGGAGCTTAGCACCTGGGCTTCTGTAGTTCAGTCTGCATTTCTTAATTCAAATGTAAATGCACTTAACCTCCCTCTGCCTGCTCTGAGGCTTGGCTACGCCAAATTGTGTGGTTTTGGTTTTAGCTTAAAACCTTAAATTTAAACTGTAAACCTTAAAAGACACGTGTTGTATCTTTTCTCTATAAACATAGGCAAACCAAAAAACCAATCTTTAACGATGTAAGCAATCTATTTTTTCTCAAATTAACACCAAGTGGATTACCTTTATGTTATAAAGTTTGCTGCCACAAAACAAAGTGTAAAATCTAATGGACGGCTTGTACCATTTATGACCTAGGCTTTCGGCAGATGCACCTGAGGCCAGGGCAACCAACTAACTCTCTATAGCTTTGAACTAGGCAGTACTTCAGCATTTGAATGCACTGGCAAGAGAACAGTTCAAGATCTGACTATGGCCCACAGCGGTATACATATCGCCAAATGGAACTTCAGTATCAGGAGAATCAGAACCGTAATCTTGTAATCCAGCTTCGTTCTTCACAATCTGTACCAGCCACGCAGGGACCCAAATTAAATTGTTTTCACCTGTGGAATAAGCACAAACAGCCCCCCTCCCTGGGCCACAGCAAGCCCTTAGCCAACCTTGTAGCTTCCTGTTCTCACGAGGAACAATGGCTGCACGGCATTCAGCCGCGGCATCCTCAAAAATCATCCGTTCCATCACTGGCATTGCCTGCTCTAAGCCCGCAAGGCACTCCCCATGTGTCCCCGCACCCTTGCTCTGGCTCTGCTGTGCTGCAAGCCGCCACAGGTAGCAGAGCGCAGACTCCTGTGCAACTGGTCTGACCTGGGCCCCGTTGCAGCGTCTCTGTTCCCACAGCCCGAGCTGAGAAGCATGGCAGGGGACCCTCGAGCCCGAGAGAGCTGCTGGCGCCGGGACTGAGTGACTTAAGATCTTTCTTAGTCTTATCTCAGAACGGCTATCCTTTGCACAAGCGGCTACTTCCTCCTCTATGCTCTCCTCCTCGGAGCTGCCCAGTTCTTTGGAGTCAGGCTCCTTAATGAAGTACAGGGGGGTCCTTTTGACCTCCACTCTCTCCTTAAGCTTAATGGACTCTGCAGTAGCTCTTGTTCCTCTTGAGTACTCTTTTCTATGGCCAGGCTCCTTGGCCTGCCTATGTTGCCCAGGCTTTCTTGCCTGCTTCTCTTTTCCAAGCCCTTTGGCCTGATGCCGGCTAACACACCTTGGTTCTGGTATGCTAGAATGGCCCTCTTTCTCACAACACAAATAAGTTAAAAACAAATGCAATGCAACCAAGAGGCTAGCTAGTGGAGCGGCAGCAGTGAGTTTAAATCCGCTTGCCACAAACGCCACCCCAGGCATATCTTCCAAAGGTGTACCTCGAATCCTGTAGTCTTTTAACCCGCCCCAAAACTTGGGGGCCTCCGAGTTGCCTTGAAACTCCCGGGTTTCGGCACCAGTTGTTCTGCGCACCTCCCATGTCCCCCCTCGCCCGTGGGAGAGAAACACGAGAGGCAGAATTCGGGTAGTTACCACAGATGAGGCTTTACTCTGTATCAGCAAATGTGGAAGACGCGGAAGGAAGCAGAAGGGCTGAAAACAGGAAGAGGCCTAGCTTAAATACACCCTAGGGTGACGTATTCACTTCTGATTGGCTGTTCGCTCACCACCCAATATTACGCCTCGGGATTGGCCAGTGACTTTGGCGGGCTTTCTGCCTTTGCAGCTGCACAGTTACTTGTTTACTGCTGGGAAAACACGAGGACAGCGCCATCTTGGAATGGCACATACTGACTGTGGCTTCCTACACCTTAACTCATAGGTTAACCGTCCCAAATCAGTTAAAAAAGTTAAAAAAGGGCTGGGTCTAGGCATTGTATTCCTAAATGTTTTATACAGGCACAATGCCCATGAGCGTATCAATATTCATCTCATTTTTATATTAATAAGAGGCTCATACCAATGAAAACCTTAAATTTGAGATCAAAGTAAATTTTGTACCATTTAAGAAATTATAACTTCATCTTGATAATAATTATACAGATTTCTACCAATAGGTTATGACTATGCAATAAGTCCTAGCTAATCCCCCCTGTTCCAACAAAACCACTACTTGTCCCTAGAAAGACAGACCATTATTAACCACCTCAGTCCTCAAGTCCAGGGAATAGGGGCGCTGACTCTCCATTAACTTCTTCAAGCTGATTAAGGGCGTTGAGATTTTAGAAGAGGGGTGGGGGGAAGAGTAAGTTGATAAGCCTCTCATGCTGTGTCTTCACTGAATCCAGATGGAATTCCAGGACATCAGAGGTTTGGGCAGGTCTGCTCAGTAAGCTTGATGAGTAGATACACCAAGGCTGCGTATTCTGCAATATACAATTCTCAGAACAAGTTTTAGTATCAAGAGAAAAAAAAAATTTCCCACCCCCAGGGGGCTGACATTTTTTTTTAAAGATGTTGGTTCTGAAGACTTTTTTTTCCCCGCTTGTTAAAATTGGTTGTAGTATTTACGTTTCAGATTTTATCCCCTTAGCCTACTTCCTCCCACCACCCAGAAACCTCCTATCCCATCCCCCTCCTTATGCTTCTATGAGGCAGTGACCACACCTACCCCCCCTCACTATCCCCTCCCTGCCCTCACATTCCCCCCCCCCCACTGTGTGTTCATTTTTTTTTTTATGGGACCAAGAAACTCCTCTCCCACCTATGTCCGACAAGGCCATCCTCCCCTACATATACCTCTGGAGTCTTGGGTCCCTCCCTATGTGTTCCCAGGCTGGTGGTTTAGACCCTGGGGGGCTCTGGTTGATTGGTATTGTTGCTTTCCACCTGGGGTCAATAACCCTTTCTGCTCCTTCAGTCCTCTCACTAAGTTCTCCATTGGGAAACCCCTGATCATATCAGTGGTTAATTGTGAACATTGTCCTCTGAGTGTGTTAGTCTTTGGCTGACCTCTAAGGAGACAGCTATATCATGTTTCTCACATTATGCACTTCCAGCCATCCACAACATGGTTTATCTTAGGTGGCTGTACATGGGGTGAATACCCAGGTGGAATGGTCTCCTGATGGCCCCTCCTTCAGTTTCTGTTCCATGTTTTGTTTCCCTATTTGCTCCCTTGAGCATTTTTGTTTCTCGTTCTAAGTAGAACTGAGGCATCCCCTCTTGGTCTTCCTTCTTCATGAGCTTCATGTGGTCTGTGGGTTGAGTCTTCGCTAATCCAAGCTTTTGGGCTAACATCCGTGGAGATATGTTTGTGTAACTATCTTCTTTTGGGGTTTTTGGAAGAGTACTTTCTTGCTTTTTCTAGGTTGTAGTTTCCCTCCTTGTGTTGGAGTTTTCCACCAATTATTCTTTGAAGTGCTGGATTTGTGTTGAGATACTGTGTAAATTTGGATTTGTCATGGAATATTTTGGTTTCTCCATCAATAATGATTGAGAGTTTTGCTGGGTATAGTAGTCTGGGCTGGCATTTGTGTTCTCTTGGGGTCTGTATGATATCGGTCCAGGATCTTCTGGCTTTTATGGTCTCTGGTGAGAAGTCTGGTGTAATTCTTATAGGTCTGCCTTCATATTTTACTTTGCCTTTTTCCCTTACTGCTTTTAGTATTTTTTCTTTGTTTTGTACATTTGATGTTTTGACTATTATATGGCGGGAAGTATTTCTTTTCTGGTCTAAACTATTTGGAGTTCTGTAAGCTTCTTGTATATTTATGGACATCTCTTTCTTTAGGTTAGGGAAGTTTTCCTCTATAATTTTGTTGAGGATATTTACTGGTCCTTTTAGTTGGGAGTCTTCCCCCTCATCTATACCTATTATCCTTAGGTTTGGCCTTCTCATTGTGTCTTGGATTTCTTGTATATTTTGGGTTAGTAGCTTTTGGTATTTTGCATTTTCTTTGACAGTTGTGTCAATGTTTTCCATGGTATCTTCTGCACATGAGATTCTCTCTTCCATCTCTTGTATTCTATTGGTGATACTTGTGTCTATGACTCCTGATCTTTTTAGGTTTTCTATCTCCAGGGTATTGTCCTTTTGTGATTTCTTTATTGTTTCTACTTCCAATTTTAGATCCTGCATGGTTCTGTTTATTTCCTTTTCAAGTTTGTTTGCATTTTCTTGCAATTCTTTAAGGGATTTTTGTGTTTCCTCTTTAAGGGTTTCTATCTGTCTACCAGTGCTCTCCTTAAGTTCTTTGAGAGTGTTATTTATGTCTTTCTTAAAGCCCTCTATCATCATCATGAGAAGTGATTTTAATTCTGATTCCTGCTTTTCTGGTGTGATGGGGTGTTCAGGGCTTGCTCTGATGGGGTAGCTGGGTTCTGATGATGCCATGTAATTTTGGTTTCTGTTGCTTATGTTCTTGTTCTTGCCTTTTGCCATCTGGTTAACTCTAGTGCTGCCTGTACTTGCTGTCTCTGACTGAAGCCTGTCTTTCTAGTTATCTAGCTTGTGTCTGATCTCCTAGGGGTCCAGATGTCTCTGTGATCTTTTCCAGCTGCACTGATTACAGTGGTACCTCTAGGATGCCTCAGGATATGGTGCCTCCAAGGTAGTAGTCCAGCTAGGTGTCTGCTGTTCTGGGTGCAGTGTCTCCTCTAGAATATCTCAGGATATGTTGTCTGAAGCTCTGAGTTCATTTGTTCTTCTGTGGCTCTGGATTGAGTGGACCTTCCAGTATGTCTCAGGTGGAATCCGGGGTCCACACAACAGCAGACCTGGCAGAGGTCTGATCCAGGCCTCAGATCTGAGAACTAGTTTCTAAGACACTGTCCAAGTTAGAGCACCTGGGATCCCTGCTTCCTCTGGGTTCTTGGAGGTTGGGGACAGAGCTGTCACCCAAGATCTTCTCAGTGCTCTGGCCCAGACTGGAAGGAACCAGTGTTCCGGGCTGGGAGTGACTTCCTGGGTCCTTTTGGTTCCCAGTTACTCCCTGTTTAGGGCGGGCCCTGCTGTCTGCTTACCTAAGATACTGCCTGAGTTTGATCGATTGGGATCCCTGCTTCCTCTGGGTTCTTGGAGGTTGGGGACAGAGCTGCCACCCAAGATCTGCTCAGTGCTCTGGCCCAGACCGGAAGGAATCCAATACAGCATTTTTTACATTGACCTCAGTGTTCACAAGAATCATATTGTTCAGTGCATCATGACCATACATGAGACACATTCTAGAAGTTAGATCTGGAACACCAAGCAGACACCTATTTATTCTAATAAAAAGCTGTTCAACCTCATCCTGGGATTATAAATAAATACAAACCCAAAAGCAAAACCAGGAAACTAAATTGACCAACAAAGCTCTTGAACAGTAGATATTACTTCTGATTTTAGTGTCAGGTAGCAATAACTGACTGTTTTCCTTCCTACTGGAAATTCCCAGTGGAAGAAAAGGAGCTAATAATAAAGTCTCTTTTCTCTTGTTGAAAACAAAGAGGGCAGCAGGGATATTGGCTCATGCATAGACAGGTCACTTTACAGAAAAGCCATTCAAGCTAGGAAGGAATTTGTGTCCTGAGGATGCTGCATAACTTTTCTGAAGTGAATAAAGCTATAAACAGTAGTAAGAAAGCCTTTACAACTTACGGCCTTTGCAAGGGTTGAAGGCTATGAGCTAAGCAAGTTGTGGAATATAAGCAAATGTCTTTATGTTAGTCCTATCATCATAGCTCTTATTGCTACTAACTGCTATGGTTTGAATGCACAGTTGGGCAACCTAATGTGTATAAACATGGCAAGTCATGCAAAACCTTTTGGTTTTATGAAGGGCTACCTACCCATCACTCTCTTTTGGGGCAAGCTGACCAGCTCAACATGCAGCTTCATTTTCTACTTATTTCACTTAATTTTGTTAATATCATATAAATAAAAATCATTTCTTGGTGTCTCTGGGCATAACATGATGTACAGTGTGTATAGGGACTATGAAAATGTGAGCCAGAAAACGTGAATGCTCATTTTCAGCCAGATCATAAGAAAGAAAAATTCTTGAAGAATTATTGAAGAAAGTGCACAAGGGAGCATGCATGCATAGAAATTAGAAATTAAGAAATCAACAGTTTACTCAAGCTCCTAAAAATTTAAATATTTTCCCTACATTTTCTTATTAGCTTGCCAGAGTAACCTTCTTTTATTGGATTTTCATCTTTATTGCCACCAAAATAAAATAAGCCTTAGGCTTACTGCAAAAGAAAACAAGATCAAAATGAATTAAAAGAAAAATATGAAGCACTCTCATTCTCTGACTTAATGTTTTTAAAAGAATAAAAGATCAATCTCTCTCTCTCTCTCTCTCTCTCTCTCTCTCTCTCTCTCTCTGTGTGTGTGTGTGTTCTTTTAAAACTTAAAATAGTATAACTGATTTTTATCACATGGAAATTTAGGTTGATTCCAGTTCATCTCTGCTCTGGATAGCCAGGTTATTTCCAACTATATTTTTGTTGTTGTTGTTGAATGTTGGGTTATCTCTAGCCTGTTACTACTGTAATGTTGGTCATGGTAACAAACTTCCAGAAATTTAGTGTCTTAAAAGAATACATGGACCAGTGAGATGGCTTAACAGGCAAAGGTGCCTGTCACCCCAAGCCCGACCACCATAGATGGAGCCCCAAACCCACAAGGTGGAAGGAGAGAGCCAACTCCTGAGTGATGTCTTGTGACCTTCATATGTATACAGTGATGTGTTCCCCCTGCATACAAAGGTTAAATGGATAACATTTTTACAAATCATAAACTTGCTCTCTCTCAGTACTGAAGATTATAAATGTAAAATCTATTTTCTAAAGACAACATTCCAGCAGAGGTTTCTCCTTCTGGAAGTTCTGAGACGAGCATCCATTTCCTGCTTTAGGTCTGGGGAGATGCAGCAACTTGCCTGTTCACTTGTCTTTGCTAAAGTCTCTCTCTCTCTGCTTCTTTCTTATAAGGACACTGTTTATCACATCCATGGATCAACCTAGAAGATAGAGGGTAATCTTCTTGTGTTAAAATCTTCAACCTTAACTATCTATATGTTCTAAGTCTCTTGTCATGTGATTAACATTTTCATAGATTCTGAGGGTCAAGGCACAGATTTTTTTTTAATAATCAAACAAAATAAAAGATAAAGCAAAATCTAACACATCAGAATTGGACAAAACAAACAGAAGGAAAGAGTCGAGAGACGGCACACACATACACAAAAACAACTAAACAACCAAACAATCAAAACAAAAAAGCCCAGAAACCACTAGTTTGTACACACAGGAAACCTATAAGAACAATAAACTGGACACCATAAAATATAGGGAAAGGACCTGTAGGTTAAAAGCAAGAAGAAAATGTATAAAATATAATAAAATTTAAAAAATAAAAATAAAAGGAAAAGCTCTGATAAGACATTATGAGACAAGGAACCCCCAAAGATGCCATTGAGTTATTTCCTGTTCTACTGCTTGGCATGCAAGGATATGAAGATCTTAAACAGTTAATGATCACTCTACTATATACATACAATACATACATACATAAAACAGTTTTTGTAAACATTATAAGAAACACATAATATTTGTGGGAGATAGTAGGGAAAAAAGAAGGAAAATATTCTCTTTACATCCTCCACATTTTATAAACATCCACTGACATGTGTAAAGAAATGCAAAAAGTTATAACACAATTTATAACATAGCCTGAAACAAAGAATGATAGTATTCATTTCAGATACAATGACATTTCAATGAGTTTGAATCAAATTGAAACAGCTTTCCATCAAATAACATAAAGTCCGTGCTAGCAGTAGGATGAGAGACAAGTCAATTGTGGGAGTTTTATCAGGGCAGTGAAAAGTCAGCTTAGATCCAAGGAAATGAGGGGAAACTCACAAGGAGAAAGCTTCTCAGACAGAGGATGTGGGGTTTATATGTAGGCGTCAACAGAGGATGTGTGTGGCGACCGATGTGTTCTATGGTGTCAAGGGAAGGGCTGCTGTCATAAAGAAGCTGTGCAGTTGCTCAGGCATAGATAGAGACAGACCTTGTAAGGCCTGGTGTGGATGGATTTGCTCCTAAGATAGATGCAGATCTCCTGAAAATGACCCAGGCCATCTGAGACATGAACTTGATATTAAGGTATCAGCTATTCTCCAAATTGATCTATAAGTTCAATATAATAAAACTTAACAAAATCCCAAGCTTTTTTCAAAAACAGCAAACAAATATTAATATTTACATGGAAATAGAAAGGACCATTAATGTGATTTCAAAAAAAATGAAAAAAATCAGAGAGCTTACACATCCTAATTTTTTTTAGTATTTATTGTTTTTATTTTCCCCTTTCATTGAAAATATTTTTTTGTACAATGTATTTGATTACAGTTTCCCTCCCTCTACTCCTCCCAGTTCATCCCCACATTCCCTCCCATCCAGATCCATTCTCTCTCTGCTTCTCATTAGAAAAGAACAGGCTTTTAAAAGACAATAAAGCATAACAACATTTTTAAAATTCTAAGAGAGACAAAGCCCATCACATCAAAGTTGGGCAAAACAGCAGAAAGAAAAGAGCCCCAAGAGCAGGCATACAAATCAAAGGAGAGCAAACGGAAGCACAGGAGGAGTGGACAGAGGCGTAAGCACTGGCACAGCTCCCAGAACAAGGTAATCCTGGGCATTTGCAAAGCACTGCTCTTCCCTAATGCAAAGCATCTCAGAGAAAATCATGCTGTGTGCATACTTTAAGATACTGTCAAAGTTTTAACTTTTAAGTTTAGGTTCATGGTCTCTTGTGAGCTGAATTTTGTGTATGAAATAAAAACCAAGACATAACATTTTTGGTATTTTTTTCTCCTACATATAATAAACTATTCTGGAAGCCTTCCTTTGAAGGTACTATTCTTTCCTAATTGAATTATTGTGGCAGCTTTGGGGAAAAAAATAACTTTAATGTAAGGATTTGTTATCTCAGTCCATCCCATCAACCAGTACGTCCAAGTCATTTTGTCTTCACTATAGTAGATTTGCAGAGATTGAAACTGGGATGTGAGCTTACAGAGATGGGATCGGTGCACATAGGGTCTACATGGGTCTGAACTAGGTCCTCTGTGTATACATCATAGCTTTCGGGTTCGTACCTTTATGGGACTCCTGAGTGTGTGAGTGAGTGGGCGTGAAGAAATGGTGTAGCCACTTCAGCAAACATTGGAGAAGTTCCTCAAACTTCAAGTGTGGTCATCACACACTCTCTGTCAGTTGTGCTCCTGGGTATTTGTTAAGAGAACTGAGAACACGGGTTAGGAGGTAGTTTCCCGAGTCCAGTTATCTCAGGCACCAGTTGCTTGCCACCTTGTTGGCATGGTCAAAACTAAGTTCATGTTTCTTCAGATGCTTCACGTTTGTCGATTAGCCAGTTAAGGATGCAAAGAGGAAAGTTGCTGCTATCCTGTTATCTAACTAGGGCCCACGAGCCATAAATATATTTCTTGTCTTGACTTAATTGACAACGTGCAGCTTGCCCACTCCTTTGTTCCCTTATTTTTGTAAAATTCTGGACCAAAGTCAAGGAGGGGACTTGTCTGCACAGTCTGAACCAAGGACCCAGAGATCAGGTGACCCAGGTAAGGCACAGGCCCAGAGACCAGGTAACCCAGGTAAGGCACAGGCACCAGTGTTAACTTCCTTGCTTAACTCCTTGTGTTCAAATATGATTGGTCAATGAAACAGCCCACCTAGCTCCCCTTGGCTTTGTGATCCCATCCTATAAAAATGCTGTACAATTTCCCTTCATGGACACGTTCAGATCCTGGCCTGACCACCTCCCTGATCACTCAGAAAATAAAGCTTTTATTTTTAAGCTTCCTCATCTGAAGAGAGTTTTCTCTGCTTCTACCCTGAACCCAACACAATATTTACACATTCTCATAGAATGTTTATAATAGCACTTCTTGTAGTACCCAGGATGGAAAAAGTCCAAACTCATTATCAGCTATGAATAGGTAAATAAATGTAGTGAAGTTATACAAAGCAGTAGCATGAGGCAGGGCAAAACAGACCAGTAAAAAGGAAGAAAACACTGACACATGCTTATGAACAGAACAGGAAACACTGCACTATACCAGAGAGGCTGGAAAGATGCCACATATTGTCTAATTTTATTGATACAAACATCCACAAGAAGAAAACATTTCATGATAGAAAAACAAATTAGTAATTATCTGGGTCTGAGGATGGTGCTCAATTAGAATGGGTTTGTGATCAGAATGCATTAATATATATATATTTTTTTTTGGTTCACAAAAATATCCAAAGTCAATCCACGGTGATGGCTGCAGATTGTCACAGGTAGTAAACATCACTAGACCAAGGTTTTTAATTGGGTAAAGTTGGGGGTGTATAAATATTAATTAAGATAGTAAAATGAAGCACTAACATAGTATAGGTAAACTTTAATACATAATTTATGTGATAAAAGCTAAACAGAAGACACTCATGTTAGATGACCTTTTTAAGTGCAATGCCCAGAGTGGGCAAACATACAGGGATGGAGGGTAGTTTGAGTGGCTGCCTGGAATTTAGGGTGAGGGAGAACTGGGAAATGGGTTTTCTTTTATGAGAAGAGGGAAATGTTTTAAAATTGGAGTGGGGTGCTAGGTGTACAATTCTATCACCATACTAAGCCAATAGTAAGTATATACCTTAAAAAGCTTGGTTAGTGGAATAAAAGTTGTATAATACAGCTGCAAATAATGTTTTTAACTATCTGTAGATTGACACGATCATTTTAGGGTAGAATTGGCTAGAATTGGAGGGCAGATAAACATGTTCTTTTTTTTTTTTTTTTTTTTTTTTAAGATTGGCGCTAAATCTGGACATTTTTCCTTACTTTTAAGTTGAGTATTTATTCTCCACAGGTAGCAATATAGTAGTTTGCCCGCGTTAGTCAGCTGTGTGCTTTGTCAGTTGCTTTTATATAACGGACCAAATGTCTGAAAGAAACACTTGCAGCTTTCTTCTGGCTCCAGTTTCGGTGAGTTCGGCCCAAGGTCTCATGGCCCCATGAGCATGGGCAGAGAGCATCAGTAGAAACAGCAGAGGGGATCCTTCCTTCAGCTGGGCAGAAAGTTGAGCACAGACAAGGGACCTAGGGGGCGGGGTATACGTGAATGGCAACCAGGATATGCCCTTCATGACCTACACCCTCCATCTAGACTCCACTTTGTAAGGATACAGAACCTTCCACAACAGCACCACCGGAAGTATCAATACACGACCCTGTGGGAACCAAATATTCAAACCGTAACCCATATAATCGTTATAATTTCCGTACAGCCACCACACAGTGCAGCTATGTAATGTGCTGCACTCGAGAAGAAAGACAGCACTCTGGGGCCTATAGGCTAAACCACTGCGGTTTTTTTCAGGCCAGCTAATTTCACAGCAGGAGATTAATTAGGATGTCAAATTGTTTCCCTGAAAATAGCTGCAGTAAAAGGGGTGGCAACCCGTGGCTTTCTCAATTCAGCAAAGCAAGTACTTAAAAATATTTATGCCCACAGCGTCTGAGTTCCTTTCATCTTGGATATACTGAGAACTGCCTCTATTTAGATGCAGGAGGTGGGGGCTCTTCTGTGACAAGAAGTGTGTACTGGAAAATTAAATATCCAGAAGTCTATTCAAGGCTTTCATGGCCTCCCATCAATAACTTGAATTTCACAACAATGTGCTTATGAAAACAGTTGTATTTTTCCATTTCTCTATAAACCAACATACAAATAAGATAATACTGTGTAACAAAGTTCAAACTACAGGCAGTAATTTGTTTTAACTGTTTTAGAGGAACTAGTGTGCACTTCACACGTTTTTAGAAGATGGACTCATTGGCCCAGGTGGGATATAGTATATGTTGTGGGTTACAAAAGCTGAGTACACTGTGCTGCCTTAGGGAGCATTTTCAACACTTTTTAAAGGCTTAGAAGAAGATTAAGGCAAGAGGCAAGATATAAATTGTAAAATCCTACTTTGAAATTATTAATATGACTTAAAATAATAGAAGCAATTTCAATACAAATAACTAGGTGTTTCATTTTCTACTGATCTGGACAGTCTGCATATGAAATATAAATATTAAGATAAATATAACCATGTGCCTTTCATGGAATGGGTATGAATTAGGATCCCAAATGACCATAACACTGAAGGAATAACCAAGAACCATTTGACAAGCTGTGGTCCAGAATGTGTTCAGTGCAGCAGCCGTGGCAGCCTGGCTTCTCTGCAGCACCCACAGGAGTTCATCAATGGGCTTCGGGTCTGAAATTCTCCTGCAGTCCTTTCAATCCTGTTTCTCTGTGTTGGTGAGATGGGCTCTGGTTTTCTTTGCTTAGAGGGAAAAACTAAGTGGGCAGAGTCTGCCCCTGTTCTTGGAAGGGCCCTAGGGAACTGAAGGATAAAGCATGGTAGTTTATGCTAGGACATGGGCCTGCTCTTCCAGACAGAATCAAGCCATGTCTCAGTGCAGCTTCCTCTAGGAGAGAATTAAGAAGTAGTCAGTCACACGACTTGACAATTCTCAATTTATGGTTATTGGTTCCTCCGTGCTCCCTGTCATGTCTGTTACACTGAACTAAATTCTATGATGTGGAATCTTTTGTCAACCCCTTAAAGGTTGTTATAAATCAGATTGCCCTTTGCCCTGGGGATTGGTCTGCAGATTTCTTCGGACAATGGGGTGGGGGTATTTGTTCAGGGAGGCGTTCTGAAGGCTGCAGTCTAAGGAGGCTCCTCTGGCTATCTCTGCCATCCTTCTCACAACAGCCTTCTTTCTCTTTTTCTCTATATATCTCTTATTCCCACTCTTAATGAAGGTTTCCACAGCTTTCAAAGAGAACTTCCTCCTTCCGTTTAGGGATCCCACCCACCTCAAGGACCAGTTTTGACCTTGAGGCTCTTTGAGTTTAACCGACCTTGTACCAGAAGGAGATTGTAATTGGCTAATTGACTGTCAGTGTGATACGAGCTAGAGTTGTCGGAGAGGAAGTCGTTGGAGAGGAGGGATCTTCAACTGTGAAAATGCCTGCATAAGATCAGACTGTAAGGCATTTTCTTAACTAGTGATTGATGGGGGTGGGGGTAGCTCCTTGTAGGTGCCCCCCCCTACACACATAAGAAGAGCTGCTGGTGCACCGTCCTTCCTTAAGAAAGCCAGTCAGTAGCACTCCTCTATGGCCTCTATATCAGGTTCTGCCTCTTGATTTCTTCCTGCTTGGGTTCCTGCCCTCACAGCTTTTGATAATGAATTATGTTATGAAAATATGATGGAAATAAATCCTTTCCTCCTCAAGTTGATTTTGGTCATAGAGTTTCATCATACCAACTGGCAAGCCTAACTAAGAAAGGATTGTATTTAGTTTCCTTTCTGGACCAATGGCTACTGTTCTTGTATTATATTTAACAGTGTGGAGTAGGAAATATATCCAGTCATCATCTCTGATCCAGGAATCTTGATTGAGACACGTGTGATTAGACACCTATGGCCATTTTTAATATTTGTCTGGTTGCTTTTTCCTGCAATATCAGAGCTCTTTGGAAATGGCACTTGGATGTCTCTGTCAGAGAAAAAAAATCTTACCTTTACAGACAAAACAACTTGCCCCTGCCTCCTCTGATGGTACTATTATCTAATAGATACACTACTCAACACATCAATAGATATACTATTAAATCTGACACTTGGGAAGATTCACCCATAACCAGAGCATTTTTGGCCCTTGGAGTCCTCCCCTAATACTTTCAAGATGTTGCCAAATGACACTGCTGTGTGGTCAGAGGTCTGGAGTCCCAGGAAATGAAAAGCCAACTGGTAAAGGCTTGAGCAATAATCTACCTCCTGGACCTGACTTGTCTCCTTTCCACAAAGTCTAAAATGAATCACTGGCTTTGGATTTGTACCTCAGTCTGCATTAGGCAGTGAATTCATGTTATTAGTTTTTAAAGAGAACTAAATCAAACCAGTTGCTTGAGGTGCATTGAAAAATGAGCTGTTGAAAATTTATCCATCAGTGTGCACTCAGAAGACCCTCCCTGTGAGAGCACAGAGATGGGATTTTTATGATTTTTACTTTATCTTTGATGAATTCCATGATACTCAGAGGATGCAATCACTGTGGCCCTGATACAATACCAGTATTCTGAAGGTTCCTAAACTGGACACCAGATGTTGCTGCACAAATCAGAAGCCTCCTCAACCTGAATCTAATTCATGACCTAGAGGAAGAATGAGAAACGAGGAACAATTTATAAGTGTAAAATGCTGGCTTTAAAGTATGCATATAGCTTAAAATAATGTATGTTCATGATTTTATGCTCTCAAATGCTAAATTTCCTCAGAGGATTAGATCAAAAATCTCTCTGGATGATAAATATACCGTTGCCAATGGGTATCCTTGGCAACAAATGGGTAGTTGCTCAGAAACTATGGTAAGAAAGGGAGGCCAAGAATGCATGAGGCATCCTTCTGAGGCGTTCTGTGAAGGCTGTGAACTAAGTCCACAAGCTCAGGAAGGACTCTTATGCTGTTAACACTGAGGAGTGGGCACGAACCCAGTGAGACATTTTATTAAATGACGCCAAATTCTGAAGAGCATCTAGGGAAAGAGATCTCTGAGAATCAAACTATTCACTAAGTCTTGTTGGTAACATCTTAAAATATAAGGGGAGACAATGTGAATCACCCACAGTTTAGAAAATGAAGACAAATAAGACATTTGGTAGAACTAGATATCATTTAGTCAGATTTAGGCGTGTCATCTACAGGGTCATTTGTGAAAGAGCGTCATCTAGAGGATCACTTGTGAAGGCAAAAGCAGCTGTGAGTAAGTGGGTATAGGCCCACAATTCACAGGAAGCTATCAATACAGACATGATTTTGGGATTATGACCCAAATCATCACACTAACATGCTAAAATGGGCCTAGTAATTTTATAAGATGGATACAATATGAAACTACTAATTTTCATAACCTTATAAATTATTTCAAACTTAGACAGAATGACAAACTTATACATAAAAGTAGCTGATATCATACAGAATGAATTATAGAAAAACATTAAATGCTTATAAAATTTGTCATTTTACAATTTTGTATCATTTTGACAATATATTTTCCATTATCCTTTCTTATCTTCCTCTACCTCTTCTTCTACTCTTACTTTTTCACAAGTCTGCTCTCTCTCTCTCTCTCTCTCTCTCTCTCTCTCTCTCTGTGTGTGTGTGTGTGTGTGTATGTGTGTGTGTGTGTGTGTGTGTGTGTGTGTGTGTGTCCTACTGCATTTAACTAAGCTTGCTTGAGTGAGCATGGATGAGGGATTATTTACATAAGCAAGAGTAATTTAACAGTAGATACACCATTGCGGAATAGTCCTCTTCCTCCTCCAGCAACCAGTAAGTGCTTGTAGCTTCTCAGGGAGTGATGGGACCTTATAATCCCACCCCTATCCATGATAGAACATTTATAGTTCAGTCTTACACAGGTAACTTTTGCTTCTATGAGTTCTTAGGCATTGCATCTAAGTTGTATGCAGAAGGCAGTATTTTACAGCATTCTTCCTTATCTTCTTGTACTTAAATTTTTTTCTACTCCCTCTCCCTCAGTGTTCCCTGAACCTTAGAGCAGTAGAAAAGATGTTCTATATAGGCTCAAATTCAAAGTCCTTTATTTTTGGCATTTTAACCAGTTAAGAGTCTATGAGTCTCTAAGTTAACCGTCATCTATGGCAAACAGAAGCTTCTCTGATCAAGGCAGAGAGTAGTAATACTAATCAATGAAAATAAACATGAAAATTTAGAAGGCAAATCACTAGTAGTGGATTTCCCCTGGAGCCTATAATCTTCCCTTCCATAGTTCTTGACTTAATTTACAGTAGCAGACATGAATCCCCTCCTGAGGAGTGGGGTCTCAAGTCCATTCAGGAGGCAGATGACTTCCTCCAACAGGAGTCATGATACCATTGCACCAGTGGGGAATCTTGCCTAGAAAGTTGGTATTGTAGCTCACAAGAATCACAACTATGTAAAACTGTGAGATTTTCCTCAGGGAGGCTGCATAGCATCTTCTGGTACTATGGAAGCTAGTCATCAGGGAGGAAGCTTCTAGCTTAATTTCAGGTTGATTTTCTATGTTCTGCAACCAAAGAATGTGGTTTTCAGCAATAGGGACTTACCAAGTTCTGCTGGGCAACAAAGAGTAATGGCAATGATCTGAGTCATTTTGGTGGCCTCTGAGTCATGCTTAACAACTCATATGAAGTGGTTATCTCTTGCAGGGCACTGGCATTTTCAAGTAATAGCCTACTAATTCATGTCAAGACATATTCATGGGAATGATGATCAAGGTTTATAGTGGTAGTAAGGTAGTGGTAAGGAAATATAACTTTCATTTTGTTTGTTCACCTGTAGTACTGGGGATAAAATCTAGGGCTTTGCTCATGTTAGGCAAATGCTGCATCACCAAACCACATCCTCAGCTATGCATGATATCTCTTGTGGAACTGAAAGTACAAATGTAGAAGTAATAAAAAATAAAGAGAAACAGGAATAAATGAAAGGGCAGATGACTCTGTTTGCACATAGGCGTGGCTTGGTGTAGTTTAGCCAAACTTCTGTATCTATAAGGTCTGTCTTCAATCAAATAATAATGAGAGCTCAAGTATGGGCTAGGGACCCTTAGACACATTTACTCCCTCATATCTTTTAATAAATATAAAAAGAAAGCAAAATAAATGTTCTAGATGAGATTTTTGTATTTATTATCTCATTAATAAATTAAACAAACCATTTATATTATCTTATCGACTCTAGAAGCCAAGGGCCAAGATGTTCAAATATCAAGATAATTTTTGGTTTTTTGTGCCTTTATTTATTTATTTGCCTGTTTTATAGTAACATTAAATTTTCTGAAAAGATTTATTTAGTTCACTTTATGTTTATGAATGTTTGCCTAGACACATATATGGACACCACATGTGTGCCTGATAGACCCCTTGTAACTGGGTTTATGGGTGGTGGTAAACTACTATATAGGTGCTAGGAATTGAACCCAGATCTTCCACAGAGCAACAAGTACCCTAAACTATTGAACCATCCCTCAAGCCACAAGTAACAAGATCTTATATGGTTAATTTTTTTTATCAAAACAACCATGAGATTCCACCTCACACCAGTTAGAATGGCTAAGATCAAAAACTCATGTGACAGTAGATGCTAGGGAAGATGTAGAGAAAGAGGAACATTCCTCCATTCTTGATGGAATAGTAAGCTAGTACAATCACTCTAGAAATCAGTCTGGTGGTTCTTCAGAAAATTGGACATAATAGTACCTGTTGACCCAGCTATACCACTCCTGGGCATATACCCAAAGATTCTCCAACATTTGACAAGAACATAGGCTCCACTATGTTCATAGCAGCTTTATTTATAATATCCAGAAGCTAGAAAGAATCCAGATGTCCTTCAACTGAGGAATAGATACAGAAAATGTGGTATATTTACACAATGGAGTACTACTCAGCTATTTAAAAAATGAATTCATGAAATTCTTAGGCAAATGGATGGAACTAGAAAATATCATCCTGAGTGAGGTAACCCAATCACAAAAGAACACATATGGTATGCACTCACTGATAAGTGGATATTAGCCCAAAAGCTCAGAATACTGAAGATACAATTCACAGACCACATGAAGCTCAAGAAGAAGGAAGACCAAAGTGTGGGTGCTTTGGTCCTTCTTAGAAGGGGGAACAAAATACTCAAGGGAGCAAATTTGGAGACAAAGTGTGGAGCAGAGACTGAAGGAAAGGCCATCCAGAGACTGTCCCACCTGGGGATCCATCTCATATACAGTCACCAAACCCAGACACTACTGTGGATGCCAAGAAGTGTGTTGAGGCCCACATTCTGCCTCAACACTTTGCCTCAACACTTTTGGGGCTAAGTGCTCTGGTCAAGAGAGAGAGTAGGGCTGCAGGGGCAGGAGACGCGAAGAATGGAGACCAAACAGGGTGTGATTCAGTCTCTTCTATTTTCTCATGTCTCCTTTATTGAAGGGAATTCTGAGGTATTTATATACACAAGCAGGAGAACACAGGTGAAAACATTTTACCACGTGCACCATACAGCTGAGGTCACTAAACAGCAAAACAAGCTATGTGGGATAAACAATATATTTATCAGAGTGTGCTTCAGCTGTTATAGGCTTTTGCCAACCAAGTCTTTCATCAGGGTATATGGTTCCAGATGGCTGCAAAGTTGATCTAGCCGCTTTCTACTAAAGTCGGCTCCCAACAGAAGTGCATGCTGACAGGAGCCTGATATAGCTGTCTCCTGCAAGGCTCTGCCAGAGCCTGACAAATACAGAGGTAGATGCTCGCAGCCAACCACTGGACTGAGCAAGAGATCCCCAATGGAAGAGTTAGAGAAAGGACTGAAGGAGCTGAAGGGGATTGCAACCCCATAGAAGAACAACAATATCAACCAACCGGACCACCCAGAGCTCCCAGGAACTAAACCATCAACCAAGGAGTACACATGGAGGGACCCATAACTCTAGCCGCATATGTAGCAGAGGATGGCCTTGTCGGCCATCAATGGAAGGAGAGTTCCTAAGTCTTGTGAAGGCTCGATGCCCCAGTATAGGGGAATGCCAGGGGGGGTAGGCAGGAGTGGGTGGGTGGGTGCATAGGGGAACACCTTCATAGAAGCAGGGGGAGGTGGATTGAATAGGGGGTTTCTGGGAGGGAAACCAGGAAAGGGGATAACATTTGAAATGTAAATAAAGAAAATATCCAATTATGTATGTATATATACATATACACATACTAATACACATACAAATACACATATACATATAAAGCAAAAATACTTTTATTCATTCAGAATTTTATACATCATATTTTAATCGTATTCAGTGCCACTGCTCCTCCTAATTCCTTCCAGATCTACTTCGCCCTCTCTACCTTCCTCCAAAATTTATACTTTTGTTGTTTTGTTTGTTTGTTTGTTTTATTAACCCATGGAGCCCAATGTACTCTGCCCATGTACTCCAGGGTATGGGGTCAACCTATCAGGAGCCACACTCCTAAAGAAAGATGATTCTTCCTTTCCCAAAGCCATCAGCTAGCCACATCTCAATTAGGAGTGGAAGTTATGAACATCTTCCCTCCCATGCTAGGATGGTCACTGGCTTGATGGTGTGCAGACCTTGTGTGGGTAATTGTGCTCTCTGAAGACATGTGTGCACCAGTTCTGTCATGTCCAAATGACACAGGTTTGTTCTAGACCTTTATGACCTCTGGTTCTTATTGCTCCCTCTCTGTGATGGCACCCTAGTCTTGGCAAGGTGGTTATGATATAGATGCCTCATTTGTGGCTGCTCAAAGAAACTTTTCTGGTGACATCTCAGAACTCTATTTATCTATGGGTAGAAATAGGAATTGAGAGGAAAGTTGGACATCATGTCTATTTTGTAGAATAATACTAGTAGGTTCACCCTTTGGACCTATAAAATCCCCAACCATGACTTTTTGGTCAGTTTTACAGTCCCATTTTTCTTCCTGCAGAGCAAGGTTTAAATCCAAATCAGAAAGGTATTCTCCTATAACATTCATACCATTGTTGAACCCATGGGTATATCTTGCCATGCCAGACATTATTACAGTTCACAGAGTTCATAGCTGAGTAAGACTCTTGACTATTTGTTTATTACTGCAGCCTGTATAGCACCTTCTAGTAGCATGAAAGCTAGCCAGCAGAAAAGACACTCTGTGGTCAGTAGCAACTTGAATTATCCACATTCTGTGCTCTCTCTGTCTCTCTGTCTCTCTGTCTCTCTGTCTCTCTCTTTGTGTGTGTGTGTGTGTGTGTGTGTGTGTTCGTGTATGTGTGTTATCTTCACCAACAGGGTTTACCATAAAATTCTTGTGCGTAACAACGAGCAATGGTAATAGTTTATATGGTTTTTGAGAGTTTCTGTAACACCTCTAACCCACAATTTCAGGGGAGATATTCCATAGCTGACACTATGCTTTCTTATTTAGTAACCTGTAACTTCACAGATGAGCATATTCCCATGAGTAGTGTAACACCAACTAAGTACTTTAATGTGATCTAAACTATATGAACATGTATTGTGTAAATATGTTTATGAAACATAAAGTATTAGGTTTCTATATGTCCTTTTCAAACATTAGCTATTCTTCCCACAAATGAATGAATTCCTTAACAAGCTATAGAAATCAGTTGTCTTTGCTTCAGAAATAAAAGTCTTTAAAAAAAAAACTTATCAGTTCTTCTTGAATTTCACATCATAAATGCCAATCCCCACTCATCTACCCCTCCCCCACTACACATTCTCTACCCTTGCAACCACATCCCAGCAAAGTATACCCTTTTGTCCACACTTCTTTGCTTGTAAATGTTCATTGCAATGATTCATTGATCTGGTATGAGGCCTTTAGCTTCAGCTACACTATCAGTACTGGAACCTCTCTGGGCCTCCTATTGGATAACCTGTTGTTGCCCTGAGTGGTGAATATCCTGTAGTTTGGGATCTGTAGGATTCGCCCCTTCATGCACTCCAGCAGTTCATCTTCATCAATGGCATAGATATCGGGGTGGGCCAATTCGAAGCCTTGGATCTGGGACTGTAAGGTATGTGAGCTGGTCAGCATGTTAGCTCTCCTGCACCCATACCACCAGGGCAACCTCTTCTACTCTGCTCTGGCTGGACCATTCAGTGCAACCAGCAAAGGACAGAAGCAGACCTCCCAATTTCATACCCTTGGTGCTGGCTTATCTGTACCTATGCCATCAGGGTCAGCTCTACTGTGCTGCCCAAATGAGATGCAAGGTCTTCTCTCTGGAGTGCTGCACCAAGTGAAAGACAGGGATGGCCCTCATGCTTTCACACCTTTGGGGCTGGCTCACCTACAACACCTTTCCCCAACCAGGGCAAGATCTACCCTGTTGCCCAGGCAAGATATAAGCCAGATTTTATGGGCAGTGGACTGGTGGTTGTCTTGGACTTGCTAATTGCCCAGACCTGCCCCCATGGCTCTATGTGGTGGTGGTAGAGTTGGCTGTATCCAGCTCACTCCTGCTTGGGGCCCCAGGTCCAAGATTTTTCTTGATGCTAACCTGCTCCCTGCCCTAGACTGCATGGCATCTGACTAATGGTCATCTCTGGCTCACTTGTCTTTTAAGGAAATGTTAGGCTACTCATCATTCAGATGTTCACAAGTCAGAACACTGAGCATAGTCATAGCCTTGATCTTTTCTGCCACCTACTGACTCACATGTGGCATACAACTACAGCTTCAATGCCTCTAGGAGCAGCAACATTTCTTTCTTAAACATGTCCTCTATGATGTTGCTGGTTGTGTAGAAGAGTGTAAGTTTAGATGAAAATGTAAGAATAGAACGAAAGGGAGAGGATTGAGAACACAGAAATAGTCTGGTTTTGTGAATGCACCAACAGTCTAAGAGCTATGGTGTTATAGGTGATACTACTTGAAGTGATGTATTAGTTTGCATAGAGAAGTAGAATTTTCTAAACTATAGTCAAAACATGGATGGTTAACTACAGCAAAGATGCATGTAAGACAATCAGGAAATAAATACAAAGATCAATGAACTCTGAGATTGAAAAGTACTCCTTCTATTATTTAATATGCCCATAAAAATGAGTGTTTAGTGACATGTTAGAAAATACTGCTTAGATACAAGATTGGAGTAACACTTTATCATCCATCTCCAACTAAGTTTTAAGAATTACATACTCAAAAGTCTTGGAAATGGAAATCAAGGAAAGAGAAGAAGAGGGAAAACATGGAAAGTAATGGGAGATGTGATGGTGGCAGAGACAGAGCATAGGTGAGAGAAGCTGGTGCTACTAAGTAGACTGAGAGTAGACTCATTCTATCACCTTTGTATATGAGAGCTAAAGCTGAGGAAGAGACCAGATAAGAGCAAATGGCATTCGTGTCAGGAATACAGCCCCACCCATGATAACTAGATCATCAGATGTCCTCACTTTAGTAACTGGCAGCCTGACCATCAGTCAAAGCATTCCCCCAACTGAGCTGGGGGAATGGAAAGTTATTGTCTCTGGATAGATGGATGGAAAAAATGAGCATTGTCCAGTTCACTCCCTCTCAATAAATATATTCTGAAGTTGTGCCATTTAAGACATGGGTCGTTGCTCCAAATAACTGTGAATATTTTTAGTTGCAGGTGGAATATATTTCTGCTCAGCTCTTAGCGACAAATTCTAGTTTCTATCATGTCGTTGCACTGTAGTAAACTACAAAAAGATCCAGTCTGAGGCCATGGTGAAGACTCAAATTTTCGCTTTGGTTGGGTCTGGATAAGTGCTATTTCAACTGATGTTGATTATGGAAAATATTGAATCAAGTCCTTTAGGGGGGGAACGGAGACTTGTAATCTTTGTGTTGCTTTCTCTGAAACCATTCTCGAAGTCTATTCCAATGAGAAAATGCAAAAAGCTATTACTGCAACAAAGACTTCCACTGGCAAAGTCATTGTGCTTTATACAACGGAGAGTGACCTCAGCCCATTTGTGCTGTAAGTGATTCATCATAACATAACTGACAGGACATGGATAGCCAGCCCAGTGAAGCCTGGATTACCTCAGCTCTCATTGCAAAGCCTGAATACTTCCCATATGTTGGTGGAACTATTGAATTTGCAATGTCAAGGACCATTTATACCAGAATTTCTTTATGGTGTATGCCTGAGCAATGATCCAAATGATATCTTTTCTATTGAATTACACCCGTATCTTGAACTAGGGCAACATACTTATTTGGGCTCAAAAAAAAAAAAAAATCAACCAGTTGTCATTAAGAATAAAAAAAGCTATGAAAGCTATAGATTTTCCTTGGATCCTCTCAGCATTTAACTGTGCCTGGCCCAATTCCCATATTCCCACGGAGTGAATATGACTGGTAAAGAAGACAGATTGTATGACATGTCTGATCAGCTCTGCACTGGAGAGGAGAAGCTGGAGGATCTGAAAAAAATGCCTATCTGGATATGACTCAGCTAAGAATCACAAACAATGTCAAACAAGCTGTGTATGCTACAGATTTTCCTTGGATCATCTCAGCAGATGTGAAAAAGGACATGGGCATTTATTCTTAATGATAACTGGGTCATTTTTTTTTTGAGCCCAAACAATATATTGCTTTATTTCAAGATAAGGGTTAATATCTCTCTCTGACTCTGTCTCTCTGTCTGTCTCTCTGTCTCTGTCTCTGTCTCTGTCTCTGTCTCTCTCTCTCTCTCTCTCCTTAAAATTTCTGATTGACCATTGGAGCCACTTCTCTTGGCATTTATCTACATGGAGTACTAATCTACATTCATATTGTCTATGTGAAGTACTACTGTATGCTCACACTAATCACACGAAGTCTTCTGATTTCTCCACATCCTCACCAACGCCACCTTTTGTCTTTCTAATAATAGCCCTGCTTATTGGTGAAGGTTGGTTTAAGTTTCTCAGCACAGTTACAGAAGCCTAGCTTCAAAAAATGTTCTTAAAATCACTGTCAAAAACCTTCTGGTTGGCGATACACAGGTTTATGTCTAGGGCTTTTTTTTTTTTTTAAGTGACTTAAGAACAACAAAAATTGTTGCTGGTTCAATTTTATTATAGGTTCACTGAGGTTCCCTTACGTGCTTTCTTCCTTTACCTTCTTTTGATTAAATCTCAGTAAGTTGTATGTGCTCAGAAATCTGTCAGCTTCCTCTATGTCACTACATATTGGTCTATATAGCAGGTTCATAAGAACAATTTACAACAAAGGCATTGCTGGCTTTTGTCTCCACCAGGTTCAATGAGTTTAAGGCCTGCTCAGGGCATGTTACACAACACTGTGGACCAACCAGCCTGACTTTCTTCAGACTGAGCAACCCTAAATAAGAAAAGAAGACTCTTGAGAGGATTTTTCTAAAAACTTGGGGGGTTCGGCTTTCCAAGTCACCCCTCTGCTTTGCAGCAGGACTTCTCTGTGTGTCTGGTACATGTGCCCTCCACCCTTTCTTCACCTTTCTTCATCTGCTGATTATGTCTGGGGTGTTTGAGATTTCCCTGCTGCTACCTGTGTCCCTGCCTTTAAATTCTTGAACTGGCAGAGAAAACAAACGCAATCAAGACCTCAGCCCATATCAATTAAGCAGTTCTATTTTTAGTCTCTTATTTATTTTTGTTGTGATTTTTATTATGTCTTCCTTTACACTAAATTTAGAGTTGTTTTATTATTACTTCGAGCCTTTTGAGGTTCGATGGCAGATTGTTTTCTCTCTTTTTGCTTTTCTCAATGTAGACGTTGGTGGATAATTACTTATTACTACCTTTTTCTGTTCCAGCTGCTCTGCCCAATTTTCATGAGTTCTCTTTGTTCTCATCTGAAGCCATCCTGTTTTCAGACTATAATCATGTAGCCCTCAACTACAGACTCCACTAAGACATAAACCAATTAATTCAGGGCTGGGGATATAGCTCAGTGGCAGAGTGCTTGCCCAGCAAGATGGAAACCCAAGTTCGAGCCCAGCTCCCAAACAAACAAACAAAAAAAAGTGAACAAATAAAATGAAATGAAGTATACCTTTTGACTCTGGCCAGGGAAGAAAGTAGATTGACTGTGGGTCTTCACCTTTCCCTCCTCTTCTCCAAATCTCATTCCCATCATCTCACTACCAGCTTTGTAGCAGAGTACTTTTTTGTGGCCTCTCCTAACTCTCCCTCCCCATTCCTAGAGGACTAAATAGATTCTCGTAGAACATACTGCTTTCCTCCTTCCTGTGGACTCCTCTTTGCCTCCCAGCCCATCCCCATTTTCTACATGTCACCTATCAATATGTAAAAACATATTTTACCAAAAATGCTCAGTGGCTACACCTAGCAGTATCCCACAAGAATATCCTACAAAGCAACACACAGCTGCCACACTCTCTGAAGAACCAGAGAAAGGAACTAAAAACAAGGAACAAAGCATTCACCCAACAAAGACAAGACCAGGCATCAGTGCCTAGAATTTCAAACCAAAACGAATCAGAAGAGCTAGGGAAGGGCCCTATAGACTCATCAAAGAAAAAATTACACCAAAAAAACATTGTAATTCTATTGTTGTGTGTGTGTGTATACTTTACATCATGTACCTCAATCCCACTCATCTCCCTGTTCATTCATGTCCTCTGTCCTCCTTTCTTGCAACTTTCTCCTCAAAGCAATCAAAACAAACAAAATCCATCTCACCATGGAAGCAGCAGTGTCTCACAGTTTGTCACACATTACACACTTTTGACTAAACAGCTTTGCTTGCAAATGTTCATTGCAATGAGTCGTGGGTTTGGTTTGAGGCCTTTGGCTTCTTCTAAACTATCAATACTAGATCTTCAATGGGAGTCCTCTCAGATATCCTGTTGTTGCTTTGGATCTGCAGGATTGGCCCCTTTATGAGTTCCAGCAGTTCATAGATAGGGTAGATGTTGCAGTGGGTCAACTCAAAGTCCTGGTGTAGGGATAATCTCTTGTGAACTGTGTAAAAGCATCACCTGTCAATAAAAACCTAATGGCCAATAAGCTGGGGCAGGATTAGAAGGTGGGACATCTGGCAGAAAGAGAGGATCTCTGAAAAATAGTCAGGAGTGAAAAAATTCACCATTGCAACTCAGAGGAAGTCGGATATATGAAAATGAGGAAAGGAACCAGCCATGTGGCAAACATAGAATAGTATAAGTTGGCTAGTTAAGTTAATTGAGCTAGTTGGGTTACAAATCTAGCTTAAGACCTAGGGATTTATTAATAAATAATGAAGCCTCTGTGTAATTATTAAGGAGCCTAGGGAACATAGAAAAAACCAAACAGTTATATCCTATATCTGGGCCAAGGTGGCAGCTGAGTTGGTCAGCTCATCAGCTCTCCAACACTCACACCACACACTAGCGTCAGCTCTCTAGCACTGCTTCAACTAGCTCACCCAAGTACCAGCAAAGGGTGAGGCCAGCTCTTCTCTTCTCATACCCTCTGGTCCAGCTCACCTGGATTCCTGCCACCAAGATCAGCTTTATTGTGGTGCCAGGTGAGGTGCAGGGTCAACTCTTCAAAGTGCTGCAGCTGGCAAGGGACAAGGCCATCCCTCCTGTTCTCATGACCTAAGAGCCAGCTCTCCCACCTGCCTTAAGAGGCAAGTTCATAACATTAAGTTTCTACATTAAAACAAGTAAACAAAAATTAAAAAAAAAAAAAAAAAACTGGAGAGATCTTCTTGTACTAGCAACTTAACAGAATACCTGAAATCATTGGAACAAAAAGAATTGTTCACATCCAAGCATAGTAGATGGCAAGAAATAATCAAACTCAGGGCTGAATTCAATAAAATAGAAACAAAGAAAACAACACTAGAATTAATGAAACAAAGTATTGACTCTTCGAGAAAATCAACAATCTAGACAAATCCTTACCCAAACAAAAAGATTACTATCCAAATTATCCAAATAAACAAAACTGGAAATGAAAGGGAGATATGGCAACAGACACTGAGGAAATTAAAAAAAAATCATAAAACATATTTTAAAACCTATATTCCACCAAATTGGAAAATCTAAAAGATATTGACAATTTCCTTGACACACATCACTTACTAAAGTTAAATCAACATCAGATAAGCAATTTAAACACACCTACAACCTCTAATAATATAGAATCGTCAATTAAAAGTCTCCCAACCCCAAAATAAAAGCTCATGGGTCAGATGGCTTTAGTGCAGAATTCTACTAGAAGTTGAAAGAAAGGTTAATGTCAATGCTGCTCAAATTATTAAGAAAGGAAAAAAAGAAAGAAAGGAAGGAAGAATACAAATGTCCACTTTCTTCATACCTATTCAATATAGTACTGGAAGTCTTAGATAGAGCAAAAATGCAACTGAAGGATACCAAGGGATGCAAATTGTAGAGGAAGAAGTCGAAGTATTGTTATTTGCAGATGATATGATGGTATACAGAAGTATTCCAAAATTTTTCACTGGGGAACTCCTACAGCTAATAAATACCTTTATTAGTAACTAGATACAAAATTAACTCGCTTTCCTATATAAAAATAACAGAGAAATAAATCAGGGAGGCAATTTCTTTTGCAATAGACTCAAAAATATAAAATATTTTGAGGGTAACTCTAATGAAGCAAATGAAGAAGTTATATAACACAACTTTAAGTCATTAAAGAAAGAAGTCAAAGATATCAGAAGGTGGAAAGGTCTCCCAAGCTCATATAGTAATAGGAATAATTCAGTAAAAATAGCTGTCCTACCAAAAGTAATCAACACATTCAATATAATTCTCATCAAAATTGCAACAGAATTCTTCACAGACCTCGAAAGGACAATTTTCAGCTTCATATAGATACACAACAACAACAACAGGATATCTAAAACAATCTTGAAAAATAAAAGCTGTTGGAAGTATCACCATCACTGACCTCAAATTGTCCTACAGACCTATGCTAATAAAAGCAGCATTATTGGTACAAAAACTGACATGTTGTTCAAGGGAATTGAATTGAAGACCCTGACATAAATCCACCCAATGGACACCTGACTTTTGTTTTTGGGGGTTTTTGTTTGTTTGTTTGTTTGTTTTAAGCCAGAAATATACACTGAAAAAGACAGCATCTTCAACAAATGTTGCTGGTCAAACTTGTTGGCTGCATGTAGAAGAATGCAAATAGATCCCAACTTATGACCCTGCACAAAACTCAGCTTCACAGGTCTGGGAAACTGCAACATAAAACTAGATATATTGAATCTGATAGAAGAGAAAGTAGGAAATAGCCTTGAATTGGCAGGGAAAAAGACTTTCTGAACCATTAGCACAGTCACTAAGATCACCAATCAATAAATGGGATCTCATGAAACTGAAAAGTTTCTGCATGGGAAAGGACACCAACATTCAGACAAAGCAGCAGCCTACAGAATGGGAAAATATTTTCACAAGCTACTGATAGAGGGATCATATCAAAATATATAACGAGCTCAGAATCTTGATATCAGAATCTGATGATAATTTAAAAATGGGGTATATATTTAAAAAGAATTCTCAAAATATGAAACTCAAATGGCTGGTAAACACCTAAAGAAATGTTCAACATCTTTAGTCATCAGGGAACTACAAATCAAAGACTAGCTAAGATCAATAAACCAAATGACAACTTATGCTGGGAATAATGTAAGGAGAACACTCATCCATTGTTGGTGGGAGATGCAAACTTGTACAGTGACTGTGGAAATTGGTGTGTCCATTCATCAGAATGGAAACTAATCTACCTCAAGATCCACCTATAATATTCTTGGGCAGAGACACTTTCCCAACTGTGTTCATTGCTGCTCTATTCTTAATAGACAGAAATTAGAAACAGCCTAGATGTTCATCGACATATGAATGAATCAGGTAAATAGCATACATTTACACAAAAGAATATCACTCAGCTGTTAAAATAATAGAATTATGAAATCCACAGGTAAATGGATGCAGTTAGGAAAATCATTCTGAATGAGGTAACTCAGATACAATAAGACAAATATGGTATGTATTTGCTTACTTGTAAATGTTGGGTTTTAAGATTTTAATATGTGTGCTGCAATCCCTACAATCACAGAAGTTAGGCACTAGCAGGGAGTGAAAGATCTCCCAAAGAAGAAGAAATAGAATACATAATTATGTAGAGACAGGGAGCAGGGTGGAAGTGGAATGGGGGGAGTTGAATGAGGGGGAGGAAAAGGGAGGTAAAGGAAGGAATGCAGAAGAGACAGTTAACAATAAGAGCCATTTGAAGGTTCATAAGAAAAACTTAGTACAGTAGCAGCATCTTAAAACAAATACATATATTATGGAACCTAAATGGAATCAGGATAATAACAAGGGTGATTAAGTCCCAAGTAGACATTTTTTTTTCTATCAAGTGAAACCTCCAGTGCCAGAAATGGGTTATATCAAATTAAATTGTTAGCCAAAGGGAAACCTTCAAATAACCTAGGCAATTGCCAATGCTATTGCTTGTCCTTCACAAGCTGATGGTAAGGCTCTAGTGCTGAAGAAAACATATACATAATCTCAATTACATATGGAAACATTATGCTGGTGCCTAACTAGAGACTTCACCCCTTCTGGAACTTAAAGGTATTCTGCATGCTACTAGAGGAGAAAGGTAAAAATCAACCCAGTTATAAACACTTCTATCTAGAGTGGAAACCTGCCTGCATGGTATCCTGATGCAGTAATGTCACAAACTGTGGGTGTAACCAACCATTCTCTGAAACCTAAGGCCCACTCCATGAGATAGAACCCATGCCTGACACTGTTCCAGTGGTCAAGAACCTAAAACTAGATAAGCCAAAGACCTAAGTGGACACATGCCCCCATCCCAAGTCCAAAGCTGTCTTAAATTGATAACCACATGCAATGGAAAATTTAGTTTTCTCTGAGAGAGTCTCATTGGGAAAACAAACTACTCTTATGGGTAGACAGAATGCCAAACAGTGGTTAACCAGATGGTCAACAGAAAACAAACTCAATCACATCTTTGTTGGGAGTGACCTTGCTTAAACATTAACTGCTTTGTCAGCCATATGTGCTTACTGGCGCAAAGTCTTGGCCTCTGTGGGAAAGTACTAACCCAGTTGAGAAAAAAAATAGCTATAGATCTTGTGGATAGGTAGCCCAGTTGAGAACAAGTAGCTACAGATCTTATGTACAGGTAGCCTCTATGGGAAAGTACTAGATTAGTAAAGAACAAATAACTATAGATTTTATGGACAGGTACTTAGCTACCTGTTCTTCTCTGTTCCTTCTGCTGAACTTTTCACCCAGCCATCATCTTGTTCTTGAGAACACCTGAATTCCCCAGAAACAAAGAGACCCTACGTCACCCCCTACCCCATATTCTGTTTCTATGTGTATATAACCTGAACAATTAAAATTCAACAGCTTGATCAGATCTCTTGACTTGCTGTTCGTTGTTTGCATCCCTTGTCTCCCCCATTCTCTCTTTCAGGTGGTCTCCCAGTCCCCATTTACCACCCCGCATGCTGAGGCACATCTTTACAGATTCATTGTTTAATGATGTTGTGTCAGGGCTTTTAAAAAACTTATTGTGTGTTTGTGTGTGTGTGTTTTGTTGTCTATATAGTATAGTTTCCAGTTTAATGTTTTTATAGGATTCCTGAGCATGAGAATGAGTGGATCTCTGAGTCTTTATCTGTTTATTGGGCTTTTTCTTGGGCTCTTTTCCTTGAGTGTTTTGTTTTGTTATATTCTGTTGTAATAGGTTTTAGTCTATCTTATTTCATTTTACTTATTTTATTTCCTTGGAAAGCTGGGTTTTTTTCTAATACAAGAAAAAGGAGATGGATCTAGATTTGAAGGGAGGTAGGGAGAAACTGGAAAGGAGTAGAGGAAAAGGAGACTGTAATCAGAATATATTAAATGACAAAAAAACATCTATTTTCTCTTTTTTTTTCAACTTTTTATTGGTTCTTTGTGAATTTCACATCATGCAACTCAATCCCACTCATCTCCTCCTCTCTTATCCCCTCTTCTCATGTGGAAGCTGCAGTGTCACAATATGTCACACAGTACATTTTGCTCACATTTTAATTTTTCAACAAAAGAAAAATTAAAATAATTAAAAGTTAACAACAAAAAAGAACCCTAAAATTCAGTCACCGAGTTACACTGGTTTTATCAAAAGCTCAGCAGACTCATGTAGCCAGGGATATATAACATATAGGACAATACAGACCCTTCTATCATTGCAGAAATGTCAGAGATGATGAACCTGAAATATGTAAGATCTTCTATGGCTTTGCACCACTCCCTGCATGGTGAACTACTACATGGAAAAATCTTGACTTTTTCCTTTGTATCAGTAAGCTAAGTTTAGCATAGGTGCTCATGTTTTACACGGAACAAAGAATAAAGACAGAGTTCCTGTCTGCCAAATGATTTGGGGATTCTTTTTCTAATTAACATAATAGAAAACAATAAAACTTAGCAATTTTCTATTTTAATATTTCAATACAGTATTGCCACACTTACTTTTTCTTAACTTCTCTACTAGAATTAATGTTATATTTGAATATTGGAGTTGCTTCAAATGTAGTTGGTTCCACCACAGTCAGGGAGACTAAGTCTCCAGAGACTGAAGGAAATGCCAAAGATCTGAGTTAGGTGATCAAGGGACTCAAAGCTTTTGGGCTCAAGAGCAATGCGAGAAGAGCACTTCTCTTTTTATTACACAAGAAAACAACACCTTAGGTTAGCTTAATCAAATGCAAGTGCGGAAAAGGAATATACCTGGCGTTATTGTTATCATTGGTCATGTGAAGGAAGCCAAGGATATCCCTCCTAGGCCTTTCCCTTTCCCACAGGGCTAATGTGAGCACACTGGGCATTGCTTCATGTCCTTGTTGCAAGCACATTCTCTCATCATTGTTTACACAATTCCTTCTAGAAGGAAACTTTGTAGGAAGAACAATCTGGACTCTTCCCCATCAGAGGAAATTTATAGTTTTCTTACACAGGCCACCAACTATAACTGAATGCAAACTTCTATAAGTATTTACTATGACACCAGCAGTATATGTTTATTAATGATGGAAGGATTCATAGGCTTCTATTTTGGTTTGATTTTTTTCTGTTTGTTTTTGAGACACACACACACACTCGCGCACGCATGCACGCACACAGACTTACACAGGCACATTTCTTCCAGGCTAGTTTCAGATTTTCAGCCACCCTCTTTAGCCTTCCACATTCTTGGATTGCAGGAAAGTGTCACCAAGCCTGACCCAGAGAAGACATCCTATTTCTCTTTGAAATAAGAACACACTTCCCAGAACTTGTAGATTCCACCTCCGGGAGAAAGACAGGGCATCAAGTGGAGGGATGGAGGTGCCATCCCACAGTCAAAAACCCTGACCCAGAATTGTCCCTGTCTAAAAGAAGATGTGGCTGCTATGTCACATGTGTGTCAGTAGGTGGCAGAAAAGAGAGAGGCTGTGTCTACGCTCAGTGCTGACCTGTGGACCACTTAATGATTAGTAGTATGAGTATGACATTCTATGGAAAAAATGAGCCTGAGATGACCACCAGTCAGACACAGCACAGGCCTGAGGGGTGGCCATAGTGCATCAGAGGGGCATAGCACTCCTGAGACCATTCCTGGGACAACCCCAATCAGTCAAAAGTCCCCATGCACCACTAAGAGACCCAAGTAAATGATGCAGAAATGGAAGAGAAAGAGAAACAGAAGGATGTGTGGATGATGAAGACAGCCAGGGCTGGATACTAGAGGATACCATAGTGAGGATCAGCCTGATGTGAGTAGCTGGAGATGCCACCTGGGATCATGGTGGGGTCCGGGCCTTTGATGCAACTTGGGGCCACATTTGGGTCCATGGCCTTGCATCAGCAGGAGTCTCTTGCCACCAAAGGCCAGAACTCTCTGGTCTGAGCTGCTGCCACCGGACATGTTGATATCTGAGGACTGTGGAGAACTGCCCCCACCCCTCACCTGGACATAAGACAGCTGGCCCTGGGGGCATGAGAGCAGAAGAACTGACACTCCTCACCCGTGCCAGCTGCTGTGCACAGGAGAGCTGGCCCAGTACTTCACTTGCTGCAGCACTCAGGAGAATGGGCCCTGTACCTTGCCTGGGCAGCACAGTAGAGCTGTCCCTGGGTGTGGGAGTTGTAGGTAAGCAGGCCCAAGTGTCGCGGCCGTACTGCCCGGCTTTGTGGGCCAAAATGTTGTGGCCTGCTCCGCTCCACGCTTGGCGGCCACTGTGTCCTGGCCCAAGCTGCCGCTCCGGTCCGAGGGTCAGGGTCTAGCGAGAGAGAGAGAGAGAGAGAGAGAGAGAGAGAGAGAGAGAGAGAGAGAGAGAGAGAGAGAGAGAGAGGATAAAGGAGACGAGAAGCGAAGAATGGAGACAAGACAGAAAGTCTGATCAAGTCTCTTACCAAGTCTCAAGTCTCTTTTATTGAAGGGAATTCTGAGGTATTTATACGCTTTTGCCACGTGCCTTGCAGGTGTTGATATGACGTAAGCCTTACAGGCGTCTATAGCGTGGATAGCACGTGCACTGTGCGCCTTGCAGGCTTGGATACCACATGCGCCTTACAGGCATGTATGGCCTGGATAGCACGTGGACAGCACGTGAACTGCATGCCTTGCAGGCGTGACTACCACAACACAAAATATGTGGGATATCAGAGTGTGCTTCAGCTGTTGTAGGCTATTGAAAACCAAATCTCTTATCAGGGTATATGGTTCCAGATGGCTGCAAAGATAATCTAGCCGCTTTCTGCTAAAAGTCGGCTCCCAACACCCAAGGACAAGAGTGCAGTAGAGGTAGCCCTGTCTCTTCTTCTAGGTAGCAGTGCAGTCAAGAGAGAGATGTCCCTTTCACCTCCTTTGTCCTTCACTACTTATGCCAGGAGGGAGAGCTGTCTAAAAGAAATGCAGGGGCAAAAATGGAGAAGAGACTGAGAGAAAGGAGGTCCAGTGACCGTGACTGGTTCAAATTGGGATCCAGCTCAAGGGGAAGCTCCAAGGCCTGACACTATTATTGATGATATGGTATGCTTACAGACAGGAGCCTAGCATGGCTGCCCTCCAAGAGGTCCAACAAACAGCTGAGAGGATCAGATACTTAAACTCAACCAATGGACAGAAGCTGGGACCTCTATGGTTGGATTAGGAAAAGGCTGGAAGAAGCTAAAAAGGAGGGTGACTCCATAGGAAGACCAGCAGTCTTACATAACCTAGACCCTTGAAATCTCTCAGATACTGAGCCACCATCCAGACAGCATACACTAGCAGATTTGAGGCCCCTGACACATATACAGCAGAGGACTGCCTAGTCTGGCCTCAGTGAGAGACTTGGGGCCCCAGGGAGTGGGGAGGTCTAGTGGGATTTGGAAGTTGAGGACATCTTCTTGGAGACAGGGGAGGAGGAATAGGATGAGGAACTGTCAGAGAACAGACCTGGAGGGAGATAACGACTAGACTGTAAAAAAAATTAAAAAATAATAAAATAAATAAATAAGACACAAACAAATTTGCAAATGCTCCACTTCCAATTTTTAAATCATACCTCTATCTATAATATAAAAATATAGATGTCTGGGAATATGTCTTTGTGGATAAAAAGCACTTATCCTGAAAATATGAGTCCTGAGGACCTAATATTCTGTGTCCACATAAAAAGTGGCATGGCTATATATATACCTGTAATCCCAACATTGGTGAAGCAGAGAGATAGTCATACTGAGAGCTTGCTGGGCAGCCAATTTGGCCTAAACAATGAGTTTCAGGTCCAGTGGAAGACCTGACATCAAGACAACAAAGTGGACAGCATTAGAAGAAAACATGTTAAGTCTTGCTCTGGCAACGATGGGAATAAATTGTTTGAAGATCTCTCTTTGCTGAGAGAAAAAGTATCTTTTAGGTTCTCAAGATGATTCTAGGGGATGTAGGTTTCCCCAAAGGAGGATTTATCAAAAGGTCTCATCTCCAGAGTGTCATAGGCAAGGAGCCTGATTTAGTAAAAGTTCTTTCTAAACTCTCCTTAGGAGTGCCCCTGTATATTGTCTTCTCCCAGATACACAGGGTACATCTACTACAGGAGCGTCTCCATGGAAATCAAAATCAGAGCTTTCTCAGTTTCAGAGTTGAAGACACTTTAGGACTTTGTTTCATCACTGATTTTGTTATTACTAGCTTAACTGTTTAGTGTGTGCAGAAGCGTGTCCTCTAGGCACCAGTAAGCAGATTCATCCTAAGGAATAATATGTCTGCCATGTGCAAATGGATTAGTCAGAAAATCCATGTGGAGGTGGACAGGTTTTGGTCACAAAGTCAAGATTAACACATGTTGGCCAATACATCATTAGGAATCCTTTTGAAACACAATTTGTTTAAATTGTGTAAACAGTGTACAAAAAAATCATGAAAACTCACCAAACTTATTGAATGTTCTGTGTGATGTCAGAAAAAGCTACAGTACAGATTCTCATTTTCAAAGCAGCTAAAGTTGGGAAAGACCCACAGATGTGAAAGTAAAAAGAATGATACCAGGTAACATTTGTGAAATATTAAATATGAATAAACTCATAAAATCTTTAAACTGTCTGTTTATGAACTAAATACTAACTGTAGCTAGAGAAAAGTTACCTGAATGTCTTAATGGTCTATGCACTGAAAGCACACGGATTGTGCAGCTGCTGCTGTGTGAACTTATATGACAGCCTGCTCAGTTGCTCAGTTGCAGGATTGGCTTGGGGGTTTTATTGGCACAGGTTTATTTATATTTCTACTTTCTGTTAAAAGAAGACCATTGCACTTGTCTTTTAACAAACAACCCTCAATAGCAACTAATTCTTTTAAAACATTGGGGGTGGGGGGAGAACACTGCAAAGGAACTCCCTAGCGTCAGGTCTGCATAGAACTCCAGCCACAGGAGTCAGTACAGCACTCCAAGTGATAAAAGGAGATCCCAGTCTTTCCCTAAACTTTTGAATAACTATTAACATAAATTCATTTCATTGACTAACACAAACTCAGCCCAAATAGTGTTTTCATGTTCACCAACTGTTTCCCCTAGACTCTAAGGCTGAGTCTCCATCCAGACAGACTCCCCTTCTTAGCCTCTGAGAACATGGTTGCTAGTTTTGTTTCCATTCTTATCCTTATCCTTTCTACCAACTGAGATCGGCATATTGGGTTAGAAATATCTAAAGTGGCAGCTATAATATTTTCTGCTATCAGGGGATATTGAATGAAAGATTGAAAGCACAAGGATTTGAATAACGTTGTACAAATCAAAATCTCGCTGATTGTTTTTACCTCAGTAGTTATTCATCTCATTTATGATTGTTCTGTGCTTTGTGGGGAAGAAAAAGGAGCACGTCGGTGTAAAAGACCAACTCACAAAAGGATGAAATGGAAAAGAAAGACTAAATTCCTAAAATTAAATGTAATTCTCAATCTGTAGAGGCATCTGTGCTTTGTCAGTGCAATGTAAGTCAAATGGGATGTGATCTATGTGGTGAAGATGCTCACATATGAGGAGGCCCTGGGGTTCACCCTTGTCATCCTTTCCATCTTTGGGGCACTTGTGGTCTTGGCAGTCACTGTTGTGTATATAATCCACAGACACACTCCATTGGTGAAAGCCAATGACCAGGAGCTGAGCTTCCTCATTCAGATGTCTCTGGTTATCACGGTGCTGTCATCCATGCTGTTCATAGGCAAGCCATCTAACTGGACCTGCATGGCCCGCCAGGTCACTCTGGCACTGGGCTTTTGCCTTTGTCTGTCTTCCATTCTTGGAAAGACTATTTCACTCTTTTTTGCCTACAGGATTTCTGTATCCAAAACCCGACTTATATCTATGCACCCTGTTATTCGAAAATTAATTGTACTCATCTGTGTTGTAGGGGAGATTGGTGTGTGTGCAGCATACTTGGTGTTGGAGCCTCCGAGCATGTTCAAAAACATTGAAATTCAAAATGTAAAGATCATCTTTGAATGCAATGAAGGTTCTATAGAGTTTCTGTGCTCCATATTTGGGTTTGATGTGCTTCTGGCTCTGCTGTGTTTTCTTACAACCTTTGTGGCTCGCCAGCTGCCAGATAACTATTATGAAGGGAAATGCATCACTTTTGGGATGCTGGTCTTCCTTATTGTCTGGATCTCTTTTGTCCCTGCTTACTTGAGCACCAAAGGCAAATTCAAAGTGGCTGTGGAAATATTTGCCATTTTGGCATCCAGCTATGGCTTGTTAGGCTGTCTATTTCTTCCCAAGTGTCTCCTTATCTTGCTGAGGCCAAAGAGGAACACTGATGAAACTGTTGGTGGAAGAGTCCCCACTGTTGACAGGAGCATCCAGCTGACCTCAGCTTCTGTGAGCAGTGAGCTTAACAACACCACAGTGTCCACTGTTCTGAGTGAGTAGAACCGTGAGCTCCAAGTGACCAGCAAAGTTGGATGATGCCCTGGCTCAGTCTGCCTTTTATGTTGTTTCTGAAGCAGCTGCTTGATGCTATAGGGTAATGTTGGATATTAGGCTTTTCATAATATAGTCTTAATGCAGTGAATAAAATCTAAGTCTGTAAAGATACCATTTAGTAGGTATCATAATAGGACATAATTCAAATTAGAAACTTTTCACTAGAATATTTCATTGGGATTTTTGAGTAGACACGTAAGGTATGCAGTAGAGTAGGACATGACAGATGTGACTGATCAGAAATAATAAGAAAAGGTTCAGTAACACAGTAATAAAACATATTTTCTTCTTTAACTCATAACAATAGGGGAGTCATCTGAAGACTCAACTGGGTATTGCCTAGATCAGATTGGCTTGTTGGCAGTGTCTGTAAGAAAATATCTAGGTTACTGATTGATGTGGGAAGGCCCAACCCAATGTAGGTGGAACCATCCATAGGCAGGAGGTCCTAGGCTGTCTAACAAAGCCAGCTGAGAGTGGGCCAGCAAATAGTGTCCCACTGTCATTTCTGCTTTAATTTCCCACCTTGAGCTCCTGTCCTAACTTTCCTCAAGGGTGGATTATGACCTGAAAGTATAGATCAGGTAAAGCCTTCCCTCCCCAAGTGGCTTTTGTCAGGCTTTCTTTTCACAGCAACTGAGAGCAAAGTGGAAGATCCTTCAAACTGATTTCATTTTCAATAGCTGCCACCTGATCCCTTCTTGCCCACATTCTTCCAATAGAAGCCAGTTGCATTTCTGAAATTTGCAAGCCCTCTCTTCATTTGCTTGGCTCCCTCAGATTGTCACTCAGATTGTCCCCTTGTCCCTTTAATATTCCATCAATCTTTTATTTCTCCATTCTTTCATCCACCTATTCTTCCTTGAGAGCTTGGAAGTTTTGCACAGAGAAAGTATTGTTCTCCACACTTGTGTTCCTTTCTCCTCTTTGGAGGGAAACTCTATGCTAGGACAAAGTTGAGAATTCTAGTACCATAGAAAAGAAGGGCCAAGCAAGACTTCCTGTGTGAGTTGACAACTTAAAAAAAAAATCCTAAAAACCAAGAACTGAATTGTGTGAAATGACAAACTGGTTCTACATATCTACTGTTGATAGCATGGTAAATGTCAGATGTACCAGCTTCCCTTCTTTATTTGTAGTATTGGAGGATTTTGTGGTTACTTTAAATTACTGTCCCCTTTCTCCCTTATTCTGACTCTGGTTGTCCTCTTTCATTGTTGTCATTATCACTATATTACAATTTATTTTGTGAAAAGAACTTGAGTTGTATCTACCACCCATCTCTATCTTTGTAGCCTTAACACCTAAACGGTATCTAGATGATCAATCTTTGAATGGGTGGATGAATAGTTATTGGAATAGCTGACCCATGGCCCTGAAAGGCATGGGAGAATCGTATCAATGAAAGACAGGGAGGAGAAGTACACGGTGTGTGGAGAATGGAAGGTGGGAGGAGCCAGGCTCCTCTCCTGAATGGTACCCTGTAGGCAGTGACTCAGGATGATGCTAGGTTTTTACTTGTTCATACTCTGCCCTTCTCCCTCTCTGCACAATGGTATCTGTGGTCTTCATTACGAACTGCCTTTGCTTACAGCTGCCAGTAGGTTTTGCTAATAAGACCCTAGAGATTCCAGGTGAAAAGAGAGGTTACGATGCTTTGTTTCAGCCATAGCTCACTCACTCACCTACAATGACTTTCCCACAGTAGCCCTCATGAGGTGCGCATACTGTTTGTTGTGTGGCAGGTTTTCCCACCAGTATCATGTCTTCTTGGATTTTGCCTATTATAGCCATGGCAACCGGAGCAGAACAGTACACTGCTAGCCAGGTCTATGGAATGGTAATGGAACTGTGGGTAGTCCTTAGGAGGTAGAGGAAGGAGGGGGATCTGAAGACTTCAACTGAAACTCTCCTCATCTAGTTACAAGTGATTTTTCAGAGATGCTATGAGAAGGAGAAGGTTAAACTTGAAAAAGGAACTTCATGATGCAGATTTCATCAAGTGACCATGATGGATGGAGTGGGACTCCACAGTGATACAGCTGTTTGGGATTCACCTGCACTCCTGTGAGTTTATCTCTTACCTATGATCTGTAAGAAAGTTCAATAAACTTCTTGGTCTCACCAAATTAAACTTTGGTGAAATCACAGTATGTTCTGCTGTGGAGTAATGAGTGTTTACTTGCATTTCCCTAGGAAAAGCTAACTCAGCACATACCTTTTGTCTTTTACTTCCAGACCTGACTGCACAATGGCTTCTTAGCTGCAGGTGCATCCTGTGGCCCATGCTTTTGCTTTGCCAACCCATGTCCGTTCTCTCTGTCTAAACTCCCCTCTCATTAAATAATCTGGTGTTTCTTGTGGGATCCTGACTCATGCAGTGAGCCAAGTTGCTTACATCTTATGATGCCCCTATCTTTGATATACTATGTAGTGCATTCCTGCTGACTAAAGAGATTTTTAGTAGCAAATAGTAGTAATTAATTTAATTGTCAACCAAAACCTAACCCCAAACCCCATGAAGGCAGAATAGGTAGAGAAATTGATATATACTCACTCAGTGGGATGCTGTAGAGCAATCCTTAGGACAGGGTTTCTTTGTGGGTAATGAGACAGAAAGAGTGGAAGTGATTTGAAGCTGGGAAGGCTAATCATATAGGCGAGAGAAAGAAATGATGTGGGCCAGAAACAGCTCTCAACAGCATGGCAGGTTGAGCATGGCCACATCAAAATTACTGATGTACTTTTGACAGTTGGTAGCTGCACATTTAAAGCATATGTTCAAAAGAGAAGAAAAGCCCTACAATATCTGATGTGTAAGCATCTACCATCACTTCTAAAAATGATCTCATTGTAAACGGGTTTTTACTGCTCTTGGAAATTCTGTCTAAAAAGGACATGATTTAAGCTGATAATGCTGCATGAATGGAAAATAAATCTCAAAGTGGTTTCTAGGGCTCACTAATAGTTGAAAAACAAATGAAAAGGAAAATCCAAATCTTTAAGCTAGATGTGGTAGTGCAGACTGATAGTTCTAGCTTTCTTGAAGCTTAAAGAGGAGAATGGTAAATTCTAGGTTACTCTGAACTATATAGTGAGACCCTGTGTAAAACAAACAAACTTTTTAGGTTTTACAGTTGAGAATTCAGACATCTGTAAGTGAACATAGATCTATTTTTCTGTCTGCTTATGTCATAATTTTTTTTTCAAATGCTGCTTTCGAAGTCAGCTGTTTTGAGGGGGTTTTGAGGAAGTGGTAGGTATAAGATACAGTCCCAGCTTCTGTCTCTTAATGAATGCAACTAGCTCAGACACCAGTCCCTTGTGATTCATACACAGTGGCTTGTGAAAGAAGCCACATCTTTGAGTCACTTAAAAATATGATATGCAAAAGCACTTAGTTAAACCAGAGTGTGCCCTTCTCATGCCTCTGTCTCAGTTTGCTATCATTGCTCTGATAAACACCATGACCAAAAGCAAGTTGGGATGGAAAGAGTTTATTTCAGCTTGCTACTTACAATCCATCATGAAGGAAAGTCACGGCAGGAACTCAAGCCAGGAACCTTCAGGCAGGAACTAAAGCAGACACCACTGAGGAATGATGTGGGTTGAGTTACTCCTCTTGGCTTGCTTAGCCTGCTTTTTATACCAACTAGTCACACCTGCACAGGGATAGCACTGCCTCAGCACAGCAATTATTAATCCAAAAAAAAAAAAATGAGCCACAGTTTTGCCTATATGCCAATCTGGTGGAGACATTTTCTCAATTGAAGTGCCCTCTTTCCAGATGACTTTAGCTTATGTCAAGTTGAAAAAAAAAAAAAAAAAACACCACCACCTACTTGGAATACCTCCTCAAGATCGTGATGTTGATTTCTATCTTATCTTTTGTGTCTTTCCTCTGAGATACCTATATTTGTGCCTACTACTCACAAATGAAGCACAAAGCTTCCTTAAGGTACAACATTCACTTCTCTATCAGACTTTTAGAGTCAATCATTCCATAGTGTTTAAATATTGATCAGGAGGCTATTATCCTTACTCATGTTCTTGACTGGAGAGACTTAAGACATGGTTTTCTGTGCTTCTGGTCCAAATAATTACTGAAATCAGAAATCCAGGAAACACCATTTCCATTTCTCACACCCCCACATAGTCAACTAGATAGTCAACCACTCCAGTATGACTCTTTCACCAGTCCTTTCTTCATTATTCACCAGTTAGTCGATCAGCAGCTTCCAACCACAGACCTTGTCACTTACCCTGCCTTCCTCTTTGATAGTAAACTCTATTCCATATCGTATTTCTCTCCATCCCCCCGCCCCCCACTGCTCACTAATGCATGTTCAATGCTAAGGACAGTGCCTGGTGAGTGATATATGTTCTCAGATGCTATCTACTGAGGTGAAATAGCAAATTCTGTGGCTCTCCTTTTAGGCCATCAGCACACTTATGTAGATGACAGCAACTATTTTTTGTATGGTCTGTTTGTCTCTGCCATGCTGTCTACACTGTACTGCTTGCTCTGCAGCATACCTGACTTTACCACTTCCTTGTTGAATTTCTGCACAGCTGCTGCTCATCCTGTTCTTGTTCTCTGTTTATCTTTTCTTTAGGCCCCTCTCAGACCCTTTGTGATTTCCTATCCCTCCTGTCAGATTATTACAATTCCCTGAATTCAATACCTCTGAGAAATAGTTGCTTCTGATTCCTGGGACATTCCATCTTTTTCAGTCATCTTCCCTCAAAGAGTATAGCATGCATCTCTTCTGCATAGAAGCTTTCTTGCCAGCATTTCTCAAAGAAGTCGGCATTACGTACATTGCTAGGAACTGCTATGGTGCCTCTGATGCTAACATTTACCATCTTATGTTGCAACGTTCTTTGGCAGAGCATTCTGAACACAGGCTGTTTTGCATTCTTCATCTCTGTGTTTCTCATTCCCAGGAGAGGACCTGACACGTGATATGTAATTGATAAATGCTTTCAAAATATCACTGGATGGTATCGGGTGGCTACTGAACTCATAGGTGTCATGGATCATTGTAATCAAGGCACAGAGAGAACTGCAAATAATTACTGTTTGCTCATTTTAAAGTTCCTATGCCATGTTGTCATCCAGTTGTACTTATGTACATGCTTATGGCTGTACTGAAGTTTCCGACATGGTCCTGCTTTCCTTAAGTGGCATCACTGTAAACCAGGGTGTCTTAGATATTTTTCACTACTGAACTATTTTTACTGGGGAAATTTTTTATATCACCCAATTCTATAAGTCTTTAAAATAGGTATACAAATTAAGCAATTACTGGCAATAAATCAAAACTGAATGTATTTTGAAAAATCATAAATAGATATAATTTTACCATTTGAAAACAAAAGCAACATACCAGCAAGATAGATGTGCTTGTTTTTTTCTTAAATAATTCAATTCTAATCTAATTATTTGAGACTAAATCTTTCAGAGTTATTAGATTTGATTAATACTTTGATTTTATAATTTCCAAAACTAAGAAGTCCCTCACGGAAATACATTGCATGAAATGGCAAAAGTATGTTTAGACCCATTTCAGAAATTGTTAGAAATTCTGTTCTAATTACAAGACAAATTCCATCTAATAATATTTTATGAAATGAAACAAGTCAAGCAAACAGCAATTTTTAAAAGCCAAATACCCTAGTACAATGTAATTTAATGATATATTAATTTTGACATCTACATGTTGAAGAATGATTGGTGAAAGGATTTACATCCTTGTTTACAATTATTAAACCATTATGTTTCTATAAGAACAAAAACATTTGATGTATAATAAGAACACTGCAAATTATGACATGTGATAGTCTGAAATTTGAGCAGGGGTATTTCAAACAGTTCTTGTTGGTGTTTTGGAATGAGAAGATATATGCCCCGTGAATGTGCATGCTGTGTGTGTAGAGCCAAGGAGCAGTTAAGGTGTGTGGTGCAGTATGGACCCTGTTAGAAACTCATGGGTTTATTATGTGTTTGGTGATAAGTTTTGGATGCTGCTCAATCAGAAAACTGTCACTGTTGCCAAATTTTTGCACTCCCACATTCAGTTACATGACTAAATGAGGTCTCAACAGTTTAAGAAGCTATGTCACAGAGGCATGTGGATCCCTGTGAGTTCCAGCCCATCCTGGTCTACTTAGTGAGTTCCAGACCAGCCAAGACAACATAGTGAGACCCCCTGTTTCAGGAGGCAGAAGCTATATTATGGGCTGACAAGATGGATCAATGATTAAATGTGCTTGCTGCCAAACCTGATGACCTGAATTCAATCCCTAGGACCCATGTGATGGAAAAAAAGAACTGACTCCTTTAAGTTGTCCTCTAATTTGCACATGTGCAGTGGCATGCGTACTCTCACACATGTACACACACACACACACACACACACACACACACAAATGCACCACACAGTTCTAGTTTTTAAAAGAAGCTATGGTGCAAATACCATTTACAACAGTGCCTTGCTTCTAGAAACATAGTGTGATGGTTTGTATATGCTTGCCCAGGAAGTGGCATTATTAGGTATAGTCTTGTTAGAGTAGGTGTGCCACTGTGGGTGTAGGCTTTAATACCCTCGTCCTAGCTGCCTGGAAGCCAGTATTCTGCTAGCATCCTTCAGATGAAGATGTAGAACTCTCAAGCTCTTCCTGAATCACACCTGCCTGGATGCTGCCATGTTCCTACCTTGATGATAATAGATTAAACCTCTGAAACTATAAGCCAGCCCCAATTAAATGTTCTTTATAAGAGTTGCCTTGATCATAGTGTCTCTTCACAGCAGTAAAACCCTGAGATACATAGTCTCAAGTCTATGAGACAAACCAGGACAAACTGTAGTCATTCATCAAAGTAAATATAGCATTTTGTCAGCTGAGAACCTTACACCTAGGCCTAGGCTGTGGCCAGGAAAACTGGTCTAACACAGGCTCTACAAAGCAAAAAGACCAAAATACCCTCCCCACCCATTGCATTCAGTGCTCAATTTTGGCCCTAAAATAACCTCTGAATCAATATTTTGTGTTCTTCTAATCCATACCTTTGCCTAATTTGGGGTATGAGATTATGGGATTTCTCAGATTGCTGCCTAGGAAGTGCTACAGTCACCAGTAGTACACACACACACACACACACACACACACACTGGTCTTTCTTTTCTTTCCAGGTTTATAATACATTAGAACACAAGTCACAGAGTATAAGAGGGCAGGCCAACATTTCTTTATTATGCTAGATACTGAGTTCATGGTACAGCTTTTTTGACTCCCAGGGTGAGAATCAGAGGGGTTCCTAAATCTGATTTCAAGAAATAAATAGAATTAACACCCAGTTGTATGCAGGCAATGCAGGACTGGAACATTTGGTCTCACTATGTGAGGAGAATCTCAGGAAAAACTTAGGTCTTGGGGAATAAGGAAAACTTCTACTTCTGGTGGGTATCCCATTCCCTGAGAAAGTGATGGAAAAGGTATCTGGATTCAGATGTGGTCCTCTCCTTTCCCTTGGGAGTGAAGCAATAACAAAGGCCAAGGATGTGACACTTGAACTCCTTTAGGATGTTGAGAATCAGTGGAGAAGAAACATTCCCACCCAGAATCAAGCACATGACAGGACTCAGATGACCCTGTTGTAAGCAGTGAGAAATATATTAGGAGGTGCTACCATTCCATGAGTGAATGTTATTTATTTTAATAGTTTATAGTTGTCTGATATGTGTGTGTGTGATAACTATACAGTGATTTTACAGCATAACAAGAGCTTGTTCATGGCTGCCATGCCACTGTGTCTTCTAATGGTGAGATAAATGCTCTACAATATTTCTTACCTGTATTTCAAGGCTGCCCATCAGTTTCTAAAAATTCTAAGCCCTGAAGTATGGAAAAGAGAACTTTTCTTCATAAAGTTGATTTGATTGGATTTCAAACTGGACTCACTTTTCATACTTCTAATTTAGAGTCTAGTATAGACACTTGGCTGAAGTGGAAACTTCTGGTTTCTCTGGAAAGTCAGTTATGTCAAAAGATGTTTGGCTGAAGCAGACACAGGTGGAAGGTTGTTTTGCTACAGCAGACACGTGAAAGCTTGCATGATGAAGGAGTATAAATATGACCCCACCCACAGTGGGAGCTTGAGCATTGGTTTAGTTTTACTCTGCTATGCTGTTCTTCACTAATGACACACATGTATTGGTTTGGACTACACTGCACTACAGAGATCCACTTGCAGTGACACCATTGAGAGAAACTCACCAAAGCACTTTTCGTGACATTTCTGAAGTTTTTTGCCACTTGTGCAGCCTTGGGCTGCTTGGTGAGCCTTGCAGTTTCTTCCGGGTTAAACTGCCCATGCTGGTTCCTGTGCAGTGTCTGCTGAAAAAACTGGACTACAGGTACTGATTCTTATTTGGTGTTTGCTACTGGACTGAACTGCTGATATCCTGCGAACAAGATTGGAGTCGCCCCCAAAGAAGTATTGCTAAACAGGTCTACTTTCCCCACCGTGTCCTGATATGACTTTTCTTTTCCACTATCGCTGGTGGGTGGTGGGCTAGAGGAGAGGTTGAACCCTTATTAAAAAGTAGGTTGGAAAAAATGTATGCCTATACATTGACTTAATGTGTTAATATATTTTAAAAGCAAAGTAATAGAGACTTTAAAACCTGATCAACTTAATATTGGCATGTTCCCCATCATCATACAGTACCAAGTGGCCTGCTGGACAGGATGTCGGTATTTTAGTTCAATGTAACCAAAGTTCAAAAGGAACTAGTAAATACAGGTGGCTTTTCAGAGAGCCTCGGGGGCAGAGAGTGCTGCTCAGATGGCTTAGCAGATAATGGTGCCTGCCACCAAACTTGATGATCTGAGTTCAACCCCTTTGGACCCATGTAGTGGAAAGAAAGAACCAACTCCCACAAAATATACTGACTTCCACATGCATCTCAGGGCATCCATATGATCACCCATACATATGGACACAAACAAAATAAATAAAATGAAAAATATCATAAGTAGTCTTGGGACCTACGATGTAAAAACATGCCAGCTTCTGTGTTATCTACTAAGAGATCCCCCAAAAAGTAGATGGGTAGAGATGATAGGATAAAAGGTAGATTATTGAGTCCACTAGAAAACAAGTCTCAAATAGTTTACATTAGTATGGATTCTTGTTGGTAGACATTTAAGGTTACTTTGCTCAACTCATGCTTAATGTATTGTATGTATGCAACTCACTTAAAATGTAATGTAAAGTTCTAGTCTTAGGAAAGCTACTATTGCAAACTGTTTAAGATAATTAGTAATGCTAGTTAGTCATCTATCTATAAATAATCTTACTTGTTGGTATTAGTTTAGTTAATTTCAGAAATAAACTTTATTTAGCCTCTTGTATGTGTTTTCAAAGTTAAGCAGAAAGTAAATAACTAGTAATAAACAATGTTAGTTCATTTAGATATGCTGAGATAGGTAGGTCTTCAAACACTCCAGAGATGTACAGAATACGACATTTAAGATGTTCTAATAACAAAAGCCTTTTCTGACAGACACATCTGTTCCTCACTGCACCCTAAGCTACTTCAAAGAAGATGATGGGCACCTCTGCATGGAGTTTGCCTTAAACATGGCAAAGCTAGCCACTTGAGCAAAGATCCTGCCCTCACCTCAACTGCTGAGAGCATGCTGTCCAAATTGGATAATCAGGACACTGGAAAGTTGACTGCCCAGCTTTGCAGAGATAAGGTAGGGCCAGTTCTTCAAAATTCCCGCTTAACAAATAAGTTAAGATACTCTGTCAGGTACTCTGGATGCCCCTATCCAGGCTGCCAGAAGTCTCTGTCATTTCTATAGTTTTGGAAGCTGCTTATTCGGTACTTCCTGTTTTCTCAGGTAATATTTATTCTTCTCCATTCTCTGGTGGGGTTGAAGACTAGATAGTTATAGTCTTACATTTTTCACTATTTAAGATTAAAGACATAAAAGCCTAAGTTGTGTAGGGTCTAAGAAGATGTTTTAGGGTCTAAAAAGATCTTTTTAAGTTGATAAATGAAAGTTATGGTAAGAAAGTGATTTAGGTAAAAACTTTAGACTCACCAAGATAGGATACATGGTAAAGTACATTCTCCAAGTTTGCCAAATACATATGGACTGCACATTGTAACTATAATTCTTATGTGAAAATTCTCATAATTGTTCTTATTGTATATAGTTTACCAATGTTAGAGAAAAAGGCTTTTTTTTTTGGACAAAAATGCTAGAATTTTAGATTCGTTAAAAACTCAGTTATAGTTTTTTTCCTTTTTTTATTGGTTATTTTTATTTATTTACATTTCAAATGTTATCCCCCTTCCTTGTTGGGAGCCAACTCCTAGCAGAAAGCAGCTATCATCTGTGCAGCCATCTCAGGCCATATATTTGAAGGTTGATACTTTTTTAGCCTGACAAGAGACTTGTTTTTCTAGTATGATGCCTACACAGCTGAGCATGCTCTGACTTGTTATTTAGTGTCCCCAGCTGCACTCCCCTACTTGTGCTTATATACCCATGATTTTCTTTCAATAAAGGAGACTTGATCAGACACTCTGTCTTGGCTCCATTCTTTGCATCTCTTGCCCCTCCATCCCCACTCTGTCTCTTGCAGACTCAGTTGACTGACTGTGGACCGGGTCACTTCCCGGCTTCCCTTCCGCAAACCCCCTATCCCATCACCCCTTCCCTCTGCTTCTATGAGGGAGCTTCCCCACCCACCCACCCCACTCTGGCCTCACCACTCTAGCATTCCCCTATGCTGGGGCATGGAGTCTCCACAGGACCAAGGGCCTCCCCTCCCAGTGATGCTAGATAAGGCAATCCTTTGCTACATATGCCACTGGAGCCATAGGTCCCTCCATTTGTACTCTTTGTTTGGTGGTTTAGTCCCTTGGAGCTCTTGGGGGTGGGGGGCATCTGGTTTGTTAATAATATTGTTCTTCCTATGGGGTTGCAAACTCCTTCTACTCCTTCAGTCCTTTCCTTCACTCCCCCATTGGGGTCCCTGTGCTCAGTCCAATGGTTGGCTGTGAGCCTCCACATTTGTATTGGTCAGGCTCAGGCAGAGCCTTTCAGGGAACAGCCATATCAAGCTCCTGTCACCAAGCGCTTCTTGGCATCAGCAATAGTGTCTGGGTTTGATGTCTGCAGATGGAATGGATCCCTAGGTGGGGCAGTCTCTGGATGGCCTTTCCTTCAGTCTCTGCTCTACTCTTTGTCCCTGTATTTCCTTTAGACAGGAACAATTTTGTGTTAATATTTTCAAGATGGGTGAGTGGCCCCATCCTTCAACTGGGTGCCTTTCCTATCCACTGGATATGGTCTCTACAGGTTCTCTCTCCCCGTTGTTGGTTATTTCAACTAATGTCATCCCTGTTGAGTTCTGGGTGCCTCTTGCTTTCCTGGCTTCTGGGACTTTCTAGTGGCTAGTCCCAGTTGCCCATTCCCCACTGCTACACACCTCCTTTCAATTTTCTGACCCTCTGAACTTCTCCCACACCTGATTAAAAACCCAGTTATATGGGTATATTTTTGTTTTTAATTCCAGGTGTGGGATAAGTGGCTAGTTTACAGCAAGCAATTATTTGCCTCATTCACTAGCAGGGGTGTGGCTTTGCCAGCTGCAGATAGTTTAATTTGGAAGACTCTGGAGAGAGTATAAATGGGAAAGCCCCAGGAGGATCTCTGGTGGCTGCTGCTCCCCTTGCTGCTCCTGGTTGCTACTGCTGTGGTTTGTGGTGAAGAAGATTGGACTTGAGCCAAAGGAGCCCAATGCCCCTAAGCAGCAGGTAGTAGTCTAAAGAGGTCTATACCTCCTTTTCCCTCTAACATTCTTTCTCTCCTGTATAGTGTTAGGGCGTTGGAAGGCATTAGGGTAGGATAAGGTTTGGAAGGGTGGTAGATATTAAAACCCAATAAAATAGCTAAAAAAAAAAAAAAAAAAAAAAAAAAAAAAAAAAAAAAAAACCACCAACAATGGGTAGTGACAAAGAGGAGAGTTTGGCGGTGTCTGCTTCCCTGCCTATTGTGAGACAGAGTTTCCCCGACAGAGTTGAGTATAGAATATCAGTTGGGCCAGGTGACTCCAGTGGTCTCTTCTAGACTTTGAATGGCAAGAATTAGAATGGCCAAGTCCTTACTGCATATAAGAAGACAGATATGAATAAAGGTTGTGGAAGAATGAAGATGAAGTCTCATCCTGAGCATTCACATTCTAGCCAGGGAAACAAACCTGCACACAGTCATTGGAGCATTCTAAGTGGTTGGCCAATAAAAGGCAAAAAGATCCCCTGTTGTTATGTCTATAGGTGCTTACAGAGTTAAGGGAAGGTTACAGTGAGGTGTTGACATAATGGCACAGTGTTGGGCTGATGATCAGTATTGACTTAGCATTACTAAGTGTCATGTGACACTTAGTTATAAGGCAATGCAGAGAAAATCACAGTCAGTTGGGCAGACTCACAGGTAAAGCCTGAGAAGCTGCAGGGAACATGGTCCATGACTGACATACAAAGAAGAGGAGCTAATGACACCGAATAGTCAGAGGCCTCCTGCCAGGTTTTACAGCCGATCACAAACTTCTGTACTCCAAGTGTTCAACGTGCCACTCTGCAATTTCTGTCACACCACCCATAACATTGGAAATCCATGTATGTGTATTCTTATTTATCTATTGCTTACATCCCCCTCCAAGAGGGTCAACCAAAAAAGAGCAGGATGTTCTCGATCAGGCTCACTGTTGTATCCCCGGCATCTGCATATAGATGATAGCTTAGTAAGTATTTGATGAATGGATAAAATCGTTGATTTAGATAGGCCAGAAAACTGATAGTTTTCAAATAGTAAGATAATCCCTTCAAATCTAGGTAACCACCTTCGGGGCTTGGCTTAACCTTACTAAAGTTGGCACTAATTAGTATAATTTTGGATAAGAAAATGAAGGACTCTTGCTCGGATGGCACAGCAGAGCTGACCCTAGTTATGGCGATGGAGGTGAGCCAGCCCTGAAGGTGATTGCATGTGAGAGTGGGCCTATCCACTAATCTGCCATGAGGTAGCACGGGTACAGGGGTGATGTCCATCTGTCCCCAGTCCCATCCCTCACCCCACCATCCCCAGAGTCATGAGAACAGCCCCCCTCAGGAGAATGGGCCCTGAGCCTTGCCTGAGCAGCACTACAGCTTCCACAATGAGATTTCTTTTATGTTCCGAGTATGTGTATGTGTGGGCGTGTGTTACATTGGGGGAAGATTGCAAGAATGAAGGACTGCTATGGGGTGATAAGGAGATGAGCAGGTCTGGGGTGCATGATGGGAAACTCACAAAGAATCAATACAATGTTTTCAAAAAGTAAGCGAATCTCAAGTAGTGCAAAATTCATGGCATTTCAAGATACATTGGATACTTCAAAAATTGTTTAAGGATATAGCAGCCATTTGGGAGTCTGGGTCCAGTGCTGAAGGAGGGGTGGTGGTGAGAGAGGGGTAAGAAAAAAATTTAACTAGTCCTATCTTAACAAACCTGGTTTCTTTTTAAAATTGTACTTTAAACAAAATAGTTTGTAAAGAGGCTCTTTCTATTTTTTTAAAAACAAAAAAAGGAAAAATATATATATTCTCTGTCCTTTGCAAACCTGAAAAAACTATCCTGCGCCTGAGGTATAGGTTAGAGAAGCTAGTAATCCCTTCACAGCTCTGAAAATGGTCTTTTCCACAATGCTTGTTTATGTTTCCTATTTAAGACTTAAAAATTGTTACAAGCTTATGTCTTAAAGTCAGTAATTACCAATTGAGACCAATAACTGATGTAATTCACACTGCTTTTGAAGAAATGTGGAAACTAGTTACCACGATTTTCATAGGTACTTGAGACATAACTTACTGTGAGAGTTGGTCTGCAGCTATTTCCTACGTAGAACTTGTATGGTATTGGGAGGACTCCCAAGGGCATATGGTCTTCAGGAGGGATAACCACCCCTTTGTGGCAACAAAGGAATGATCTGACAGGGACATAAGAGGTCTTTTATGTTCTTTATGTTCCACTGTGTAGGGTGGATATAAATTAGGCAACCAGCAAACAAATTGCTGTGGAATTGCTATGCACTCTTTAGCTATCAGATTATTGTAAAGAAATTTACTGGAAGTGATTGATTAGTGCTAACGTTGTATAGTAAATAATGTGTGGTTCTTGTTTTATGCAGAACATGGCAGAGGGTGTTACATTTTCAGAAAGCATTCAATGTTACAAGCCAGGGTCTCCGTTCAAATTGTCTTGATGGAAGAACACTGTGAAGAGAGTGCATGTAAATTAGTACTCAGAACTGTACAGGAAAGATAAGGCTGGGGAATCATTTGAGAGACTGTAATCAAATTATATTTTTAAATTTTGTATCTATGTTTTGTAAGTTATTTTGGAATCAGTTTTTTAGAATCTGGTAAGATGGAAGGGGAGAAGAAAAACCATTATTTTCAATATTCAGCTTCTCATTGAATGTTAATGTAAAATTGAAACCTGTTGACTTAGTCATTTTTGCCTTTCAATTGATTCAGTAATCTGTTAAAATTTTTTCATCTTGTATTTGTCTTTAAGGTGTGTGTGTTTGTGTGTGTGTGTCTGTGTGTAAAACAAATTGAAGTACTTCTTTATTGTTTGGGCATGTCTTGTAGAAACATCTTAGGAAACTTCAATGGTATCAGTTTTGTATCTTATCTAAAATTTATAAAAATTATAAAGTTTTGAAGAAAAACAGAAAATAGAGGCTCCAAAGACTTAGGCATCTCAAGTAATTTACTAGTATTGCTGGTAGCAGAATTAAGTTTCAGACTCCTGTCCTATCTAATGCCATAACGTAAGTTCTCTACTCTGTATACTGTGACTGTGGCATCTTAAGGACCAGGAGGAAAGTCATTGGCAAAGCCTATAGATTCTGAAGTTATACAATGCACAAGCTAAATGTGTCTAATTTGAAGGTGTGATCGCTTATTAGAAAAAGTCTTACTGATATCTTCATGTAATGAAAACTCACAGACATTGGTGATTAAAATGCTTAATATAAACTTTGTGGAGTGATTAGCCCCATATATTCTGGGAGTCAGGAGTCATAGGCTCTATTTCTAGTTCTAGGGATAATTAGCTCCATGACTTTAAGCACAGCCCAAGACATTGATGTTTCACAAAGGGGAAGAAGCCAGTTTCTGGGGTTTCAGATTAATGCACAGTACAGTGTGGTAATTTGTGAGATTTTATAAATTATTTGAAAATGCACTAGCTCATGCTTCTAGAATATCAAAACCATCAAAATGCATGACAGTTAGTGAATGCAATTCTAGATCTTCATGTAAAATAGTTGTATCACATGTGGAAATCTATTCTGAAAACCACTGGTATTTTTAATAAGCAGGTTGTAAAACTATTTATGTAGGGATAATCTCTTGTGCAGTGCGTAAGAGCATCACCTGTCAACAAAAAGCTGAATAGCCTATAGCAAGGCAGGAGAGAATAGAAGGTGGAACATCTGGCACAGAGGGAGAAAGAGAGAGGAATTCTGGGAAAGTCAGGCAAAGGAGATTCACTGCCGAGACATGGAAGAAATAGAATGTATGAAACTGAGAGAGGTAACCAGCCATGTGGCAGACATGGGTTAACTGAGTTATAAGCCAGCCGGGAACAAGCCTAGCTTAAGGCCTCAGTATTAAATTATAAATAAATAAGCCTCTATGTTATTATTCACAACTGGGCCAGACAGAAAAACCCAAACAGTTACATAAAGTAATGGACTTTCTCACCCCTTTTAAGGGCTGAGTTAGTAGCTTGAGGATGAATAATTTCTTAAGGTTTGTGCTGTTTAGAAAATATCTATCTTTCACACTGAAAAATAAACTACAAAACTTTATTGTTTCTCCCATTACTGTCATCATGAAATGTCCATTGAGAGATTAATGTAGGCTTGAAAGATGGCTTAGCTATTAGAGGCTAGGCTTCTAGTATACTAAATAAGTAAGAATTACTATTTATTTATCTTTGAGTTACTTCAAAAAGAGACATTAGAATATATCTTGATTAAATGAACTCACTTTGTTGCTTTGTAATCCAGCTACTAATCTGGAGAGAGATCAAAAAGTTTTTCTTTTAGAAGAGTCAATAGCTTAATGAAAAAAATGTTGCATTAGTAATTATGTTCTATGAATTACTTGAGCATCTAGAGGACAGTTAACATCCCCCAGATTCAGGGGTCACACAAAACTATGATGTTACAGTATACATGCAGCCAAAATGCTATTGCCCTTTGCCAGGGACACCCCTTCCCCTTCCAAGCAGCCAAGAAAGGTTAGGGAAAGAGGACAGAGTTTCTGCACAGAAGTTTAGACTAGAGCTTGGCAGTCCAGAGTTCTAATTCTACCTTGCCATGGATTTTACTGTGGCTTGGACTGAGTGATCGTGTGTTCCTGAGTCCCCTAAAAGCACTGGAGTAAAATGTCCTTGAGACCATAGATCTACTAAGCTGTAATTTTCGAGTTGAATCATGGAGTCATTCAGGGTTCAGAGGACACTAGTCAAAGGGTTGGGGGCTACCACAAATAAAGGAATACTTGCCAGTGAAAACACCAAGCCTCCCCATTGGCTATAATTGGACCTTCTACCAGGCCCAAGCTATAGAGTTTCTTTAGTTGGCGTTGTGTTCTAGGTAAGGTTATCCGGAATGACTCTGAGCCCAGTTGGCTTTTCCAGAAGAGTCTAAGTGTTTCATACATTATTTATCTAGTTGGCTGAGGGGAGCTTGTTGCTGGAGCAGCAATGGAAAGCCAGCTCTCTCAGCAGAAACATCATTTGTTCAAGCAGTGAGATTCAGTAACGCACGATATAGAATCATGTAAGAAAAGGCTGTTTATCATCCCTTCGCAACCCACAGTATCAATTTTAATGCAGAAGCTACATAATTTAGTAATTTTCAAGGATTCTATCACACACACACACACACACCTACCTTAATTGGGTACTGCTACAACCCACTTGTCCTTAGCCAATAATGAGCCTTCTATTCAACAACCTAGCCAGCCTCAGCTCTAATTGAAGTATCTCTCAGAAGCCATTGGAAGACAACCAAATACCGTCTTCACTTCTCAGGAGTATTTGTGGAAGTTGCTACTTTTTAGCTGATCTTATGGCTGACCATGTAGTACTCTTCTGTACCAGCCCAGGTGGTCCTGGGCTCTGCCAGGCCAAGGCTACAGAAGCTGTCTTTGCACACTTGTGTGAGCTTCCTTTCTATCCTTGTAAATGGCAAGCCCTTCCCAGCATAGAGAGGGCTCATTTGCACCCTCAGGGGGTCTCACCATGTTTCTGTACCTTCCAGATTGAGGTTTGGATTTGTGTTCCAGAACTTCCCACATCTTGATCTTTGGCATGCAATTCTTTCACCTCTCTAGATGTGCAGCTCTGCACAAGCAGGAAATTAGTCTTCCAGGTTGATATTTCTTTTGATTTTAAAGCACTGGTTTTGTTGTTTGTTTTGTTTTTTTAACTCGAAATTGAGAATTTAAATTCTTCAAATTAATTTTGCTTGTTTGTTTAGGGATCCTGCCTTCCCTGCTGCAAGGAGGGTGAATACATAATTTTCACTTATGTATGCAAATTAAGAGTAAATATGTTTAATGTAAAGCCCTCAACAATAGGTACATTCTTGTGTTACTAAAGACAGATAAATTGATATAATCCTTTCTGAGAAATAAGTTGAAACATGATTTTTTTCAGTATAGAAGAATATTGAGAATACAGTCTCCTATCTTACCTGTTATGTGTACCCCAAATGTCACTATTTAAACTAATTTGTTTTTAACTTGAAGCTATGGTCTTTGAGAGAATTCAAATTTTTAAATTTTATAGTTCTATTTAAGGTTTCTAAATACTAGTAGAACAGACAAGAAAAATCTAATAGCTGATAAGATAATAGTTTACCAATTATAAAACATTCTTTTACAGGGTTATATTACTGTTAAAATATTTCTAGGTTTCTAAATGACTGTGCTAGTATAGGGTATATGATGTTGTCTCATCAATACCCAACATGCTATGTAATTAGGAAAAGAATGACAGAGATATGTCACCTTTTGAAAAGGTAACAACATAGTGGTCATCATCTTTTTAATAAATATTTCAAAAATCATCATATATTTGCTTTTATAGTTAGAACATCTACCCTTAAGCTAAAAGCAAGCAATTCTCTTGCAAAAATTGAAAAACGCTCCCATAATATTTCATGTTCTTTCACCATCCAGCCATTAGACTTTGTTCATGTTCTTGGTCAGAGAGAGAGCCTTTATGATCTTCAGGCATAGCACTGTATCATGAGAGTTGCACTCTCCAGCACATCTGTTAAAGGTTCTCTTAAAATGTGAAAGTGAGTAGAAAAAAAAGACACCCTCGACATCTCCAGAGATGGTCTCAAATCTTCAGACAGTTCAAATTGTACTGCTGTGTGTATTTGAATAACTCCTGTGTTGTGTTTTTTTTTCTTTGAAACATGTATGCACACTCCCATCTCAGTTTGTCAGTAGTCACAACATTCTGGAACAAGAAGGTTACTTTTATGTCCAATCAATGACTAGAAAGTAGAATCAGATTCTCAAGAGCATGCTGAAGGGCAGACACACTTTTTAGAAGTTCAAGCTCGCCCCAAGGCTGCATATCTTTTTTAGATTTGAAGGATACTCAAAAGTCTTTGCAAAAGTATAAAAATATTAAAAAGAAAAATTGTAACAAGAGCTCTCAGATTTGAAATCTGCTTTAACTCTGGAGGATTTACTACCATCTAGATACCTACTTTTAAAGCTGAAATAATGGCCCATGACTTCCTATATATTGTTTGATAGTCTGCTTGCTAGTTTATTTCTTTATCCTTCTAAGATGCTCTCTAACAGACAGAGGACAAATGTCTGAGGCATAACACCCCAGGCTGTGTCACTGTATAGCGCCAGAACTTCTTTTCCCATTGTAGTTTGTGTGCACAATACCCTCTGGAATTGTGTGGTGTCTTACCCAGGTGACTGTATGTGGTCTTGGTGACACTTGGGTGAATTCTGTCTTCCACTGTGGTATTCACCTCAGCCAAGGTTAGACATGAGGATGACTGGCCAGCACAGTATCAGAAACCTTGCATTTCCAATTTTGTTTCATCTACTAAGGCTGTAGCTCACTCTCTGAGTACTAAGAGGTAACACGGTAGCACAGAGGTTGCTGCAAGAAAATAAAGGTGGGACAGATAGCTCAGTGGATAGAGTCACCTCTTGCCAAGCCTGATGAAATGAGTACAATGTCAGGGCATTACATAATGGAAAGAGAGAACCAACTGCAATAAATTCCATATACATGCCAGGACACATGTGTGCCCCACCATGCACAATCAATCAATCAATCAATCAATCAATTTGTATTAATAGTTTTTAAAGACTTAGCGGTTGTGTGTTAGACAAGCCATGACCAGTTTCCTCCAGCACAGAATTTTTATTCCTGTACCCACTGACAATATTTAGTAATAAAATGATAAAATAAAAGAAACTGTTAGTATCTGGAGCTAGAGTTCGGGAATATTGCTAAACACTTTGAGGAGCATAGCACAGTCCCTTCATCACAGAAAATTAAGTGGCCAAAATGTCATCAGATGAGAGTATTCCTGTGAAGTGGGTTGGTTCCTTTCTTGGCTCCATTAATCATGTTTTGTACAATAGTCTCTTATGAGACTTCTCCTAAGTGTACAGCCTGTGCTGTCCTCTTGAGAAAGCACTTCCTATGGAGGGCTTTTAAGTGTCCTTCATCGTGCCTTGTTCTTCCATAAGATTTTTTAAATTTTTAATATTTATTTATATTATCATGAGAGAAAAAGAGTCTCTCTCTCTCTCTCTCTCTCTCTCTCTCTCTCTCTCTCTCTGTGTGTGTGTGTGTGTGTGTGTGTGTGTGAGAGAGAGAGAGAGAGAGAGAGAGAAACACATATGTGAGTACAGGTGCCTTTAGAAGCCATCTCTCCAGGCTCTAGTATAAACATTTTAAATAATGAAGTACATGCTCTACAGGTTTTATCAGTAGGAACTGGATTCTCCAGGACACACATGCACATACAGCACTATTTGCATTCAGTTGGCCTAAAGCACATAAAAATGACTAAAGTGGAAAATTACAAACGGAAAGCGATACATAAGAGCAATAATGAATAAAACATTTTAAGAGCACAAGGTCCAAGTAATACAAGGCAGAAAATGCTGCAAAACTTTACTTTGAAGACAAGCTTCATGGCTGGAGTCTCCCAGGGGAATGGAAGAGGACATGGGCCAGCAACAGAGTGATAATATAGTCTGTCTTCTGCTGGAGTATGGAGTCTTGTGAATTTTTTTGTTTTGTTTTTATTTGTTTTGTTTCATTTTTTTTTTTTTTTTTTTTTTGAAACAGGGTCTTGTTTGAAACACACTGTGTAGACCAGGCTGGTCTCAAACTCACAGAGATCCACTAGCTTTGTCTAGTTAAAGCATGTGCCACCACACTTTATTAAAGTGTTTTAGTAAATTCACCTGTGCTGAAATTGCCATTTTGGGGGGCATGGCCTACAAGCACTATAGCAGTATATGAAAGCTTCTTAATCTATAAAATGTAGAAACGTGGCATATACATAGCAGGGGTGAGGTGATAAGACCCAGTTCCCCTTACTCTACAGAAGTATAGGGATTTGATGATTTTACTGTACCTGTCAATTAAGGTTTGGCTTTTGATGAAGTAGTCCTTGAGTCCTATGAACCACACAGCTCTGTGTTTTTCAATGTAGTTTTTCAAAAGTATACTTACCACAACTCTGAAGACATCTCTCCCTATCACTGGAAGCATCATTTATTTGTCTACTCAGACCTCAGAGTTGCAGACTAACACTTTGATAGCATATGTAGAGTGAGCTCATCTGAGGCTTAAGAAAATGCTGCTTCAAACCTACAAGATTATAGCTACCCCCCCACCCCCCAATCTGCTTGATTTCAGTTTCTCTTGACAGTCTCTCTGAGACTCCCTAGAAGTATTAGTGTCAAAATAAATTTAGAGTTTTGTTAGTCTGGGAAAGCATGAGGCAGAAGAGCCAGCTAGGCCATACCCTACCCAGCCAGGCCCTGACGTATCTGTGGCACATATTATGACTGAAGGTCACCTGGATGTCTGTGGTCTGTGTTGCAGCTGGAGGCCATGTAGGTGTCTGTGGGCCAGGCAGACACCGAAGAGGGCCTTTTCTGGGTCCACGGTCCTGCTGTAGCAGGGGGCCACTTTCTGGTCTGTGCTATGGCCAAATGTTATATTGAGGCCCATGCACTATGCTCTTGCTGGCTTTGCTGAGATATCAATGACTACAGACACATAGTTAAGAGGGAGGGACAAGGAAGGCTTCTGTGACAGCCTCCCCTCCCCTCAAAAAGAGTAACAGCCTAGACAAGAAGCCACATTTAAAAATGTGATGGGGGTGCTGAAGAGTAGCTCTCCACTTTGATGCCATGTGGGGTGGGGTCGGGTGTTGTCAGAAGAGGAAGGACTCAGTTCAATTTAAGGGGCAAGCCACTGAGAGTTTGACAATGGTCCAGTTAGTATATAGATAACACAAATTAAACTTATTTTTATTCTTATTTTTTGGAGGGTTCAGGCCACAAGGGTGGGGAGGTGGACATGGAATGTCTGATAATGAAATGATATGGGGTACATGATTTGAAAGTCCCAGAGAACCAATAAAAATGTTGTGTTGGAAAAAAAAAAAAAACAGATTCAAACTCCACCCCATGCAAAAGTTTATTAGGCCAAAAACATGCCTGTTTTTATTACAGTTGTAGATAGTGTGTATATCATTTGCTTATAGATTATTAATATAAAATAATATTTGTTCTTAGTCAAAGTAAAATAATAGCTAACATGGGCATGATTTAGCCCTGTAACCTGTAAACCTGATATCCTGTGATCAGAAGAGAAATATATGGATATTTATTTGTGTGCCTGGACCACAGACCATCAACTGATCACTTGTTCACAGTGTTCCCAAAAATAGCCTGGTTCTTCTATCCCAACATTTGTTTCTCTTTTATTTTTAATTTTTTTTCACTTTTTTTTTTTTGAGAAGGGAGCCCCCATTCACTGTTGGGTTTGCAAAGTGGTGCTGTCACTATGGAAATCAGTATTGAATTCCCAAATAGCAAAAGATAAACCTACCACAGGACACAGCTATATCATCCTCAGCATATACCCCAAAGTCTGTGTTTCTCAATGGGTCAGAACACAGGTGAGCCTTAAATACCAATAACATACACGTCAAGATCAGTAATTATACAAAATGAAGTCCATTCCACCAAACTTTGAGGCTGGATTAGATTAGAGACCATGACTTCACTCTCGGTAAAATCCAGCTTGGAAAGAGAGGAAGGAGCTTATCTGAAATTCTAAGTGACTATGAATTCATTAAGGCAGTAAGACAAGCCTGCTCTTCAGCAAATAGCAAAGACTTGTACTCAAATGCTAATGATGAGATCAGAAATTATTGTGCTTCTCATTTTCTCTCCCCTTTCAGCATGTGTGATCCCTTAATTCCTTTTCAGCTTCAAGTGCTCAGGATTAAAGCTCTTACTTGTTCTGTGATGTCTTCTGACTCTGGGGTAACTGTTTCTTTAGTCTCACTCTGAGAACTCTTCTGTCAATTGGAAACATGAACACTATTAAAACAGAACATAGACAACTATTTTATTCATTCATTTCTAAATTCCTAATGTGGCCTCTGAAATCTAACATTAGCCCATACAATCTGCAGCTCACCAGTGCTATAACCTTTCAGGTGCATGCCCTTCAGAGGTCAACACCAAGAGTAAACAGTGTCCTGTGGCTGCTGGAGCATCAGAGTCCAGCTGTTCAGCACCTTCCCTCTGCATTTCCAGATTCATACTTTTCCTCTTCCCCAGTCCTGCCCAAACCACCAGGATCTGTTCTATGTAGCATCTGTTCTATGTCTTGGGAAACTCATAATCATAAATGCTGGGTCTACTTTCTCACCTTTTTCTCCAATCCACTTTGTTACCAAGTTCAATCTTATCCCTAACTATCAATTTAAGGAACAAATCTGTTTGATCTTCTTTTGTGTCCTAAAAAGCTACAACACATACTGACATTTACAGAGTGAACTCCCTAGTCAGATTCTCCGTGACTCCACTCCAGCCTGCTGGATAATAACCTTTTCTGTAATTTACCCATATGTTTCTCTTCTGATCCCAGGATATCAAGGTTGCAGGTTTGCACGTTACAGGGCTAAACCATGCCCATGTTAGCTATTGTTTTACTTTGACTAAGAACAAATTATACCTAGGCATGACACTATACATCTTATAATCCCAGAATTTTTAGGAGGTCAAGGCAGAATATCTATTCATTTAAGGACAGCAGGGCCAGACACAGACACACACACACAGACACACACACACACACACACACAGAGAGAGAGAGAGAGAGAGAGAGAGAGAGAGAGAGAGAGAGAGAGAGAGAGAGAGAGCAGGGAGAGCAGGGAAACAGAGAAAAAGAGAAAGGAGGAGGAAGGAGAAAATGGTAATAATTAACTTAGAATTTAGAATTGAATCACTAAATTCATATTTGGGACATGATTCTTCTAGTTCTATTTGTCAAGGGTTATCTTGACTGCATTTATTGCAGTGTGAAGACCTGCCACCATGGATGGCGCCAGTTCATCTGGCATCCTGAACTATGTAAATGGATAAAGCCAGCTGAAAGCTGAAAGCCACATATGCCTCTCACTTCCCTTATGGTGGATGCGATATGACCTGTTGTGTCTAGCTCCTGAGCCTTGACTTCTTCATCATTATGGAATATATCCTTAAACCAAAAGCCTAAATAAACCCTTTCTCCCTTGTTTTGCTTCTCTGGGGGTATTTTATCACAATAACAGGAAAACAAACTAAGAGAGAAATTGTACCAAGAAGCAAAAACAATTGCTGTACAATAAAGAGACAATGGCCTTGGTTCCTAAGCCTTGGGTGTCAGGAATATTGGTCTTTACTCAGGCCAATAACAATGTAACCCATAACAGTGTGACTGGAGGCTCACCTCTCATCTTCAACTTTTCATATCCATTTGCTTTTGATGATGGTGGCTTTCTTCCACTTCTGCTCCCCACTGCCTATGGCCCTACCATCCTGAAGCATTTTAGCCATCTTGGAGCTATTGATGTCACCATTGGTGCTATTGTAACAGTTTCAGTGCCACTGCCATTGTCTCTTTATTGTGTGGCTCGGCATATGATGCTTGTAATCAAAGTCTAAAGTAGTCAGGGCCCGAGGATTTAAAACTCTATGCATGTCAGCATAGCCCATAAAGTTTGGCTGTTCAATAGCTCCGAACTTCAAACACTAGACTAAATACTCTTTATCTATTCACAGTTTCAACCTAAATAGACCAAAAGGTTTCTACCAGCAACATTGGAATAGAGTCAAGACGATAAGGCTGAATGAAAGGCAGAAGCTGCATGAGATAGAACAGGTTAGACCACAGAATTACAAAAAGAACTATCCTACAGCTGTGAAAAATCAATGGGATGTCCAAGTAGAATGAGAAAATAACAGATCATTACTTAATCATCAACTAGGGGTTGGTTAATTTCTCTGGTTCGTCAACTCTTGCAGGAAAAGGGTTTCATAGAAATCAAACTTGTCATGAGGAAGAGGTGATTAAAAAAAAAAAAAACCATACTGCCTAGCAAGGTGTGGAGCTTATAATAGTTAGAAGGCTGGTCACCCCTTTCTTCTCGGTGTGAAAATATGAGGAAATGACTCCATTCTGGTTTATAAGGAGGCACAAAACTAATGTTTATCAAATTAGTCAAGCTTCCCAATGCTCTAATTCTTCATTTATAACATATAGGTAATAGGGCTAGGTACTCTGTAGAGTTGTTATGTCTTTAAATAAGATGCACACATACTTGACAAAATGCTGTCACATAAGTGGTGCTCAGTAAATGTAAACTATTGTTAGTAACAATAGAAACAGGGATGTTCTTTTACTGGAGTCAGAGGTACAGTATGTTGTGTCTCTGTTAATGGCAGTTGAATGTTTCTTGATTCTTGGTTCATGGAACTAAAATAAAAAGTTCACGCATATTTGCAAAAGCAGGAAGAAATTTTTATTTAATTAAAACAACAGAGAAGATGAGGATGCATTGCAAGAGAGCAGCAGCCACAGGAGTGACGATACCCAAGGTCCTTTTACTCCCTAACAGTATTTTGCTGTTGTGTCCAAAGGAAGGAGGGGCTGTTTACTAAGAAGGCAGTAGTTTGACTGGCTACTTTGATAAATTAGGTCATATAATCATTTTTGTTATGGTGTCCTTTCCCATAATTTCCCTTTTAACATCATGTGTATATCAATTAGAGAGAGGAATAATATAGTAGCGATTGTCCTGAAAAGTTTACGTAGAGACCCCAGTCTGTCCTTTACTCTTTATATTACATATATTGGGAATATTCTTGAAAAGAAATTGTCTGTTTGATTGTTAGAGGAGAAATTTATCTAACTGGCCAGAGATAGCTGCCAATGTAGCCAAACACAGAAATAGGAGTTCAAAGTTGCCAGGTACATTGTTCAGACAGAGATGTGTGTGCATAGTACTTGTGTGTAAAGGACTCCCAAGAGCATTATTAGAAGAAAAGCTTGTGTATAACCTAAAACAAGTACTCTTCCCATATTTGTCTGCCTCATTCTTACTTAATAACTGCCCCTAAACTCACCAGGCCTAGGAGAACAGCAGGCTATAGAGTGACAGGGAGTACTGTGGAGTTTATTCCTGTGTGTGCTATACACTCTTCACAAGGAGATGGCAGGACTTTCTTTCAAGTTAATCCAAATTTTGCATAGTTCCCAGAAGAAGTTCTTCTCATGTTTCTGAACTGACCACCCAAATTATTCTGTCAGGAACAAAGAGAATGGAATACTTGACTCTGTTCTCATTAGATAAATCCCAAGGAGACTGTTCTGCAGAAGTCAGCAGCATCTTATTTTGACTGTGAAACTGTCCTTTCTTTTCTCTTTCTCCCCATCCCATCTGTGTTATCTGAAGGAGACACTTGAGAGCATGAGTGTATTGTAATACCCTGCATCTCTCATCAGGTGTGCTATTTTCTCCAAAGGTCACAAGTGCATGGACAGATCACAGGAAGGCCAACTTTCAGTGTGTCCCAGGTAGTCTACCTGGAACATCAGATTAAGGCCCCCTCTTCAGCCTTTCACTCTATGTTTGCAATAGAGCTCTAGCACTGTTGACCTTTCAGAAGGCAGCAAAGCTTGGAGGCAAAGGGATCACATCAGGGATTCTAGCTCGGCTATTAAATAATTCCTACCAAGCTACAGAAAACCTGGAACCCTCAGAGTCCCCATCTGACAATAGCAACAATGGCTCCACTTTGCAAGATGGTTGTGAGAAAAGGCCACAGGGCACATGATGAGATCTTGATGCACCATTAGGTCCCTTTACTTTGCTTTCAGTACTTTGGGGGCTGGTGTGTATATATGAATGTACATGTGTGTATCTGTATGGCTGTGTATGAGAATATGTATATATGCATGTATGTGTATCTGTGTATGAGTATATGTATACACTCATGTATGTATGTGTATCTGTGTGTGTCTGTGTGTGTCTATGCATCTGTGTGTGTTTGTGTATGACTATAGGTATGTAATGCATGTACGTGTGTGTGTGTGTGTGTGTGTGTGTGTGTGCACATGTGTTTATGTGTGTGTGTGTACCTGTGAGTGGTGGTATATGCATAGAGGCTGATGGTAGTTGCCCTCCTTGGTGAGCACCTTATTTCTCCTAGACTAGTTCTCTCACTGAGCATGGTGCTCACTAACGAGCTGCAGTGACTGGTAGCCAGGTCCATATTTCTTCCAGTCCTCTCCTCGGTTTCTAGGGCTACAGGCACATGCCACCAGATGTTTCAGGGCTCTCTGGATCATGAGTTGGGACTCTAAACTCAGGTCCTCAAGCTTACACAACAAGTATTTCACCAACTGAGCCGTCTTCCATCCCCAAGCAGCGGTCAATTTTGAACATGTTCAACATGCTGGTTAGTACTGTTCCTGTAGATCAACTTTCTATGGTTTTTTTTTGGGGGGGTGGGGGGCTCTTCAGAGAGCATAGCTGATGTCCCTTTCCTTTGTCCTGCAACTGCATTTACTTGAGAGAAAATGGCAGAAGAATCAGAGGACAAATGTTGGTTTCTTATCCCTTGCTTCTTTCCTGCCTCACGTCATCCTGCGATGGCTGAGTTTCTGCAACTACAGTCCGTGATAGGTAAATCTTTTTCACAGCTCTTTGAACGCACTCAGCTTTCTCCTCTCCCCTTTCTGATCACCACTAGATCCTATGTTCCTCACACTCCCTTATGTGTTCCCTTACCTCAGACAACATCCAATTGAGCCTTATTCTCTTTAAAGCATTCTGGGCATGCGACTTGTTTCCAGCTACAGACAAGTATGCAGCCTTCCCAATGACTTTTTCAACCTCAGAGGTGAAGTGACTTCCAACTGTTACTCTGTAGAAAAAACAAAGGTCACGGTTAGGGAAAGTCCACAGCCTCCATTTAGTCTACACCATCCTTCACCAGTGTATCACTCAGTAGACAAGTAGGTAGATATTGTGCAGTCCATTCCCTTTATCCTAAGACCTCATTCCCACAAGGACCTTGATCACCCTTTTTCCTTTCTTTCTGGAACCTTCAACCTGAGTCTCACCTTGTCATTTCCCTCCCCATAGTCAGTGTTGGTCAAGGCATTCCCATCCTCAAAGCACATTCTCAACACAGGCTTACTCTTAGCTACCTGCTGAGGTTAGAGGCAGGGAATTGAGAGTAGCATTTATGGGTTGGAGGGAAAGTTCAGCCATTAAAGGCTAGTTTCACAACCAAATATATAAGAGAGTAATATTTAGGTGAGGATATGTTATTATCTCCAGAAATGATTAACAGTCCTAAGTTCAGGTGTAATGTTCCTTTCGGTCATAGCTCATCAATCTACTCACAAAAGTTTTTTGAATCTCTGTAGCCTCAGCTTCTCTTGACCAAGGATGAAACATGTCCTCTCTCACTCTGAATGGGCAGCGTGTTGGCTGAAAGTACCATATTTCCAGTAACCAAATCAAGCTTTCTAGCTTTAGTAAAGATTTGGGTTTGTTTGTTTGTTTGTTTTTTTAAATTTATGTTTAAAAAACCAGCACAGTTTGGTGACAAAATGTTTGCTAAACATTCTTTTTTTTTAAAAGATTTATTTATTTTTATTTATATGAATACACTGTATCTGTCTTCAGACACACCAGAAGAGGGCATCTGATCTCATTACAGATGGTTGTGAGCCACCATGTGGTTGCTGGGAATTGAACTCAGGACCTCTAGAAGAGCACTCAGTGCTCTTAACCATTGAGCCATCACTCCAGCCCCATTTCCTAAACATTCTTAATGCCAGTATCCTATCTTTACTTTTTAATTAAAACAAAACAAACTTGCAATAGAACTACAGTGGGGCATAAGAACATAACAGGGGATGCTGTGGTCAGTTCTAGGCACAGAACAAACAGAAATGTTTCATATGGAGACAGGAAGCATCATTAGTGTCAAGAAATGGGCACAGGGCAGAAGCAGCTCTTAGGTTCACATGCGATCCTGATCTATCAATGGAAGCCTTTTCTGCATTATAGAAATTTATTTACCTTGGTTTCAGCTTTATCTTTAGTGTGTTCTTTCCCCTAATCTAAGGCAACTGGGTAGATTTGTACTAACCCAGTAGCCACTATTAGTGAAAAGAAAATCTTACATAAATACCGTATTTATTCTTTAACTGCTATTTAATTCACATCTGAAGAGTATGTACTTTTGACATAAAAATGTGGATTAATCACAATGCATGAATTTTTGGAATCCATTTTGGAGAGGTAGACTTAGGAGAGTCACCAAACCCCTTGAGATCTCAGTTTCCTCTTTACTATTTAAGAATTATGCATTTGCCATTCTGTACAACCCCTTCAAACTCTCCAGCTTCCTAAGATATGCAGACTCCTGTTTTTCAAACTTCAGTGTGCAAATGCAATACCTGAGGGGGCTTATTAAAATACAGGTCCTACTCAGTAAAGCTGGTGATTCTGTATCTCTAATAGGCTCCCAGGTGAAACTTGAGCAGCTAGCTGGTCCTTGGACCACATTGTGAGAATCCAAAACTGTGTGTTTTTACAATGAAGGTTGAGAATCCTTAATCTGAAATCTAACCCCCAAAGCGGAAATGTTCCAAAATCTGAAGCTTTTTGAAGTTAGTATGATAAAAAAAAAAAAATGGAAAATCCCATACATAACATGGCCAAAATGCAGCCATACTAAAAATATTATATAAAACTATCTTCAGGCAACTTTTGATAAAATGTGTGTGTGAGAGAGTGATAGATGAATATTATTTATACTTTAATCTGTATGCAAATGTTCTAAAATCTGAAATAAAAAAATTCTGTTCCCAAATATTTTAGATAAAGAACCCTCAGTTTATATGGATGTGAGAAAAGAAAGCTAATGAGCTCTGAGCCTTCAGCAACTGAAAGCCTAGAATGTTTCCTGGCTCTTCTAGGAAAGACAGAGGCTCTGTAGGCTGTTCTGTAGTCAGTGATCCTGTTGGATCAGTCTCTTAAAGTTCCCTAACTTGTGTCCTAACTAGCCACAGCATTTAGGCACCCTATATTCTATAGAGAAACACCTAGATTTCCAGTCTTCCTGTTAATGATCAGCCCCCCACCCCAGAGGGTGTGTCCTAAATTGGGTCACAGACACTGCAGAATCTGGAGCTCCCTGGTGATATGACCTGAACTGGCATGAAAACTTGTAATCATTGTACAAAGTGGTTTTATTAATCAGAATATTTTTAAAAAATGGGCCAAATACTTCAATGTTACAAAAAAACATATGTGGATGTTTTGACACATCTAAAAATAACTCTAGGTGTTGAAGTGAAAATAATACAACAATAATAATAGCAAGAATATTTACTGATGCCCTACAAGGTCTCAATTGCTTTATCTGAAGTATCCACATTTCTCATAGAAACAGTATAAGCCATGTTTTTCTTTTGCACACATGGGAACTGTGTTGGATAGTTTTATGTCAACTTGACTCAAGCTAGAGTCATCTGAGAGAGGGGACCTCAGTTGAGAAAATCCCTCCATAAGATCAGGCTGTAGAAAAGCCTCTAGAACATTCTCTTAATGAGTGATTGATACGAGGGTCTTGGATATTATAAAAAAGTAGGATGAGCTGAAGGGGTTTGCAACCCATGGGAAGAACAACAATATCAACCAATCAGAACCCCCCAGAGCTCCCAGGGACTAAACCAACAACCAAAGAGTACACATGGAGGGACCCATGGCTTCAGCTGCATATGTAGCAGAGGATGGCCATGTCTGGCATCCATGGGAGGAAAGGCATTTGGTCCTGGGAAGGCTCGATACCCCAGTGTAGGGTAATAACTGGATGGGGAGGCTTGAGTGAGTGGTTGGGTGGGGGAGCACTCTCATAGAAACAGGGGGAGGGAGGATGGAACAGGGGGTTTCCAGGGAGGAAACCAAGAAAGAAGAGAACATTTGAAATGTAAATAAATAAAATATCCAATAAAAAAAAAAGGAAAGAAAGTAGTAGAATGAGCAAGCCATGAGAAGCAAGCCAGTAGGCAGCACCCCTCCATGGCCTCTGCATCAGTTCCTGCCTCCAGGTTCTGGCCAGGTTTGCGTTTTTGTTTTGGATTCCTTCAGTGGACTGTAATTCAGGATATCCAAACCAAATAAACAAACCCTTTTCTCCCCAGGTTGCTTTTTGTCATGGTGTTTCATTACAGAAATAGCAATCCTAACTAAGACAGGGACATAAAATAAATAACTTGCCAAAGTCACATGTTCACATAAGATAGAGCTGAAAGCCGTCTACCTCTGACTGATGCCCATTAAAACCTATTTGCTTTTGCAGAATTAAGTGATTTCTCTGTCTTCATTTATAGTAGATAACTGTTGACTTACTTTTACCATTTATTTTGTCATTAATAGTATTTGTGGATTTTATTAATAAGGTTCTCTTTGAGGCAATGCGATCCAGTAAGCTAATATAATTATTAGAAAATACCAAAGGCATCCTCACAATACTTGTTAGGTTTACATCTAATGCAAAATGGCATTCCTCTATCTTGAAGAAGGCTAAGAAACAGATTTATTTCTTTTTACCAGATAGCAAGAACCATAGTGTGTGAGGAGTAAGAATAATATATCAGAAATATGAATTGTTATTTCATTTTTTCATTATGAAGCCAGAGAAAAATATGAGTTTGTCTTCAACAATTGGGTTTTTCTGTCAAGTTGTGGTGAGTAACCAAGACACATGGTAATAGCTTGTATTGTTTTGAGGATCTCTAGGATACCTCTGACAAAAAACTTGGGAGACAGTATCCCCCACGTAGCACCAGGACAGAGAGAAATCAAGCTGTTACTTACTGGGACTCATCTTTCTTTCTGGCCAGCTTTCTTAGTACCAAAAAATACAATGTAGGCTTCTAGAGACAAAAGTCATCAACACTCTTCCCCAGCTGTGGACTCTGTGATGTGGAATAATGACTGGCCTGACAAGATATGTCCATGAGTACAACTGTGGCACCAATCACTTTATGGTGAAGTTAAAGCCTGTTCAGTATGAGGAAACAGATGTCTGGTACTCTCAATTTGACCAAGAACTGATGGCTGGAGAGCTCATAAACCATAGGTGTAAATCTACTTCTATTATTTTGCTAAATAGACATCGAGTCAAACTGCCTTCTAAATGTATACTCTACATCCTTTGATCAAGACAACTCTCAGTCCTCATCAGAGAAGCTTGTTTACCAGATAGCAATCATGTAGAAAACCTAAACGGTATGAAGTACAGAGAATAGGTGTCTTCAGGGTGCTCAGTCATAAATAGGATGCCTATATCACAATGCTTCCCCAAGACTTGGAAATATTATGGAAGTGAGGATGGGGATGAGGATGTGGGGGAAAGAGGGTAAGATCCAGAGATCCAGGAAGAAATGGTACCTTCCAGGCAGAACATGAACTCATAGCAGCTGTGGCTTCCTGCACAAGCCCTGTAAAGTTAACTTTCTAGCATTTTGTAGAGGGAGGTTCAAAAGCCCCTACCTCTAGCTGGGGAGCTTTTGGACAACTAATGGCTTCTAGGGGACAGATAATCTGTTTTCTTTAGGGGTATGGTTCCTAGTAGTTTGGTCACACTTCAGTGATAGGTCTGATGTCCATTCATGTGAGCAGCACAATTTAGGCTCAGTTAGATTATGAAAATGAAGAAAGGAAGTTGGAAGGGTGAGGATGAGTCTGGAAGGAGTTAAGGGGAGGGATGTGGGCTGAAGAGAATACAAAATTATAATACAATCATATATTATGCATGTATGAAATTCTCAAAAAGTAATAAAATATATAATATGATATAATGATCTGATATTTTTATGTAGTGAAATTAGTTTGCTATTAGTTAGGCACCAAGGTATCAAAATATATCAAATCCAGTTTTGACAAATTATGTACAATAATTAATTGTCATGATAATTCAATTCCTATATTTTAAAATAGGCACAAAATTGAGATGTTTACTATTTTTTATATTTTAGAGATATTTCATAAGGTCATAAATAAAAGATTATGAAGCAACCAAACGTTATGTAGTTGGAGTGATGGACTGTGGTGAGAAGAAACTAGTTCAGAGAGAAGAAGGAAGCATGTAAGATTCCTAGCTGCTGAGGAAGAGCTTGCTTCTGTGTCCTTTAAAAAGGATGACATCGAATCACTTTGTGACATCAATTCCACTGGATAAATTTAAGGTGATGACATAAGAAATTTTGAAAACAACAATTCAGTATGATAGATATGTATCCTTGGCAACTACTTAATATACGACACAATGTTGCGTACTTTGTATTTACCTTGATACTTAGTTATAAGTGTTTGAAAGGAGAGGATACACAGAAAGTCTGCATTTTACTCTGTAAGCACCCTGCAGTAAAGTTGATGCTGATATCTGTTGAATTTAATACATAGTCAACATTCTAAGTATTTCACACATATTTTGTAATAGGTTTCTAATTTAAAAAAAAAAGTATCCATAGTGTTTTGGTTACTAGTATTACTCATAAATAACCCCAAACTTAATGGTCATAATAAGGCAATGAGTAATTTAAATCACAACCTTGGCAATTTGAATCTGAGCAGGGTGTGAGCATGCAGGGCTGACTTGGAGATGTCTTGTACAGGAGGCAGATATGAGGAATAACAAGTAATTATCCAGTTGGCAGCTGATGATGTCTGGGAAGTCAGCTGAGGCTGCTGGTCAGAGCACCTGTGTGATACTTTCTAGGATGTCAATATCTGGCAGGCACATTCCCCAAGATAGTAGAAATCTCCCAAAGCGAACTGCCCTATACTAGTGGGCAGAAACCTCATGGCCATTCCAATCTAGCCATAGATGTCATATTTTACTAATGGAAGCAGTCAGAGTGCGCTATATCCATGAGTAGGAAAACCATTCTACTCTTCATACAAAAAAAATGTAAAAGAAGTGGAGAGCTTTGAGATCCACATATTAAAACTGTGATAAATAGATATATTTATCTGTCTTATAGATAAGGAAATGAAAGTATTGAAGAGTTAAGTAATATATGCATATATAGTTGTATGTATATAGATATATATAAATTCTGTGCATAAAAACACATCTGTCTATATCTCAATTATTCTCTTGTATCCCTTTTCTACCTCCATGTCATGTGTGTGTGTGTGTGTAGTTAGATATGTAGATAAATAGATTACACATATGGGAGAAAATATGATATTTGCCTTTCTTGGTCATTTTGTTAGAATGATCTCTAGTTCCATCTTTTTTTCCTGTAGATAACAACATACTTTTTAATATTTTTATAGATGAATTAAAATTCTATTATGTAACTTTAACAAAAACTTATTCCATTTACTTCTTGGTGGATATCTATGATGGTTTCACCTTGGCTATTGTGAATAGTGTAGAGTTCATATCTGACTTAAGTCCAAGAATGTCTAACTAGCAACAGTGTCTCCAAAGTCTGCGCAGCTGAGAGCCTAGCTGCAATGGATACTATGTTGCAGGAAATCTTGAATGATCAAAGAGATAAAGTCAATGGAAGTTACCAAAAAAGATTACAGTCTGTTGGTGCTGGAAGAACTGGTGACTGGTGCTTCACTCAGGTGGGACTGATTCTGGTAGTTGATATCAGCCGATTCCTTGGGCTTTGATACATGTTTTGGGCTTCAATGGATCTTGTTCATTTCTAAGCCTAGACTCAACATGAATGGCATTTCCCTATACATAATATGACTGCTGTCATCTAATTCTTGGCTTAGAACAGCTAACAACTGTTTACATATGGCATGCATCTGAAGAGCTACTGTTCCTTCTATCTCTTCATTCCTTTCCTCTCTTGCCTTCTCAGAGCCTATAAGACCTTGCTGTATCTGTGTGATTTTAACCAGTAGTATTGTCATAAGCAGGAAAATTCACATATATTCCCAGGCTCACATACAGCATACACTGGGATAGGGGATAAATAGGAGGGACTTTGGATGATTATGGGAGTCAGGGGTTAATTATACCAAATAACTCTGTCATGGGAATCTTGAGTGAGCAATGGTATCATGGATATCATGGCTCTTCTGAGACAGAACACAGGTCGTATATCCTTGAGAAAACTTGGGTCCTAGCCATGCGTCTTAATCAAAAATGCATTAACTAAACTCTCCTTTCTTCAAAGCTAGTTTTTACATGCACTGAACATATTTAGGCATAGACACATACAAATATATATGTACACGTAAACACATCCCTGATTCCTTCACTTCAACTCTAGCTGCAAATCAAATTATAAAATGATTTTCATACCTTCCATAAATTATAAAAAGCTGAGGGGTCAATTGCTGGACTCAGCTGTGGTAGGCTTACTGTTCTTACAAAAGGAATCAAAAAACACCTGGTACATTATATAGTTTGGTGACATTCAGAGAGCATTCTGCTCCTAATGGAATGTGAAATTCACCCAATATTTCATTTTACAGCTTAGCCAAAAGGTTAGGTAACGTGTTTCAGGCATGGAGATTGTTACTCTGATTGGAAGAAATTCACATTAAAACTTTCAAAACTCTGAAAAGAGCTGATGAGTCTCAAGAGGGCTTTTATATTAAAAACAAAACAAAACAAAACAAACCTCTACTGTGGCAATGGAATATAATTTACCCAAATCTTATTGTCAAGGGAAAGGTTACCATTGTTGAATGAAGTTATATTCCTAACTTTAAGGCGGATATACTTTTATAAACTTCAGAATTACAAAGTTTTGGAGACTTGCTCTTGAATTTCCATATTTCCAAGAAGTGACAGGTAGTGGCCGCCTTTCCTCTCCACCAGGAAACTTTAGAGGTAGATAGCCTTTCATCCCAAGTGCAGCAGGCTCAGTTACAGGTCCGCGACAGGATAAGGTTAAGGTTGGGGGCGGGAAGGCAGGGCAGCAGAGGGAGACAGAAGCAGAAATCAATTCAAATTACTTTAATGACAGTCGCTTAGCCTCTTCCCAGACAGGCAGACAGCAACTTCCAGGATGCTGGCAGCCCGCACAGGCGCTGCAGGGAGTCAGATCTCCGAAGACAACAGCAAGTTTAGAAAGCAGTCTGGCCTTTCTTCAGGGGGAAAAGACAGATCTCCCAAGAAAGCCCCAGAGAATGTCAAAGACAGCAGCCTCAGCCCCTCTGGGCAAAGCCAGCTCAGGGCAAGGCAGTTGGCCCTGCTGCGGGAAGTGGAGATGAACTGGTACCTAAAGCTCTGCGAGCTGTCGAGCGAGCACACCACCGCACACACCACCGGGATGCCGCACAGGTGAGCACGCAACTATGGGGGCATCATCCCGAGCGAGCGGCGGGATCTGGAGAGCAGGTGCCTTGTCGTTCCTTCTCCGGCTGTGAAATCTTGGTAGCAGCTCTCACAGCAGGGACGCTTGGCAATTCAGAACTTGTACAACAAAAGGCAGGAAGTTGGTACCATAATAAGCAAAGCTCTCCGGATTGAGACTCAGAAAACATCCTTTGGAAAGCCAGTAATGAGCTTACTGGAGGAGAGTCAAAATTTTTCTCTAGGAGAAAAGAATCTGAAGAATTCGGAGATTGTATTTTTTTTAAAAAGTTTCTTTTCCAAAGAAGGAAATATTGTTGCAGTCTACCTGCATTTTTTTTTTTTTTAAACCTTGGGAGGTAGGGCATGGGGAGAGGGCATTTTGAGCTGTTTTGAAAGTTGAATAGTGTTAACTTGCTGGATGAAGGTTCAGTCAGATGGTTGAAGAGGGATACAGAGCAGGATGTACTGACAATCATATACCTCAATAGTTGAGACAAGTAACACAAGGAGAAAGGGGTACTTTTTTACAAGATGTAAATACAAACCAATTTCCTGAAGATTGTCTTTCTCTTCTTTCCTCAGCCTGGGCTTTGCATATCAGTAAGGAAGGATAGTTTTATTAAACTCACTGCAGCAAGGCAACCGGCACTGAGAACAATGTCTGGAGTCCTGAAACCCAAGTGTACTTATTTCCTATAAGTTGTATTAAGAAATCTCCTTGGAAATAGAGATAATTTTGCAAGAAAAGATATGGTGAAATAAGTCCAGAAGTTTTTATTAAATGATAATAGAATTTCAATAGAAAAAAATTAATGAAATAGCACATATATATATATATATATATATATATATATATATATCCAAAATATGTCTTTTGTTAAGACTACAGCATACTATGTCAAAATATCCAGTATGCTCTTAACAACTTCTGTATGTGTATTTGTGGTGTGGTGTGGTGTGTGTGTGTGTGGTGTGCGTGTGTGTGTGTGTGTGTATGCATGCATGTGACTGTGCATGGGTGATATGTTTTGCATGTCTGTGATAAGTACTGTTTATATGTGATATGTGTATATGTGATTATCTTTGTGTATGTTGTTGAATGTGTGTGGTATGTGTTTGTGGTGTGTGTTTTGTTGTGTACTCCATGCATATGAGTGTGCAAGTATGCAGGGAGTCTAGAGCAAGACATCAGCTTTTCTTCTCCATCACTCCTCACTTTCCTACTTTGTGACAGAATCTCTCACTGTATCAGAAGCTTGTCATTTTGACTAGGCTAGCTGGCCAGGGAGCTGCTTGTCTTTGCCCCAAAATGCTGGGGTTACAGCACATACAGCCCTCCAGATGTTTGACATGGGTGCTGGGGTTTGAACTCAGGTCTGAACACTTTCAGAGCAAATGCTCTTATCCACTAAGCCCCTTTCCCCAGCTTCCATTGTTATATTTCTAATTCAAAGGGAAACCTCTAAAGCAGTTGAATTAAATAGTGCATATACTCTAGAAACTTGGACAACACAATTCAAAATGCCTTGACATATTCACATTTCCCTTTTTCCATGGCAGTAATAAAATAGATATTTCCAGGTGTAAGTCACTATTTTAAAAATCAGCACTTAAAATGCAGGATGAAATAAATCTTCTAGAAATGCCTAGGAATTAGATGTAGCGTTCACGGCCAGGGTGACCTGTCTGAGCTCTTGAATAGACTCTGATACCTGCAACTGTGTATGTGAGAGGGTTAGGTCAGTGACAGGAAGCTTGAGGAAAGGACAGTCTCATTTAAGGAAAGCTTGAGGGAGCTTGTGCTTGCTAGAAATTCATCTCCTTACATAACCAGTATCCCAAATCATTGTGTACCTTTCATGTCTATAAAGCTATTATTACAGGGCCTCTGGGGGGAAGTTAAGTGACAAGGGAAATCCTTGATAATGGTTTCTTTCCCTGATGTATTCCTTGACTTAAGCTAAAGCTGCTACTTTCCGTAAGGAGTTTAATACAAGACCACAAATTCCCTGCTGTCATCTGACACTGAAGCAACATTTACCAAGTCAGAGTGAAATATCGGTTAAGCTAATGAGGTTTAGTGAGAAATTTGGAGAGGAAAAAAAAAAAACTGCTCTTTGCTGTTCTACTTAAATTATAACTGGCCCTGTTGTCAGAAAAGACTGGGTAAGACACTGTTTGAAACTATTCCATTCTTCAGGGCAATACCGTTTAACTGTTGATTTGACACCTGCTTAGTGAGTGTGTTGAAATCATCAAGGTATTTTCAATTGAACACCATCAGAAAAGAAGATGCCCATCCATCCTTAATTTTGCAATATGATTGTTACCAGGTTTTTTTTTGGGGGGGGGGGGGCATTAGAGCATGCAGTTGGCACTTGGCACTTCGTTCAATTCTAACTTAGATGAATTTGCTGAAGATCTTGGACTTTGTGTAGGTCAGAAGACCAAGACTGTTCCCTGCTTTTGTAACTGCCACTATAGGAAGTACCCAGTTCCAATGAGTCTCCTAAACAATGACTAATTAGGGAATATTTCACAGTTTAATGCTCACATTGGGATGCAAATCTCTGAGCGACCCTGGTGTTCAGATTAGCTGTCAGGAAGCTATGAAAAGTTCTTATGGATTTGCAATGTGTTTTCCTCAAATAGTTTGGCTCTCCTGATATTTCTCCTTTAGACTTATATGTAGTTGATAAATGTGCCTAAACTTTAAAGGAAATCCCTGAAACATTATGCCTCTATGAAATATTGTTTATACAGCAGAACATGCAATGTGTTGAGGAGAATATATTTGTTTTTGTTTTTTGTTTGTTTGTTTGTTTCTAAGACAGGGTTTCTCTGTGTAGTCCTGGCTGTCCTGGAACTCACTCTGTAGACCAGGCTGGCCTCGAACTCAGAAATCGGCCTGCCTCTGCCTCCCAAGTGCTGGGATTAAAGGCTTGTGCCACCACCGCCCGGCTGAGAAGAATATAAAGATGCCACATATTGCAGTTGAGAAGACTTCGATGGGCATCAGTAAGAACTTAGTGTACCCTGACTCTGATTCCCTTCCCAGAAAAATGGAAATAAAATATTGTATAGAGAGTTCATTCTAGCTCATGCTGGATTGTTTTATACCTGGATTCCCACAACCACCTGCATTTCAAAGGGACTGATCAGGGGAAAGCATTATAAGTGGAAGCAGGGCTCAAGATTCCTGGTATATTTATTTAATAAACAAATATAGGAAGAAGGACAGGGAATGCAGATGTAAGAGTAGCCTTGTTCCCTTTTCTGGGCTGTGTGCACATGGAATTACACAATAAAACAACCTAATAAAATTTGCTTCAGATTGACTGATTGTGCATTTCAGAGCTGCCTCTGATGATGGTGATATTGGAAATATCATCTGTGGCAGCTCGTTACTTGCCTGCCAAATGAGCATAGAGCAGGGGCCAGAGCTCTAGAGTTAGAGGCAAAATTTGACTTTTCCTCTTGGCCCCCTTGAATGCTACTTGTTTTGTTTGTTTGATTGCTTGTTTACTTGGTTTTTGTCAAGTTGGCAAAAACTTGGGCCATCTGGGAAGAGGGAAAGTCAGCTGAAGAACTGTCCCCAGCAGACTGGCCTGTGGGTAAGACAGTGGGGGCATTTTCTTCATTGATGAGTGGTGTGGCCAGGCCCAGCTCACTGCGGGAGGTGCTACCCTGGGCAGTGCCACCCTTGGGCAGGTGTTCCTGGGGTGTATAAGAAAGCTGACTAAGCAAACCATGAGGAAGAAGGCAGTAAGCTGCATTTGTCCATAGCTCTGCTTTAGTTCCTGCCTCCAAGGTACCTGCTTTTTCAGCTCCAGGTCTGGCTTACCACCATGGTAGTTTATGATGCGAAAGTACAAGCCAAATAAATTCTTTTCTCTGCAAGTTGATTTTGGTCAACTGTTTTGCCATCGCAACAAAGAAGCCAAGTAGAACACCATGTAATTGTGGACATAACTTTTTAAATTTTATTTATTTGTTTGAAAATAAATTTTCTGAACACAGAAGTAATCTTTGGACTTTGCCTAATTGTTTAAAAATAGATGAATGTATGCCAGAGAACTAAGAGATAGCTGGTACAGTGCTTGACACACAAGCATGAGAACCTGAGTTAGAATCCCGAGAACACACATAAAAATATGTAGCTCCAGAAGCACATCTTCACCTCTGGATAGATGGAAGCAGGAGAACTTGACCTGGCTGGACAGCCCAGTCCAGCCAAACTGTAAGTTCCAGGTCCAGTGACAGACTGTTTCAAAAAGGAAGTATGGGGCACAGAGGTCACCCAGTGACTAAAGATGTTTACTTTGCAAGCATTTGAATTTGATATCAGCACCAATGTAAAAGTCTGCATGGCTGTGCATGCATGCATGCATGTAGCCCCAGTATTAGTGCAGGATAGAGACAAAAGGGAACAAAGGCAAATGCTGAGAGCTCACTGGCCAGCTCAGTGGGACATGCTGTCTTACAGCAGCTAATTCAGAAAAGGCACACAACTTCTTGCTCTTTTTGTGGTCAAAGAAATGGAAACTCAAAAAGTTAATCACACATACCTAACAATTTCTTGAAATACAAAACTCAGTGATTTTGTGGACTGGAGAGATGGCTCAGTGGGTAAAGGCGCTTGCTGTCAAGACTGATGACCTGGGACCCACATGGAGGATAAAGGGCTGGCTCTTATGTGTTGTCCTCTACCAACCACACACACACACATTATATACCAGATAGATAGATAGATAGATAGATAGATAGATAGATAGATAGATAGATAGTAGGGAGGGGAAATATTGGGTGCAGAAGGGTTTAAGCAGATAGTAGAATGATATAGATGGAAGAGAAGACTGAGGAAGAGTTAACTAATATAAAGTGTATATGAACAAGCTACATGGGAACCTATGATCTTGCAACCCTAGTAAAAATATAATAAGGGGGGAAAATAGAACACATGTGCTATGAAAGAACAGGACAGACATATGGGAAGCTAAAGGTTTGAGTAGGAATAGGTGGATGGGGCAGAGGGCTGGAAGAAAGAAAAAAAGGGATAGAAGGTGGGTTAACCAAAACAATTTATGAAGAAGTCATATAAAGCCCTACTTGTTTATAAGCTAATTAAAGATACAGTTATTTAAAATAAGTCTGAATAGTGATGCTTCATATTCATGAACTGTTCCCAGAGACATTGTTAAAAGAAAGTCTTAGTGCCAGGGACCAGTTACCCTGCCATGAGTTATTGGTCAGTAAGTCTTGGAGATACCCCAAACAGTATGGGCTATTCAGATTGCTTTTGGTTACACACCATAATTAGATTGTATAACCCTAGTGCTGAATACAGCACACACTTTGGTTGCAGAACACAGAAATTAATCTTGAACTAACTAGGAAACTCTTTGCTTGCTGGGTAACTTTCTTTCATAATGCTGGAAGGTGCTGTTTTTGTTGTTTTGTTTTGTTTATGGTTGGGGAGAAAAGACATCAGTGGTTTTATGTAGCACTGAATCCTTCATATTATGACACTGATCTGTTCTCATGATGTGCCCACTGGCCCAAAAAATGGCAACATGCTTTATAGGGTGTAATAGTTTGAATGAGGATGGTTCCAGACGTTCATATAGTTGAATACTTGGTCCCAGTTGGTGGAACTATTTTGGGAAGGATTAAGAGGTGTGGACTTGTTGGAGGAGGTGTATCACTGGGGTAATATTTCAAAAGACTCATGCTATTCTGAGCCTGTTTCTCTTTGCCTCCTACTTTTGGATCAAGATATGAGCTCTTAGCTGTTCCTGCTGCCATGTCCTTGCTCTACCATCATGGACTATAACCCCTTGAAACTGTAAGCCTCAAACAAAGCACATTTTTATAGGTTGCCTTGGAGTTTTGTCATAGCAATACAACAGTACCTAAAATAAGGAGCAACCAATTGCTTTCTTGATTAGATTTTAGGCCTGTTGCACAGGAGGGAAACTTGGTCAAATCCATGGTTATGTCAACCATAGGCCCTAGGGGAAAATCTACTGATGCTGTTTTTCTAAAAAGGTCACATTATTCAGCTGCCTTCTAAATGTTTATGTTTATATATTGCTTTCTCTTGCTATAATAAAACACTAAACAAATGTAGTTGGAAAGCAAAGATTTATTTGGCTTACAGGTTGTTGTTCATTGTCAAGAACTAGCCAAGGAAGGAAGCTGGAACTTTGAACAAGAACTGAATCAGAGGCCATGGAGGAATTCTGCTTACTAGATTGCTCCTCAGGGTCATGTTCATCTACCTTTCTTATATCTCTCAGGAGCATCAGTTGTAGCACTACTCATAACGGCCTGGGCCCTCCTATATCTATCATCAATCAAGAAATGTTCCCAGGGACCAATATAATTCAGGCTTTTCTCAGTTGAAGTTTCTTCTTCAAATGACCCTAGATTGTGTCAAGTTGACAAAAACTGAACAGCATCATATGCATAGACTTGTACTAATTTCAACCTTTGTCATAGAAGCTTCTTACTGCAATGGGTAGTGGTTAATGCAGACAGTCATGACATTCAAAGTGCTGAGAATAAGGGATTGTGAATACTTAACTCTCACAGATAGGACCACATCAACTCCCCCCACCCCCATTATCACCAAGGCTCAAGGAGCATCCCAGAAGAGGGGACAGACAGAATGTAAGAACTAGAGACCTGGAAGGAGTACTGTGCTGTCCTATGGCTATGATATGGTTACTATACATGTGAACTCACAACACAAGACCTGCAAAGACCAAGCCTTCAAAAAGAGATAAAAGTCCTCAGACCCAAATTGAGGAGCTAATTGATGATTGCTGGGGGAAAGAGAGTCACTGTTATTTGGAGCTGTGGCCACTAGTGAGTAGGCCATACCCCAGTGCATAACACTGCACCTTATGTATATACAGGTGGCACTAATTAGACTCAGAGTTTAACTAAATAACTTTGAAAAGGAGGCCATGACATTGGGAGTGTCCTGGAGGGTGTTAGAGGGAAGTGGATAACGGTGAATATGATCAAGATACATTGTTTATGCATACAAAATTTTCAAAGGATGAATTTAAGGTATCATTTTTTTTGAAAAGGAGATGACTACCATTGTAAACAAGTGTGGTGAGACAAGGGAATTAAAAAAAGAAGAGTGCATTTTGTTTTTATTTTCATACTTTGCTTAGAACTGAGATATAACCCATATTATGCATGCTCTATGTGGCTAAGTCTTAACAAAGAGGACTAAGAGTTAGTGACTCTAAAGGTGTCTAGCAAGAATGTGTCCTTCACCCGGAACCTGAGTGTTGAGCACCCTGCTCTGTTCAATTAAGATTCCATCAGGTATGGAGAGGAATACCATCCTCTTGAGCAAAAGTGAGTTGAGGTCAGGATACAAAGAGGTTTTTAAATACAAGCAGTATTAGCATTCCAAATCAGATCAGTCTGAACTTATTAAGTGGAAATGACTGGAGTAGTCAGTATTCAGCACATAAACACGTGGGTGGAAGTTTAGTTATAGCATTCTGATAGAGATTTCACCTTGTAATTCATATTCCTTATGATCTAGGACAGTGATTTACTGAGCTGCATCCTAATGTTGCTCTGACTGTTACCAGAACTACTTGAATTCCCAGAATTTGTTCACCTCCAAAGGTTTCCAGAAGGAGAGACAAGATTCTTGGCTCAGGCAGTTCTCAAGATGAGATTTGGTAGACGTGGTTTCAGCCAGCAGAGCAACAAACGATCCCAGAGTTTAAAAGACTCTACCTGCATTTGTGAGAGGCCTGAGATTATGAAGGAAAGTTCTGCAAGGAGATAATCTCAAATATCAATCATGAGATCAGTGAATAACACGTGCCAGTTTGATTGAGCACCTGGTCTATGCAAGGTGACACGAAGATGAATCACTACAAAATCTACATGTACACAAGAGAAATACTATAGAGGACAGGTCAGAGAATTAAGAGGAGGGATCTGGGTTCCTGGCAGGAGTGGTTGTATCTGGATGTGTACAATGTGCACAGCTTGAACAGCAGGTGATGGGTATCAAATACTGGTGTTGGTTTTGGCAATGAAAAGCCTTGGGGTGGGGGTGGGGGTAAAATCTGTTCTATGTGTAATAAGTCAAATGTCCATTTGCCATGTCCTCTCTCTACAAGCTATGGCTAGACCCCTTTGGATTTGAAATAGAAAGGCCTAGGTTTAAATCATGGTGGTGTCTCTGGATACATAAAGAGAGGTAGAGTCACACATTCTCCTCATGGTTTGAGTTTCTTGCTTCTTGCCCCACACATGTTTAGCAAGGGGCCAGGTGAAGAAGAAATCACTCACATGGACAATCAAACAACTGGATCAATGGAGTGTGCCACAAACTTCATCATGTCTTCTTCCGGCTTTTTGTGCTACATGACTTTTTTCTATCAAGTGGATCTTCTATACAGGGGCATTGAAGTGGTATCTCCTGCTAGGTGAACTGAACTTGATTTCATTAATTGCACTTGAGGTAATGCTTGGCCAGGTCTATCCCATCTGAATTCCCAGAAGGGTAGATGGAAACAATTACCCTGGCCTTCCCAGTGCTCATCACTCACTAAGTGGCAAGCCAGAAACTGTCGCCTTGCTAGAAACTCTTTCTGTTGGCTTCTATGCTTTTGTTTCATGGGAAGGAGGCATTACAGCGGGCCGAGGAACACTTGTTCATGTTCCATTGGAGGTGATAGCTGAAGCCATACTTCTTCAATAGCAGTCTTCCAGATATTAAATACCATCAAGCCTCTGTCTTCCAGGTTTTGAGAAGAATCTCCACTCTATATTAAGAAAAGTTAACAGCTTTGTGGGCAGGCACACACATTATAACCTAAATGCAAAGGGAAAGTTGCCAAACATTTCTTTAGTGGCCAGAAATTTAAACTGGGCTTTCATCCAGACTTGTGGCTCTGGTCCCTAATTGAGGAAGGGCTCCCGATGCTGATAATAGGGTGTACACAAATACGTTTTACTTTAATCATTAATCATAAAGCTACCTCTAGCTGCTAAATCCTGACATATTAGTGACCTGATATGTGAATGTTTTAATTTTCAAGCCCAGTCATGAGTCTGAAGGTCCACATGGATGGGACCTGAGGGGAGAGCTCTGTCATTTTTTTTACCTTTGGTTTTCTTAGATGGTTTGAGCATTGGCATCAATTGATCAGATAGAAGAGAGAAAGGAAGAAAAATCACATGGGGGATGCTGGGCCTGTAAATGTTATTTGTGAGGAAAAGTTACAGTGGGCAGACTTTTGTCACATGACCACGCTTACATGAAGGGGATGCTGGGACTTGTAGTTCAAATGAATGCTTAGGAAGAAAGAGAAATGGACATGTTGCAGCTAGCCAGTCTCTAGCATTGGGCAGTGGTTTAAGCAAGCAACATGAATTTTGCAATTCCCTTTAACAAGGAGATATCTCTATTACCCTTTAGTTTTAACAGTATTCCTTTCATTCAAAGACTGACCTTTGACCTGACCTTTTCTTGGGCACATGGTAGGTCAATCTCTTTAAGCCCCCCTTCTTGGATTTCAACTTGTCTGTTTTGCTGAGAAGGTTGATGACACTTCAGAAAACTGTAGAAGGTGATCTGATACCAGGTTGGCAGGGACATGGGACACTGATGAAGTAAACATTCTTCCATGTCCATCCATGGACACTGCTCTCTTTCTGAGTTTCTCAGTTCCATGCAGCCCTAAGGCTCACACGAGGGTTGCTGAGCCTCCCTGCATCTCATGTTCCCTTCTTCCTCTTCTGAATTGTCAGAGGTCATGTTGGTAGTGAAACAGCTCCTTCCTTTCCATGGCAACAGCCGCAGCCTCTGGCGCCAGACACACAGGCTGGCATCTCATGAGACAGGATCAGGCACGCGGAAACATAAGTCAGATAGCATGGGTCCAGAGCCAGGCAACCTGTTGGTTCAGTCTGTTATTTCAGAACCATCAAAGCATGGGCTTGTAAGAGAAGTATCTTGGTTAGTATGTCCACCCAAATGACATTTATTATGTGTGTTCTTTTAATAGTATAACTTGCAGGATGCTTGGTGGCAGTCAAACCAGCCTTTCAGTTTCCAGAAACAGGATACAGTAGGGTTTTTTTTTTTTGTTTTTTGTTTTAATGTAATAGCATTTAGTAAAACTATATATCCTTAGGATATTAGTCATTCCTTGTCTGATTCACTACTTTCAATCAACATATGTGTATATGTGTGTGTAAATGTGTGTGTGTGTGTGTGTGTGTGTACAGAATAGTGAGGACTCTGAGAATAATTGCTTATGACAATTTTAGCTTATGTTCAAAGGTCCCTGTTTTAGTACAAATCTCTCTCATTTACAATTCTTTACTAAAAAAGCAAAACAAAGTACATTTTATAGCTTAATATTCACATTTCATTTGATTACAATGAATTTGAATGTTAAGTATGAAGTAAACTGAAAAAAAAAGGGGGGGGAGGGCTGTTAAGCTATTTAATTTCCTCTCAGGCTAAGTAGCTCTTAATCAGTATAAACACTCCACAAGCAAGATGTGTTAAAAGACCCCCTCTGTCTGGAAGTTTAGTAATTTGAATGATGAGACTATCCAAATAACAGTTACTTGTTAAGCAAAACATTGAGTGATTAAACCCGTTTGTAGCATTTTATACTCCAGATGTAAATGATAGAAAGCATTAAGTTTACATGTGTTTTAAAGTATTTTCTATTACATACATTTCCCATGATACTTGTCTTCAGAACCAATAAGGAAGAAAGAGAAAAAATAAATAAATAAAAAAATCAAAAACAAAACAAATGTACATTCCAGGATGTTCTTTCATTAGTGTATGTGTAATATTAAAATAATCTCTAGCAATCACACTAGAAAACTAATTCACTAAAAAGCTTTGAACGTTATCATAGTCTAGTTTTAGAAACACCAGGATTATTCAGGAAGGCCTCTCCTCCAAACAACCTTAGAGTGTTTTCAGTGACCCAAGACAATCGTAGTAAATGGGTGTGACATTAGAAGTGGTGCAGTAAGTTCTATAGAGATATGAAGTGATTCATTTTGGAAGAGTACAGTGATGGAAGAAAATATGAGGGAAAGTAGCATACAAAATGCACCATTGCAACAGGTCTTAACCGAGATACCCAGGTCTTTGTACCAGTGACATGCAGGTAAGGTAGGATGATCAGTGAAAGAGAAGCAGCTAAGAGCCAAGTTGAACTGTGCCCTCCACAGTTCGTTGTGGAAGAGGACAGGGCTCATGTGGCCTAACCCCTCCTGAGAGAACATTCATAGATGATGATGACTGGAGGAAGAGGCATCACATTTTGGGGGAATGTCACCATTAATAAGTTACCATGCTCCAGTGGATAACCTCCCACTCATGCTCAGTCTCACACACAGATACACACACACACACACACAGAGAGAGAGAGAGAGAGAGAGAGAGAGAGAGAGAGAGAGAGAGAGAGAGAGAGAGGAGGGGGGAGAGGACAGGGACAGGGAGGGGGGAGGAGGAAGAGACTTGTTGAGAAGATGGTTCTAGCAGAAGAGGAAGTGAAGGCAAATGCTGGGGGTGGGTGGGGTGAAAGAAGGACTAACGTTCATTATATACATGACGAAACCATAAAAGAATGAAACAACGAGTAAGCTTTTAAAAATGCAAAATGACAACCTACAGGATGTGAGAAAGTACTAAAAAAAAGTATACCTATTAAGACTTTAAAAAAGATTATATCAAGAAGTCTGATAATTTAACAACAAGCACACAAATTAAAAATAGAAGAACTACACCATTCCTCTTTAAAAGCTATTCAAGAAAAAGAAAGAAAAAGAAAAGCTGTTCTCTCAGGTAACAATTACATGGAAACCACAGGGATGAGTCCTTCATTTACACTTCAAGTACATACCATAGGAAGAGCTGCTGCCAGAGGTGTGCTGAGATTTGAAACTTTGTATAAGGGTTGAATGTAAAATGGTTCATTCCTCATGAAAACCAGCACGGCAGTTTCTCAGGTTAAGTGTCGTTGTCTCAGGTAAGCCTATAATTCAACTCCTAGCTATTTTCTAAAACATTTTAATTTTATTTCATTAATGTTTCTATGGGTTTGTACATATGTATGTTCTATGTTGAACATAGTATTCCCCACGACTTGGGTAGTCCACTTAGTTTTACTTTTGCTTTCATGTTGTCTTACGTATCTGTATACGTCTGTCCGTGATTAGCTTAATTTTCTTAATATGATGGTCTCCAGTAGCATCCTGAAAACCACCAAGCTTCATGCTTCATGGCCAAAAAGGATTTCATTTTGCCAAGATAACACATTTTCCTTGCTCATTCTTCTGCTGTTGACTCCTTAGGTTCCTTTCACAACTTCGCAATTGTGAACAGTGCTGCGGTAAACCTTTGTGTCAAAAAGTATCTGCACATTCATACACCTCAGAGCAGGACTGTTCAAAATGGCCGCTGTTCCTCAGAAAGGAAAGAGTGAACAAACTGTGGTGTTGGTAGCATGAACATGCAATGAACCTTTACTCACAGAAGGTAATAATAAGGCAGGCCTCCAGAACATTCAAGTAAATGAGAGAAACCAGATGCACATTGTCAGACCACCTATGATACTATTTGAAAAAAATATCAAAAGCAAGTAAATCCATCCTCCCACACTGAAGATTGAGGTGTTTTCTTGGGTTGTGGGTACAAACAGAAGATACTGATCATTGCCTGTGACACCTTAACATCAGATGAATGGAAGCATTTTGTGGAAGATAGAGGAATGGCTACAGAACATTGTCGATGCACTACTGTCACTAAATTATTTACTGTAAGACAATGTATTTTATGTTAGATGATTTTATTTTAATATGTTACTTTTTAAAAAATGAAATATACCCTGGGGTTGTTAAACTGTATGAGACTTGCCTTGGAGATAAGGAGAAGCATTTGGTACTTGAGCTTTGGATTTTGGTTTCTGCATTCCACCCCCTCCTCTGTGGTCTTTGTTGATGTTGATTTTTGTTACAGATTACAAAATGCCTGGCCCTAGTGGCTCTTTTCATCATTTCAGTATTCTGAGGTGAGGAATTTGCTTGTTTGAGTCTCAGGAAACAAAGAAGTCAGCCATGCATAAATTACGTTAAAGAAAGACCAGAGATATTAGGCCAGAGATAGTGATAGAAAGCAAAGGCAGGTGGATGTCTGAGTTTGTAGGCCAGCCTGGTCTACAAAGTGAGTTTCAGAGCAGTCTGGGATACACAGAGAAACTCTGCTTTGAAGAATTAAAAAAAATAAAGAAGGAAAGAAAAAAGAAAAAAAAAAAAAAGATCAATAGATGGATTGATTGATTCTTGGCTGTATTCTGTCCAGAAAAATTGGAGAAAGGTCACTCCTAAACTTAACTCAGTCCTTCCTCTCTTTGTAGTAACATGAGTCTGACTGGAAGAGTGCCAGGTCCTGGAGTCACCTCAGATTGGTGTTTGTATGGAGGAACTCTTAGAGATTTTAGAGAAGCCAAGCATTTAGAACTCAGTTTTCCAAAATGTTGATGGGACACCACTTTTATTTAGATTTTGTAAATGTCCCACCCAACAGAGCATTCCATCAGAAGTAGAGTTGGCAAAGGGAATTACCCATTTCTCATTCATAGCAGGCCTGGGGCTTTTCAGCTGATTTATTTTTATGTACTATTGCCTTGGAACAATATTATGTTCAGAAGCTGAGCATCTATAATTATGATAAAGTGAGAGGACATTTCAAGAATCAGCCTGCAGACTAGGGACATAGCTTAGTTAATAAAGTGCTTGCTGCACAAGCATGAGGTCTGCCTGTATCCCAGCACTGGGGAGGTGGAGACAGGAGCAAGATTCCCTAGGATTTGCTGAGCAGCCAACCTATCAGAATTAATGAGCTTCTAGTTCAGCAAGGAAAACTGTCTCAAAAAATAAGACACATACATACATACATACATACATACATACATACACCTGCACACAGACACAAAAAGTAAGCCTTATGTGTTTGGATATTTAAATATATAAACTGATTTAGCTTATTCAGACACCTGGAATTAGGTCTTTGGTGGCATCTCTTGGTGTGGATATTTGGTCTCCTTTTTTGAGAGCAGTTGTTTGGACCACTGTTTGCTATTACTCCAGTTTGTCAGGTTGTGGATTATCTGACTAGTGCTTGGTGTTCAGTCTTGGGACTAGTCAGTATTGATTTCCGAATGGGCTGTCAGAGTGGTCTCAGCTTAGCTAGGAATAATTTCACCTTCCGAACCTAATAGTAAGTCTTCTGTAAGCTTAGGAGATGCTCTCTGATGATATCCAGGCATTTGTAGAGGGCATGCTGGGTTTTGCAGGCAACCCTGGAGTCCCACATTACCTCAAGGTATGGGTTGCAGATGAAGTGGCCGACAGGCAAGTGAAAGGAAGGATGAGTCCAGGCAACTTACTCGGAAGTTCTGCTTCAATCAATGTAGCACAGGCATGAAGCAAAAAAGAGGCACAAACTTCTTGTTCTAGGAACTACCCCTTTCCCCATTTTACCTCTGAGTCATCTCTGAGGGAGACGTCCATTGCCTCTAGTGTTCCCACTTGGGTAGAAACCACATTCACAGCCCCACAGTTAAATGTGAACATCATGTGATAGAAGCAGAAAGGCGACTTCGCTTGGGAATACCAATTTCTCTGAAATTTCATCCTATCATGTGGTTTCTTTCTTGGTCTTTCAGAACTTTGTGATCTTTTATTTCTCCCTGGAATCCTGAGCTTTGGCTTCTAAGACAAGAAAGGGGCTAGATTAAGTAGAGCTCACAATTACGCTAAGCAAACCATTGTTAACTATGAGATACTGGTTGTGTCAAAGCATGTGTATTATAATGGACATTACAGAGACCTGTCAGATACCAGTCTCCCCTCAAAGTGCTGACAGAGTAGACAGAGTAAAGATGGGCACATGCAGAAAGAGGTTCCTAACGTTCTCAGAGGGCACTTCAGAACTCTGTGCTTCCCAAAGTAGTACAACTGGTGGACAGAGGGTTAGCACACACATGGAGTAGCAGGCACTTTTGAGTCATCATAAACAAAATATTCCTATTTCTTTCCTTTTGCTTCGGCACTTCTGATTGCCTCCACTAAAAGTAAAGAAATAAAAGTGCCAGATTCACACTGAACTATCTCAAAAATACCTCTGTAACACCCTTTAATTTCCCTTTTAAAAAAAAAGTTTAAATTTTAGTTCAGAGTCTTCAGAAACCATCAGTGTTCACATGCAAATGAATAACACCCCTTGTTTTGGCTGTATGTTGTAACGATAAGCTTTCCTTACTAAATGCCTAACTGTAGGCTACTGTAACCAGTCAGCAGATCTGAAGGCCTCTGATGCTAACTGTTGTCAGCTGTGCATGCCTTGGTGCGGAGAACTTTTCCAACAAAAACATAGACAAAAGAGATTCCTGGTACCTGACAGCTGCTGAAGAAAGTAAAGAATGGGGAAAAGTAAGATAAGGCTGGAGGGAACATCATCTGAGGCACTGGAAATGATCCTAATGATGGTTTGGTATATATATAGTGTTTCCTCAGAAAGAACACAGATCATGATGCGCAGAAGCCAGGGGCCCAGGGGGCAGGGATGTGTGTGCAGTTTTCTTCAAGTGGAACCAGCAAGCCTGAGAGAAACATCTGCAGCATGAGGCTCTGGACCTGGAATATCTCCCTGGAAGCAGAAGCAAAAAGGAGAAGAAATCAAATGGCCTCTCTTAAGGGAGAGAGGATGCCTGAAGATCGTTGATAATAACAGAGACAGCACTGAAGAGTCAGTTGCTCAGGATGCTGAAGGTAGCAGCACATCTGATCCTGCACAGGGCTCACACTGGAAACAGCCACAGATGCAAGCCAAGCTAGAGAGAGTGAGATCTTCAGAGCTTTTTCTGCAACAATAGATATTGGAATCTTGTGAGAAACACCATGTCGGGCAAGGGTCATCACCAAATGTCTTAGAGTGTCTATTGCCGCTACACAATACCATGTCCAAAAAGCAAGTTGGGGAAGAAAGGGTTTATTTGGCTTACACTTCTGTATTGCTGTTCATGATGGGAGATCAGGACAGTAACTTAAACAGTATAAACTTGGAGGCAGAAGCTGATGCAGAGTTCATGGAGGACTACTGCTTACTGGCTTGCTCCCATGACTTGCTCAGCCTGCTTTCTTATAGAACCCAGGGCCACTAGACCCAGGGTGGCACCACCCACAATGGGCTGGGCCTTCCCCAATTAATAATTAATTGAGAAAATGCCCTGAAGGCTTGCATATAGCCAGATCTTATGGAAGCATTCTCTTTTCTTTTTTTCCTCAAGCAAGTTATTTTTATTTATTTATTTTTATTGGATATTATATTTATATTTCAGATTTTATCCCCTTACCCCATTCCCCCCACTACCCAGGAACCTCCTGTCCCATCCCCCCTCCTCATGCTTCTATGAGGATGTGACCCCACCTACCCCCCACTCCCACCTCCCCACCCTCAAATTCCCCCCTACTCGGTGTTCAGCCTGGAAGCATTTTCTTAATTGAGGTTCTCTCCTCTCAAATAACTCCAGCTTGTGTCATGTTGACATAAAATGATCCAGCACACCAAACTCAACCAGAAACACATTGTCAAGCTGAACTCTATGTTCCCAGTAGAAATCAACAACTCTATTTCCCATATTCATGAATGCAATATCCAACTTAGGTCAAAGGCATAATCTGCCAGGAAGTTGAGAGCAAAGGGAAGGACTGACTGAATTCTTTTCTGCCTGGGTCAGTTATTTACAGAAGCTGAGAACTGGAAGTCTTTGAGATAACTGACTTTCATGGAGGGGTTTATAGCCGTAGGCCCCTAACCCTGGGGAAAGCAGAATAAATAATGCTGCTGGATACCATGGGAGATGCACAGAGCTGAGGGAAGAAGTCAAAAGCATATAGTTGACTCTTTTCTTGTTTAGAGTTCTGTGACATGGCGTGGTGTAGTGTGGTACGCTGTGGATATAACACAGGTTAGCATTTGCCACAGCATGAGTGCAGAGATCAGAGAACAATTTATGGAACTGGTTCTCTACTTCCCCTTTGTGGGTTCCGAAGAATCAAAGTCAGGTCATCAGGCTTACAATCATGTCCCTGTTGCTGTGGCCCCACCATGCAGGCCCAGAGCAATTATTTTTCATGTGATCAACGTTGAGTCATGTGATCAACGTTGAGTGGTCTTCTTTCCTTGGATTATGATTTTGGTGACAAATCTAAGAATTCTTCACTCAAGTAAAGATTTTTTCCTATTGGACCAGAAGGATGGTGTTTGCTGCCAAAATTCGAGACCTAAGTTTGACCCTTACAACAAACAAGATGGAGAGAGCTGACTCTTGCAAGCTATCCCTATACCTGTGCTTGCATGCGTACACACATACAAAGGAACAATAAATAAATACATGTAAAAAATACTTTTCTCCTGTTTTTATACTTTCAAATGTACTTTTGGTTCATGTTTCATTTTGAGTTAATGCTTATACAAGACTTAAACCCAGGATTCACTTATCTTTGCTTTAAAAATTATTATGTGTATATATCTGTATGGGCATATATATATGGGTGTATGAGCCTGTAGCATCCAAGAGTAGACATCAGATTTCCCGGGGAGCTAGGATTTCTGGTGGTTGTGAACCTCCCAGTGTGATACTGGGAGTCAAACCTTGTTCTCCTGTAAGAGCAGTAAGCTCTTTTATCTGCTGAGCCGTCTCTCTAGCCCAGATTCATGTATCTTATTTTTCTGCTTTTGTTTAGCTGTTTTGTTATCCTTATAAATATCCAGTTGCTCCATCTATTCTCTATCCTTCCTCCTAGGCTTAAAACAAAACAAAACAAAACAAAAACCCTTGTCCATATTTGTATGAGCCTTCTGTTTCTTATCTACACTTCATTGATTTTTTTTCTTATCATTTGACAGAAACAACTGAAAAAAGAAAAAGTTAATGGGCATTTCATCCAATTGACTCCTCCCACTAATATAAAAATTGTTTATAAAGTATTTGATGATTTACAGAGGAATACTGATGCATGTATGAATCATTGCCAAGGCTTTATGGTAACAGATCTGGCTGGTATCCTACCAAAATATTTCTTCTACCTAAATAGAAAGACATGGGAAAACATGCCCATATTTTTCCCTAGAGCCAATACATAGCTGTCTTACATTTGACTCTGAGACGTTTTAAAGACAGAGAACGTCTGTTGGTTCCCATAGGGCTCTTTTCTGCCCAAGCCTTGGCAGAGACACAACCAAGAACCCTTCTGGGAGACATGGGAGCCTGCTCAGATTAAAATAATAAGAAGGGAAATCTAAAGAAAGCAAGGTGGTTCCTTTTAGGGACCAACCAAATCCAGATAGCTTGAGTTAGTCTCAGCCAGTCTTAAAGCTAAGAGCTGTGAACTTGTTGACTCTCAGGGCTTTTGAACCATGCATCTTTATAAACCTGCCTGTGCAGACATCCCCAGTCCAAAGCTGGGTCTGCCCAAATCCAGTGAATCAGCTCTAAAATGTCGACGGCAACTAACAGTAACCAAGACTCAGCCTCAGGGAGCCTGCTGGCCTGTTAGGCCAAGTGGAACTACAGAATGGAAATGCCTGGAGAAGTTTCTACGCATCCATGGAGTTTCATTGCAGGAAACCACCAAGGTGAAGACAGGCATGGCATACAGGTACTGTTGATTGCAATAAAATTCAACTAGAAACTATATTGAGTTCAAAGGTCATTGCTGTCAAAGAATAAAGATTGAAATAGCAAGACAAGATGTTAGGAGGGAGAGCAGTACAAGTACAGTGGGCCTTCTTGAGTTCTTTGGTTTGCTTGGGTTTACTCTGAATTATCTTTCTCTTTGCTCAAAGGGTTACACAAAAGAGAGTCAAGTGCACTTGTGGAAGGTCCTGCAGTCACCTGTGAAAGGAAGTCTGTGTGCTGCCAGTAGAAAGAGCTTTGGCTCTGAGGAATTAGGTGATTAAGCATCTTGAAATGAGGAATGTGAACTCCACTCTTCTTGAAGCAGTTAATCAAGCTGAGCAGAATGTTTTCCACTGTTGCCCAGGCCTTCACTGTTATCTTCATTTAAGCCTAAATCATGTAGACTTTGCTAAGGGTTAACAAACTAGTTCAAGTTCTCCTTGAAATGACAGTGCTTTTTACCAACACAATCTGATAAATCCCCTGTTCTGCCCTGGCCTTCTGATTTGTTAATGAAAGAGAGATGCTATTGTTCTCTCGTGGTATAAAGTGAAGTGGGTATTTATCAATTGCTTTGAGAAGGTATCATTTGTTTTTGAAGTAATTTGTCCTGGCTTTCTGTAAGGCAGCCAGCGGCTGCTGAGCCTGTACACAAGGCCTTCCTCCTCCAGAGACTGGAGGCTGATTACAAATCACTCAGAAGGACAAGGGGGATGGAAAACACAAAGCAAGCTTAGCATTTGTAAAGGATGTTTGTCCTAGTGAACATTGAAAGTTGGAGTTCTCAGGGTGAGTTTTTTCCAAGTACAAATTATCCCCAATGGTTTCATTGTCCAACTCTAATGCTTTATTTTAGTAGAGTAGCCGCTGCTCTGATTTGCCAGCTAATTTTATTAATAAAGCAATTTGCAATAGTGTGGCTCCTCTCTGGAGAGCAATGTGTTCTCCACAGATGGCTTACATAATAAAGGGCTGGTATAGCAGAGGGATGGACTTTTGTGGATTTGAGCCCTCGTGTAGACGAGGTCTTGGACAGGCACCTATAATCCTAAATCACACTCTTCTAAGAACTGGAATCTCCAAGGACACTTTACTATATTTTATGATTTTGAGGAGAGGAGAGCCAAGTTAAACTCATTAGTGACCCCGTGAACCAGTCAAGGCTTTGAATCATGATGAATTTGCTGTGCTCTGACACACCTTCCAATGCATGCTTCACTGCACTTCCCCCAGTTTCAACAGTGCTTCATTTATTCTTTTAAGACACCTATTAATTACCTTACTTAGAAATTTACTTTCACTGTCAAAGAGGGAATTTTAGGGAAGAAAACTGTGACACTTGGTTTCTCTTCAACTTGGCTTTTACCTTCATTTCTTATAAAGATAGTTGGGGCATGGCGATATCCAGACTTTTGTTTATTATGACATTTTTACCCAGGGTAAAAGGTGTGAGAAGAACAATGACCGTGTGAAGAGATCCCAGTTTGACTTTGTCCTTTCATCTTGAAGGATATCATTCTATGTTTCATATGTAGTAGAAAGAAGATAAACCTTGGCATTAAGCAGAGCAGAAGCCGTATCTCATCTCTGCCAGTTTGAGAACTGAAATATCGATCTTGAAATGATGTATTGGATGCCTAAGAGGCACACAGTAGACATGCATTATATTCAGGTTTTCTTCCAGGTTACCCTATAGGATCTGTTTGTCAGCCTTGGGATAAGGGAAGATGAAAGCCCACTAGCTGATATATAAGTTATAAGAGATTATTCTCAGGAACAAAAGGCAAGGAAACACTGCACCATTTCAGTGTGCAGAGCAGGTTCCCATGCTGAGCTTCAGAGCCCTGCAGTCTGCAAGCTAGGGAAGCCGCTGTCTTCTTCCTAATTTGGGCAAATGCCATTGCAGCCTTCAGCCTAGGGCCAGCTGCTGAGGTCCTGCTGTCATCTTTGAGAAGGTGTTCTGTTGTGACCCCATAGAGACTTGCTACTATTTCTAACTAAAGTTGACCAGGAAAGGGGGATAAATCAGTAAATAGGCAAACACTGTATAAACTGGAAAAAGACGGGAGGGAAGTGTCTGAGAAATGTGTACTAAGTTGTCCTTCTTTCAGCTTAGAATTTTCCAAAGTCATCATTTTTAAGCGGCTGTACATTATTCATTTCTATTACACCACATTAACTCTGAGGAAGACAGTAAGTACACAGCTGAGTCAATATTAAACAGGATATACTGAAGAGCAGGTCTGAGCAGAGCTCAAGACATAACCAGACTGTTCAAGAGCCACAGGTTACTTGTTTTAAGGAATTTTATCGTACTCATAATGGCAGGAGGATTCTAACCCAGGAGTCAGCAAGCTCTTCCTGTTATGGAGTCCATATCTTAAGCTTGAGGGCCTGGTTTGCCTTGGTTATACATTCTGCCCTCTCCTGTGGTAGGGAAAGTAGCCATAAATAATACATAAGATGGGCAGTGGTAGTGCATCCCTTGATTCCTGTCACTTGGGAGGAAGAGGCAGATGGATCTCTGTGAACTTGAAGCCAGTCTTGTCTAAAGATCGAGCTTCAAGATCACCAAGGTTACACAGAAAAAACCCTGTCTTGAAAACAAATAAACCCCCAAACAAAACAAAATTCTGTCTCTATAAATGAATACATAAATACATGGATAAATAAAATAAGCAACCAGGCATATATTTCAACATGACTATTGGCAAAGAAATTTGAATGTTATCCAATTTTAGCATGTCACAGATATTCTTCATACTTTCTTTTTATGTCATTAAAAACAAAATCAGCTTGTGGGTCATGGAAAAACAGGTAACATGCTGGATTTGGCCAGTGGACTGTGGTTTGCTGACTATGGGTCCCAAGAGCCACCCTTTCAGTTATACGGGTTATTTGTTTATTTATATTTATTTTAAACCTTATTTTCATAGATATTTAAGGAGTCCAAATGCATACAATCCAAGAAGGTAAAAATTAATTTAAATTAATTAAAATTAATTTAAAAGAAGAAAAATATCAGTCCAAGAAAGACTAAAAGAGCAGAAAGACTCAGCAAAGGGAGAGAGCACACTTCAGACAGGTCAGAGGAGTTGCAAAACATTGACCTTAATCTGTCCCTGGACTTCCAACAACATCAAATGCCAAAGAGGAAGTGGACTCTTTATAGTTTCTGGAGGAGGAGATGGGCTGCCTTCTTAACAATAGCTCATGCTTCCTGATTAGAAGTTTGGAGAGAGATAATCCTGAGGTGCTTTGTATGTAATGAATGAAGTCCTCAGCAGCATCCTATACCAAGCAGAGCCTTGAGGGTTCTGGAGCCCTTGCCTATGGAACCCTAATGTTATTAGATGGTAACACAGCAAGTGATAGGTCAGCAGAAGCAAAGGGAGAAACAGTATGGGTTTAATACAAACTATGGTTGTAATATAATGGTACCTATACTGTACTCTTAGTACAGTACTAATACTGTACTCTTAGTGCCTTGACTAATGTGCTTACAATAAAAATATTTAAGAGGGAATAAGATGAAAGAGACCCAAACTCCTGGAAGCTCAAGTTCCTCTCCTGCTACCTTTCCCCAGTGTCTGGGGGTATTGTCAGACTGGAGACATCTCAGAGGCTTCAGTCACACTGAGTCAGCTAAGGGGACACCACACAAAGTTTCTAGAAGGCAGATGGAAACAGGAAGAAGATAACCTTGGCCTAAAACCAAGAGGACAGGGTAAAACATGTCCAGTCTATATTGATAGGTACCCCAAGGTGAGAACATGCATAGTACTCTACACTGCTCACAAAGAGACAAAGGGGGCTGAACAAAGGGAAAGTTAAATCAGGAGAACCTTACCCAGCTAAGGCATTTTATCAGATATGTCCAAGTTTGAGGGTATTTGGCTATTGATTTTCACTGATCTCAAAAATAAACATTCTAAAGAGCATTTTTCATTCTAAACACCTTTCAGGGAAAGGGGAATGTTCTCTCATAATGACAATATAATAGCCTCACACAAGGATTTGCACACAACCTTAGCCTCTCCCCTTTTCCGATTCCTGTGTAACCTCTTACTCTATGAAACAAAAGGAACAAACCCTATGGGATAGCATTCACATTGAAAGCTTATAGAAGGGACCAGGAAGGTAATCCATTCTATTTTCCATAAGATTTCAGGGCTGAGGTACTGGGGACAAAGAACATTATTTTGTATTAAAATAGAACTCACCATTGTCCTCCTAGTACCTTCATACTACATACATTTTTTTTTTTTTTACATGTTCCCATGGTCTGTTCTTTCCATGGGATGCTTGGCACATTCTGACCTGCTTAAAGTAGCTACTGCCATGTCTAAAAAACAATAGCCTAGAAAATGCTGCCTGTGCAGGAGTCATATTAAGACACGTTGACATGATTTATTTTCGGCCGGTCTAATTTAGGTCAGTCCTGGGGCCTGTGCTGATTTCCCTAAGCCTCAGGCTGTGTCTCTCCTGCAGTGTTTCTGGAGGGACAGAGATGGCACTGAGATAGATGAGGCTCAGAATGTATGTGATTTAAAATCTGAATAGGCTGCCGGTAGTGGACCTGAAAGGCAGAGCAAAGTGGCCTGTTCAGTGCTGAACAGCATGCTTATTGCCTAGGGAGTGGAACAGACATTCTAAAACAAATACAGTTTGGCAGTGTCACTTTAAATAAGAAATGCCCCAGAATCTGAGCATGATTGCAGCTTGGAATATTGAGAGATGAAATTCCAATTTGTTTTAAATTTTCCACTGTGATTTTCTAGGGTAAAAGTTGCCTTGATGAAAATATCAGAGATTCAAGGCTGAAGAATAAGACTGAGTTAACATGAATCATATTTTCTCATATGGAGGTTGTTGTTCCTCTGAAAACAACAGGTATTTTGAAACCTAATTTTCTTGTCCACAGAGCAACCATAGACCAAAGATCCATATCCACTGCCTCCCCCACAAAGAACTTCTGAATTGCCTTGCAGTGCTTGTGAATGTCGGTAGGGTGTGCTATTTCATAAAGAAAAGGAGGCCTTCTCATTCCTTGTAATGAAGCTAGCAGGCGGCTGTTTTCTTCAAAATCAATAGAGTTGCCTGATTGTGTCAACAGGACATTTTTCATACTGAGAGGAAAAAAAAGTCACAGATTATGTCTAGCATATTCCTGAGTTTCTAAAAAGCCCAGATGCAATAGCAGGTTTATTATAGCCTAACCCAGTTAAATGTTTTATTATTTTAATTTTTAAAATTTTTGATTCTTGGGAATTTCATACACATAAACAATGCAATTGTATTATATCAACTCCCTGAATTTATATCTTTCAACTACCTCTATATTTCCTTCAATGCATCCTCTTCCAATTTCATCTTCCTCCCCCCACCTCTCTTCTCTTCTTCTATTATCCTCTGTATCCAATTAGTGCTACACATATGGGCATGCATATGGAGACATGCACTGGATCATGAAACACCTTCATCATAATAAAAGCAAAACAAAAGAAAACACAAAACATAAAACACAGAAGCCTTTCCCAGCACTCTTCCCCAACCTCTGTCTTTTCCATTCTTTCTGCCTTCTCTTCCACAATGTTCTCTGAGACTTGGCAAGAATAGGGGCTAATCGAGATACCCCATTCAGACTAAACATCCATTTCTTATTCTCAGCACTTTCACTGATTACACATCTCTGCATCAACTACTATTCTCTGCAAAAAAAGCTTCTCTGTCCGAGACTGAAAATGGCCCAGGTTTCTATGTATAAATAATATATACATATTTAGAAGGCAATTTGAGAGCATTGTCATTTATCAAAATAACAACAGCTGATTTTTACTCCATTGATACTCTACAATAGTTTAGGAATGAAATCAATATATCTATCCACAGATGAATGAGTAAGAGAAATGCAGCATATATACACAATGAAATATTACTCAACTGTGAAGAAAAATGAAATTCTGAAATTTGCAGGTAAATGGATGAAACAACAACAAAAGAAAACATACTGAATAAAGTATCTCAAGTGCAGAAAGACAAATGCAACACATTCTTCCTGTGTGTGTTAAACTTGAAGCACAAGTCTATTTAGGCTATAGGGAGAAAATGGCATTAGTGTTTTTACCCAGGTCTGGAGCATGCATGCTACAATACTGACCTGATATGCAAGATATGCCCACTGCTATAATAGTGGCATGCATGACTGCTATGGGATAACTAACCACCCATAATCTGATTAGGTATGTGGTCTACTCAACAACCGGAAATTTCATTATTGTTACTGAAGTCCTTGTCAAAAAGCCTGTAGTTAAGGAGGTCATAGTCCATACAGTAGATCTGCTATTGTTATTTTGAAAAATGATCAATTGCATGTTTTACAGAGCAAATAGTCTATGGTACCAACTCTTAAGCATGGCTGACTGAGGGGGAAAAATGCAGACCTTTCATTCCAAACTATATTTGTTCCTTTTTTTTTTCTGACATAACAAAAATTTCTGACAAAAAAAATCTTAAGAAAGGAAGGGTTTCTCTTGGCTGACAGAATATGAGTATGGTCTGTCATGGCACAGAAGACACTTCAGTTAAGGCTGTGACAGCAGGAACATGAGGCAGTTGGTCATGGTGTATCCAGTGTCAGGAAGCAGGGAGACACAAGTACTTAGCCTGCATCTTCTCTTCTTTTTTGATTCAGTTCATGGAATGATGCCATTCACATTCATAGTATGCCTTCCTCAGTTAACTCTCTCTGGAAATTCTCTCTAACACACCCAAAGGTGTGTTCCTAAGTGATTATAAATCAAACCAAGTTAACAATAAAGATGCCATGATACCAGCCTTCCTTTGGAGATTATTCTACTATGTATGTCTATCCTAGGTCATTTTGGTTTTGTTTGCTTTGGCCTTTTTATTTGAAAGTAACTTCAAACTACAGAAAACAAGAATAATACAAAGAAGTACTGGTGGCCCTTTACTCTTACCACAAATGTTTCTGCTCTATTTGTTGTCAACACTGCACATGGTCTGACAAACTCCTTCCCCATATCCTCTGCCTTATTTGATTTCCTAAACTTTTGAGAGTAAGTTACAGCCTGGCAGTGGTGGCGCACGCCTTTAATCCCAGCACTTGGGAGGCAGAGGCAGGCCGATTTCTGAGTTCGAGGCCAGCCTGGTCTACACAGTGAGTTCCAGGACAGCCAAGGCTACACAGAGAAACCCTGTCTCAAAACAAGGCCCCCCCCCCCAAAAAAAAAGAGTAAGTTACATGGCCCCTGTCCTTCAATAGTTCCTACAAAGTCAGTATTCCTGTATATGTCCCTGAACAAGTGCTACCATAGTTTGTTTTATGTAACTGTGATAAAACACTGATCAAAGACAACTTGGGAAGAAATGGATTTATTTGGCTTACAGGTTACTGTTCATCATGGAGGGAAGCTAAGGCAGGAATTCAGACAGGAAGCTGGAGGCATGATCTGAAGCAGAGGGAACAGAGTGAGTGCTTACTTGCTCACTCTCTTGGATTACCCAGTTACCTTTTACAGTGGACGCCCACCTGCCCAGGCATGGCACTGCTGGTGGGCTGGGCCCACCACATCAGTCACCAGTCAAGAACATGTTCCTCAGACATTCCCATAAGCCAATCTATGGAGGCAACTCCTCAATTGAGACTCTTTCTAGATCTAGTATGTCTAGATTTGTATCAAATTGACAGAAACTATGACAGTTACCAACTTCAGTAAAATGCACATTAATGGCCTATTTTATCCTACCATCTGCATTCCAATTCTGTCAACCAACACAGGAATGCTTTTGGTGGCATCTTTACATTCTAGTTGAAAGGATCTGGTATTAGATCACACACTTTATTGTGTTATCTGTCGGTTGGGTCTGTTTTCAGTCCACTGCAGTTCAGTCAGAATTAACTATAGCACAGAGAGGAGACAATAGAGTTGCAAATACTGAGTCTACTGCAGATTCAGAGATGACCCTATGATGCTGCAAATCACTGTCTATCTTCAAGCCTTTTTGTTAGGCTGCCATGTGGTGGAGACTGCTGTCCTCCACAGTTGCCAGAGGAAATCTGTCATGTTTTCATTTGGAACTTAGGACTAAAGCTGAAGTGTCATTCAAGACGATGCAGACCTTGGGCAAATGAAATCAAATGAACTTTGTCATCTGTGTTCATCTACTTGCAGTACATCCTTCTCAGAAAGGTGGTGCTGGTGGTCTGTGTGTGGACAGGAGGTACCAGATAGTTCATAAAGTAGGGCAGAGGGAACACTAACAGGCCATAGGAAGCAGTAAGATAAGGATTACCAAATGCAGTTACCTCAAGATTATGCAGGCTTTCTGAACGGGCCCACAAATGAGTGCAGCTAGGAAACAACCCCAATGGATAGAGCAGAAGACAAAGAGAACTGTCCAGAGTGGAAAAGAATGGATTCTAGTTGGAGGTAACAGAGCACTCCTAGAGGAGAGATGAGAACCCAGGAGACATGACTCCGAGGATGCCTTTAGCCAAGTGATTCTAGCCCAATATTGTTTGTTATTTCCCCCCTCCATGATGTTCCTCTTAATTCGAGTGTGAAGGAAGCTTTGACAGCTGTGCCGTGTGGGCATGGAATGGGCAGTTCATTGACTATGCTCTTTAGATTTCCAAGGGCTCTAACCCAACAGTGAGTGAGCTACACAGCTTTTGGAACTGTACAGCACTCAAAAACTCAGCATGCTTTTAGAAGGTTGTATGGCTCTGAAGCAGCTAAGATGGCTCCTGAAGTGACCATTGTATAAGACCAGCACCTGGGATATTTCTTGGAGCTTAACTACCATCGTAACTTGTTTATAAATTTCATTAAATCAGCACCTTCTCTCCTCCTTCTTAGCAGTCTGTTTTGTTTATTTCTGGGTTGTCTGCTTCTCCCACTGGAGTGTAATTTCATCTGTAGGACTAATTGCTGCACTCTCAGAAACCAATATCAAGTATAGAAACCAATAAATATTAGTTGAAGAAATGAGTAGTTAATCAGGAGAATAACAAATAAGATTCTGTTATTTACTGGAAGACAAATATGCCATATTCTCAGGGGCAAGAATTATTTGGCCACACTACCATCCACAGTCTCCTTGCTCTTTCGGTCCTTTCTTTACTAAAAATATCTGGGGTCTAAATTCTGGCACAACATTGTTCTCATAGGGATTCAGTACTCATGCAATTTTGGTTGAGCATTATTTTGAGTTTGCCTAAGAAATATCTTTGAGGGTGATATTAACATTTGAAAGGAAGGTTGCTCTCTCTAATGTGTTGATCATCATTCAGTAAATTGAAGACCTAAATAGAACAAAAAGATGAACCTTCAACAGAATACAACTACTCCTGCCTCACTGTTCTTAGACTTGAACATTTACAACAACAGCTATCTTGGTTCTTGGGTATTTAGGCTTAACACTCCTAAGAAATTCCATTAATTCTCCTTCATCACTTGGCTTCTGTCATCATGAAAATAAATTTCTCATCATCAGTTTGTATATCCATCTATAGATTTCTAGTTGGCAGTGTTTCTCCGGAGAACCCCAACCAATACAAACTTCTCACTATAGAGAAGAAAGTTCTCGGTGACATCTCTGTCCAGCCTTATCCACTGTAGGGTCCTAGGCTACCTTGTCTAGAGTCTGGTGTTCAGGGCTTCCATTCCACATATTCTTTCTACTCAGATGTGATGCTTGCTAAATGAGCATCTAGCTGATGACCACCTGATGTCTGTTATACACTCATGCTGAAGCCATGAGCCTCTCCTCTATCACCCTTTATTACCCCTCCCCCAATCCCTTTCCCATCAATCCCACTGAATATCCATTTGTAAGTTTATTTTTTCTTCATCCTTTCCCATTCTTATGTTACCATAAATAGGGTCATCATCTCAATTTAACAAGTAGTATCATCTCCAAAAAAGCTGTGAACAAGTATGGCTCTTGCCTGGGATTCATAATTGATTCATCAGTTGAGTTCACAGATAACTACACTAGCAGTTTTCTCTAGTGTAATAGCTAATGACTACGAGTTTTAGTTAAATCTTACTATTCTCAGTATGTACTAGATTTTTTTCACTAAAGCTCTGTTCTACAACTGAAGAGTTTATTTGGTGATTAGCAACTGCAGAGTGAGCTTCGTTAGTATTATCATATCTATAAATGTTCTCACTCGAGTCTTCTAGCCCCACTCTACTACCCTGGCAAGACTGCAAGACTCTGCTCCACTTAACTGTGTAGATGTTCTCATTGCTACTAGGACTGGGCAATACAATAGAAAGATTATACCTTTCCATGCTCAATACTTCACCTAAAGGATACTAGAGGAGCCTCAGTGGGAGTGGAAAGAGCTCAGTTACCTTCTGCTCAGCCTTCTACATAAGCAGCTCCTCCCCAAGGCTTTCCACTCCCAACCTTATGTTTAGCAGTTCTTGGTTCTGGGCTGCTATGGAAAAGATACTTTCTCTGCTTTATCTAATGAAAATTTTGTTTGCTTTGTTAACTAACCTAGGAGATCGAGAAACATGTTCATGTAATATGAATATGTACTGTATAATATACATTGGTGGAATTGTTTTCATGATTTTATTTGGCTTTATCTGTAATTGTGATACAGTATCTTTTTTTCCCTTCCCCATCTTAATAACCTTTCTCATAAAAGACCATGAGTTCATTTTTTCATTCAATATACATTCATGGAGTGCTCGCCTTGTGTTTGGGGAAACAGCAGTAAACACGCAGGCTTCATTATCCAATTAATAAAATACATAATACTTCAAGTAGGCTAAACCTTCTGGAGAAGTGCAAAGCACACGAAGATAAGCACATGTTCAATGACCAGCTATAATTTTTCAACAGTACATCCATAGAAGACTTCACTGAGAAGATAGAATTTGAACAAAAACCCAAAGCAAGTGAAAAGTGATTCTATGAGTTTGGGGGGGGGGGGTAAAGTCCTGTAGCTATAAGGAAGAGTCTTTAAGGAAGAAACATCAAAGTTGCCAAAAATATGGGAATAGAATGAATGAATGAATGAATGAATGAATGAACAGTGGAATACCAGCATATGACATTAAGAAGATAGCAGGGAGCGTGCCACATTCAGATAGTCCTTGAGCTCAGATTATTCTCTAGAAGGACTCGCAGAACTCAATGAAGCCATTATATTCATGGGAATACTTTATCATAACAAAAGAAGAATAAAATTAGCTTGGAGTAAAGGTACATAGGCATGGTGCTTAAACTTCTCTCTAGCTTAGCAGCCCTATGGAAATTGTTTATTCCTTCTTGCAACAATGCATTCAATATTCATGGAGTAGTCTCAACCAACAAAACTCGTTTAAATTGTTGTGTTTAGAATTTTTTTTATGGGAGTTTTGCCTTGAAGAGATGATAACTACCTGTGCATCTGACTTTAGTTTCTAGGCTTTGTGGAGGTGGAGCTGAGAGCAGGTAGTTCAAGGTACCCATCATAACCAAACACAGATCATAGACAGCACAGCCTAGCATAGGGCTCTAGGTAAATAGCACCTTTGTAGAGTGAGACATTCTAAGGCTTAGAGATTTAACTCGCAGGAGTTGAGGGCAAGGGGCCAGATCTTTCTTTGGGCTATTAATCACTTATTGGATGAGTCAGACTGAAGGGTTTTATAGGTTATTTTAAAGACATTTGCTTCTATTCTGAGTGCAATGGGAGTGTCTGTGAGTGCTGATCATAACTTGCACTATTTCTAATAGGTTTATCTAAATGTTAAGACATAAAGTAGGCTGAAAGATAATTTGGGTATATTGTTACTTTCCTGTTGCTGCAATAAAATACTATAGCCAAAAGCAATTCAAGGAAAAGAGTTTTAGATTTTTAGCTTACAATTCCTGAGGGTTCGAGTCCATAATGGTGGAAAACCATGATGGATGAGGCCCCCAAAGCACGGAGCTGAAAGACTACTGTTCAATGTTACCCAGGAAACACACACAAAGAGAAAACAGAGACAAGGGTGAGGCTATGAAAGCTCACTAGTGTTACACTTTTGCCATCAAGGCTCCACTTTCTAAAGGTTCTTCAACCTTCCTAACAGACCCACTAACTGCAGACCAAGTGTTCAAATACATGAGCCTAAAGGGACCATTTTTTCATTGAAACCACAACACAAAACAGTAAGAACTTAAACAGAGTGTAAATGGTAAGAAGCAACTGTATTCTGGTCTATTTTAAGAGTTGTCAGGAGGATTTGCAAATAAATTGAATGACTTCAAGTTTTTTGGGTGGGCAACTGGGAGAGTCAAGTGTCTTAAATTGGGTCTATAAAGCTGAAGACATGGGTCTGGAGGGAGGAATTTTTAGACATGTTCAGTTAAAAAGCCTGTTCACCAGCTCAGGGAAATGTCAAACAGAAACGAGTCTGAAATTCATGGGCTACAGATTTATATCCAAGTTTCTAAGATATAAATCTTGAAGTCATCATTCTATTGTGAGGATGTAGAGCCAAGGGATACACAAAAAGGCACAGAAAGAGAAGGGGGAAAGTCCTCCAGTGTGTTAAGAGATAAGGAGGGTAAGACAGAAGTAGCCTGGGCATCTGGGTGAGTAAGCAGGGAAGGAAGGAGGAAACCATATCTATGGTTCAGACACTTTCCAAACAGTGGAGGAGAGAAATGTCTACTCTGTCCCTGGCCTCTCACGGAACAAGCACTTTGAGGAGCGAAGGAAATTTTTGGGTGCAGGAGTCTTCTGACTACTGTCCATTCGGCAGCGTCTTCAAACTTCCTTCTATCTCAGAACATGCAGAAAAAACATTTGTAGCTGGAAGCTTAAATCAGCACAGTCCCTGACCATAATTAAGGAAAACAAGTGGCTTATTTTTATATAATGTTTTATAACATATAAGTATTCTGCCTGAACAAACAAATTTTCTGCTTCTCTCTGAAGTAAAGGAAGGCATTGCATGTAGCCTTGCTTTGTGCCATTTGGAAAGTAGTGCTTTCTTTGCTTTGACATCTGGCTGCTAATCTTTACTATGGATTTCCTTTTCTAAGTTCTAAACTCTAATTTACATTGGTTTGTTGTATTTTACTTAGCACATTCTGTTTATTTGAAATGTACATACATATGAAGTATATACATATGTATATATGAAGTGTTCAGTATCAATCAAATCTCCAGCATAGGACCATATATTACTTCTGAACTCAAAATATATAGAATGTATGCTTATGAATGGGTACGCTGAAATTTTTACACATAAAAAGAATAGAATGAAAGATAACCAAATATCAGCTGTTATTTTGACATTGTAGAAAAGTGGTTTTGACCCCCTTCTATTCTTAATGTTAAGGATAATTATAATAATTAAAATAAGTTTAAATTAATGTGATTAAATTTTAAGAACTGAAGAGATAAATGTATATGTGGATATATAGCTACTATGGCAATTTTGGGGGCCCCATATTGAATGCCATGTGCTACCACATTTTGTAGTTTGTCATCTCATCAATAAAAGAACTTAAAAACAACTCAGAAGGAAGTTTAAGAGCAGTCTTACTAGATTTTGGGGTGGGCATGGCAGACAAGTTAGAGAAGAGAAAGAAGATACAGTGAGAACAAGACAGAAATAGGCTAGATCGTTTGTGGTCAGAGATCTTAAGTAGCAGAGTCCATCTCTATCTGGCATGAACTGGCCCACACTGTGAAGAAAACATAACTCGCTTGCCTAACCAAAAATCCAGTGGCATGTGCACCTTTAGGTTTGAGTTACAAACAATGAAGGCAGGGCCTACTTCTCTATCTGCTTCATGAGGTCTTGCTTCAATTACAAATGATCTGGGCAGCTTGCACCAGCTTTGAAAGACTCCACTCTTGTTCCCAGCAAGACTCTAAATGAGTCTGCATACCTTGTATATGCTCTCTTTCAGGATCGAATGGAAGACCTTCCAAGTAACTCAGCAAAAAGCAAACATTGGCACATAGATGGTGTTTGTAATCAGCACCTATGTAAAACTTGTGATAGATAGAACTAGAATCAATGCCTGTGCACAGGCAGACTGAGAGAATTGTATTCTAAGCTTGAGGATGCATGTTCCCTTTTGAGTTATATAAGAAGGCTATCTCAGTCTTGTCATGTTAGTCTAGGAGGCTTCTCTTGTGTATCACCTGTGATGTCACAACATTAAACCCCATTACCAAAGTCTTCTCAAGGGTCTTTTGCAGTTGGTAGTCTTTATTACAGAGAGAAGGGCTAAGATAGTTTTACAAATAGCAGATGAAATTTTAGACTTCCCAGCCACACCAGTGACTGTAGCATAAAACATCTGATGAAGACTTCCAGAGAGTCAACAGAAGCCAAAGATTCCAAAACCCAAAGCTCAGTATTCTGACACCAAGAGGAGGTGAAGAGTTCTGGAAAGCCATCAAAAGCTAAGGGCCACAATACTCAAAGCTCTAAATTGTAACACTAGAAGGCAATTATAGTGTTCTGGAAACCAATATCAACAGCAGAATCTGCAAGATGCTAAGACCACAAAAGATGAAAGACTTATGAAGAAAGAATGAAGCAAAGAGGAAACAATTGTGACAAATAAGAGGGTTTTAGGAGTTGAAAGAAGAAGCCAAGACTATAAGGACAACAAATCCCAGTTAGACGAAGAGTTCAAGAGATCTGCTAAGAACTAAAGAGCTTCATTCCGAGTACCCAGGCTTCTGAGCTCTAACTAGGTACTGGATGTCAGTGCCCATGGTAATAAGCCTGTGCCTGGAGCTCCTGAATCAATAAGCCTCCAGGCTTTAAAAGCTTGAAGCCATAGGCCTCTGAATCAAGGCTTAGATCTATAAGCGTCTCAATTTGGAAGCCTAATTTGTGAACCTTTTAAGCTTATGGCCCTCAGTGTTAAAACATCTGCCCTTTGCCTATCTGTGATTTCCATCTGGACAGAGCACAAGAGTGAATCTCCAGACAGTTATGTGTGACAATATCATTTTATTTGCTTTCAGGAGAAAAAAATGTTTTCCCCAGAAATATTACCTATCTATTCATTCCTTTGATTTGATTGGCTACTTGATTCCTTCTGAACCACTGACCACTTGCCATTCCCTGGGTCCACAGTAGCCACCAATGAGGACATGTCATTCCCAGGAGCTGATAGCCATGAATGAGTTACCGCAGCTGCTGCTCGAGATTCCCAGATTGCTGACAACAGAAAATCAAAATGTTCTCATTTGGAGGAGAGAGGAAGAGATTATGGTGAAGCAGACTATATTTGCCAACCACATTTCCTCATGATCAAGTCTGGAGAGGCAGGTGTGGAGTGAGCTGAAATAGTCGTGAACTTACAGCTATAAAGAGACTCTAGTTGGTGGCTTGTCACCTGGAATTCCTTAATGATACTGCTGGACCCCCAAGTTCATGCCATTGAGCTTTGGGTCCGATTCTTTTAGTGCCAACATCCTCCAACTTCTTTGTGCAAGGGGATATTTTCCTTTATTAGGTAATTTCCCAAGTGGATTTTTTGCTACTTAATCACACTGCTAAAATATGCAGAAATCTTATCTCATTTAACCAAAAGTAAGAAGGAAAATATTGACTTTAAGAGATATTTAATTTACCATGGAAAGTACTGCATTTTTAATATAGAACACACTAAACACTCATAAAGTGGTTTATTTATAAGGTGGTTAGCCCCAATCTCCAATAAATACAGTCAAGTCTGTCAAGTCTCAGTAAAGAAAGTTCATTCAAATGCCATTTTCATCTTGTGTCTGGTCAAGGTTGGGCTCCCTTTATGAACGTTCTCTCTGGGCAAAAAGTAAGGGCACAGAACTCTAGAATTTGGAAGGACATGAAACAAATGGAGAAACTTCCACCCAAATGGAGAAACTTCTACCCTCAAGTAATAAATGAGTTTTTCTGAGGCCTGCCTAATGATCATATGGTTTTATGGATGACTTGCTAAATCCAGAAAAGAGTTTAAACACGGACTGTTGATCAGTGCTTTGTTCTTGGTATAATAAAGTTGTTCAAATAAACAAAGTTGTTTTGAGCACCAGCTATGTCTGGACAGCTGAGCTCTCAGTGAAGGTCATGATGGGCTTTCTCTAAGGACACTCCAAGAGCGGTGCCCTGGGGTAACTCAGAAGCAGGGAGCTACAGCTTTCATTCATTGGTAGCCCAACCCCGATCCCCCAGCCGGGACCCTCTTTCTTCTTGCTCTCTAGCTCTACTTTAAGGCTGCTCTGTGGCTGGGCTTTCTCAGGCACACTCGCAGAGTGAGGGAATTAATGGCTGATTAGGTTAACAAGAAGGCAAGTTTACTGGAGGTTTCAGAAACTGATCACGAAGAACTGATGAGAGATTTTTCAGGCAAGAAGGAGATCAAACTGACTTCTTAACAAGAAATGTCCAAGAGGCTTTCTGCATAGGAAATGTACATAGGAAAGAAAGTTATCTTTGCAATCTATGTGAAAAGATGTGACCAAAAGCAGTAGCATGGCATTAGGAAAAAAGCACGGGGCTGATGCTGGGAGCCAAATGAGCAGGACACTTCCCGGTATAACTTTGGTCACTGACCTCTGGCTTTCATTTCCACACGCACATCAATACACTCTCTCAATGGGAAATACACATGAATCTAATTAGGCATGGAGGTTTGCCCTAGCAGCATCCTGAGGCAGGCAGAAGGGCCAAGCTGCACAGCAGCTGCAATCACTCTGGCTCTTACTGCCTCCAAACTACTTCCACAGAAGCTCTTAAATCAGGCTCACTCTCACTCACTTGTAAGGAAATACCAGATGAAGAAAGACAATGAGTGCTTGAACCACCAACTCTTCTTTTTCTGACTGAAAAGCAGTTCCTTAAATGATTATAGTTCTGAGGCAATTATCTCATTGTCACAGTTTAGTAACTCAGTAACTTCTAATGTATTACCTTAGGTAGCTAAGGCCTCCTTTGAAATGACCTGAGGCTAAGTTTCCTGGCTTTGAAGGGTCTAGTGAATATGTCAACTGACCACTGGAGTGTGTCCTGAAGCCTGTGGGTCAGCTGCATTTCCTTCATCAGCACCATCCAATACCTTTCCACTTCCACCTTTCTACTCCTCATTCTCAACTTTCCTTCAAAAACCCCTGTGGCCTATTTGTATTGCTTTCCTTTAGACCCTAAAACATCTTTCATTTGAAAGACGAAATAATTTGTTTATGCATACTCACATCCCATCTCCCACCCAAGCCAACCCCAGAAGACTGCTCTCAGGAAAGAAAGTTGTTATCTAGGCTTTGGCCTCTTGCATACAAATGAGGTGGGCTCCTGTCATCAGAGCTCATCCTTTCTTCCTCTCCCCCACCCCCTGGAACTCCATGCCATGCTAAGTTCAGGTCTAAGAGCGATTAAATTTTGTTTGTATTTTCTTTTATGATCTAAGCAGCGCATATACACTTTGAGCATGTTTTCATTCTAGTCACATTCAGTTCTTCATAACCTCTAAGGTGGACCCATGTAGGCAAAGTGGTAAGCGTGACACATTTCACAAGGTGGTTGTTGACTTAATCAACTGCAAGATGTGCACCTCACCCAGATGAAAGTGGGTGAAGAATTACTTGCTGACATAGTATCTTAACTTTGTCTATAAAAATAACTTAGGCTTTAACTGTCTATATTTAAGAAGCTATTTATATGAGCAGTTTTGAATTTTTTCAGTCTAGATATGGAAACCTTCTAAGTAGTCACAAGATCACAAAATATTGATTCGGGTGCCTGACGGCAAGCCACTAACCTTTGAACAGCATATACTTGAAGAGGTTTCATCACTTGAAGTCACTCAGTGGCTTTCTAAACATTTCGAAAGGCCAAGTTGAATGTAGAGACTATTTAAGATGTCCTTATAGTGGATTTATTTTAGCAATGAAGACAGAGGAAAAGGTACCACTTCCATCAGAGTTATCTATTTCTGGAAATCGTATAAATCTTACGTTTCTGCCAATTTTAAGCATGTCAGTTATTCAGTCAACTCACTTGGTTAACATAAATCAGAAAACCAAAAATATTGATCGTATCAAATTAGTTATGGAATTTACAGAATTAATAAAATTAATACCTAATTGCAATTCAAAAAATATGGTTACTCTCATAGGCATTGTGCCTATATAACACATTTAGGAATACAGGGCTTAGGCCCAGTTCTTCTTTAACTTTTCTAACTGATTTGAGATGGTTAGCCTATAAGTTAAGGGCCTATAGAAAATTCATGGCTCTGAGTTTATTGTTAGGGTGTTTTCTATATTTTGTTTAGAAATAGCTGAGAGAAGTTAACAGACAACAGTCCAGATTGCCTTACATGGATAGTTGGTTTTCAAAATGTCAGAAGTCCACAGAAATGACATTACAAACATTGATGTATTAATGTTCATTTTGATTAGAGACCTGTCTGCTCCTAACAGCTTCCTGTCTTGGATTCTAAGAAGAAATTGAGCATCTTTGGAGTTACTCCAGTTGTGGTGAGACAGGCACTAGGCAGAAATTGCCTCTTTTCATCTACAGACAAATCACTGTCCAGAAAAGGACACACTTGCAGAATAGTCGACTGATTATATCTGCCAAGTCAGAGTAATCAACCCTTAATAATTCTGCATCACTAGGTCTGTCAGATGATCCTGGGCTAGAAGGCTGAAGATCAGATTCTCCAAAGTTTTGTAGTATAGGGACTGTCCAGGTGTTCAGTGATCTCTATAATTTGGCTAAGTTTTAGAAACTATGCTTTGTGCTTCCCATAATTTCAGTTAACTCAGTCATTCTGGGTTTCTGACGGGGTTGAAGACTTATAGTCTCATAGCCAATCCTGGCTATTTACTTTGAGAGAAAAGATTTCAGAGGATAGTTTTCAGCTGACATTCATTCTAAAGCCAAGAAAAAAGCCAGGTTCAGAACTAAGTCTTTTAGTTAGGAGGGATGACAGAGTTTCTGGTTAGTCAACAAAATGATGGACTGGGTATTAGGTCTATCTTGTAACTTACTGACCCAAATTGGTATAGTTATGTTCTAATTGTATTTTAAGAGAAAAGTTTTATTTTAACAGGAAGGGTGATATGTAGGAGGAGCTAAGGTGGGAGAAGTAAGGAGAGGAAGAGGAGGAGTAAGGAGAGGAGGAAGAGAAGGAGAGGAGGAGCTAGGTGACAAAAGGGGAGGGGAGAACATTGAGGTGGATATTAGCATGTCTCTGCCAGTCAAACGTAGTTGGTATATCTAGGTTGGGTATTGGGTTACACTTCTGATTGTATAGGCATCTTGTTATTGAGCATTACCAAACTTATGAAGCCTTTGATTAACATTAAAAAAAAATAGTGTAAAAGCAAAACGGAGAGAGGGGAATGGGATGGGGGTTTTCTAGGGAAGGGAAATGGGGAAAGGGGATGACATCTGAAATGTAAATAAAATATCCAATAAAGCCGTGGTGGCGCACACCTTTAATCCCAGCACTTGGAAGGAAGAGGCAGGTAGATTTCTGAGTTTGAGTCCAGCCTAGTCTACAGAGTGAATTCTGGGACGGCCAGGGCTATACAGAGAAACCCTGTCTCGAAAAAACAAAACAAAACAAATCCAATAAAGATAAAAAAGTAAAATAAAACCCCCCCAATATCTAAGTAATTCAGAAATACTTCTTTTAATACCAAGTTGATGTTTACTTTATGCAATAGTATTTTCAAAATACAATTCATACTGGGCTGTATCTTTTCAAGTTAATTAACCTGAAAGTAACTTAAAGTTATAACTTCCTCACTGGCATCAGTCAAATTTCAAGTGTCCACGTGAGGCCAGTGATGGCAGGAAACACATAGGACATCTTCACCACCAACACCACCCTGTTCTATAGGACACAGGCAAACAACTCAGGCTCAAAATCCTTAAAGTGGTCTATGTCTTATGAGGTTTTTGCAAGTTTCCATGTGAACAATGTCACTTAAAAAAACAAAAATAAACAAACAAAAAACCAAAAACCACAGTCATTTATCTTGAGTCAGGAGTGGGACCTTTAGGTGTCAACCAATGTGAGCCTTGTGGTAAAGGTGTAGGAGCTATGATCTAACAGTATCCAATTATTACCTAGCAATGGAGTTGATTTAGTGACTTGTAAATCAGGCTTTTAAAAAAGTTGTCAGGATGTATTCAGCAAAAACATTCTGATGTATATTATTCTGTATATCAAGCTATTATTCAAGTCATCAAGAAGCATCTTTTTGACCTAGTGATTTATTTCCCCACAATAAGCACCTTCTTGTCACCAGCTTAATTTTGTGATTAGGGAAAGAGATACATGGCTCTTGCTTTTATTTGCATTGGCTCATTTCCAGCCATAACTTCAGGTTGGGCATAGATTCTTAGGGGAAGAAGCACTTTTAATTCAGCTTTGATCTTGCTAATTCATTACCCTTTGCAGCGATGGCAAAGTTTGTACAGAATTATCAATCAAGGCCAAATGTTGTAGGAACGATACAGCATGAAGATTCATTTAGTGTGTATGCAACCTTGATGATCTACAAGGTGATTCATTGCTTGTTACCCTGTCTTCCCACGGAGGCACCGGATGTTGATGAATGTTAATATATAACGTTGATGCTAGGCACTCAGCCTGCAAAGTCTCTCATATTGTCCTTCTTAGCTTTAACTGATTCTCAACCTTTGGCTTCAGGAAGCATTGCCTTTCAGAGTCAATTATCTGAATATAGTGAATTAATTTGGGAAATATAATGAGCGGCTTGCCAGCTCTTGATAGTTTGTTCAATTGCCTGACAATTCAGATGTAACTAGACAAAGGAAGCAGAAAAACAAAGATGAATGTGGTGAAAATCACAGTAGCCCCATCAATCTTTGGATCCTTTTATGTATAAGCAAGGAAGGATCCAATGCAACATGAGTAGCCCTCTTGAGAAGAACTGATCCTTTGTCCCAGTGACCCACTGGCTCTGTCTTCTCTATGTACATCTATCTGTTTTAAATTGTATGCACAACTATCTCTTTTACTCATCTTGAAGATTCCAAGAAGTAAGATACCTTATTCTTCTTCATATTTTTTCTGGCAAATAGCATGGGCCCTGGGATATGAACTGTTTATTTGCCCTAAAGAAGAAAGATAAATGTAACACAAAACAAGATCTATAGAGGAGCTCTGATGTTCATTGACAGAGAAAATCATTGTACTCAGTCTATTGGTTACTCTTCTTATCAGTGCAACCAAAGTAACTTAAGGGAAAGAGGGTTTACTTTGGCTCACAGTTGGAAGTACAGTCTATCAGTGTAGAAAGCTCATGGCAATAAGAGCATGAGGTGGCTGGCTGTACTCTGTCCCACGCAGAAAACTGAGTGATAAAGCCAGTGCTCACTTGGCTTTTTCTTTTTAAACTCAGTCCCAGACTCCAGCCATGTCTCATTTAGAGGGGGGTTTCCCACCTCAATTAACAGCCTAGAGACAGATTCACAAATATATCCAATGGTTTGTCTCCTAAGTGAAGCCTTGATTCTGTCAGGTTGACAATGTGAATTCCCACACAAATCTTTGGTGTGTTGAATATTTTCTATAGCCAAATAGAGAGAGACATTCAGCATGGTCTTTTAAAAAGTATTTGTAGGTTTGTTTTATCTATCTACTGGGTTGGAGGCACTTTCACTTCCTAAAGCATGCTCTTAATTATATAGTGCCAAGAGTTAGATCTAAGACCCAGTGCTTTAAAAAGAATATTTCCTGATATGGGGGCACTGAAATGTTGTTTTAGCTACTAAGAGAACCTGTTGCTTTTGCAGAGGGATTCAAGTTTCACTTCCTAGCACAGTACCCACATGGTGGCTCACAGCCATGTCCAACTTCATTTCCAGGTGATCTGACACCCTCTTCTCATTTTCACAAGCACCAGGCACACACACGGAGCACATAGATACATGCAAGCAAACATTCATATCAGAATAAAATAAATTAATTTTAAAGAACATTTAAAGAATATTTCTAGTAAAAACTTACACATTTAATATCATCAAACTTGTATTTAAGATATTTATTTATTTATAATATCTCTTAGCCTAGCAAAAGAGAAAATGAATCTTACTTACTTTCAAATGGCAACAATGTTTTGTGCAATGACATCAATTGAACAAAGGCATCATTCCTAAAGTGGGCTGTTTGCTTAAGACAACCAGTTTATAACAGAAGGAAAAAAGTTGGTAGAAATCATGTTAGTTATAGACATTTTTAGGTTATAGAATGTTATGCTGTAAAGGGATGCATGAGGAATAGTTAGGCAAGAGAGGGGCCACTTTGGTCTAGTTATAATATTTCTGTGAAAAATCTGAATTGTTTAGAACCTGACCACTTAAGATATCATTTCACATGGATTAAATGAAAGACTATATTACCCACTTCAGGGCTGCTGTAACAAAATAGCTGACATAAATCACCTAAGGCAGGACATGTTCATTTCACCTCACAGTTTAGAAGGGTTAGTTCATGTCCCTTTGGCTTTATACTTCTGGGTCTTTCTGAGGAACTGCATCACTCCTATAGAAGTAGTCCCATGATGAGGTCAGGGGGGATAGAATGGGAAAGGTAACTGTAATCACGTATAACTTCCAGTAACTTCTTTCCTGGCAAAATAACTAATTGCAATGCTTCAACTTACTTTATATAATAAAGGGCATTTTATAACAACAGCCAATGATAAAGTTTAACATGCTACAAATAATGATGTATTTTCCTCTTTAAGGAGTTGGCATGAAGCCTGGAAATCAGTGTAAGAGAAGAGTTGTTCTGTATGTATTTCCCTTCTTTGGCTGCTTGTGCCTCATGGAATATTTGGGTGTTTTCATCTGGACTTCTCAGCCTCTGTCCAGCCTCTGTCCAAATTCCTTTTAAGCTTAATCCCTTCTCCAGTTACCTCAGATTGTTCATCCTAACATCTCTCTGGTTTCTCCCTTCTTGCTGTTATTAGGTTCAAGAAAAATGCATTTTCTGGTTAGCTGAGTGACTTTCCAAACTGGGTGATACCCTGTTGTCTGGGGGTGGGCTGAAAAAAAAACCTAGACTTCCAAGACACTTGAAGTCACAGTTCAAAGATTACTCTAAGCTCTCAGTGTTTTTATGATTTATGTTGTGTTTTTCTTGTAAGCTATAGAAGGGAAAAATGTGTAGTTGTTCCAACTGTAAATGCCTATAACCTCTTATACCAAACATAAGCATTAGATCATAATCAGAAACTATACACACACACACACACACACACACACACACACACACACCCCTACACATTGGTTTCCATTTCTATCATTCAGACCTGTGACACACCCTTTCTAGGTAACTCTTATAAGACCAGTCTCTCCCACTGTTTATTCTTTTTATAAATACCATTGAGTAATAATGTTTCCAAGAATCCTAATACACATAACTTCATTTTAAATGTAAGGCTCTCCTCAGTGGTTCTTTGGCTATGGATGAGTTATCATAGAATATAAAGTAGAATTCTTAAAATGTTTTCCTTGAGGAAAATTGGTATAGCAAGCAAGAAAGAGATTTGTGTTTTTCACTTAGCATTTATTTTAAGAAAAATTTGCATCACTAGGACTAATAAAGGTCAAGAATGTGAAATATGTTCCCCCTGAAGACAGTCCTTCATGTCTGCATAACACTTGCTGCTAATAAACCAACAAAGGAGAACTGAGTGTGCACATGTTCTAGTGCTCTGAGAATCTATTTCAAGGATTCTCCATTTTCCCTATAACCAAAGAAAGCTGAAAATTTGTTTTAAATTGATGACCAAATGCCCAACATAATACTAGATTATAATTTGTAAACCAGAGACCAGGATCTCTATAAATCCTCAATCTAACAGGGAGTTTCTGTGATGGAGAATACATTTGAAAATGTGTATTTAGGCAAGGAGAGCTTTTGTAAGTCATATTTAACTTGGTTATAGTGAGCTGGATGTTCTATTTCTTGGCAATGCTCAACATAGTTTTATACACATACTCATCAGCACCACCACCACCACCACAATCATCAACAACAGCAACAAAAAACAACAAAGGAAGCCTAGGAAAGAAAGATGCATGACCTAGGAATAAGGCAAATATATGGTTGCCAGTATATTCCTACACAGCCTGGTGAATTTCCTGGAATCTGAATTCATCAGAAGCTACCGGTATTATAACAAACACTCTAATTCCCTCTTGTGGAGAATGACAGAGGGACAGTAGAATTTCATAACAGAGTTTTTCATCATAGTTCTGTTACTTAAATCTAATACATCCTCTTTTATTTTGTGATTTTGGTTTTTGGTTCTCAAGACAATGTAGCCCTGGTTATTCTGGAACTCAACTGGTAGACCAGATGGCCTTGAACTCAGAGAACCTTCTGCCTCTTCCTCCTTAATGCTGAGATGTTTACCACCATCACCCAGGAGAACAAATACAATTTCTTAAATGGGAATTGAATACAGCCTCATTGTTGGACATTTATTTTGAGGTCTATGATCAATAGGAGTTACTTGCTAAAGTAAGCAATCTAGAACACCTGGAACAGTTTTTGTTGAATCATAGAAGGGACAAGGCAACAAAATAGGAGCCATAGACACAAAGATAATAGATATTGGAAAGTCCTTGAAGCAACTTCAGAGGTTAGGGATACTCTTGATTTTACTAGTCATGGAAAAGCAGAGAGTACCTAAAACCTTTTCAGCTAGAGAAGCTCTCTGATCCACACCATAGCATCCAATCCATACAATGGAGTCTCTTTGTCATTTAGGGCATGTTATTTCAGAAACCAGTTGTGTATTTTAGTCACTGGTGGCCCATCAACACTTTGCTTCCAGGCAAAGACTCATAGGGGTCATTTAAAAGACCTGACTAATGCCTGACTCAGGCTTTGTCTGGAGACAAAAAGCCTGAACAACAACAACAACAACAACAACAACAAAATCCTTAATGCCTGATGTGTCTCCCACTACTGTCAAGTTCAAGACCCTGCCACAAAATCTGTTCTGTAGAAAGTATTTTTTTAGGGAATATCAGCCTTGACTTCAGATCTCATCCTTGATTGTTTTCGAGACACAACTAAACTGTCATCAGGTTATTCAGTGAGTTAGCCAAAGCATTTCTGAGGTGCGAGTGTGAGTGACAGAAGATGCAGTCAGGAAATGCAGAGAAGAGAACTGGGAGAAAGTAGGAAATCACTGTGACTCCGTGCTCCTGTTAGTTTTAACTAGTTAATTTAGACTATTAAATAGAGTAGAAATGGGCAATCAGTTGTCTCAGAAATCTGAATGATTACCATCCCAATGGTCAGTAAAAGAGAAAACAGCATAGTTCCTCGTGGGCTTACTTCTAGTTCTATCAATTGTTTTTGAGACTCTGAGCCAAGCCTTGTAGATTTTTATAGCATTCTAAGTAACCCAAAAAGACAAGGAGTTGGCATGTGGTATTGAATTTTATATGATAACTTGACATAATCATAAGATGCTTAGATATGTAACTAAACATTACCTTGAATTTGTCTAAGATGCTGTTTCCAATGAGACTGATATTTGAATTGGTGGACTGGAAATAGATTGCACTTTATAGTGTGGGGGCACTTCATTCAATCACTTGAGGGCCTGAGTAGAGCAAACAGGGAAATGAATTTACTTTCTCTGCAAGACTGTTCATCAGAAACATTGTTTTAATGCCCCAAGGCCAAGATTTACACCATGGACTCTCCTGATCCCCAGGCATTAAACTTGGGGTACAACCATATTATGAGCTTTCCTGGGTCTCCATCTTAGAGAGGACAAGTTATGATACTTCTTAGGCTCCATAATCACATAAACCAGTGGACCAATTTCTTATTCTCCCTCTCTACCTCCTCTCCCGGCATAACTTGGACTAGTACATTATAGACTTGTGAACAAAGACACCGTTCAAGTCTAGTCCCCCTTTCTCCAATTTTGCAGAACATAATTTTAGGAGTCAAGCACTATGTATTCTCTCTTTGTTCCTTTCAAGTAATAATTGATTTTTTTTAGAGGATTGTTCCTGGGTAGGATTTAGAAACATTACATAGATGGCAGTGACTTCATGTGGTTATGAAGAGGAACTACTTTTAGCAGCCAGACTCTCAGTATGAATTCAGCAGGAGGAACACTTCCACTGTGCAAAGAGTGGTCAGAAGGTAACTAGTTAGCAGGATCTATGAAACCTGACAAAAGAAAGCTGTCTGAATAGAGAGTGGCCAGCTTCATTACCTGTCAGTGAATAAAGTGAGTCCTTGCTTGATATTCTAAATGTTCCCATGTGTACAGAAAGTATCAAGAGGAAATCAATGGCCCACACACCTGCCATATTCTTCTTAGTGGTCTGTTCATTACAGATGGTTAACTGTCTCCTAAATACAGGAGTAGATGGGCTCCAGAAGGTAAGTGTTGGAGGTGGGCTTAAGCTTTTAACCTTCAAGATTGTCTCTGAAAAAAAGAAAATTGGAGATTAGGTATAAATCTCTTTAAATCTCTTTGGAGATTTATGCTTATACAAGGGATACCAGAGAACTCTACCAGTGGTTCTTAACTAGGTTTAGAAGAGAAGGCACATATCATTGTTATCGATACGAATCTGAAACATAAGCAATCATGGAAACAGTGAAGTGTGGCTCTAAAGATTCTTCCCAGGCAAGCAGATGTGTCCTATAAGGGTTGGACATCTAAGGTGACCACTTGTTCCAGTTTTCCTTCACTTTGTGGTCTTATTCCAAAAATTTGGTACCATAGAGCTGAGGGAATATTCTCTAAAGTACTCGGGAAATGCAGCTTAGCTCTTCCCCTTCTACCACACAATCTCATTGTTTAATGTAAAAAGGTAATAGGAAGGACTTAGCTACTTTTACATTGCTGTGATAAAACTCCATGACAGAGGCAACTTGTAAAAAAAAAAGGGATTTATTTAATTCTAGAAAGATAAGCATCCATCCTCACCATAACTGAGAAATGTTGCAGCAACCACCAAACATGTTAGCAGCTCAGAGCTCACCTCTCAAACCACAATCAGGAAGCAGAGACTGAGCTGGGAATAGCTGTAGGTTTTAAAATATTAAAGCCCCATCCCAGTAGCATAGTTCCTCCAATAAGGCCACACATGCTAACCCTCCCTAAGCACTGTTATCCACTAGGAGCCCAGTAGTCAAATGTCCCCCAGACTTTTGGGGAGACATCTCATACAACCACCCCAGGAAAGAGGCAGAACCCATGGAGGGCCCTCTCTCTACTTGGAAGAGGATTTGCCTATTCAGTCTTAGAGACTCTAATTAAAGTCCTTTTTGAGTGCCTATGGAGATTAGCATATAGTAGGGACAGAATGAACTTTTTGACTAAATAAATTTACATCTCACAGCTGTACATGGTGGTACACATCTGAAATTCCAGCACTCTCAAGAATACATAGGAAGTTGAAATTTTCAAGTTTGAGCTCAGTTTAGTATACATAGCAAGACCCTATCACAAACAAACCAAAACAACAAAAAGTTTTGTGTCTTGTGTTTTTATTTTAAGCAAATATTCTGATGAGTTATTGCTTTCCCTGATTGAATGAGAATTCTCAACTTTATCTAGGTTTTATTTTTCAGAAGCTATTAAAATTTAGTGACTATTTATTATGCTTTTACTGTATATGTGACACGGTAGTAGATATTTAAGAACAGTGTGTATACTCCAATATGTGCTAAAATCAGGAAATATACATAAATATTACTAATGGAAAAATTGCATTCCACTTTGATTTTTTATTTCACAGTCTTTATAAAAGACAAGCTGTATCAAAACATTTCTTGCTGCCCCTTAGTTTAGGTCCCATTACTGAAGTTTTCTTCCCAATTTCTCTTGTTCCTTTATGGGGGAGGGCCCATGTGTCTTGGGCCAAGTGAGCAAACCACATGTGCCTCAGGCAGAAGTCCCATGTCTTATAGATGTCAAAGGCTTGCAGCTTGGTCTACTTTCCCACATCCACACACACACACACAAAATCTGTAATGTGGTGTTCTGGCTGCTTGGCTAGGACAGTAATCTCAGGCAACAAAGGTATAAGGTTATAAGACAGGCATGCTCTGTCAGTGATGCAGCTCAAAACTGCTTTCATTCAGGAGAAGATTAAGTTGCTTCAAATACTAGAATCCTCTTGGAAAGTTTATCATTGCAGACAAGAAAAAGGTATCTTTCCATTAATAGTAGTAGTCGTGTTTTTGATGTACATCTTCCTGATGCAGTAATAATCATGAGGTCAATATAAGCACTATTTATTGGATGTGTTCCATGTTGCAAATTCTGAATTAGGCTCTTTAATAATGATTTATGTATGTTGAGTATTCACAGTGTCAGGCATTGGAACTGTCCCTGTCACCATCCTTTTTACAGATGAGAAAACTGAAGCTTAGAGGGATTAAGTGACTGTCAGAGCTGGTAGTTGGTAAGTGGTTGGAAACTGAGCTGTTATCCCAGGCTCTCTAATCTTGTTTCCAAGTCAGTCCTCACAGAAGTCTTCAAATTGCTGGCTTACAGAGAAGAAAAACCAAAGCAGAGAGGTGAATACTTTGATAATGGCCACATCTAGTGAACAGCAAAACCAGATGTGGGTCCAGATAAACCAGAAACAAGCCACTTGGACTTAAGCACTTCAAGTTTATGATAAGGAAGGTACTTGCCTATCTAAACTTTTAAAAGAGCAGACATTGTTTTGGTTTGCATAGTATGATATTTAGTATTTACTATCAGCTTCTGCATTAGGAGAACAGGGAGTCAATAAAGCCCTCCTCTGTGTTTACCTCTGATCACATTTCTTGAGATGGCTGGAAGATGAAGGCTCTGACATATTGAATGGAAAAATCCTTTGATGAATTCATCATTTGTTTGTATTATTGGGAAGTAGGAAAAGATAAGAAATAAGGAGTAAGGCTTACAATATCTAACATTTTCCAAGTGTCTGTACAGGGATGACTATGAGGATTACTAAAGTATAGTCTAACATGGGGTGAAGGCAGAAGCCCAGCTATCACAGAAGAGACCAAGTAAGAAAATAATAAGTAATATAATAATAAGTAAGGAAACAGTGTGATGTGAGTCCTCAGGAGACAGATCAAAAGATGTCAAATGGAAAGAGATGGCTTTGAAGATGACCCAGAAGTTTTCCAGGACCAACACACACACACACACACACACACACACACACACACACACACCACACCACACAAAGTAGCATAAGCATTGTGTCTTGCCCAACAGAAATTCATTTTCACGGTCTTGGATGCTGTCATTCCAAGATTAAGGTATCAATAGTTTAGGTTACTTGTGAGGCCTGTCAGATAGCTTATAGATAGTGACCTTTGTGCTGTGTTTACACAAGAAGGCCCCTCACTGTTTGTGTTTATGGCATTATAATTTCTTATTAGGATGTCAGTAATCTTGGATAAGGTCCCAGTTGAGTAACTTCATTTTCACTTAATTGCCTCTTAAAAGGCCATGTACTCAAAGACAACTATGCTTTTGAGGTACAAGGAATTAAGTCTTCAACATTTCAATTAGGATATAAGATAGTTCAACCTATAACAGATGGGTAAGCTCAAGACAGGAATTCTAAGCAGAGGGAGCAAGCTTTAGAGAGGAGAAGTATCAAATGTGTTTGGTGAAATTAAGAAAGCCAATATGAGGAGAAAACATTCAGTGGGATCTTGAATAGCAGAGTAAGGTCCTTACATTTGTGGGCAATGGAGTCGTTGGAAATTCTGTCTGATAAAGCTGCCCTTTGGGTCTTTTAATTATGTACATATATTAGGTTGGTAAGAAAACATACAGATCAAGTGTGGGTAAGGTGGCTGGAAATGCAGAAAGTTCCTCCAGGACAGCCACAAGATGGCAGGCCCCAAAGACATGAGAAAGTCCTTGGGTTTCCAAAAATGGCTTTATTGGCATGATGGATGATGGTTGAATCAGGATGCGCACCCCTATGGAACTCAGGACAGACCTGAGTTAAATAGGGAGGGGAAAAGGCAGGGAGGGTCTGGGAAAGAATGTTTAATTGGCTACGCCCTCTGGCCTTTAGGTATCTCATTAGTATGTAAATCTCTTGATGCTGAGGCCTGTGGTCATGCCCTCTACCTATGCTCTTTGGGAGGGGCTGCATTGTCCTATGTGACTGAACAATGTAGGTTAATGAAGTTCCAAGCCACGTGTTAGGAGCCTGGATTTTGGGAGCTCAGTGGAATAAATGCCTGTCCCTTGCAGGGTCTTTGGGCTACTTCCAGCCAGTGCTTCTACCAAAAACCAAGACCTCTTTCATGGTCTTACAACCAAGGGCAATAGACACCCTAATAAGCTTACCTGGAAATTGTCATGGAGAGATAAGGTATGAATGAAGGAGCTGGTAGAGATAGGAACATAAGTAACAGCTCAATCTCATATATTCAGAGGTTGGCTTATTAAACTTTATCACTACTTAGCTACAGTTCCATTCTGGTAGCCAGGCCTGTTGGGCACTGAGCTAGACTGGAGGGAGGAAAGCTTAGCCAGGTGTAGGTGAAGGCAGTGCAGGATCTCAGTCAGCCAGGAGAGCACAAGCAATGTACATACCTGGGAACAGTTTTAGAGAGCTTGTTTCACTTATTGATGGTGTGGGGAGGTGGTATTTATGCCCCTGAAGAGGTAGACAGGGTCCCTAGTGCAAGCTTTGTGTAGCCGTATACCATTGGTCAAGGCAGGGATGTTGGAAGATTCTTCATCTATATACTCAGAGGCTGTAGGGTCCAGTGTGTGTGTGGTGTGTTGAGTTGGGGGGAGGGCCTTATGAAACCAAACACGGAGTGAGGCTTGATAACTGTCAAGGTAATAAATAATTACTAGGGTTGATGGTGAGCTGGCTTTATGACACCAGGTTGAGAGGGAGACAGCAGCAAACTCCCGAATTCCTCATGTTTGAGGTATCCAGGGTTGAAGTTCCCTTAACCCTTCCTCCAGCAACCCCTGGCCATTAAGATCCCACACTTAGCAGCGGAGGAACAACATGAAAGAGGGATTCAAAGATACCTCCAAGACTTGATGAGTCCGTAAGTAGGCTTGTTGTTAACTGGAAGAGGAAAACAGGAGGAGTAGGATCTTCTTAGGAGTGAAAATATTAAACTTAATTTAGAATGTATTTAGTCTGCTGCTCAAAATACATCAGTAGAAAAGGGCTAGGCATTAGAGTGTGAAAGAATGGTAAGTAGGGTGAAACATTTTACAAATGAAGAAATGAGAGAACTGTGCATTAGAACGTGCATAGAAACATAGTTAATTTGTATTCCTCATTTTTACTTTCTTGGTATTATTAAAATATTTACCACAAGTAACATCCTCAACTCCATGCAAATGTGAGATGATGCTAAAGGGCCCAGCTAAGTTGGGTTCTACTGTTCCATCACCCTTATCAAGACTATTGCTTTCCACAAAATAATTAGAAATTTAGCACTTTCCAATTAAATTAGTTTATAGATCATCTTAAATCGCACAGCTAAGCCTCAATCATTCATTCCATTTATCAGATACTAATGAGTATTTTTTATTTTGTAGGGGATTTACAAAATAGACTAACAGAACGTCTCTTGCTAGTGCCAATATTTATGGAGACATAGGAGAGATGAAGGGCCTGTAATGCACATGAACAAATAATTTGACACCAAGCTAAGTTGATTTCTTTTTGAAAAATCCCAGCCATTTGTGATGACTCGGCCTAATTTCAGGCTACTCATGTTCATTTGTCCTGTGGGGAAGGTTTCTCTCCTTCCCTCATGTCTCAAATTTCTATCTTAAAAAGATCAACTTAATCCATCTATATGTAATAACTCCTTTTCTATTTCCATAAATCTTACCTTTACCCACTTAGTGGACTATTAAGGTATCTTTTTATGTTAAGATAATTTTAGCATGAAGAAGAATTTTTTTGTTTCAGATTATTGCTGTTTTGATTATTCTACAATAACTGATACAAAAATGACTTTTAAATATCTAAATATCAGAAGTCTTTGGCAAGGCAATGTCATTATAGAAGAATATACAACGTGAATTAGAAGAGGCCTTGAGGAATATTATGAGGAGTGGTGCGGGGACAGGGAACCTAAGGAAGGAGATGAGGGAACCAGAGCTGTGAAGAGGTAAGAGCTTGAAGAAGCAGCTGAGTTAAGTTTCAACAGAGAGAACTTAGGACAATGAAGATGGAGACAAAGTCATTGCTTCCACAGGAATTGAAGAGAGTGGTGCCATCAGAGCCCAGCCCCAGCACCCTGTTGATAGTGTCACACTCACTGAAGGACTCAACCTCTGTGTTTCAGAACAGGGTGCTCAAAAGCTCTAACCATAACATTTAAAACAGTGATGATATAGTGTAGGCGTGTGCTGCCTGGGGATCCTTAGCATTGAACTCATCACAGTTGAGCATGTGTCCAGATATCTATGGACAATGCTAAATAACGAGCATGGCTTTGTATCCTTCTAAGATTGATGTTCTTGTCTATCCCAGTCTCAAACGCCAGCTTCTCCCATCCACTCCTGGCTCCATTGTTTCCTGACTGTGAAACCTCAGACAATCACTTCCTCTGTTCACTTTCCTTAAGTACTATATGCTAATGAGCATAATTCTTCCTGCTTCCTCACTTCTCAGTGCTGTGATGATGCTGACAGAAAAATCATTACATCATATTGACTTCATTGCCTAGCCTTGGCAAAGACTTCTGCTCCTCATTGAACATGTGTCCTTGAGCTAATTACATAATTTGGTGATGCACAGTTCCTTAATCTGTAAAAAATAAATGTGGGGTGGATAATAATGCTTCCTACTTTATAAGACAGTGTGAGCTGTAAATAAGACCATATATATGAAGATTATACAGCAAGTATTTAGCAAATGCTATATATAAGTAGGCTATTGTCCTTTTTCTTTTACTGCTATTACTATGTAAATGATAGAGAATTTACTTATATATTGTGTCTAAAAGTTTCAAGTCTGTCAATTGTTTAAATAATACAGAAAGATGATTAAGTCAGATGTTGAAAAATGGGGCTCTTTTCTCCCATTAATTTAATTCTTGTCTCCGTCCTGAAGCTGCCTTTGTTCTGATTTCAGTTGCTGCTAGCTTGGTTCTAACTTTGCCAGGTTTAGCCTGGTCAGGTTCTTACAGTTACAGCCCCCCCATCCCCATCCCCATCCCCATCCCCATCCCCATCCCCATCCCCATCCCCATCCCCATCCCCAGCCCCAGCCCCAGCCCCAGCCCCAGCCCCAGCCCCAGCCCCAGCCCCAGCCCCAGCCCCATCCCCATCCCCAGCCCCAGCCCCAGCCCCAGCCCCAGCCCCAGCCCCAGCCCCATCCCCAAGAGAGGATCTAATGTTCTGTCCAGCCTGTTTTGGACCTCAGTGTGACTGGGAGGAAGTACAAAAAACCAACAGCACTCTTGGTGCAGGACAGCAGGCTTGGGTAGGGAGGGTGTTCTCTTTAAGGGAGTAAACATTAAAGAATGTGCTGAGGCCAGAGGGAAATTGACAACAGAAATAGAGGGATGGAGAAGGGATAACTGATGGAGGGAGCAAGCAGGAGGGGATGGGTTCAAGAACACAGGTGTTTAAGAAAAAAAAGTTGGCTAGATTTTAAAAACTGTCTTCATAAATCATGAGAAATAAAGCTGTCCACCTTTGCAGCCTAGCATGACCAAAATATATGTTCTTTACTTCCACCCACCTGAAGGCAAATAAGGTCAGCTCTAAGCAAAACTGGGAAGTCTAATGAAGTTTATCCTTTCTCTCCTGGCTCTCTTCTCTTGCCCTATGGCCCATCCTAGTCATGGACTCTACTGTCCCATCCATGGGACCCAGTGCTGCTCTGGGTGCACATCTCATACCTCAGGCTCCAACTCCAGTCAATATTGCTGAAAGTTGATCACTTTGGAAGAGCTCTCATGTATATTAATATTTATACTGCCTCTATTCCCATAGGAAGAATCAAAATTTCAGGCAGTAGAGATATAAAGTTCAAGGTCATACAAACAATAAGTCACGTGGACAAAATTAAGGCCCAGGTCTCCTGAAGATGGGTCCAGGCTTTCTTCTTTCTCACTTTATCAATTAGCTGCCTTTGTCTTCCTTTAGTGAACCCCATTTTGTCATCATGTTGATGGCTGATGTGTCCTCATCAGTCCTCGGGGACGAATGTTTTCAATGGACTCTGGTTTGCAACTTCTCTGGACAATGTGATGCATGTTCTTTCTAACACCTGCAAGCCAGGCTTCAGGCTTCCTACTATCTTTGGACTTTCATGATATCATTCTCAACTTGTCATAGTAGCTTTACTTGGTAAAGCTACTTAGTAGCGTATTTTACTTAGTAACATACTTTACTTAGTAGGATACTTTGACTTGGGATTTTGTTGGAATGGGCTCTTTACATCCTTGACTCCACAACCCTTCAGAGTGCCCCTCCTCTCTGGCTTTCTTCTTCTTTCAGGATTTTCTCACAAGTTGTCTTATCCATGTCTTTGTTGGCTGTTTGGTTGTCTTTTCCAGTTACTATATTCATCAGACTAAGTTTATTACTAGCTAACAGAATAATTCTACCTTGACAACCCAGTCACATGAACTTGGTACATCTAAAAGATATTAACATTTGTTTCTCTCCTTCTACAAGTCTGCTTCTTGGATTTTATTACCTTGTAAAGGACACCATGTGATAAAATATTGTTCACATCAGAAGCCTGAATGTACTGCTGACCTCTGCTTCCCGCCTAATGCTGTAATTGTTGTCTTTGCTGTAAGGTTGCACTTATTACTTTTATCCTTAATCATTGCAAAGCCTGATCTCACTTATTTTAATCTTGCCTCCTCTTTTTCCATCATCTATATAGAGAAGCTACTTATATTTTTTTTGTCAACTTGACATACATATGTGGGAATAGATAATGTCAACAGAGAAAATGCCTCCATAGCATAAGACTTAGCCTGTAAGCAAGTCTGTAGGTGGTCATCACCTTCTTCTTCTTCTCCTCCTCCTCCTCCTCTTCCTCCTCCTCCTTTTTATTGATAGATGTGGAAGGGCCCCACCTTCCATTTCTTATATTAAAAAAAAAAACAAGCTGAGCAAACCATGGAGAGCAAGCCAGTGAGCAGGACTCTTCCATGGCCTTCACTTCAGCTCTTACCTCCAGAATCCTGCTTTGAGTTCCTGCCCTGATTTCCCTAGATGACAGACTACATACAAGCTGTAAGATGAAATAAACTCTTTCCTCCCTGGGTTGCTTTTGGTCACAATATTTTATCACAGCAATAGAAACCCTAAGTCACAATTGATTCCCCCCCAAATATGTTACTGCCTTAAAAATCCATTCCAATTTCCTTGGCTTGAAGTTATGGAAAACTTAGGTTCTTCAGTATAGCATGCATTCCTTGCCTTTGGGCCCTTGCTGATACTCTGATACTCCTGACTTGGCATGCCACAGCTCATGCCATTCTACCTGGCATTTTTTTTGGACATGCTATTAATTCTGTCTTGCTCCATTGCTTTGCAGGCTATAGCTCATGTTGCCCTACCTGACATTTTTTGGACATACAATTCATTCTGTCCAGATCCATGCCCCTCTACATCTGTTCACTGGGAGAATTCATCCATTTCTTTAGTGAAGTTTTCTTAATATTTTAGTCATCTCAAGGTTAATAACCTACTTGAATAAATCTTTCCCTAGTTCTCCAAGTCAGGTGTATGTTTAGGGCATTATTGTGTCCACATTATATTTCTCTCTCTCTCTCTCTCTCTCTCTCTCTCTCTCTCTCTCTCTCTCTCTGTGTGTGTGTGTGTGTGTGTGTGCATGCATGTGTGTACATGCAACCGCACACATTCATGCACATGTGCACACTCAAAGAAAGTTTGGAGAAAGATAAAAAAAGTAAAAAAAATTAAAATGATCTATAAATTCATTTACCTTCAAATTCTTCTTTGCACATTAGTGAATTTCTACTTAGCATACTTATTATAAATATCCAAATATATTTAGAAGTACATATCATACTTATGAATTGTTCTATAATCTACTTTAAGAAAAAATTTCATGTTACTGAATAGTCTATAAAGATTTGATTATTCTTTGCTTATTTTTCCTCCTCCTCCTTTTTTTCCTTCCTCTTTGTTTTTTGCTTTGAATCAGTCTCACTCTGTAACCTAGGCTGTTCTGAAACTTACTTGGCTAGCCTTGAAACCAGGATGATCTACCTGCCTCAGAGTTCTGAGCACTGGGATTACAGGTTTCAGGTACTATGTCCAGTTGACATTTTATGCAAGTGAGTTATCCACATCTTCTGACAAAAAATTTAACAATTTAGACAAAAGTAAACAATTTAGTCCAGGCAGTTCCCTCTAACCATGTCTTCATCATTTGGTTGTGGTATGATCCTTTAGACTAGTCTTCCCACACGCCTCTACTGCTAATTTAAATATGCATTTAACACACTGGGCAATGCGCTTCACACTTCCCTGAAGTTTTCTTTACTTTAATATTCTATAGGTACGAGTGCTCTGCCTGCAAGTACATTTGTACACCATGTGTGGAAGTGCCCTTGGTGGCTGTGGAAATGCCATTATGTGGGTGCTGGAAACCAAACCTAGGTCCTAGGGAAATACAGCCAGTGTTCTTAACCTCTGAGCTATCTTCTTTAGCTCATGATGTTTTCATTTAAAAATATTTAACATTGTATAGTTGAAGAAAATGAACTTCAGTAGAGTCTCAGTTATAATTTTTGTTTTACTCTTTTATGATCCTGATGCCTGAGATAAGCTATTTGCCTTCAGGTAGACTTACTCTTTTAAGAGAGAATTTAGGGAACATCAGATAGACTGTGACCTCTGCAGAGAGCTTCTTACATGCAGAGGAAGGTACGACTGCTATGGCTTGCATGTAGTTGATTTCCAATAGATTAATGTGATCCAAATGTGCTCTCCAGTGTGGCAGTGATGGGCTCTTTAAGAGACAGAGCCTCATGGTTGCTCTTTGGGTCACGTGGAACATCATTTTTGGAGGGATTAACATAATACTTTTGGAACTCTAGTCTTTTTAGCTTTTTTTTTCTAAATAAAAACATTTGATACATGTTTTTCACAACTAAGCATTTCCTACATTGTTGGTTTTTTTTGGTATGAATTACTTTATTTTTTAATATTTTTATTGTATATTTTCTTTATTTACATTTCAATTGTTTACCCTTACCAGGTCTCCTCTTCAGAAACCCCCTATCCCATTTCCCCTCCCCCTGCCTCTATGAGTGCGCTTCTCCACCAACCCACCCACTCCTATCTTTCTGCCCTGGCATTCCCCTATACTGGTCCAGAGCCAGGGTCCCTCCATGTGTACTCTTTGCTTGGTGGTCCACCCCTGGGAGCTCCAGAGGGTCTGGCCAACTGACACTGTTGCTCCCCCCATGGGGCTGCAAACCTCCTCAGCTCCTTCAGTCCCTTTTCCAACTACTCCATCATGGACCCTGCGCTCAGTCCAATGGTTGGCTGCCAGCATCTGCCTCTGTATTTGTCAGGCTCTGGCAGAGCCTATCAGGAGACAACCACAGCAGGCTCCTGTCAACAAGCACTTCGACCACATCCACAATAGCATCTGGGTTTGGTGACTGTATATGGATGGATCCCCAGGTGGAGCAGTCTCTGGATGGCCTTTCCTTCAGTCTCTGCTCCATACTTTGTTTCCATATTTCCTCCTGTGAGTATTTTGTTCCCCCTTCTAAGAAGCACTGAAGCATCCACACTTTGATCTTCCTTCTTCTTGGACTTCATGCGGTCTATGAACTGAATCTTGGGTATTCTGAACTTTTGTGCTAATATCCACTTATCAGTGAGTGCATACCAGGTGTGTTCTTTTGTGACTGAGTTACCTCACTCAGGATGATATTTTTAAGTTCCATCCATTTGCTTGTGAATTTCATGAATTCATTGTTTTTAATAGCTGAGTAGTACTCCATTGTGTAAATGTACATTTTCTGTATCCATTCCTCTGTTGAGGGACATCTGGGTTGTTTCCAGTTTCTGGCTATTATAAATAAGGCTGCTATGAACATGGTGGAGCATGTGTCCTTGTTACCTGTTGGAGCATCTTTTGGGTATATGCCCAGGAGTGGTATAGCCAGGTCCTCAGGTAGTGCTATGTCCAATGTTAAGTCAAAGCAACCCTAAAACAAACAATTTTAAATGATTAGTACAAGTGTACCAGAGAATGGTTGAAACTGGCATCTAAGTTATGAGACTCATTAATCAAATCTTCAGTAGGTTCATGCCATAAAATTTCCATCACCTTGGTACCACAACTCTCTGCTGGATTTCTCCGGCAATTTCTCAAAGCATAGTTATGAGGAATATAATGATGGACTTTAGTTCCACACCCTGCATGTGCTGTGGATTATATTTCATAGTGATTTCCTAGCCATCTTAGTTTATGTAAATACACACAATGAGACTTGGTTAGCGAGTCAGCTAACGATGCCTTTCTCAGGTGTCCCATTGTCAGTTGACCCTTGACTGTGTCAAGAGTCCTTTTCTTCCACCCGTGCTCTTCCCCTTACCCCCAAGTTCTCAAGTCTTTCTTCCTCACTGCTGGGACCAGAATACTGTGCATTTTCCTTGTTTTCTGTATTAAACATAAAATCATTTAGGTCCAAATATAACTTATCCTTCTTTTATAGAAGTCAATGTGTCCTCCTGACAGTTCAAAAAGCACTTTAAAAGTACAGAAAAAAATCGATTTAGGCCATTTCTAAATAGAGCTGGTTACTTATAAAATACGAAGAGAAATTAATGAAATTAAATAACCAATCTTCCTGGAGCAGCTACACATCTACCAGCTGACTGGACTGCTAAACCTGTGAGCAGTTTCCTTGTTAGCAAAATGGGGACAGTAATACTGATGACCTTCTAGGGTTAACATGAAGGCCTACTAAGGACATGTCTAGGAGATAAGAATGCGCTTTCAAGGAGCATTTTAATAATAAAAACATATAGTGTTAAGGTAATATGTTCATGTAAATCCTTCATAACATAGGAGAGGGACCCTGAATTAAGGATTTCTGCCTTTGTAGGGATTTGAAGAGATGGAATGACTTTTCAGTTAGATCTCAGCTGAGGAGCCTTTAAGCATTGGATCAGGAACATGAAGCAAAGGCCTCAGGGCATCTGCTGGTCAGGCAAGGGCTGCCAAGCCCACCAGCGGCCTTACAGGCATTCCATGCTTTCAGTGTCAGCACTCCAGCAGGGGTCAGCAGGTTCTGTCACCAGGTACCCTACCTTTGCAATCTGGCAAGGAAAATAATCTTTCATCCCAAGGCCAATTTGTTCTTCAAAACAACAGCCCAGGGTCTTTTTCACACTGGCTGCTTTTTTGAGTAAAATCCATAAGCATGGATTTTATGTTTTTAATGAGTCAAATTTTAAAACACAAAATAGAAACACTGTAAGTAAAGAAAGCTCCCCAAATCAGTCAGAGGTTGGCTAATATACCTAGGTTCTTATACTTGTTGAGGGCTGAAGTTAATGGGATTTTAAAATGCCATTTCAAGAGTGGCCAGCTGTTAATAACATTCGCTTTTGTTGCATTTGTGGTTTTCCTAATTTGCATTTCATCTTTTGCTCATTTAATGTTCTTCCTATGGAAAAAGCCTGCAGGTACAATCCCAGGTACCATCTGAGGTAAGCCTCAAGACCTTGATGTAAATGGGACGCAATGCAGAACTCTGACGCTCTAAGTGTCTCTCCTCTGGCTGACTAACACTGCAAACTTTATCATTAGAGAGTCATCCCTCTGGAATATCTTTATCAGGCCCATTCCTACATCTCCAGTTAAACACTAGGAGCTTTCAGTCACTGTAAACGATGATGCATTGCCTAAAACTTTATATGTACCTGCAATTACATAGTGTATCTTATCTGGGGAAGAATTCTGACAACTTTGACTCAGATTAATGATTTTGAGGCTCATTCAGGCTGCTGCATGTAGTATGAGTTTATTCTAGGGTCTATAGCAACTTCATCATCATTATCATCATCATCACCATCATCATCCCCCTCCTCCTCCCCTCTCCTTTTCCTTCTTTGGCAAAAAAAAAAAAAAAAAAAAAAAAAAAAAAAAAAAAACACCTTAATTGTTTTTGTTTTTTTCTCTCTCTCATCTATTATATCCTGACTGTAATTTCCTCTCCCTCACCTCCCCAAGGCTCTCCCCTTACATCTCTCCTTTTCCCAAGATCCACACCCACTTCATCTCCCTTCAGAAAAGAGCAGACTTCCAAAGATATCAACCAAATACAGCATAACAAGCTACAGTAAGCTCAGGCACTTATTCTCATAACAAGGCTGGATGAGGCAACCCAGTAGGAGGAAAAGGGTCCCAAAGGCAGCCAATGAGTCAGAGACAGCCACCGCTCCCAAAGTTATGAATCCCACAAGAACACCTAGCTACACAACCATAACATATGTTCAGAGGACCTAGGTCAGACCCATACAGGCTCCCTGATTTCTGTGAGCATACATGAGTCCCAGTTATTCTGTGGGCCATCTTCTTATGGTGTCCTTGATCCCTCTGGCTCCTCCAATCCTTCCTCCCCCTTTCACAGGACTCCCCAAGATCTGCCTAATATTTGGCTATAAGATTCAGCATCTTTGAAATTTGCTGGCAAATGGATGGAAAACTAGAAAATATCATCCGGAGTAAGGTGACCCAGATTCAGAAACACAAACGAATGTAGTATGTACTCACTTAGAAGTGGATATTAGCTGTGAGTAAAAGACAATCATGCTCTAATCTACAGACTCAGAGATGCTAAGTAACAAGGAGGGCTTAAGTAGGGACAAAGAATCTACCTGGGAAGGGAAAATAGAATAGATTGCAAGGGTGGATTGGGGGTGGGTGGTGATGGGGAAAGGAGGGATCAGGTTTTGGGAGTTGGGGGAGAGAATACTAGGAAAGATGACTGGTGGTGGTGTGGAGGGGTGTATTTTGAGAATGAGGTAGAAATCTAGTGCAATGGAAACTCCATGGAATCTACAAGGATGACACTAGGGATGACTCCTAGTAATTACCTAGGGACATGGAGTCTGAACCAGCCATCCTCTGTAACTCAAATGGAGGGACTGGAACAGCACCCCAGTCAGAAAACCTCCCATCATTCAGTTTGCCATGCCTGCAGGAGGTGCTGTGACTGGAGCCTGCCATCATCATCATCAAGAGACCAGAAAGACTTAATCCAGCAACTGATGGGAGATGATGCAGTGTCCCACAGTCAAATACAGCAACTTCTTTGTGTAGTCACTGTCTGATGAGTATTGGTTGTGGCAGACTGCCATTAACAATCATGCAAGTTATGAGGAATGTCAGAACACTTCCCATTAGCGATTTAATTCTACTGAGATTTGAGAACATAGTTTATGTGTCTTGAATTTTTTTAATTTATTGAGATTTTATGCTAGAATGTGATTATCATGAAAAAAAATATTTTCTGCAAAAATAAAAATGTGTGTCCACTGATATTAGGTAGTTTTCTACAAGTGCCAAGTGTAAGAAGGCGATTGCTAGTGCTGTTCCAGTCTTTTAACGAGGTAAATTTTAAAACACAGAATAGAATCATTGTAAATGGAGAAAGGTCTCAGAATCCACCCGAGGTTTCTCCACTTCTATTTATACTATAAAGCCCAGAGTGTATGGTAATTACTGTTATTTTAATGTCAGTTGTCTTTTAGGAAGACGCAAATACGAAGACTCTCCCCGCCTTTTGCCTATAGTGTAGTCACCATTCCTGACACTTGTCACTTCTTTATACTGAATCAAGTTTCCATGTGTGTCTTCTATTGATGAATCTTCACAATCTGCTGGTACAGATCTAATTATTATGAATTATGTCCACTACTTAAAATCTAAAGTGATTTTATTTCCTGTTGTATCTGAGTTAGGTTTTCTTGTTCCACTGTTGAATTTTTTTTATTTTATATAAAATAACTGAAATATTTGGTGTTTTACTGTTTATTCCCAACATTTTATTGCATACTGCAGTAAAAATGGCTGCCCTACCTGAGAGTGCACTTAACAGAATGTCTGCTGATGTCTTCCCCATGCAGAACACTTTTCCTTCTGTGTGCTTTCTGTATTTCTATTTTCTTCACTTTAATACTTGTTCTTTTGGGTGTAATGTGTTTTGCCTGCTCCTGGCATCTTTTTAACATAGTCTCCTTATTACAGATTGTAATCCACTTGATTACATATACCTTGGCACACCTTTATCACACTCCTTGGGTTTAGATTTTATTGGTTTTCTCATTGTGTAAGTTTGTAGTTTTCACTAAATTGTAAATCTTCCAGTCATTTGATTATTTCTACAAATATTTTACTTCCTACATTCCCTTCTATTCATATTTACATATCTCTAAATATTTACACAGATACCATGTTACAAAAAATGTATCCAAGAAATAATTTATATTCTTTATTAATTTTTATCAATTAACAACTTTTAGAGAAATTTTAGAATTACAGCCAAATTGAAAAGAATAAATAAAACCCACACATTATTCTGAACCCCCTACCTTACACAATAATGATTTCTACTGGCTACATTCTGAGTGGCAGTGATAAATTTGCTCTGCTCAAAGCATCTACCCTGACTTGTCGTATTTCCCAGCTTACAAGTTTATATTAGTTTCACTCAATGTGTTTTTACAACACTCTATTTTTGAAAAACAAAAGTATAACAACATATACCACTGAGACCTTCACCCATATACAGGTGCTAAGAACCTGTTGTCTTATATGTCATAGGCACTAACAAAGAACACAATACTATTATTTTGCTAACTGGACATATTACTAAAATGATTCCTAATGACTTATTGCTATACCCATTGTTCAGAGAATTGTTCAACCTTTATCAGGAAACCTTCTAATTTTAGTAGATGGCAATTAACACAGAGACCCCCAACTGGCCAATGTGCAGTCAAAAACGACTATGAAGTGCTCAGCCCTAATTGGATATATGTATCACACCTCTTCACACAAGGCTCAGGAGACTTGGTGGAAGAGAAGACAGATAGATTGTAAGAGCCAGAGAGGATGATGACACCAAGGAAACAGTGTCTTCCAGACACAACAGGGCAGATGCACATGTGAACTCACAATTATGATGACAACATGCACAAGTCTTGTGTAAGCTCCAGCTAGTCAAAGTCCCATCATAGAAGAGAGAATGTGGACAAGTAATCTCGCCATTGACTGAGGAGCTGTTAGCATTTGATGTTGGCTAAGAGAGGGAGAGACAAACCAGGCTCAGGCCCAGGACTATCTGGACAATTCAAGCTGAACTCAGTGGGGAAGGAAGAAGGAAAAATAAGAAGGGAATAATCTCAAAGTTGGGTGGGAAATGATGGGGTGGTTAAGAGGGTGTAAAGGGGGAGTCAACAGGAGTGAATATGTTCAAAATACATTACACGAAAGTCCCCAAGAAGTAATACAAATATTTTAAATGTTTTAAAAGGAAGATTACTTTCAAGAGACAAAGGGAGTCTGTTTTTGCAGAGACTGGAATGAATGTTAAATTCTGATAAATTTTCTGAAGTTCTACTAGTATATGTTTTACTTGTTTTGTTTATATAGTAGATTTTTTAATAATTAGGGTTTAAATTGCTGGAATATATTTTACTTGATCAGTGAGTGATGGCCCTTTATACTAATTTCAAATTGTAAACATTTTATTTTTAGTTTTTATCTTTATATTTATGTGAGATAAGTTGAAATTTTAATATCCTTTATACATTTTGGTATCAGTGCAGTAACAAGCCCACATACAAAATAGCCATCTTTTTATTTTTACACATTATATAATCCCAGATAGCAAATTATGTCTGATAGGGCAAATCTGATGTCCCAGGTAGTTGTAATTAGATATTCATGGCCATACATGTCTGTACTATCTTTGCCTACTTTTCTACTTCAGTGACAGAGTTGAAAAGCTTTGACAGACCCTGAAAACACTTACTCTCTGCATTTGAATAGGAACATCTACTGGCTCTGTTCTAGGATAATAATTTACATAGCATAGAAATACCATCCATAGAGCCAGGCAGTGGTAGTGCATGCCTTTAATCTCAACACTTGGGAGGCAGGAGCAGGCAGATCTCTGTGAGTTCAAGTCCAGACGGGTGGACTTGAACTCACAAGGAGCTAGTTCTAGGACAGCCAGGGTTGCCAAAGAAATCATATCTCAGGGAGGTATAGCGGAGGAAAAGAAAGAAAAGAAAAGAAAAGAAAAGAAAAGAAAAGAAAAGTCATCCATTTCTTTCAATCAAAAGAATTTTCTTCTGAATTAAGATCTAGAGTAAAATAGTATTGGGTATAAAACTCAGCTGTCAGAATGCTCAGCCTTCTTGTAACTCATCTTCTTCAACTACAAATTGTGAATGACAATAATGCTTTTGATAATAACTGTAAGCATACTAGCTTAGAGTTTTCAGCAGCATTCTTTGAAGGTATAAGTCTATACAAATGTACTAATTTTATTCTTGATTATTGATGCTTCCTTTAAATCATGCTTTATTTTTTATAAAGCAGAAGATTATTTGCTATTAATCATGCAATCTTAAATTCAGAAATCTTAATTTTTATCTGAGAACATTTTTCTAACTAGATTTCTCTTATTAAATACTGGGTCTTCTTTTCTATTACAGAATGCTATGCTAAAGACATTCTCAAATCTCTCCTCTGTCTTTTCAGAAACCTTCTTTCACAGGAAGCATTTACTTCGGTTCTTCAGATCCTCTTTGCCTACATCTCTGAGGATGCTCAGATACTCAAACTGCAGTCAGTATTTGTTCACACTCTCTACACTTTCAGAGAACCCTTTTTTTAAAAAATTAGATTCTTTGTGAATTTCACAACATGCACCCCAATCCCACTCATCTTCCTGACATTTTATATTCACCTTCTGCCCTTGCAACTCCCCCCTCCCAAGAAAATAAAAAACAAAAATAAGTAAATAAATAAATAAATAAATAAATAAATGCAGAATCTATCTGTGGAAGCTGTAGCATGTGACAGTGTGACACAGTAGACCCTTTTACCCAAACAGCCTTATTTGCAAATGTTTATTGCAATGAGTCATTCATTGGTCTGGTTGGAATCCTCTGGCTTCTGCTACACTATCAATACTGGCTCCACACTGGGACTCCTCTCAAATACTCTGCTGTTGCCCTGTCATGGAGATCCCACAGCTTTGGATCTGCAAGACTAGACACTTCATGTGCTCCAGCAGTTTGTAGATGGGGTAGATGTTGGGGTGGATAAACTCAGAGTCCTGGATCTGGTCTTTGGCAGAAGAACATCCTGATGTGTGACAAAACCTCTCTGATCCCTCCAGGGATCTGCGTGTTCTTTTCCAAGTCTCCCAAGACCATGCATCTCATTCTGTTACTCCTTAGAAAATCATCTAGTCATGACTCAGACTATTTGGGGAGTTTGTTACTCTGTCTTTTTCATTTCTAAGTAATCTAGATATATATTTTAAAATGATTTCCTTCTTGGCATGTACTCCCCACTTTCTTTTATTAATGATCCCCAGATTGTCCTTGGGGATTTTTTCCATTCTCCACAGCCATACTATTAGAGTAAAATTGGCCTCACATTTAACCCATACGATAAGCTCTCCTTGACTCAAGACAAGTATATTACATTTTTCCAGCACCAGCTCTTGATTCTATAGTAATTTAAGCCTGTTCAATTAGAGGGAACTCAGCACTTAACTGTGGTCATAGCATATGGAGATAATTTCTCCTGGGAGTGAATCTTGGAGTCTACCAACTATCCTCTCCCACAAAGGACACCTTTACAAGGAGCCAAACTATGGAAAGAAAGAGTCTAGAAATATTTAAGAGCCTCCTACAAGATAAGACTGTAGATACTTCTATAACCTGTATGGACATCTTTCTGAACTAAACACTAATTAAGTGCCATTGTTAGGTGCAGCCAGCATAGGGAAGATTTGTTTGTTTGTGCTTATCTTTGCATCTCTGTGTATTTCAGATGTATTACTGGAAAATACACTACATTTGTATCTGTTTATTTCATATGTATTACAGGATAATAGCTATTCAGTAAATGTAAATAGATGGAAAGAAGATGTAACCGTAAGGTCTCCTAAGTACTGTGTGTGTGTGTGTGTGTGTGTGTGTGTGTGTGTGTGTGTGTGTGTGTATGTGTGTGAATAATAGTGCTGTGCTCTGATAATTTTGGATTTCAATCTTTTTGTACTTTATTTATTGGGAAAAATATAAACAATGTGTTTATAGATGCAAAGGACTTAACTAAGGTGGAAGGGATTTGCAGAACCTGAGCTGTCTGGTTTTGGAAAGCACAAGCAATTAGAAAGCTCAAATCAAACTGATTTTAGGTTTGGGTGAAGTAAAGTCTTAAAATTTTGAAAAAAAAATTCTATTTTGTGCCAGCTATCTTGTTTGTTTCCCCAGTTTGGACATCTCTTCTCTATCCTGCTGTCTGGCCCCAGGAGGCTGACCTACTTGGTCTGGAATATTGTGCTTACTTTGGTCAGTAGAGACCCTAGCAGTAGGCTATGCAGATGAAGTTGGAGTGTTGAGGTCTATCCTTTCAAGAAACCAAATCGGACTAACCACTCTCCTTACCAAATAGAATTATCATCTGACAATGGACTTCTGCCATTCTTCTCTCTAGAGTGGTCTCCTTACCTGGTTCTGATGACTACTCTCTACTCATTCTTGCTATTTACCCTGGGATGATGCAACATACAGCCTAATAACTTCTCTATACCTTTGCAAATAAAACTGTTTGAGCTGCTTAACTTGTGTATATCATCTGATTTCTGCTGGGATCCCATTTCCTTCCTCTCTCTCTCTCTCTCTCTCTCTCTCTCTCTCTCTCTCTCTCTCTGGCACACGTGTGCACGCACACACACACCAGAAATATTATTAAATTCAAATAATTTAATACAGTGTAATTTGATGTTGAAATATGATCTACTGTTAGGATGACCACAGGAAATAACTACACAACAAAACCAAGGGAAAAAAACATACCTAGATGAATTTCTGGATTTCATTGCTCACACTGTACAGCTCCAGGGTGACATTTGCAGTATACTTCAGTTTTACTTTAGTCACATTTGAAGAATCATCTCTGTTAGGCAGGAAAAGAATGAGACCAAATCTGGTAAATTTTCCTGCAGGACATGAAGCTGAAGCTTATTACTAACAAGAGCGCCCCCACCCCCAACAACAACAAAGAACAAAAAGAAACTTAATCAACTTAATTACTTTGGGTCATGCATTTTCTCCTTTAGTGTAAATGTCCTAAAATAATACAGACTAAAAGCTGTTCATCAAAGTAAGGAGAGAAAATTAGTATAAAATCCTGGATGATTTGTTTAGATCAAAACACACACTGGACTCAAAGAGCAATTTTAGTTTCAATTTATAAAATCTTATATTCTTATACTGGTTCTACCACATCATTGTCTAGTTCTGTGGTCAGTGGTGATAGTAGCCTCATCCTTGTCCTGGTTCCTCACTCTCCATACCCTGTCTTACTAAGTGTTCTATTGCTATGAAGAAACACCATGACTGTGGCAACTCTTATAAAAGAAAGCATTTCATTGGGGCTAGCTTACAGTTTGAGAAGTTTAGTTTACAGTTTGAGAAGTTTGATTGTCATCATGGTGGGAATCGTGTCCTCATGAAGGCAAACATAGGGTTTGGGAAGAAGCTGAGAGTTCTATATCAGGATCTGCAGGCAGCAGGAAGAGAGAGAGAATCTGGGCTTGGAATGGACTTTTTGAAACCTCAGGGCCCATCCCCAGTGACACACTTCTTCCAACAAGACCACACCTTCTAATTATTTCAAATAGTGTCATTCCCTGGTGACCAAGTATTCAAATCTATAAGCCTGTGGAGACCATTCTCATTCAAACCACTACACCTTAGGTTTGTGAAATGGATTGCTCACCATAGTCCCTTATTGCCGAGGGCAAAATCTAGTCCTACTTTTCTGAGAAATGCTTCTAACCCCTCTTCCAATGTCTCCCCCCACCCCTTTTTTTTTTGTCACAACCTTTCCTTCTCTCTGCCATGCCTCCCTCCCTGTGAACAGAGCTGCACCTCTGTCTCAGCTTGGCTTTCTCTGAAGTGCAGCTGAAGCAATGTGGTGTTAAAAATAACAACGCCTTGTGAGACTAGGAGGAAGGGTGGGAGTGGAGAGCAGAAAGCCTGTTCATTATGAGCTTTTAAATTTCTGAATGCCCTGTCTGAGTCACTAAGAGTCTTGGCTAAGAAAATCTCTGGTAGCTTGAAGCAGGAGGGTAGGGTGTTCCTGTGTTGTACTTTGGCTGTTTTATAAGGTTTTATGTTAATACAGATGGAAAAAAAAATGCTTTTCCATGCTGATAATGAGTTGGATGTCATGCTGTGAGCAACCAGAACAAAGTAGTAATGCCCATGTAAGCCAGTTGTGAGAGAAGCCCTTGTCCTGACCACCCACCTGGGTAACATAATGGTCACTAATTAGCCAGAACTCTTATCTTGTAAAAACTCATTGTTTACATAAGACATAGCACAGTTTTGATAAGCTCATGGATTCCAATTAGAAGTGAGAAACATTAGAAATGGAATTTCTTAAAAATATAAGTTATGGGATATTCATTTTAGGTGTATAATATAATAGAAATTGCATGACAGACAGATACTCTTCTACACTTGCTTTAATGGGCATAGTACACTGTTATTCTTTTGTTCAATGCTAAGAGAACAAGACTATGTTTTTAAACTTAAAAAATTAAAGAAACCATGAAGTAAGGCAGTACAGGTGAGGTTATAAGCAGTATATAGCATGTGAGCAGAAGATACTGTCTCTACTTTGGTAGAAAGATGAACAAGTGCTTTGGGGAGGAATAGTGGTGTTAAATTAGTGTTTGGATGGGGTGGATAGTCCAGACAGAGCAATAACATATAGAGAAGTATTATAGCAGAAATAAAAGGCTCAATGCCAGGAATGTGATGCTTCCTCTCAAGTTGTTGGTCACAGTTGTCCCAGGGATCCCTCAAACAATACAGGATATTGCTATTGCTCTTGATTGCCCACCAGAACTTGATGGTAAGACCCTACAGATGAAGAAATCCCACATGGAGAAATGAAAGTTGGTACTGACCGGGAAGACTCCCCTTGCTAGCCATATTTCATGGTAATGAAAGTGCTATGCTGGCTTCTGGGGGAGAAAAGTCATCAGTAGTCTTGCTCAGCTGTGGATGCTGTGGATTATAATGAGCATCTATGCAAGATATACCCAAGGGTACAACAGTGACCCCAATATTATGAGGGCAATTAACTGCTTCCTGATTGGATGCAAGGCCCTTTCCTTAAGAGAAGATATATACATGCCCGTTACTATAAATCTAGCCACAAATCCTTGCCTGGGGAGCTCATAAACTCCACGAGTGAACCTTCTACTCTTATTTTTGATAAATGGACTTTAAAGTGCCCTCTAAATTTGTATCTCTACATCCATAGACTAGAAGCTCTCAGACATCATTAGAGCAATTTCTTTGGGCTGCAGTTAATGCAGAAACAGAATTGTCTAAGTGCAGAGAATGCATATCTGTGCATTGATCTGTTTTCTATACATGAAGCATTTATATCAGTTCCCTTTACTCCCATGATTCAGGAACAATCTTGGAAGATAACACTCTAGACATTGGAGAGAACCAGTATCATCTAGACATGGCAAGACAAATAAACCAGTAAATTTACAGTATCTCTGGTTGACTAAAGAAGACCCATATAGGGGTCAAGCTAGCCAACTTTTCCAGCATAGTGGATAGGAAGTCAAGAGCTCCCTCCCTAGAGCTGTCATTAATTGATGCCTGTTGGAATATGTTTTCTTCAAAAAGTGTAATCACTGGTCAGTTGTCTTTGCTCTAATAGATTGAACCACACCTATTAGTACCCGAGCAGCACAAATTTGACTCAGTTGGTTATTTAAAAAGTAGAGGGCATGAAGATCAAAGCTGTTGAGAGCAGACCTGGGAGGATTTAGGGGATGAGTAAGGGTGGATATGTTTACATTTTATATGCACGAGTGAAAACTCGAATTATTAACACATGCTGTATATTAAAAATACCACTGGAGGCAAACAAAATCATTCAGAATGAAGAAAGAATACTTAAATGGCTCCCTTTATGTAAAATATTTATATTAATTAATAAGTCTCCATCCATGTCAACAAACCTCAGTATACAAGCAGAACTTTCAGAGGAGAAAAAGCTGTCCAAATACTTCCTAATATTGGTGACATTCATTATGATTTTGATGCTTCGTACAAAATGTAAACCACATGCATTCTGGTTCTTTCTGTAATGTGGATATGTAAACAGCCTATACTGCATCACAAGTGTAAGCTAAACACAAAATGTCTGGAGATTTAGGAGATTGAAACATTTGTGGATGCTGGCCAATATCCTCAACACAGCAGCGGTGTGTCTCTGAGCCCACTCAACACATCTCCAAGGTGACTTTTATCTAGGTCAAACATCTTCCTCATCTTGTTCATGCCATTCATTGCTGAATAAACCTATTCAGGAATGTCAAAAAGGTAAGTAATTGGGGCATTGGTGGAAATCAAGATGAACTAAGTTTTTACAAGTATACCCTGTTATTCCACATAAAGGAAAAATTCTTGAATATCTTAGAAACTCATAGTTGTTTCATTGATGATTTGGTTTTCTGCATGTACTGTGACTGGTTAGTAGACAGTCATCAAGGTGCATTGGGGTTTTGAGTTGAAATGGACCAAGTTCTAGTCTGAACTCTGGTTGTTAAACTGACTGGGTGCATGGTTTGTTGACCAGGAATACATCGGTTCTCCCTTGCATTATTTTAAAATTTGTTTCTACTCTGCAAGGTCACTTTTTTCTCCATTTCATCTTGTGTCTTATCCTTATTTTTTACACTGCCTTGGGTTATACTCTTGGACTGTATTCTTGGTATGGAAAAATGTAGATAACTCTCTGGTGTTCAGTTTTCATTCTTAAATGTTAGACAGCTAAGAAGAAAAGTTTGTTTTCCTTAGGCAGCTATAAGGCCAAACACTTACAGAATGTGTGCATTGTAAAAGTTGATTATTAGCTGGAGTTATAACTCAGTGGTTGAGCACTTGCTTAGCATGAGCAAGGTCCTTGGTTTGATCCCTAGCATCTAAAAAAGCCAATCATCAAGCATGATGTGTGCCAGGAGTCATGCTGACAGCAATTCTCCTTCACTCAAATGGCATAGCACCCATCATCAAGGAAAGCCCAGAGACTGTCTTAAATGACAGGACAGAGTAGTAACTCAGAGTTCAGAAGTTATTTCTTTTAACATGACACATTACACACATCGTAATGCCTTCAGGCAACCTATGCATAGCCAATGACCTCAGGCAGGCTCTTGTGTCTGCTCTTTGGTCTCTTTTGGATTCTTGTTGCCCTATTTCCATTTAAAAATAACTTTAGGGTGTGATGACACACACCTTTAATCCCTGCACTCAGGAGGAAGATTCAGGTAGATTTCTATGAGTCTAAGGCCAGCCTGGTCTACAAAGACCTTCCCGGACAGCCAGGGCTGTTACACAGAGAAACCTTGTCTCACAAAAACAAACAGAAACAGTAATTGTCTCTAGAGAGGTGCCTCAGTGGAAAAGAATACTAGCTGTTCTTCCAGAGGACCAGGTTTATGTGTGGATACCAGGTCCTAGGGAATCTGAAGATCAAACTCAGGGTATCAAGCTTGTGTGGTAAGTACATTTACACTCTAAGATTTTTATCAGCTCCCAATTTGTACTTAACATCTTGTTCTGAGGATGCCAAATCATAGAGGAGTGCAAGCAAAGAGTCACCAAATGAATTGCTGATTAGAAACTGTCTTCACAGTTTGTTCAGTGCTTGATGTGTTCCAGTAAATCATTTCTTTAAGTTCATTTTTTTTAAAAAAAACATTTTGTAGTAATCATCTATAATGACTAATATTTAGAATATGGAGACCTACATTATTTTTAGATGCATAGTCAGTGCAATGGGAAATCAACTGTTGTCTCTCATGGATCTTGACAGAAGGTATCTAGGTCTTTCAGCTCTAAAATGATTGACTCAATTCTAAAATCATCCCTCCCCCAGATGAGTAATTTCCAATGCTGTGTCAGTGTCCACATATAGGATGATCAATTAAGTGCCAGAGGCTAAAGGCAATTCAAATGGCATTTTTTTTTTTTTTTTTTTTTTTGGTCTGCTATTTCATCATATCCCATGAAGATCAAGCTAGAAGATTTAATGGTAGAAATGTAGTTTTACTACTCAGGGCCCAGAGATTCACCCACATGTATGCTTCTCAGGATTGTGCAGTAATTACTCAAAGGAAATGAATGTCTCCAAGAAACTTGGAGACGTTTTGCATAGGAACATATGGTAGGTGCAGAGTTCTCATCAGTCTCTCACCTGAGACATAGCAGGTCTAGCAAGAGCTGTTCACAGGAAGATGCTCTAAGGAGGATCTGGGCTTGAAACCAGGAAGAGTTTGGGCTCTCAGATCAAAAAAGAATGAAAAAACAGATCTGAGAGCATCATTGGTTACCATGACTACATGGGAAGCTTTGTCTGTTTCATTTTAGGCATCCAGTCATGCTGATGAGTCCCTCTACTGAGATGGGAGGAACCCTTGACAGGAAACATTGTGTCCTCTAGCCAGAGATGCACAAATCTTGCTGTTCCAAATGCTAGTGGTAATTAGTACCCTTGATGTAGATATAGAAGGTGACATAACAACAGAGACTGTTGGGGTTTCATAGACTAGCTGATACATTTTTCACACTCAAGTGTAAGCATATGACACCTTGCTCAGGGATAGTTTCCATTTACTGATATTTCCAGAAGACCTGAAATTCTTTCACCTCTCCAGGGAAAAAAGTCTCAGTGCTGGGCTCAAGCACATGAGAGATGAGGTTTCATATTTAGTCATCCTACAATCAGTAGTTGATTACAAAACCCCATGAGCCCTAGGCCAGTATTAGAGATGGCTGCAAAGAAACAGAAGTTGATGAGGCTTAATCTACACCTGGGGATATGATAACAGACACTGGTCAGATGCGTGTAATGTTGCATCTATCACCAGGCAGCAAAGGACACACTGACTTCTAGAGTTCATTGTGATGGAGGATCTTTTAAGAAGCAATGATTGGGCTGGGGCTTGAAGAGTATGGTCAATGCAGAGGGAATTACAGGCACTCAGGCCAAAGATGAAAGGGAAACTGGGCAAGGAGGGATCTGAATGTGAGTCACATGGGAAGGAACACAGGTAGGAGGAGAGAGATGGCATAGTAGAGCTGACAACTAGACTATAGAACCCCACAGAGTGTTCTAACCACATTGATAAAGCAGCCAGAAATATAAACAGCTATAAAGACACAGGAGTGGTATTTCAGGACAAAGACCGGCTAACTGCCATTTAAAGGATGAATTTCATGTTGCAGGTGGGAGGTCAGCACTAGATTGAAAAGCTCACTTTAGAATAAAGATCAAAAAAAGCTGGAGATTGGCTGAGCAGGGAGAGGAAGAGGAAGAGGAAGAGGAAGAGGAAGAGGAAGAGGAAGAGGAAGAAGGAATCCTCCATCCTTACACCAGTTAGAAGCATCACTATTCTCTTAGTTGCCCAAACAAGAGAACCTAGAGTCTTCTTAGGCTCTTTACCTTTCTTAAACCATGTGTCTCATCAGCTGCTAGATTCTGCCCAGATGCCAATAGAAGCAGGGTGACTGGCTACAGGACCATAACTGTAAACAAAGTTCCAGAAACTGGGCAATGTTCTGCTTCCCACAAAGAGTGGGAAGTGTTGGGGAAACTTTACCACCCCTGTCATTCACCATCTTGGGACTTGGGTAATACATGTATTTTACTCCTCCTTTGATATAATAAAAAGAAATCTTTGGTTCCTGATTTCAGTCATTGGCATATACCTCATTAAATGTCTTGGAATTTCCTGAACAGTAGTAGCAGCTTTGATTTAAATGAGGCAGTTCTTTGGAGTTCTTGGATAGCTTTAATACAGAGCTGAGCATCTATCCAGGCCATGATTAAGCTAAAAGACATTAACACCCCACCTTGCATTCTCCAGGGAGGGAAAGGAATCGTGAAGTTGTAAAGATCAACCAGGCCTTCATGGAGAACTCTCCATAGTGAAGCCCCCCATGAAATGTCTTGAATAATAAGGTTCAGAGAGTTTCTTTGTTGGTAAACATGTCCATATGTCCAGAGGATGATGCATCTCAACCCCATAAGGTCAGAAGCTCCTGGGCTTAGGAAATCTCCTGTCTTTGCTCTAGGAACCTCTTTATCAGACTCCTCATATCTATACATTACAAGAAAGGTGTTTCATAGGTTTTTATGACTTGTTTTAGCAAATTACTGACTATGAGAATGGATGATGAAAATCTCAAATCTGTGGCCAAGGCAGAAGCAGGGATAAACAGAGGAATCTCTGCTTCTATTGGCATCTGGACTCAGAATGATCTTGTAGAATTGAGCCCTAAGCTCTAATTAATGCTAGAACTTCACTGTCATCTTCAATGAGTCAAAAATCTCTTGGTGTAGAAAACTCACATATCTGTTGTCCAAAACATTGAACATAGAAAACTAAGTGATTTGTTTTACCAATCCAAAAAACACAAAAACAAGAATAAACAAAACAAAAACAAATGAAAAACTCCCTAAGAATCAAAGTCCCTAGGTCAACTGGGACTGCATAGTAAAACTCTATTTAAAAAAATTTATAAAAAAGAAATCAGATTTCCTTGGATTCCTGTCATTGTTTCCATTTTGGAGAGATGCAAATATTTTCCACCTCAGAGAAGATTAGCTATCTGCCATGACTTCAGGGTAAGACAAAAGGACAGTGTATTCATTCATTTGCATCTGGCTAAACACTGTGTCATATTCTTAAATGGCAAAAGATTAAAATGATTTATGAAACTCTCCCAGATAAACCAAAACCAAACTCTAACTTCTCAAAAGCTCAAATCCAGTTATATTTTCAAGTGAATATCAGAGATAAAGGCTGAAACTGTGTACTTCTCATGTGGAGAACTTGGGAAGGGTGTATCAACATCAGACATGCTAAATTATTGCTCATGGTAAGGAGAATTTTAGAATTCAGTCTCCCACAGAGTAGAATTTGAGAGTATATAGACTCTGTCTGCCTCTGGCTTTGCTCTTCCTTTTTCTTTATGTATTGGTTGGATATTTGACAGGGGAAAACAATGATTTTATATGTATTAATATAATTGTTCTTATTTCTCCTCTATGAAATGCAGCTTCACATGTCTTTAATCTTTACAACAACTTTTAGGAGTAGTAACTACTAGCACATTTCTTATTGGGGGAAAAAAAGGGGTATAGAATTTGGTTAAGTAGGGGATGTGAATTAGACTTGAAAATGGTAAAGTTGGGATTTTTAAAAACCCATCCTTTGACCTTTAAACTAAGCAATGTTTACATTCTGAAAAGCCATTGACAGACCATGATCTAAATTCAATTAACACTGGATAATCATTGTGTCCAAGACAGTTGGGACTGAAATAATACCATCAAGAGTCCCAGATGCGAGACATGGAGCTGAATGTATTTGGTGTGTAGCCTGGTTTTTGGTCTTCCTCTTTTGCTTTGCCCCAGTTCCTCCCTTCTGAAATGAGAATATTGATGTTGTGCCATTGTACAATGTCAATATTTAACATGATTTTCTTGCTGTTGTTTATTTATTTTGCCCTACCACAATTCACATTTAAGAGACTGCCTTGAATTTTGGAAGACTGCAATTTTGAGTGGTGTTGGAAATATTGAAGACTCTGTATGAGCCTTTGAAACAGGAATAAATATAGTTTACATAATTAAATGACTTGAGTTTAAGAATGGGTCAAGCATGGAATGTGGTCTGAATGTGAAATACTCCCTATGGGCTAATGTATTTGAATACCTGATCTCCATTTGGTGATGCTATTTCATAGGCTTGTGGAACCTGTAAAAGGCTGAGTCTGAGAGTCTTTGATAGTGAATTTTGAGGTTCATCAACAGTTGGCTCTACTCTTGGTCCCATCTCTAATTCCTGACTGTGGGAACAAAGTGACCAACCACCTCACATGCTTGCCACAATGCTTGCTCCATTATGGACTGTATCCTCTCTTAAATTGTAAAGCAAATCAAGCCCTGCCTCCCTTAAGTTTCTTTTTGTCGAGTATTTTATTACATTAATGAAAAATATAAGTGATCCAATGACCAACTACCATGTATCTGGAACAACCATAGGAATGAGAACACTTATTTTATGCCACATAGTATAACAAGTGTGTCATGTTGAATGCTAAAGTAGAGTTAGCACAGGTTAGAAGAGCTCTGAGATGGCCAGATGATTCCTGATGAAGGATTGAGCATAAAGCAAAGAAGGGTGAAGTTTAGAAGAAATGTTCCCTTGACATTTGATGCTGAAAAGCAAGCAGACATTGGTCAAGTAATGGAGCTGGAAAGAGAATTTCATGTAGACACAGCAGATTAATTAAAGGCTGGAAGGTGAAGAATTGTATGGCTTAGTAAGGGAAAACACACTAGGCTCTGATAATGTGATGGTCTGAATGAAAATGGGACCCCTAGGCTCATATATTTGCATGGGATTTGGAGGTGTGGCCTTGTTGAAGAAGGTGTCACTGGGAGTGGGCTTGGAGGTTTCAGAAGTGTGCTCTGAGGTTTCCACAGTCTGCTGCCTGGGGATCAGGATGTAAAGCTCTTATCTACTTCACTAGCCCCATGCTTGCCTGCCACCACACTCCCCACCATGACGATAATGGACCAACCCTTCAAAACTGTAAGCAAGTCCCAACTAAATTCTTTTATAATTTTATAATTTTTCTAGAATTATATAATTCTTTTAGAATTTTATAATTCTTTTATAGAGCTACCATGGACATGGTGTCTCTTCACAGCAATAGAACAGCGACTAAGACTGATAATATGGGGCTAACATGGAAGGAGGATGTGAAGAATTGGACAAAAGGGTAGGCTGGGAGTGAAATGGTCTGCAATGCTGGTCTCAGGGTTCAAACAGAAGGGGTGGTCAAGGGAGATTGTTCCAGGAGAGAAAACAAGATTGCATTTCTCTCTGGAAGAGCCAAGGATTAGGGTTTCTTAGCAGTTGTTCAATGACACAATAAATTGAACTAAATAAAATTGCTGACACACGATCATTTGGATTTATACCAATAAAAATTTCATATGGTGAGACTAGATACATTTTGAGATTTTGCTTCTGACCATGGCAAAAAAATTTGCATGTAGCACCGGCTATACATCTAAAGCCTCCTTGCCCTTGGAGATCTTTAAAAATGCTTCTAGTTATTTTGAATAAGTTCTTAATTTAGTCAGGTCCCTGAAATAAAATGTACATTTTTTTTTTTTTAAAAAAATTTAGTCTGAAACTGAATTTACTCAGAATTGCAAACCTGGCCACTTCATGATGACTCAAGGCTTTGTATGGTGGGAGATAAGATAGACTGTCTAATGTCTATAGGAAGGATAGTAGATAAAGAATGAAATTACAGGAAGTCCTTGATAATAAGGACTACTGGCTAGCAGTGGCTGCTATGGAGAGCTTGCAGGACAGACATGCTGTGATTCCCAGAAGCCTCAGTTTGTTCACATATCTTTATTCATCAAATTTTCTGAGAGTCTAAATATTTCATGAACATTTCTAGGCACTGAGGTAATGTTTGGAAATAAGACAGATACGTTTGTATACAGGGATCTTAGGTTTTCTGTGAACAGTAGACACATAAAAGATAAATTTGTTTAGCAGTACCATTTAGTACTAACACTATACAAGAGCAAAACAGTAGTTAGGGAAGGTGGTAGTATTTGGTAATAAATGCTTGGGGACAGCCTGAGTTTTTGCTTCTTATTCTCCTATAGACTTCAACTATTATACGAATTAAGCAGTGTCTGATCTCGGTCAAATAAAGGAGTCACTTGGATGTCACAGACATGGAGAAAATCCCTGCTGTTAGCCAGAAGGAAGGTGGTGGCACAGTGTGAGGCCAGACCCCACACCTGAGCTCCTCCCATCAGCATTCCCAACACACAGTGGTTTTCTGTTTTACATAAAAAGCCTGTGACTCAAATGCTTGGGGGGGGGGGGGGTTGTTTTTCTTTCAACCCAGATGGAAACAAAACAGGATAATCATAACCATTTGTCGACAATGACATAAGCTATAGAGACAGAATTGGTGTCAAGGCCAGGGAACTGACATTTGCTGAGGCATGGAAGCAGCTTTTGGAACCCAGGGTAACGAATGCTGCTGTATTCCTGCAAATCCAGCAGTCATGGGGAGGATACTTAGAGAAGAAGGCATCCACAGAGCCTGCAAAGATAGTGTGTATTTGCTTCTAGTCACTGTGCCATTAACTTGGTTACATGTTTATCACCTCCGTGCCACATCAGGTTTAGGTACATTTGATTAAGACATTGATATGACACATACACACATATTTTCACTTCCTTTTTCAAAAATGTTTTTCTGGAAACCTGAGCAAAAAGATTGTGTCCTGTCATGAACATCCACTCTGAAAGGTTTTCTGTTCTCCTTTAAATCACTGAATCGTCGCCAGAACTTGCTATGAACCCACACCCAGTAGCCTTTTTTTTTTTTTTTTTTTTTTTTCGATTGAGTATCAGAGACATGCAGATCAGGGAGCTGCCCTCAGCTTGGAAATGAGCACCAGCGCCACACTGCCTGAGTGGTTTTTATTGCTATCAAAGGGAGCTTACCATTTAACCTGTCTTCCTTCCAGGGTGGAGATTCTGGAACAGTCTAGTCACAATATTCTATCGGAAATGCATTTGAATCTTCAAAATGTTGTGAACCTGCAGTTACCTGCAGGGAATCCAGACTCAATAAAATTTATTCCTAAAGCTTGTAAGCAATCACCCATGTTTAAAATAATTCCTTTTCTAAATTCAGAAAATGCCCCATAGCCAAGCCCCACCTCATAGCCAAACCCCACCCATAGCCAAAACCCACCCATAGCCAAGCCCCACCCCATAGCCAAACACCACCCATAGCCAAGCCCCACCCCATAGCCAAGCCTCACCTGGAAGGCTCTGTTCCTCTGTATTGTGTAAACTCCATTATAGCCCTGCCAGTCTGATTAGTTCTGGCCACATGATCTTCAGCGTTTTTGACTTTGGGGCAAATCAAATCACTGAGGACGATGCAGTAGATACATAAGGAATGAACATATATTTATTAAAAACAAACTGTAGAGATCGGAGCTGGGAGAGACTGTAGAGAAATCAAAGCACATGAAAAATGAATTTCAAACACAAATAGAAAGCTTTGGGGCTTGCCAAGTGCTTTTGAGCTTTTCTGTTCAATAATAATGGTTTCTAGATTCTGAATACTGCTTTGTGGCACTATTACTTAAAAGAGTTATACACTAGGTCTTCATGGGAACAAGTATAGGCCATTGCTCTAAGGATAAGTAATTAAAGAAAACAAATCTTTCTTTGTTCTTTACATATGTCTGTTTTGGCTTAGTGCTGAAAAGACTGGTCATTTGTAAGAATGTATCTAACCTCAAGAAACATGACAAGGGATATTCTGGGAAACATTTAATAAGCTCTAAAAGTCTGACAGAGACAGGAAAAAATGATATTTGGAAAATATCAATACAAAGGTTACAGCAAAGTGACAGCCCTGAGGTACCAGGAAAGATTTTATTTTATTTTTTATTTCGGTGAAAATTCCATTTTCTCACAATGCCTTTGACCTTATATACATACAAGACATATCTACATATTTCTCACATATACATATATAGTCATATGCATATATTTGTTATAGTTAGTTTGTCTTATAGTTAATGTTCTTTGAAGAGGGAATAATGAAGGCAAATGGTTCCTTTGTCTAATTCTGTGAAAGGACAATAAGACCTAAAGAAGGGTAGTGATGTCCTTGGGGTCATGCTGTCAGTAAACAGAAGTCCTGGAGCATTAACTTGGGTCATTGTGACTGCAAAGAAATCTTGTCTCTCTAGCACAGACACAGGGTCCTCATTAACACTTACAGTGGTCAATTTTTATCCCTTCTCAGTAGCATTCTTCTGGAGTACCAGTCCTACTCGGAGCTTTTCTGGCAAGCCATGATTAAAAAGGGTTTTTAGACCCAGTTTGTCTGCTGCACTCGGCTTTTGCACACTGGATCCTCCTATCATATCAGTGGTGCAAAGTCTGAAGGAGACACTAACTCATCAACCGACATAAGAAATATCAGGACACTCAGCAGTAGAATCCTGGGGACGCTGTGGAGAGAGCAGAACCCAAGAATTTACTTTCTTGTTATAGAAGTTGAAAGTAAGCACTAGAAGTGTCTTCTTTTTACACAACACATTTTGGCTAGAATGGTTTGATTCCGTTCCTTGGTTTATTCACTGACCCGTTGCACACATCTTTACTGAGCACCTGACCTACACAATAATGGTGCTGGGGGACAGGCACAGGAGCCTTGTCTTCAGTAGTACTCAGTCCTCAAGTGAAGGATGAAGGAAAAAAATAGGTTCAGGTGAGGAGGAAGATGCACCCACAATCCTGAGTGCTATAACTCACAGACAGCTACATATCTCTTATCCCAACATGTGCTGTGAACATATCTGACATTTGATAGCTCTCCCTCTATCTGACTACTATAACTTCATCCCCTGTTATGTTTGCATTTCTGGAAGTCTCCAGGCTGTGTGTCCTATATGGTCATAAATGACCTGGATGACCCTTCTCATGGAACCTGATGACTTTCTGTGTTCCAGCTTGTCTGTTTTGGCTTCTGCCTTATTCTACTACCAATGATGCACTAAAGACAGATGGGGGAATCAAGAAAGCCAGTCTTTCCTTTTCCTTGTGGCTGTAATAGCTCACATGATTTTAGTGAGACAATTCATTTAGTCTGTGTTCGGGGCCCAGTTTCTTTGACCTGGGATGGGATTAATAGTGAGTGGATCAGAGGGAAACCTCACTACTAGCCACTGTGTGATGTTCTTCTGATCACTGCGATTCTTCTGCTAAGACTAGGGTCTATCCACATTTCCCTCTGATGAATGGTCCTTAGAAGCCTCGCTGTGAGTTCTACAATATGTATGAATGAGTCCTAGCAGAAACCAGGGCCGAGCCAGAGGAAATCCACTCTGACATCATGGAGTCTAGGGATTTTTTCTTGAAAATACCTCAAGTTTCTCTCTTCTGGGATTCAGTATGGGTCTCCCTTTTCCTCGTGGGTTGTTGGACACTGGCCCAAGTGGTAAAGGGAAGAGAAGAAGTGATCAGGGTTCAGATGGCCATGAATATGGTGGAAAGAACCTCCTGGACTCAACTTCAGAGAGACGGCTCCTTTTATTGTTCCAGTGGTAGGGTATATAAGGGCTCATAGGGTTAGATAGTGGTGGTGGTAGTGATCGACTATAACTCAGTACCTAGTTATCATAAGGGCCTGAGGAAAGAGCAGGACTTATGTCTTGGGTCATGCAGCCCTTGTGGGAAGCTCTGTGAAAGGACGCCCTCCAGATAAGGTCAGGCATCTGTGCTCAGGGACACTCTCCAAACAAGGTCAGGCAGAGAAAGGGAAGCCCTGAGGAAAAACGGAATCCTCCATTTTGTACCAAGCCCAGACGTAGTAGACTGCGACCTTAATAGCAGGTTCTCCTGACAATTTGAGTAGATTTTAAGAGGTCTCAGGCCTGGGTAGTCTGAGAGAGTAACTTGACCTCTGTTAAACAAAGACCAAGAAAAAAAAATCAAGAAGTCTGAATTATTTTACACATATATGGACACAATGCCATTGTTTTTGTCTTGGAATATAATTGGTGAGTGAAATGGTGTGAGATTGTTCCTTAGTGTGACAGGAATTGGGCTGGGACGCACAGGAGGGCATTGTGGATTTAAATTACAGAGGGCTTGAGAGATGAAGAGACAATTGACCAAAACAGAAATGTATCAAAGACTTTCTGGATGAGACTGTGATGGTTCTTGGCTTTAATTTTACATGGTTGATTGTTAGTAAGACCAGCTGAATTAGAGAGCTTTGTTAGAGTAACGGGACTTTTCTATCCTGCAATTTATAAGTTAAAAATATTGGTTGTTACTTTTTTTTTAAAAAACACAAATCACTTTATTTTGTAGAAAGACTCTTACATTCAAAACTGTGATCATTGGTGTAATCTGGGAAAATGTTTTAGTCAGTATTTACAACATTTTAAAGGATGAATTAATCATTTTTAAGAGATCATGTTAGATGCTCATCTAGAAAGAATAAGATTATAGGCTTTTTTTTTTTTTTTTTTTTTTTGACATGAGCCTGACATCACCAAACTAAAACGACAGTTCCTGGAAAGCACTAGCATGAACATTAACATTGGATAAAGAAAGAAAAATCTTATACTGGTACCCATGGTCACAAAGACCCTTCTGTGGGGAAGGTAGATCTCGCTTTAAATTAAATCTATTTTTCAACTGATGTACATAACCATAGGCATGAATAGTGAGTGTCATGTTTTGATATGAATGTGCTGTATAATGTTTAAGTCAGGGAAGATATATTTATCTACTCAAACATTTATCACTCCTTTGTGGTAAAGCTTTCAAAGTGAGTTCTTCTGTCTTTGTGAACTATAGCGTGTTTTTGCCTATAAATTGTGAAGTGACACAACAGTACGCTGTGACTTCTCTCTGAGTTCTGGTACTTCTCGTAACTTGGACATAACAGAACGCTTAATCAACAAGACAGACTGTCTGAGAAAGCCACCTTGAGGCAAGCTGCTAGGATAAGGAAGTGCTGGCCCATCGGGGAGCTTAGTCCTACCCTTCAGTCCATCCATCAGTCTCCAGATGCCTGTCCTCGGCCGAATCATGAATGATCTTCATCCTTCTTACTCTTAGTTTCCTCAACCACAGAATTTAAAGTTAAGTTCTAGGGATAAAGTTATGAATTTTAAGAATAAATTAATTTTAAGAATTAATTTTCTGTTTTTATCCAATTTAGGCTATGTGTTCATTAATCTGCCATTACCTAACTAATAATATCAACACAGAGTTTACAAAACAGAGTGGCACTGTGTATACAGCAACTTGTAGAAATGGTTAACCTGTGAAAACCACACTTAGGAGGAGGAGCTAGTCAGCAGGCAGGTGAATAGACAAACACACGCACACACGCACACATGCATGCACGCACACACGCACGCAAGCACACACACACAGATACACACACACATCTTTATGTCATCAGGGAAATCAGAGGGACAATGAAATAAAGAATGACTTTGAGGAACGATCCTCCAAAAAAGGAAATTAGGTTTTGAGAGCGTTGGTTTGGGATCATCGCAGATGCTATGCAACCCCCTCTGTATATAGGACCAGCTATTCAATAATCTATTGTAGCACAGCAAACAAAGAGGGTTAAAATGGAATGTAGGAGCCAGTATGTCAGAGATCATAGGCACCTTCAATCCTAGCACTTGAGAAGCAGAGCCAGGAGGATCATTAATTCAAGGACAGCCTATGCTACCACACAATACCCTGTCACAAAACAAACAAACAAAAACAAACTGAATCTACATTCATCCATACTTCAGTCAGCAAGTCTATATCCTGAGGCTCTGTTGGAAGAAAAAGTCTCCAACTATTTTCCAAAAGAGGAAAAAAATTCCACTCTGGAAAAAACCTGCCTTCACAATTGGAGTTTCAGCTGCTTCCTTGGGCTCTGGCTTGGGGTAGCCTATCTTTCTTTCCACCTTCCCTGGCTCATAGGTATACCTTTCCATGTGCCCCATTCTGCTTTCTTTGCAGTTTGCTTGGAGGAATGACCACAGAAGATCTGAGATTACTTGTAATTATATGTGGGTTTTTTTTTCTTTCCTGTAAACTTTTTGTTTTCCTAAAATAAATACTATGTTTAAAATTAAATGTATTTTCCCTTACTCACCTCAAAGAGCCCTTAGTTGTCTAAATATTCCAGGAAAATATTCATTGAGATCAGGCTTGCCACCAATTGCTTATCCTTAGAGAAGGCCTCCTGGAGTCTGCTGACTGGCTCTGGTCTAGGTGAGTAGCCTCTACCTTTATCTCATTTCAAATGCTTGCTTGCTCTCACTGCCTGGTGGATGGTTTCTTCTCTCCTATCTTTCCCTTGGTTTGCTTAATCTCTCTTTCTCTATGTCCTATCTTCCAGTAGTTTCCATGAAAAAAGGTGGGAGTGGAAGGTTCAGGAAGTAAATAAACTTTTTGAAATTTTATCTTTAGATGTCTCTTTACTTTCTCTCTGGATTTGAGATGTAGTTTGCTTCTGTGGGTGTTTAGGCTGGAAATAATTTGCCTTCAGGATTTTTGAAGTTGTTTCTCCCTTACTGTGTTGGTGTTGACCTATCTAGAGATGTTTCAAGTCTTTCTCCTGTGTATGAAATTTGGCTTTGATTTTTCCCCTCTGGAAGCTTTTTAAGATCATTCCCAGAAAAGGAAACATTAAGTATATGAGAGTCAGAGGCTGTGGAGATGTACAGCCAAAAGATAGACTTGGATAGGACAGGGCTTTGTACTAATGAACTCGCTGCAGCTATCTGCACAAGGCCTGTGCCAACCGGGGCCCATCAATGTTTCATCAAGGATGGGGAGGAGGCATGAGGCCCAATCCCTTCTTGAGAGACTCCAGGCAGTTAAAGATTGCTGGGACGGGGACATTATTCTTTATAACGATACAACCTCTGATAAATTAAGCTTGCTGCAGTAAAGGGCCTCTTACCCCTTTTCATTTTTAGGAAAGAAATTCTAGTTCTACTCAGCAGGCCACAAAAAACAAAAAAAAACCCCAAAAACCAAAAAAAAATCCTACATGTGAAAGCAAAATGGTACATAGTGAGAAGGTTCCTATAGGAGAGGAGGGTGAGAAGGGAACAGGAGGTTAGAGTGACGAGAATTCATGACGTAAATGCATGAAGCTGTCAACAAACAACATTTTTTTTTTTAAAGGTTCCTCCTTGGCTCTAGTAAGCTGAAGTTCTGTGGTGCTTGTACTGCAGTGTAGGTCTATTTTTGTCGCTCGCACTGGAGCCTCTTGTCCAGGGAGCTCACATTTTTCTTTCCTGCATGTTTCCCTGAGTTACTCCACACCGGCCCTGTCCTTTCAGCTTGGTTTACTCTTCATTTTAGAAATCTCATTACTGAAGTACCATGCTATTTTGGTTTTCCTTCATCTTCTTTATTATTATTATCATCATTATTATTATTTAATCTTTTTTTTTACAGTCTGGTCATTATCCCCCTCCCAGTCTGCCCTCTGACTGTTCTTCATCCCATACTTCCTCCCTGCCCCCCAGCCCCAGTCTCCAAGAGGTTGTCCCCAACCCCACCCGACCAAACTTCCCCACTCCCTGGGACCCCAAGTCTCTCAAGGGTTAGGTGCCTCTTCTCTCACTGAGGCCAGACCAGACAGTCCTTTGCTGTGTATGTGTCGGTGGCCTCATACCAGCTGGTGTTTGCTGCCTAGTGTCTGTGAGATCTCGGGTGTCCAGTTTAGTTGAGATTGCTGGTCTTCCTATGGGGTCACCCTCCTCCTCAGCTTCTCCCAGCTTTCTCCTAATTCAACTACATGGGTCCCCAGCTTCTGTTCATTGGTTGAGTGTAAGTATATGCATCTGACTCTTTCAGCTGCTTGCTGGGCCTCTAGGAAGGCAGCCATGCTAGGCTCCTGTTTGTAAGCACACCATAGTGTCAGTAATAGTGTCAGGCCTTGGAGCCTCCCCTTGAGCTGGATCCCAATTTGCCTGTCACTGGACCTCCTTTCCCTCAGGCTCCTCTCCATTTTTGTCCCTGCAGTTTTTTTCAGGAACAATTCTGGGTCAGAATTTTTGAGGGATGGCAGCCCCATCCCTCCACTTGATGCTCTGTCTTTCTACTGGCAGTGTACCCTACAATTTCCCTCTCCCCACTGTAGGACATTTCATCTTAGAACCCTAATTCAATTTTTTTGTCACCCTATTTTTTGTCACTTCTTTTTATTTTTTGCTTCCAAGCCCTCAGGATTTAATTATTCCCCCCCCCCCCCCACTTTGTACTTTTCCCAGTACAATGAAAACTTTGTGGGTTTCTGTCTTAATTTGCAATATTTTGCTCAGGATTTGTGAGACTTTAGGGGGAATAGAATTGAAGCCATCACTCTGTATGCCACCCGCAAGGTTTGGGCGTGGCATGAAAGTGCTTCATGTTTGACTTTATTTTTGAGATTTACTTTGTTTTCATTTTGCTTATGAATATTTTGCCTACATGTAATGCGTGCAGAGGTCAAAAGAAGGCATCTGATCTACCTAAAACATGCATTTACAGATGGTACTGAGCTGCCCTGTGGGTGCTGGCAATCAACCGTGGATTCTGTGAAAGAGCTTTCTTATCTACTGAGCTATTTCTCCAGCCCCATAGGTGTCTTATGATTTAAATAATCATTTCTCAGCTTTGTGGTAATAGATTGGAGGAGAGTGAGAATATGGTAGAGCCACCACAGGAGAAAATAGGATGAGGGTCGGGTACCAGACCCAGGAAACAAGAAACTTCTGAAAGCACAAGCATGGGATTGCTGATGGTTTGGATGTGAGGAGTGAGGAGAGGAATACCTTTTCTGAGTGCTTCCTGGAGCAAATGGATGTATAATTGTGTTACTTATGAGATGCACAAAGTCAGCAGGAAAAAGTCATTTTAGAAAACTTTCAAACATTTCAATCACTTAATCATTTCCTGAAGGCCTGGGGGCCTGTGTAGACCTGGACTCCAAAGACTATTGTAGAATTGGGAAAAACGTTTGATATGGTTTCCTTCCCCAGCTCGCTCTTTTTGTTGCTAGCTGCTTACAGAGACTTAAGTGGTAGAAAGCTAAAAGCTTCCAGTGTGGTGTTGGCATGCTGCCAAATACTACTGAGTAATTTTTCTGTTTGCTGTCCTTCCCTGGTTAATGCAGCATATTAAAAAAGCAAAAGGTTTCATAATGATAGCTGATCAAAGAAGCCACAGAATCCAAGGACACTTCCTGGATATGGGCAGCATCCTTATGAATCTTTGGATCCATCAATTTTTTTTTTATTGTTATACCTGGTTTCCATATTATTTGATTTCATTTTGCTTCTTTTATTCACTTAAAAAAAGAATTTGTTTAACACAACAAACAACCTCTGTTGTGAAAAAAATTAATTGCACTTGGTTTATTTCTTTGATATTCTAAGTAGGTAGTTTAGTAATAATTCCATATTTTGTGATGGATATAGTTTCATATATTTGAAACTATTTGATGGATATAGTTATTTGATGGAATAGTTTCATATAACAATGTATTGAAAACAAAAACTGCAATGTGTATTTTACCACACACAGAATGAAAACTGTTTTCCTCATGTATTTGTCTTACTGTTTGTCAACCGTAGTAAACTCTTACTATTCAAAGTTCAGTAAGTCACTTAATCCACCAGACATATTTTATAGAGACATTGTTGGATGGTTCAGTAGATCTATGTGCTTACAATAAATTACATATTTAAGGTTTTATTCTGAAGACATGGAGAAAATATCTCTGAAGTCTGGAATACTGTGGCCATAATACCTGTTTACAGACTGGAATTTGTTCCTGGTATAGAATACAAATATGTGACTAAAAAGACAAATTGTTAAAGGATTAGGAAAGGGGAGGAAGGGTCTTGACACATTCAAATAATAGGTCACTGAAAGATTATAGAAAAGCAGAGTCGGAATGCAGAGTAGTATTTTAGGTTGGACTTGTATATTAGAAATAGCCATTAGCCATCCAAGTATATATGTCAAGACTTCTAGCCCATCCCATGCTCTGCATTCAACTAACTCCAGTGATGGTCCAAGTTTCTTCCTTAAACCCAGAATCATACCCAATGGCTGGTCTGGTTTCATAGAAGTAATGGAGGGAAGGGAGCTGGGTGGGTCCCATTTTCATGTAAGGGAGAAAAGCAGCTTCCATCGCTGGAAGCTAGGGCCATGTTGGCTCATACTGATACCACCGTTCTGTGGGTAGATTAATGTGGAAGAAGAGAAATGCTCCAAGCATGAGGCTGGAGCTCCACAAAGTGAGTACCAGCAAAGGAGAGTGAAAAGAACAGACAAGGAAATAGAAACCACATCAGATATCCTGGAGGTCAGCTGAGAAATGTGCTTGAGGGATGGAGTATGATTAGGTCGGGGAAATTGTAGGACCATGAAAGGACAGCATGGTTTCTGGTCGAGCACTGGGTAGAGATGGCCGGAGACCCAGCAGATTGGACACCTCACAGGTTTCCCTGCAAGGGACAGTATGCATTTTGCCATGCTCCCAGATTCCAGGCTTCTGACATGAGGCGGAAGACCTCCATCGATCTGTGCCTTTCAGGCACGTAGAACAGCCCTCTACAGCCCCTCCCAAAAAGAAGTTTGTGGCCATCAGTCATGTAGCACAGGTAGAGGGCGTGACACAGACTGTAAAGCCTCAAAACATCTCCATATTTATGAGATACCTAAAGGCCAGAGGGTGCAGCCAATTAAGCATTCCTTTCCAGACCCTTCTCCTCCTTGCAAAAGGTATTTAACTTCAAGCCTGCCCTAAGAACATATGGTATAGCTTCATCCATTTCCCACCATGACAATAAATGTTTTAAGACCTGGACTACCTCTCTTCTTTGGGGCTCACCATGGGGAACCATGGAGAAGGCCTTCAACTAACGACCCACTGCCTAATCTTCCACCAACAACCTCTCTAAGTTCCAGTCACAGAGACCCAACCATGACCCAGCCAAGCGAGTCGCTGGGACCAAGAGTCCCTTCCTCACGAGATGCCTCCAGAGCTTATCCCCCTCCCCACTTCCGCTGTGGGTTGAACCAGCCCGTACACCTTGTCTTAATCCTTCCATGGCCTTTCAGCTGCATCTGAGAGCCCAAGGGCTCGAGTCCTCAGTCAGTCCCCTGCTGCCACCTGGCCCGAGGATCCCCAACCCAAGAGCTCTGGCCCCTCGGGGTCTCAGACTATGTTCTCCCCATACCTGGAGCAGAGTCACCTGGCTTCCCACAGCCCGACGTCTACCTGGCATGGTGTGGAGTGAACTCAGTCAACTTCCCATAGTTCTGTCCTCCTTGGGGCAGCAGACATGTGGAACTCACAACTCAGCCCAACAGGACCCACAACCATGCTAAAGACACAACCCAACAGGAAATGAGTGTGGTACCCATGGGAAAGCCCCTGTAGTCGGGAGGAATTTCCTGGACAGATGAAGGAATGAACACTACTGGGGCAGTTTCCTTAAGTACCCTAGAGCTATATGGAACATAAGTGGAGGAGCCATAAGTGGCTAACTATAAGCAGAATGGTTTATCTAGATGAACTGACTGGAGGTGGAGGAGCAGGTCTGAAGTTTGAAGGTAACAGGGCTCATTCCATGGCTAAATGTTTTATTTTGGCACACCAGCCTTGATTGTAACACTTAAAATCATGCCTAAGAAATTCCATTTGCTACAGGGAAGTGCAGCAACTGAGTTCATAAACACCAGCAGCATACGCTTGTGTTCGCCATTCCCCTTCTATAAACCAACTGCTTGGCCTACACATCAAAAGCATTAAAACCCAGCAGCCTTGTTTTGTTCACAAAGTCTACACAGAAGTTCTTCCTCCCACTTCATATTTTATGACCCCTGTCTCTTCTGTTCACATCCTGGCGTCAATGTATAATTTGTGTGTGTCTCATTCTGTGATACTTCACAATGCTTGACAAGGTCTTCTAACCATGCAGTCGTATGAATTGCTTTCCCCTTCCCATTCTATCCACACTCAGCTTTACAAAAAGACAGCCTTAGCCAGGACAGTTCAAGCCCTGAGATTCAAGGTTTGTGTATTTGGCAGTTTTGATGAGTTTGCTTGGAGTCTGTGAAAACAGAACACATGCTTATCATGGTGGACCTTAAAGAAATATTAATCAAAAATCTTTCATTTCTTTACTCTGAAAGCTTGTGAGGGTTGCAAATCACTCACCACCATCTTGGTGGTAGGAAAGTCTACCTAACCAACATGGAGCATTTAGGTGTTCTGGATCTGTCTGCCAAAAGTAGACCTTGAATTCTCTGATAGTTACTTGACTTTCTTGTCAAAATAGAAATTACTGCCTACTTCTACAGACTAGAATAAAGTCTCAACAGGTAAGAATTGGGGCCAGGGGCTTACTTGCTGAGTCCTGCTTGGCCATGTAAGGGGTGACATGACATGGTTTCTGTCCCTGGAAAAGACCCAGCTGGGAGTAGGCCCCCACCAATGTTGATGGTTGCTTGGTATGAGGTGTGTGTGTGTGTGTGTGTATGTGTGTGTGTGTGTGTGTCTTCATTTTCCTCCTCTGGGAGATATTCACTCTGCCAAGGTTATCAGGAAGTATTCTCCCTGCCAAGATTATGGGAGAATGTCCTCTCTGCTGAGGTTAATGGCTCCATGATAATTAGAGATAGCACAAGTCCTGAGGCAAGGGTACATGCAATGTCTCAGCAAAATGATAAATGCTAGGACCTTCAGGACAGCTCTTAAGTCTGTGGAAAAGAACTCTGAAAACATGAGTTCAAGAATATTTAATTTCGACTATTCTGCAAGTGTGTCCTTTTCTGGACAGTAATTTGTCTGTAGAAGGAAAGTGGCAATTCTTGCCTTAGTGGCTGTCTCACCACAACTGGAGTAACTCCAAGGATGCTCAATTTCTTCTTAGAATTCAATATAGGAAGCTGTCTGGAGCAGACAGGTCTCTAATGAAAATGAACATTAATACTGAAATGTTTGTCATGTCAATTTTAAGGATTTCTGATGTTTTAAAAACCAGCTATCCATGTCAAAGATAGTTGTTATATCTAGGTTGGTCAGTGGGTTACACCTCTGATTGAACAATACCAAACTTATAAAGCCTATGATTAACATTATTTTAAAAAATGTATAAATGCAAAAAGGAAAAGGGGGCATGGGATAGGGGTTTCCTAAGGGGGGTGGGGGGAATGGAGATAGGGGATGCCATCTGAAGTGTAAATAAAATATCTAATAAAAAAAAAGAGTTATCACACTTAGGGTGATTTACATATTCAAAGTATAATGAACTACAAATAAAATCACTGAATTTGTTACTCATTTTGCTTTAAGACAATAAATGTATTCCTTCCAACTTTAAAAAAAAGAATATTTAATTTCTCTGCTATGCAAAATATAAGGATGCAGTATGAATTGTATAAGAAGCTTCATAAATCTAAAAGAACAGAGGCAACTGAACTATAAGCCAGTTTGTCATAAAAATACAAAGGCAAGAAGATACAAAGGCAAACAGATTCTTGAGTTCAAAGTCAGCCTGGGACAGAGCTGTGGTGTGGTAGAGATGGTACTCTCAGGACAGGATTTCATCCAACTAGCTCATTATCTATGCTTTCAAAGGCAGGCAGATCTCTGAATTCATTTGCAATGTTAAAAATATTTTTTTTTCTGTCTTTTTCTAAGAATTGGGGTTCTGGGGACATGGAATAATCAAAAGGGAACCTGCAGTAATGACTGAACTGATATGTAAATAAAAGACTGGCCTTCTGGTCTGCAAGAAATGAGCTAGCCAGAGAGTTTTTTAGAATTGAAAGAAAAAGCTGTCTCAAGAAGAGATCTATCTGGAAAGCTATCTCAAGCAGAACACAGGTCATCAGCGTGTAATCCATGATTCAAATCCAAGTTTTTCTTTTCACCATTCTCAGACACCTCTTCCTCAGAACTCCTCTCCAAGCTAAGGTTGGTCCTTGGCTGTTACTGACATCCTCACTTAGTGACAAAGCAGTATATACATGTGTTAGCTTCAGGGCTGCTGTCTAGCAAGCTTCAAACCCAGTAGTTCTAAAACTCTTGGTTGGGGATGATTAAAATGTAGGTTTGATGATTTCATCCCATAAATCCAGACACACCGAATCAGAGTAGGGCCTGGGACCTGTATTTAGAGTAATAACAATAGAAACAATAGCAATTATAATTCTCATGATCAATTAGGATGAAAATGGAAAGTGTCCCTTGCACCAGGTCCTTTTGGATAAATTCTCCTTGTGCTGAAAAACCCATCACTTAGTAAAAGAGCCATTAGTAGCTCTTGAGCTCTTTATGCTGGCGACACCTCAGTTACTTTGGTGTGGTGCTTCTAGGGTATCTCCTGACAATACAGGCATGCCATTCCTGCTCCCCTTGGCTCCCCCAAAGTGACAGTATCACCTGTCTGCAAAAATCACAAACTCTAAAGCTCCAAGACAGACATGTGCATTTGTGGTCTCTGGGAACGGAGCCCAGAAATCTCATTTCAGAAACAGCATAGAAGTAAGAACCTGGCCTGTTCAGAAGCAGAATTCCATAATCTATGGGAATGCTGCAAACCTGTGAAGCTGATGAAAAGAAAATGTGCCCTCTAACCAAAGGTGGCAAGCTTGAGTCCTGCCTTTACTGAAAACTTCTTCCTGAGCCCGGTCTTCAGTTCCTCCCTTTGTTACCAAGGCCTCCAATACCCCCTGATTAGCCATCATGCCACTGGCTGTTCTCTGATGTGGCCTCTTCTCATGCTCTGGCATCATGTTAAACAGCACTCTGGCTCTACAGAAACATACTTGAGATGAATAGCTTTGAAGGAGTAGAGCACAGCTTCTGATGTTTCAGTTCATGGCCACTTGACTCCATTATTTCTGTAGCTGTGGTGAAGAGTATCAAAGAGGATTTGGTGACACAAATCTTTTCACCTCACCAGCCAGGATGCATGGAAGGGAAGGGACAAGATGTGCCCAGCCATCACAGGCACATGCTCATACCCTACTTCCCACAATTAACACCAACATTCCAAAATTTCCACCACTCAAAGTGTAAATTTTGAACCTATGGTCCAAACAATTTCCTAAAGCCCCCCATCTTTAACACTGGTGGTAAGGCAGAGGCAAGCCTCCAGCACATGTAGTTTGGGGGTGCACTGACAATTTAAAGCATAACTATAGTGTCTGGTTGCTGGCACAATCACCACTGAAACTAGAAATGTTCATTTTCTAGAATTACGTGCCTATTCCAAGATCATACTCGTCACACTTTTGTGATAGATGTCTTAGCTTCTTAGTGGCTTTCAACACATTGGATTTTAATAGGCTCAGCAGAATCCTGAGAATTCCCTAACTGCTACAAAGACTGCAGTACGATACACCCAAAGCTGAGATCAAATAGTTTATATCGCAGCAGTATGCAGACTGTGCTCCATGCAGCCAAGAAAGATCAGGTAGCATGGAAACAAGCTTGTTTGTTCTAGCTCATAATCAATCACTTTCTTTGCATAACTCCTTTTCATAGGTAACAGCAAAGCTATGATCACCGTCTCTGAAATGTCTTGTTTTTTAAATGTAAAAGTCTATGTGAGGTTGACTCAATGCACCAAACTATGAATTCTCTATGAATTTGTATTTTGCTATCCTTAAGATAAATGGAACTTTTCAGAATATTTACTTTTTTTTTTTGTCACATAAGCTATGTGATGTTTAAAGTAGAGAAACCAGAAATTATATAAAAATGTAAATAAAGACGAGAACTTGGCCTTACTTTTGCCTACTAGAAAATTACTATTAACATTAGGGAAACAGCATTACATACTTATTACACACACACATACACATACCTACACACACTTGTGTTTTATAACTTGTCAAAACAATGACAGCAGTTGGAAACATAGTACATGCAGCTCTGCTGTCCATATTTTCATTACCCCTTGGGGCCTTTACAAATGTGCTTCCAATAACCCAGCATGGAGTTCTTACCCACCTGGTTCATAAAAATTGTTCTTCCCATTGTTCATGTTGGGGATCTGATGTTGCATTCTCAGACCATCCCTGACCACTCACAGTCCCTGTTCTTCATCTTCTTTTCCAATCATTCCCAGTCTCTTTACTTTTGAAATGACTTTTTGCATAGCTTGTTCACCTTTTTGTTTTTCTATTTCTGTCACAATACAAGTGTGTAAAAGGCTGAGTCTCTCAACTGTGTCCTTGCTTCCTAGAATAACTGATTTAGAATGGATGATTTGTAATATATGGAAATCAGTGATTACTGAGTGAATGAATGAGAGTCTTGGAAAAATGGAAGCCACAAAGAATGATAATAAGATGAGTTGAGGCCTAGAATAGGCAACAGCAAAATCGGGGGTCTTATGTTGTAGAAATTTTTAATCCCAAACTTGGGTTTCTAACCCACCTTTAAACATTTAGTTCCCAGATGAAAGACACACACACACCTTTTATATTTACAACAAGCTTTAATCAGCACAAGAGCTGGGCAGATATCTTCTCTCTATGTTACTAGAATCTACTTTTCTATCAATAACCCCAAGTTATTACTCACTGTGTTTCATCTGGGCTTCTCTTAACTCCAGTTGCGCAGCCCTCAGGGCCACATTTTTATGACTCACCTAACCCATTGCAGCTTCTCTTCCCTTCACCTTCCTCTCTCCCTCATGGTTCTTCTCTTACCCTAAAGCCTGGAAATCCTACACTCTGCCTATGTCTTTTCTGCCCAGATATTAGCTGTTAGCATCTTTATTCACCAACCAGAAATAACTTGGGGGCAAGGTCACATAGCATCACTTGGGTCTATGTGTGAACTCTCTTGTCTCTGGGGCAACCAGGTTGTAAGGAACCAGTATCAGCATTATAATCCAAGCAGCATCAGACCAACTTGCTACAGGATTATACACAAGATCACTTTCTAGAGTCCCAAAGGATCTTTAAGGTGTTCCTTGAGACCTCATATGACAAATAGCAAAAGCCAGGGGAAATAATTCTTTGGTCTCAGTCTTGAGTGAGGGTGTAGTTAAATGAAATTTTGGACCTTTAAGACTCATGTAATATGCTCATTGCAGTTGGCTTCCTTCCTTTTTTTGCTTAGACTCAAAGTTTGTGGTTACTCGTCAGTTTGTAGTAGTTGACTGGGGAAAACATGAATAATTTTTTAAAGGATAAAAATGATAATCTGTGCCATTGATTCAGCTCATGGCCCATCCTTGTCTGTGATCTAAAATTGTGACAAATGAGCAATACGCTGAGCTAGGAAATTATGCATGAATGCTCAGACTATAAGCCTGCTACTGTTACTGTGAAAAATGTCTACAGTAGAACTGTGATTTCACATCACATACCAGAGGGAGTTGAGGCAGGTAATAAATTATGTAATTAAAATTTCCCAGGCAGTGGTGGTGTAGCTTTAATTCCAGCACTTGGCCGGCAAAAGACAGGTAGATCTCTGAGTTCAAGGCCAACCTAGTCTACATAGTACATTCTAAGACAGCCAGGGCTACACAGAGAAAGCCCGTCTAAGAAGAAGAGGAAGAGAAAGAGGAGGAAGAAGAGGCATAGGAGGAGCAAAAGAAGGAGCAGGAAAAATTTAAGATTTCCTTCAGTTTTAATATTTTTTAAGAAAAATATAGGTTATTACTCCTAGTTCAGATTCATGATAATTGAGAAATAGGTATTTTGATCAGCAATGTTTCTTGTAGAGACTGTGATAAGGCTGGAGACTTATCTCCAGACCTAATCATATTTTTCTGATAGAGTACACACTCCACTGCAATGGAACATCTCATGTTTTATGCAGCTGTGTGAGCTTTCTGCTCTTTTGGGGGCATCTGTGGTTGTTGTGGAAGCATTAAGTTCTTCTTCCTTGCCTTTCATGTAAAATATAAAAGTAAAAAGATGGACTCAAAGGTAAGAGCTGTACTCTTAACACCAGCAGACAGCTGGTAGAGTCTACCTTTAGCGATGCTGCAGAGTAGGCCAGCCTTTCAGTTCCTCCAGTGCCTCTTCCTAAGAAACTGCCTTTCGTCCCCTGTCTGTTCCTTCTATGGAGACAGAAATGCTTCCTGGCATTCACTCCCAGTGCTAGGCATTTGGGAAAGTTTCTCCAGAGAGGGTTTCCTGTGTTCTCTGTCTGAGTCCTTAGGTACTTACTCTGTCACATTCTGCCAAGTAGCTCCTTCACACATCACCACAAGCAGGGTAAGGTGGGGGTGGATGTGGGTAGGATCTTGATGTTGATTGATTCATTCGTTGTTTGTCTCTTCCTCCAGATATATGTTCTCAAAGGCAGGCTATCTGCTTTGTTCATCTCTTTGTGTTCTTTGAAACCATGGGTATAAAAGATACTCAGAAATGGGACAAGAGTGATTTTATAAGGGGTTATGGGAAAGCACCGCCTCATGTACAGGGGTACTTGTATAGTTTTAAAATTACAGAGGAAAAACATCATGTTGGGGTAGAGGGGAAATAAGAAATGCTAATGTCGTCATTTACACCTTTAGTGGGTAACTGTGAATGCATTTCATTGTTTAGAAATATGTCTGACAACAGCCATGTTTCATGACTCCAACGTTTACTAAGCTACATTTCCAAGTTTAGCATTTAGTATGGTGTTAGGGTTATGGAGTTCTAGTCAAGTTGAAGAAAAGCAGTATCCATCATAGCACAGTTTGCTACTTCCCAGAGTTAGCCTCCTTTGTATTCTTCTTTGTTAATGTTTCTTTTCATTCATTCCTTTTTTTTCATCAGTGCTTATGGTCTTTCTTGTATATGCTATTAGGTAGTTGTGCATCTTTCTTGGGCATGCTATTAGAAGTAATCTAGCAAGTCAGCCTATTAAAAGTAAGGCTACTCAGTAAGTGTTCACACATATGGTTCCTGTGCACCCTCTTTCTTATCCATTCTAGAAGCAAGCACTTTTGATTTATTAAGCTTTTTTTTCTGGAGTGTCTACATCTCTGTTTTTAAATAGCATATGGATTTACTACCTGTAGTTCTGATGCTTTGATTGGGAATCTGTATTTATGGATGTTGAAGGTCCTTACCCCCAGTTTGACTTTGATCAATCAATACATATGCCAGTAGCCAATGGCTGAGCAAGGGCAGGGACACTGAGAGTTGCCTGTAGGGCACAGAGCATTGGGAGGAGGGCAAGAGAGGAGAAGGAGATGCAGTATTGGAAGGAGATAAAGCCAATCAGCCATGTGAGTTTCCAGGTAAGTGGCCTCTGGCCACTTTCCTGACTAGGTCTGGGATAGCAGGGAAAGAATTAGGAATGCCCAGTCATTGAGTTAACAAAGGCATTTTAAGAATAACTGGTGTGTGTGTGTGTGTGTGTGTGTGTGTGTGTGTGTGTGTGTGTGTGTGTTTTCTATTCGAGGATCAAAGATAGCTCCTGGCCAGGTGCATCGGTGCGACTGGCCAGGAACACTAAGTGGGCACCCAAAACTCCCACTACAATTACCCTCATAAATGAAGACTTGGACTCTGTCTGATTATTTCCCTCTCTTCCACTCCTTTTAATCCTTGTGTTATATGACTCCAAATTTTGTTCAGTATATAGTTAGTGCTGATACTATGTTTAGGTACATTTTCCTTACAGCTGAAAATTCTAGTAGTGAGTTTTCCTAGGAGTAACCAGAACAAGGCTTCAGCTAGAACAGTTTATGTGGGAGAAGCAAACAACACCAATGGAAGAGTAAGGAAAGATAATGAAGAACAAATGCAGTAACAAAGGGTAAGTTATCAAGTGGTTACCATGATGGGTAACTGTAGCTCAATTCAGTGAGGGACCCTGGAGAATGGCCTGGGGCACTCAGTGTCATGGCCTATGATGGCTGACATAGACTGGATATTTCTAAGTCAGCTTTTGCCTATCATTTGTTGAATGCTCTGAGGGTTGTTGGTTAGCATCTCAGCACTTTTAGTCTACTGTGCAGGCCATTACCTTCTGATGCTTTAATGAATGTCCTCTGCAAAGAGAAACAGAAGTTTGAAGTGGAAAATTGATCTCTATTAAAAACATCAACTACACAGTGCATCATGAATGTATGCCCATCTCTTTTGTTTTGTCCTGAACTTACCTTTTTGATTCTAGTGAGTATTCTTGACACTTACTGTAAATTCTTCCCAGTCCCTCCAATAGCACCTCAATAAGTTCATCAAGGAACCTGCCAATTCTATCTTTGCCTTTGGAGACAGGCATGATGTTATCCCCTCTGTTATCCCCAGTGGGCTGATAGCTCTCAAGGTCATACAGATGGCATCCTGGGACTCCCGGGGTATTCAGAGACTTCTGAGTTGGATCCCCTTGCTCTCTGGTCTGTTGTTCTTTCTTCATTTATTTCTGGGAAAATACCATGCTGAGAGAACAGGCAAGCTAGAAGATGGCCACTCTTGAGTTCTGTATAGTGCTGCTCTCACCAAGGCTGCCACCTCACTCAAGTTTCCATTCCCAACCCCAGGGAGAGAACCTCAATACTCTGCTTACTGAACTTTCTCTGTCTCTGTCTCTCTGTCTCTGTTGTCTCTGTATCTTTGTCTCTGTGTCACCTTTCCCCCTTCTTGGTTTTATTTCCTCTTTTTAATAAAAATAAAATACCCAGTGCCTTATAAAAGCTGCTTAAAACATGAGTGTGTTAAACCTTGTGATTCTGAAAACATCTTTACTTCCCCCTTACATGTTGGAAACTATTTACCGTCAGAATTTGAAGACATTTTTCTGTATTAGTCTATCTCCCAAGGCTGCCATAAGGAACCATGAAGGAATTCTGATATATACCAGATATATTTGTATTTACATTTATAATATTACATTTGGCCTGTTGGTAATGTTGTTTTTGAATCCCCAGAAGCTTGTAAAGTCTTCACTGTCTCCCCTGCTCTGAACCTCTAAGCTGAGGTCACGTGGTATGTATGGGCTAAGTACTTATTGTGCTGTACGTTTCCTGGCCTGCACCCAGGCTGCATCTCCTTAAATTGCAAATTCAAGTCTTCAGTTATGGAAAAATGTTCTTAAATTATTTTGTTTACATTAGTTTTTCTTTCTTTGCTGCGTTTTCTCTCTCCTCTGTCTGGTATCCCCTTTTCTCCAAGGAGAAACCTTCTGTTCTCTGGTGGTTCTATATTTCTTCTCTTGTTTTCTACCTCTGTTTGGTGTACAGCATTGATGGCCTTCATGTAACACACACTTTTGTGACTTTATATTTATTTTACATGTTCAAGGTTTTCTCTGGATGCTTAATAAAAAGACCTTGAAGGTTCATATTTATTTAATAGTTGGAAGCTAGGAATTTGCTTAGATGTTTGATGCAAATGCATGAGACTTTTGATCTTTGTTGAAGGATGACCCATCCAGCAACTTTTGTAAGAAAATTCAGAGCTATGCTTCGTTCTCTCACCTTGGCATCACTCTTCCATGAGGCTGAGAGGAACCTTTTCCAAAAGCCCAGTTCTGTGTGCTTAGCTGCTGCTCCTCCCATATTCATGTAAGATCTAAGTCCAACGGTGAGCCTTTGGTTTCTTGGCTGAGCCGAATAGATACATTCCCAGTGTCAACATATTTCTATGCACTTTGTCATGAGTTAGTTTTATTGTCCTGGGTTCTTCTGCTGTTCAGCCTGATGGTACAGAATTGACTGCTGAATATGTGAGAGTTCATAGAGTACAAATGTAGCAGACTCATCTTGGTTCACACCAACCAACCTGTTGACTTAGTTTTGCTGCATTGGTTGGGACCTCATTTTCTGCTCTAGGAGACACCATAGGTATCTTTTGCTTCATGCTTCCCAGCAACCTCATTCAGTCCCTAGACATGAGTTTGTAGAGGAAATAGCAGAATCATGAGGGCAAAGTACAGGGAGGTTCTGCACACCAAAGCTGTTATCAGGGCCTCTTTTCAGTAGCCTTTGCTCCTCCTTAACGCTCAGAGAAACCAATTGCTCGATGTTTTGATGGCACTGTGGCTCAAGAGATTCCTTCTTGACATTCCTTAACACTGTTTTTTAATTTGACTTCTGGAATCTACAAAACTATTTGTTTTATACCATCTATTTGAATGCTTTCAAGTTTTATTAATGTTATCCTTTCTTTTTGGAATTAATTGAATTGAATTGTTAAACAAATATTATTCTTTTAATTCCAGAGTTCCATGTAGTTGGAAGTCAGAATCTAAAAAAAAAACCTTTATTCATCTTCAACCAGGATTATTATGTCCTACATGACATTCATTATACAACCTCACAACCAGAAAATTGCCATTTATAAAATTCCCAACTCCTTTTGGTTTTTATTAGTTTTACATACACTCATTACTGTGTACTACTTTCTGTGAAACTTTAGAGAAAATATTATATGGGTATTGCATGAGCAGATTTTTTTTTTTTTTTGAGCCAAACTAAAGTAAAAGCAGACACAGTCTACCCATCCTAGGTGGATATATCTAGGCCTGCTGGCTACCAACCCTACCACCCTCGTATATGCTTTGGGGTTTTTATTTGTTTGCTTGTTTGCTTGCTTTGTTGGTTGATTGCTTTCTTTTCTTTTCCTTTCTTTTCTTTTCTTTTCTCTTCTTTTTTAAGAGCTTTTCTATTATAGCATTTGGGAGGAGCAAAATCAAATGTTGTGGCAATGTGACATCTCTATTTCAAAGTTAAAAGACTGAAAACAGAACCAAAACTTGCTTTACTTTATTAATAAGATCTGAGCATGGTCAAATTTTACTATCATAACAACCTTGCCTAGAGGTGGACTGTTGGCTAACAAAGTTCTTCTTCAGAGTCATTGAATTAAATGCTCTGTATCTTTCCCATTATTTTTGAATCATACATTAGAAAGCCATTTACCACACTGGACAGAATAGATAAACTAACTAGGTTCATGATGTGACATTTGGTCTTTGTCAGGCTCCTCATTCACAGGGAATCATGAGATATGGGTTATTTCAGTCAACATCGGTCAGAGATAGTCTTACAGTATTAAAAGGACCTTAACATTCTCTTCTTAAAGAGGAATGTTGTATTTTCTGATTTGTACAAGAATGGAAGACTAATGAGCCAGTAAGACACACACATAAAGAAACATGAAGTGTACCTGAATCCTTTAAAGCTGTCCCAAGCAGTTGGCCACTCAGATAGTTAAATTGTCTTGATGAATGTTTTGCACTCAATTTACTTCAGTCATAGGATTTTCTTTGTGGATATGTGCACTCAAGTCAGAAGCAAGAGAGGAGGCTTCTGAGACAACCAAAAGGCAGCACCTAAACTGAAAGTGAGCGGAGATTGTGATCAAAGCCTGGCATTTTATGTTCTTGTTTATGAGCGTCATGCTTTATTGTAGGTTGTTTAGGTGAGTAAAAGGAACGCTATCTAAAAATGTACTCTCTCTTCCTGCAGCAGGTTCTTCGGCAAGGTTATTCTTGTAAGATAATTGTGTTTCACTTGCTGTATTTGATCAGGAAGACACAAGGGAGGCAATGACAGTGAGACATTCACAAATAAGCATTGACAGGAGAATTGTTTTCCTTTTTATCTCTTCAGTGTTTTGTTTGAGCCCATCTGCAGAGCTGATTTAAGGCAGGAGAGCTTCCCTGGGACAAATTCAAAAGGGGATGAGCTTCTGCAGTTCTCTATTGATGCACGACAAACTGTTCCAAGACTCGGGGCTTAAAACAACAACCAGTTGTGACTGCTCACGAATGTGTGTCTGATTTGGAGAAACATTTCTACTCGTGCCCAGGTCAGGCTGATCTTGGCTGCGCTAGGTTCTGGAGCTGTAATCAGCTGGCAGAGTATCTGGAAGACTGACTGGCTTAGAATGGCTGTGCTCTCTGTGATTACTCATGATCCAAAAAACTATCCTGGACTTGTTCACATGGTGGTCTCTTGGTCTGCAAAAACAATGGATGTACAGAAAGCCTTGCGATGGATGTCTAAGTTAAGACGTAGTAACCAGGTCTTCAAAGGCATTCTGTTGGCTAAAGTAAGTCAGCAAGCCAACCGACAGTCATAGCTGCTCTTGACAAAAAAGTAAAATACTGTTACAAAACAACACAACTTGTATGTTCACATGCAGTTCTCTGTGGTGAACGATGCCTTTGTTTATTGGTGCCTGGCACACTTGATCAACCTTCTGTTCCTTCTGTTCCGTTTTAATAACAGTACCCTCTGAAAACCTGCTGTGGTTTTTGCCCCAGCATGCTGGAACACAGTACCTTTTGTGTGACAAGTAACTGATAACAAAGTCATTGTCTATTCGTGGTTCCCAGATCCTTGAGGACAGTGAGGTTTTCAACCAAAATTGTCTCCAGTTCCTAACAGCATACTGTGCCTCAGAAATATTTTGGGGATAATAAAGGTGATAGCCATTTTTCTTGTTGCTTCATCTGCCTCCTTCATGTTACCTTTGTACCACCATCTTGAGGAGGGAGCTTCTTCCGCATTAGTTTCTCTGTTGAGCATCTTTAAAAAAGACTCACATTCAATTTGTCAGATTGTCATCGATGGAACAGTAACAATCTGTTTGAGCACTTGTAAAACTTGACAATTGTTTTTGTGGTATTTATGCTTTAATTTTGCTGTTATAATGGCTTCTTTTTATCCTATGTAAAGTTTTTGATGCAGTTTTTTTTTTCATTTTTTTATTGGATATTTTATTTACACTTCAGATGCCATCCCCTTTCCCCATTCCCCAACCCCCTTAGGAAACTCCTATCCCATTCCCCCTTTTCCTTTTTGCATTTATACATTTTTTTTTAAAAAAATGTTAATCAAAGGCTTTATAAGTTTGGTAATGCTCAATCAGAGGTGTAACCCACTACCCAACTTAGATATATCAACTATCTTTGACTGATGGAGATACATGAACATCTGCTTCCCTGTTTCCCCCCTCTTTCCTCTCTCTCATCACCTAGCTTCTCCTCTCCTTCTTCTCCTCCTCTCCTTACTCCTTCTCTTCCTCTCAGTACTCCTCCCACCTTAGCTCCTCCTACATATCACCCTTCCTGTTAAACTAAAACTTTTCTCTCAAAATACAATTAGAGCATAATTATGCCAATTTGTACCAGTGAGGTACAAGATAGTCCTAATACTCAGCCCATTATTTTGTTGACTAACCAGAACCTCTGTCATCTATCCTAACTACAAGACTTAGTTCTGAACCTGGCTTTTCCCTTGGCTTTAGAATGAATGTCAGCTGAAGTTTGGTGCAGTTTCAAGTCATATTCTTAAAATTTACCTGCAGAATTGCTTGTGGGTGGCTGCTGAGAACTCCCTGACAATTCTTCAGGATTTGGCTCCTAGACGTACCTTTTGTTATCTGGCAATTTGGTGCCTTGGGAGGTTGTTACCTAATTCTAGGAGCCCATAATGAAACTGAGTTTTATAGCAAAGGCTTCTCTTCTTTAGAAATTCTCTCTTATTTCATGTTATTATTCAAGGTGTCTAAGTATGCAGCATAGTTCAGGGTCTCTGTGAGGGATATCAGAGAGAATATTTAACTACACAGACTCATGTTTCATAAATATCCCAATGGAGATTCATGGAGACACAGTAACATTCTCAGATACACAATCCTTTATAGTTTTAGGATATTTATATGACTAAAAAGTTTACCCAATAGGTTGTTTCATTTTTACCTGGTTAAGACAGGTAAGGTCCCATGTGAAAGAATTCTCACTCAACAGAAATTCCTGAAAACGCATCATTTACATCTCAAGTGGCAAAATAAAGAGGACAAACCCTCAGACAGGATTAGGAGCCCTTGTTATCTGTAGCCACTTTGGATCAGAATGATCTTGTTAAATGTGGATTATTTGGGGGCTTTCTAGTTCCTCATGAATTCTCGGAGACATTAAATAGAAACCTAGTTTTATGTTAGCAAGTACAATGGAGCCTCAAGTCAAAATAAACACTATAATATTAATAAGAGCAATAAATACCATATAGGAAAAAGAAAGTACCATAAGTAGTAACGGGACAGATACCACTTGAATGGATTAGTTAATGCAGATGTTCTAGGCCATTGGTGATGCCAAGATTTATAGAAGGGACCATAAGAATAAATGTACATGCCTACCCAGAGTGAGCTTTACATATTCAAAGGAGAGAAAAAGCATGCTAAAGACCATCCAGTTGTCTATCATACTTTAAACAATCCATATGACTTACAGTGTTGCAAAAGACTATCTATGATGGCCATTCCCTGTCCACTGACAAATTTTCAAGATTTACCAACCATCACATGAGAATCACATGGAGAGAGGAGCAGAGACTTTGGGAGAATATGCTTTACTGTGCTCTTGATAAGATAAGCTGAAAACCAACCACAAATTTGGCAATATAAGGAATACTGATTGTCTTGACAAAAGCTGTGTATGTGAAGAGCTTAGCAACCTTCATAGGACTCCTATTATCTAGGAATGAATGGTGTGTTGTCTACAAGGACTTTGGATCTAGCACATCTTTTGTCTAAAACTAGAGGCTCTATTGCACATTTGAGTGCTGTTAGAACTGGCCATGTTTTGAAAGAGAAACTGACACAGTTGACAGTAACCAAGCTGAAAAACATTGAGAATGAAGAATGGATGGAATCTGGGGCACAGGCAAATGGCTGCTCTAGATTGCAACAGGGACCTTTTAAACAAGGGGTGAATGAGAGTTAAGTTCAAGGGATATGTGAATGCTGGAATCAGTCAGAATCCATTTTATTTCAAAGCCTAATTTTACAGTTTTTCCTGAGACCAGTCTGTGTTCAGGAAAACCCATCTTTTTATTCCTCCCCTTCCTCTCTTCCTCCCCCTCCCATTATTCACCATATGGTCCTTTGTTCCAGAACCCATAGTTCCTGCAAATATTACTTATTCAGTCAAGATGCTTTTTATGCACCCACTCTGCAAAATGTGGTGTCCCCCCAAGTGTATGGTATAACATCTGGCTGTGAGATTGTTCTCATAAGTAAGAAATAATTCTGCTGTTTATACCTAAGCATAGATTTCTGTTTCACAGGAGAGCTGATAACTCTCTGGCTATAGCCATGGTTTGGATCTTAAAGGGTATCCTCAGACATGAGTGAGTAAGCTCAGGAGATGATGTGGAAAGAGAATTACTGCCTATGTGGCCAGATGAGCCAAAATACCCAAGAATGAATGGATGACAATGTTAATAAAATCTCTGTTGACACATGTAAGCATTTTATTTACTGGCACAGGTTTGTTTTTTTTCATTTCTTATTTCACATCATTCTTTGATGAATAATCCAAAAGATAAAAGGTACCAAAAAGAGCATCTTTATGAAAAATAGAAACCTGAACTGGATGTCCAGCTTATAGAAAAGTTTAAATCACTGATTAATAACATACTTCATACCACATTAAAATCAAAACAATAGGGAAAGCAGACATGATGCTCACATCTGTAATCCTAGCACTTGGGAGGCTGAGGCAGGATCGTTGAGAAATCAAGGTTATTCGTGGCTACATAGTGAGGCTGTTGCTCACACATACATACTGGTCCTCCTCCCCAAAATAACTAAGTGTGTTTACAAGTATAAGTGCAACTTGGCTTGAAGAGAAGGCTTTAAGCAATTCCTATACAAAATATGCTCTGAGGTCTAAATAGGAGGTTTAAACCAGTGTCCTGAATTAAAATCTCTTAAAGGCAAGGGTAGTTAATTGCCTAATTATCCCCATTGCTAAAACAAGAATAATGAAAGGAAATCTATGAATGAACAGGGTGAGTAAAAGCATAAGAATAGGACATCTTTCTAACCAAGCTAAAGTTACTACAAAGTCATATACAATGAAAAGGATCAGAGTAGAGAAAATGTATGGAAGACTTGGGAATACTAATGTGTGTTGCTATTCAGAGTGAGGAAGGCTGATAACTGTCAGCCTTTGGTCCATAGCTAGTCTTGGTCTAAAGAGAGACCTTTCTAGTGAATGGGTAACCCCAGGGAAGACATAAGAAAGGGATCCCAGTCTGCTCAGTGAGCAGTTTTAAACTAACTAAAAGATCAATCATGTGTTTGAAGATACAAATACGCAGCTAATAGTCAGGGGAAGCCTGGAATTTTCACACGTGTCCTTCCAGACAAGGCTTATATTTTTCAAGTAGTGCCTAGGATGAACACTGTGACATCCTTTCTTGATCCCTCCTGTGCCTCTACCCTGACCCAATCTGGTAACTTTCTGGTGGGATAAGAAACTTCTGCTAGGCATGATAATCAGGGATATGGAAAGGGCTAACATTATTGGAGATGGCAGATGAGAAGCGTGCCTTGATAGGCCAAATATTCAGGGATGCAGAGCCTAGGACGTGGCCTCAGCATCTTTTATGCTAGATACATGGGCCAGGCACCGAGTGTCTCATTTATGGTTCTGATTTGTGTTTCTTTCTGTTTTCTGACACAGACGTTGAAGTGTCATTCATACTAGCTCAATGACTCCATGGAAAGTGGTGTCTTGTCTTTTGCTTGTTATCAGTATTTCCTCTCCCTTTGTTTGCCTGCTGGGCAGAAAGCAGAGCAACACTGTGTGTATTTGATAAACCAACAATTTTGTTCTTTTGTTGTTTATTTCTCTGGAGTTTTAAATTCTGCCTACGTCCGTGGGAGACAGGCATGGCGAATGAATTTGGCTTTGCTAGCCCTCTGTTTAAAGCTGTTTACACCCTTGGGTTAAAACACAGCATTAAGATGATACATGTTATATTTTCTCTTCTATCAATATATGACGTTACCGAGCTGCCTTCAAAGTAACTGCTCCCCAGAACTGGCACACAGACTGGAAATGACTTAGCTTATTTCAAATATACAGGAGATGGAGACAGCCATGGTTCAGGTGGCTATGGAAAGCTGAGTGTTCAACATAGATTATCTGTACACCCTCCCTGTCTAATTCTCAAATGTCAAGGAAGACTCCAGTCTTAACACTTGTTAGGATGAGAGGTTGTGGTAGAACAGAAATGACAATTCTTAGTTCACATTGCTTGCTACGTTTCTGTGTTGTTCCTATTGGGCTACTGGAACAAGATAGCATATCCAACAGTGAGTTTACCTCCAAGTTCAGTTAAAGGACAGTTGGCAACCAGTGTTTAGATTGCTCACTAGGGAAAATCACAACAGTAGAGGGAGGGCTGGAAAGAGACCTTAGTGGTTAAGAGAACATAGTGCTGATAGAAGACCTGAGTTCAGGTCCCAGCCCATGTATCAAATGGCTCACACTCATCTGTAATTCCATCTTCAGAGGTCTTTGTAGATACTTGCAGTCTTGGGCACACACTCACATACAAATGTACACATAATTTAAAATTTAAAAAAACACTTTAAAAATGTTTGGGGAGCAATTCACATTTTGTAAGGTGTAGCCAAGCAAAGCCCAAATTAACAGATCATTGAGTATTTTGATGTTACCATGTGGTATTAGTGTTTGGCCTAATGTACAGCAATTTTAATTAAATTCCTATAAATGGAAAGTAATTGTGTCAGACCTATATTATAGTCTGTTTTATTTCAATGTAAGGTAGCAATCCATAATGGGCAATTTGTTTCCTTTCTTTTTGGAGGCAGTCTTGCTCCTTCATTTGGGCTACCCTTAGAATAACAGTTCTCGTTCCTTGGCCCCCACCAGTTTTTACTTTGCTTTACCATACTATCTTAAAGAATGGGGATAGTTTTCATAATACTAAACTGGAATAAAAGGCATTGCTGACCCTAACAGCAAGAGACTGTTACTGCTAGCCAGTATGATGTTAGCCAGGTGAGTGTAAAACCAGAATAGGCATGCCCTGCACACCTTACCTAGCTCTCTTAGTCAATCCAAGCTTCCAACCCAGAAGACTCTGGAGACTCCTATTCATCAGACACTCTCATCCATTTGCTTCCTGAAAGAACCCTGGTTTTGTTCCCTTAGGTGCAGCCATGTGTTTGACAGGTGTCTTGGTTTCTTCTCTGTACTGAAATCATGACATATCTAAGCTGTTTATGTATACATCAGCACAATCCAAAACTGAGAACTTTCACAAATATAAAGTATTAATGAGAAGCTACCTCAGACAAACTGAGGTACAAATTCTTGGGATAAAGACCAGTCATCTGTCACATATGGTGATCATGGTACCCAGTCAAGTATAGGACCCATTGGTCTTTCTTAATCATAAAAGCTCTTGTCCCAGCCACAGGATTACCCTGTGAGAGAGAATGTGCTGTATCAATAAGATGGGAGGGGAAAGGAGCACAATGTCCTTACTGTGGTGGTAGAACAGGGATGCAGGGTGTGGAGGAAGGTTTTATTGAATAGCTTTACAAACAACCAAAAATGAAAGAAAGAGGAAGAAAAAGAAAGAAAGAAAGAAAGAAAGAAAGAAAGAAAGAAAGAAAGAAAGAAGAAAGAAAGAAAGAAAGAAAGAAAGAAAGAAAGAAAGAAAGAAAGAAAGAAAGAGAAAGAGAAATATCCCTTGTCTCTGCCTCTGGAGGTTGCTAAGAAAAAAATCAATACCCTTTACATCAAAGAACTGAAGATTTTTACTTACTACAAGGAGGTCTATAAATTTTAGAAAATATCTATTATGGTTTTGTTGAGAAACAAAATATTAAAAACAAACAAATAAATAGCAAAGAGGGGTCTCTTAGTCAGGGTTTTATTGCTGTTAACAGACACCATGACCAAGGCAACTCTTATAAGGACAACATTTAATTGAGACTGGCTTATAGGTTCAGAGGTTCAGTCCCTTATAACCAAAGCAGGAACATGGCAGCATCCAGGCAGGCATGGTGCAGGAGGAGCTGAGAGTTCTACATCTTCATCTGAAGGCTGTTAGCAGAATATTCATGTCTAGGCAGCTAGGATAAGAGTCTTAAAGCCCACAACTGCAGTGACACACCTACTCCAACAGGGCCACATCTTCTAATAGTGCCACTCCCTGGGCCAACCATATACAAACCTTCACAAAGGGCTGATATGAATAATTTATTTGGGATATTTGAGACAACTAAGACTTGTCATGCTGCTTACTCTCAGCAGAACATACATAAAGCAACCAGAACTGGACCCTTGGGAGGTCCCTCAAGGTCAGTCACTAAGGGATGGGTTTGTCCACTTCATGCAGATTTCTTGCTGAAGGCTGCACCTATTCCCTCGGGATGGTAGGGAATGGATTTGTTTGGATTTTGCCTAGCTAACCATTAAAAGGCAGAAAGAGTCCCCGGAGCTCTCTAAGCAGCTTCAGTGTCCAATGCTCCATCATGTTGACTGAGTCTTCTTGTCTTCTTTACAGTTCCTTCCCAGTCTTCATGAGGTCTTATTGTGGACCATGTAGAAGGGAGGCTATGGACTCAGCCTTCCTTCCCATCTGGGTCAGAGGCAATTTGGGAAGGGGTGGTCTGGTTCCCCTGCTTTCCATCCTCCCAGCCTTCTCAAACAGGAGACCTAATAGCATTTTCTGACTTGGCCTCTGGAGTTCGGTAATGTAGTTTGTAAAGCAAGCAGACAGATTCTTTTCTTGTCATTTTTAATACCAATTGCCCAGATAAAATAGAAACCACAGTAAGCTTCGTTACAGCAGCTGGATGTGAAGATTAATTAGCAGGTTCTCTCCCTTTTCCCTGCTGAACTGACTATGTGGGTGACACTCAGCCCCCTCTCTGTGCTCTGGCTGATTGATGGAGCATTCAGCCCATTAGTTGAAGGGCTTTTCAGCGCCTGGCTTATCTGTCCTGCACAACTATTTATAGGCTACTTTGTTCCAACAAAGCCTTTCATTCTAGCTCCTTCATCTGAAATTGTTAGTTTTGAACTTTCCATTATCCATATGGGTTCTATGAGCCAGATTATATTTACAGTTCGAGGCTATTAATATCATTAGATTGAAGTGATTTAATGTGGCACATTAGGGACAAATGCATTATACATATCACTGTCATGGAAACAAACTGGGCACAGACTCGAAGCACGAGGTAGAATTGCTAAGGACCAGTGGTAATCAAAAATTTCAAAACTGTGACATATGTCCCACCCAGGCATGGTACCCACTGGAGTCCCTTTGCCTCCTGAATTGAATTAAGCTGGCATTTAAGGTTCTCTATGACTTAGCCCAAAGCTTCCTTCCTGATCCATCTCAGTCTTAAACACTCACTAGGTCAGTAAGTGGTTCCCTCACTGCTCACCATGTTCTGCTTTTGCCCAGCATTTCCTAATTCTGCATGTATCTCTGTCATGCTCTCTTCTGAATCTGATTACCTTAGTCTTATCTGACAGTGGGCTCTGGTGCCTCTAAGAGTATGATGCTCATGTTTCAAGGTTCACTATGTCTTCTCTTCCACACAGACTTCCCTAATCCTGCTTCAGTGATAAAGAAAGTCTCCCAGGTACTCCCTCCCTTGGACTTCCCAGTTCTCCTGCAGTGTGTATCTCATTCTGCCTTGTGCTGTGGGTGGCTACCTTTGCACTTTTCTCTCTCATTAGTTTTTAAGCTGCTCAAGGGAAAGGGAGAGTCTTAGTGTTTACTTTCTTACTATTCCCACACCTCCAAGTGTGGAAGCTGATAGTACAAATTTGTTTAAATGGAAGATTAATGAGATTTTTTGTTCATGTTACATGCTCCCTAGTAAAAGAAACATTATCTAGACTGTTGAGTTTGAGTAATTTAAGGAAATCCAGGTGTCTTTAAGTTTTAGCAGAATGAGTTTAAGTTAGCAAGCGACAAAGGTTTGTCTTTCCAAACCTGTTTGAATATGATATGGAGGCAATGCTTTCAGAAGTCTGGGATTTTATTCCTGATGCTTTTTATATCCTTTACATTTTCTTCTCAAATGCAGTGCTCTCTCTACTTTGGTTAAATAGAAGGCTGTGCACTCACTGAAAGAATGAGTATCCTGCCTAAAGGAATTGGTTGTCCCCATTTTCACTGGTACCATTTGTATTTATATAATTTTTAATTAATTATTTAATTTATTTATATCTCAAATGTCCCCTTCTCAATTCCCACTTCCAGAGTTCTTCACCCTATCACCCTCCCCTTTGCCTCTGAGAGGGTGCCACCCCTGGGCATTCCCCTTCCCTGGAGCATCAAGTCTCTACAGTATCGGGCACATCCTCTCCCACTAAGGCCAAACAAGGCAGTCCTCTGCTACATACATGGTGGGGGGCAGACCAGCCCCTGACACTATTACTGATGCTATGGTATGCTTGCAAACAGGAGCCTAGCATGGCTGGGCTCTGGGAGGCTCTACCAGCACCTCACTGGTATCATTTTAGGTAGGTCATTCAGGGATGGTCACCTTTTTCAGGGTCCCATGCACATCATTTAATGAAGTGTTCTCCACTCAAGACCTTCTCTTCTTTACACAGCTTTGTGTTTGTTTCCAGGTGGCTTCCCTGTGTTCCTGAGGCTTTTGACTCTCAGTGGCTTGAGTCAGTTGGAAGAAGACAGGAGGGTGCTAGGAATACAGTGAAAATACTGATTCTCTAAGCTCCTTCTTTATCCCTTGGGGACAGATGTGTTCCTCTATTGAAGAGTACATAGTCTGTCATGTAGCCCTGTGGTGGTTTGAATATGCTTGGCCCAGGGAGTAGCACTATTTGAAGGTGTGGCCTTGGAGTAGGTGTGGCCTTGTTGGAGGAAGTGTGTCACTCTGATCATGGAATTTAAGACCCTCATCCTAGCTGCTTGGAAGCCAGTTCTCTCCTAGTGGCCTTCAGATAAAAATGTAGAACTCTTAGCTCCTCCTGCACGGTGCCTTCCTGGACACTGCCATGATGATAATGGACTGAACCTCTGAACCTGTAAGCCAGCCCCAATTAAATGTTGTCCTTATAAGACTTGCCTTGGTCATAGTGTCTGTTCACAGCGGTAAATCCCTAAGACAGGCCCTAATGACAGAGCCACTTGATGTCAACACTCTGCTAGATAGTCCTTCTAATTGAGTCTTTTGGGTGAATAGTGACATGCCTCAGAAAAAGAGCCCCCCCCCTTGTGGTTTAGGGTACTTCTATCTCCCTTCAGGGATGTTCCCAGTATAGTATGCTGATCATTTCTGCATTAAATTTTCTATAAGACTCATCTCCCCTGAGTCTTTCTCACGTCGGACCTTGGTTGCATCAGTGTTGCCATAGCAAACATACGTAGCATCTCACCTTGTCTGAAACTTGTTAACATGCACAAGCTCCTTTGCTCCTCACAATGTATATCTCTGCTTTTCACCCACAATTTTCACTGTCAACCAAGATAAAGGCAGCAAGCAGTAGTCGTGTGGTAGCTTGGATGTTATGTTGTCTTAAATTTTCCTCCTCCTCCTCCTCCTCTGCCTCCTCCTTCTCAAAAAAAAAAAAAAAAAGTAGTTTAGCTCCAAAACAGGCAGAATATAGCAAGATTGATTATTGGAATGGAATGAAAATAATGACCTCTACCCAAATCCTGATTGTCCACATTCTGCTCTAAAACCTCATAGGAATAATCTTTATTAAAACCTGGATTTATAATTTGTTATGGTAGTCCACACCTGTAATCCCAATTAGAAGGTAGAGGTTGGAGAATTGTGACTGTATGTGCATCCTTAACTATATAGTAAGTTTGAGGTTAGCACAGGCTACATGAGATATGTCTCCAGGAAGAATGGATCTTCCTGCCGTCATTCTGCTCTTCCAAACTCCATTCTGAGTAGCCCATTAACTTCTGCTGATAGCATTCTAGGACTCCCATAGATCACAGCTCCAATGTCTTCAATCTCCTTTCCATGAACCAGTTCTAAATGTTCATAAGCCACACATTCAGGTCATTAACAGAAATGACACAGCTCCTAACATCAATTTTCTGTATTAATTCTTTTTATTTCTATTATACAAAGTATCTAGCAGAAGCAACTGAAAGGAGACAAAGCTTACTTTGGTTCATGGTTTAAGGCGATACACTCCATCATGGGGGTGGGGAGAGAAATAGGGGAGAAAACTGGAACTCTACCTGTGGCTGTAGGGATGGATGTGCTTGCTCCATTTGGTCAGAAAGCAGAGCTCTATAATGGTGCCAGAGCTGGATTATGATCATTAGTGGCCTATAGCTTCCAACTAGACTTTATATCCTAAAAGTCCCCATAATCTCCTAAAGCAGAACCAGTATCTGGCAATCATGTGTTTAAATACATGAATCTATGTGAGACATTTTGCACTTATACTAACAACTTTGCAAATAAATGGATATGATGCTTTAATCCCCTGAAGGAGATGGGTAGTAGAGTATATGTATGAGGTTTTCTGCTCGGCCACATTTTTCAGCAATCTTAACCCATCAGTCTTAATCTAATATAAATCTGCACAGGATGATCAAAGGGGAACTTTTAAATAAACCCTAGACAGAACTTGGACATCATCTGTGAAGGGGACTAGGATTGCTTGCTTACTTGGAGTCTAAGCCCCATTCTGAGGACAGCGTCTGCATCAAGACGTTTGTAGCAGCCCCCCTGTCCTTCTGTGCTCCTGGTACATTCTTACTAATGTGAGCTCAACAGTTCTTTACCCAACCACGTTAACATCCACAACTGGTGCCTGATACAAAGATGGTTCTTTTCAGGTCAAGCATGAGGGCTACAATTTCATGATCAGATTCTTCCCATAGGGGAACTGTTTTGTCATTTATGTGACAGGTCATACTATGTAGCCTCAGCTGTCCTAGAGCTTGTAGTCTAGGTAGCCTTGAGCTTGTGATTACCCTCCCTCATCCTGGCCACTGCTTGTAAGTACAAAGCCACAGTCAACATTCTCTTGGGAATTTGAATGGGAGATATAAAAGACTAGCTATGTGTTTATTAAAGAGACAAGTTCAGGCTTATAGCCCTGCAATCAGTGGACATGGAACCCAAATAGCTAAATCACATCAGAATGGCAGAATGAAGACAGCTCCTCCCCCCCCCCCCCCCCCAGGGAGAATATTGTGTCCTAGAATCTATGGCCACCCTAATGACTTCCATTCATACTCAAGCAGATCCTTCTTACTATAGCCCCAGATGGCTTTAGTCTAATCTCAAGTCCAATAGAGCAACCATTTCTCTTTTCCAATAAAAGATCTCAGATTCAGTATTCCTGAATCACATGACCATGCCTGAGCCTCTTACCATAATCTGGGAAATGGATTACTCTTACTGACTAGGGTAGGCCACATGCATATAGCAAGAATTTGGGAATAAGATCTCTCTAACTTGAACTACAGGATGCTGTTTCAGAAGACTGAGGACTGGAGAGCCCAAGAGAACAGATCCAAGTCATCTTAGGACTTTGATGTCTCCCACTACCTGCAAGGGTCCAACTGCCCCTAAAAGAAGCAAATTCTCCATAATTTCCTCTTTGATTTTAACATCTAGTCTTGAAACAGTGATTTAAATATTCCCAGTGACAGCAAACTCACCAAATCTGCAGGTAGGCAGCCTGACGTACTGTTGAGCAGCCCACATTCCTACCAAGTCCTTATTATGCTGCCGTCCTGACAGCTGCCAGTTCTCTTTGGTCCTGTTTCTCTCCTGTGTAACAATACCCCTGAATGTCCTCCCTCCTCCACAATGCAACCTTTTGAATTTCAGAAGACAGTTAACGATTAAAAATGATTACAGGGAAATTAAAATCAGCCAGTCACTTGCTGAAAGGAACATATTTTCTCATTTACCTAAAGTAGCATTTAATAACTTCCTCCTACACAGTTAAAATGAAAAGCCCCAAGCCAGAAACATTAAGAATCCAAATACTCTCTCTCTTTCCTCCACACGGAGGCCCTGTTGCTGTGATGTGTGCTATGCCTCTGTGTGAGGAAGCACTAGGCCTGAGTGGTGGTATCAGCCGAGGAATAACCCAGAGAAAGCACCATTGGGACTAGTGACTGGAGGATGGGGCCAGCATTTTCTTGGTTCCCAAGGGTTTCATGAAGATGAAAGTGAAATGTAAGACCAGTGACAAAGAGAGTGCCAGCTGTTTTGTCTGGCACCTTATCCACCCAAGAGACTCCTGATCTGATAAAGTGGCACCCCCACAAATCCAGGAAAACAGTCTACTAGAGAACATGCAATGTTCCTCCTGGCCGGGCAGCCTGGACAATATGAGGTCAAAGGTCACAGTACCCCCGGCTTCTTACAAAACATAACATAATTAGTGGCAAAAGGAGAGGTTTTTGTTTGTTTGTTTGTTTTTAATGATCCTTATCTTGCTTTAAGCCACAGACCTAAATAAGCAAAGAGCCCCAATCTTCCTGTTAAAAACAATCTCTACTCATCACCAAAGTAGGAGCTTCGGGTGTGCTAGTTAGGCTTTCTTATCACTGCGGAAAAAGAATTTGGCACAACTTAAGGAAGGGTTTATTTTTGCCTCATTTCAGAGATTCCCCTCTTTGGTCCCTGTTTGTGTCAGTTGCAACCCACGACAGTGTAGTCTGCAGCCCTTGCTTCATCGTTCCTGCCCACCACTCCCGACCCAGCACCATGCCACCTTCGTGGGGCTTCTCTGGAAGCCCCTGAATTCCGCCAGCCAAGGTGCAGATTCCAGCAGTTCAGCTTCATGATGGAAAATACAGAGGTCCTTCTAAAGGGCACCTAAAACAGCAAAGCATGGTGATCTCTCTCATTCAGATGTGAAACTCCTTTCTCGCCCATACTCTGCCTTTGTCTGCCATGGTAATAAATCTTTAATCTGACTTCCAACCTTTGCTCCGTGGGCTGCAAAAATCAAATCTTTCTCAACAAAGTCATACTTTGTTTTCCTGTAGAGTATTAAACATTTTTATGGAAGAATAATTTAGATGTCATAAAATCCATCTAAAATGAATGTACAAATCAATGATGTTAGTAAATTATGGTATCGTACAAACATAAATGAATTCCATTTTAATTTTATAGCATTCCCATAACCTCAAAAATGCTATGTCCATTTTCCATTAATCCCTATTTATATTCCCAGCCCTAGGCAACCATTAATCTCATTTCTGTCTCTGTAAATGTTCCTTCTTGATACATGTCATAAATGTAAAATTACAGTCGTGACAGTTTATTCTCAGTATGTTCTGAGAGTCATGATTAGGAGGCAACTTGATATGGTCACTGTGGAGTGTATGAATACAAGCTAAATGGCAATGTTCAGTCTCTGTGCATGGCCCTTTATAATCAGTAGATGGGTAGCATCAGAGCTGTCAGCATAACACACATAAACTTGTAAGTCCACATTTTAAAGGGAAGGAACACACCTTGAATGAGAAATATATATATATATTGCATATATATATATATGCACATCACTAACAGTTGCTTACTATAACCCTGTACTGTGTATCATTATGCTATACTTTGTTGTTACATTTATTATTAATATTCATTGTTTCTTTGCTGCAGATCAGACCTAGAACCTTATGAATACTAGGCAAGCATGTATCGTAGAGTTAGATCCCCATCCTGGGGCAATAGTTTTTTATGACTGAATCCACAGAAAGTTGTTGACAACAACACCACAAACACTTCATACCCTGCTGGAACATTGTCATAGCTAAGATGTCATAGCTAGGTAATATGAATTTTTTCATCTCAATATAATGTTAGGGAACCATGATTACATATGCAGTCTACCACTGAAATGTCATTTTATATGAATGAATGGTGTAATGTATTGTGTTTTATCTAACTGCTTTCATATGAGTTTTTGATGATAATTCACATAGAATGTGTCGACCACTTATTAATTTTTATAGTTGAATTGAATTCCATAAAGAGGCATTTCTACAGACTTACAATGTGATGGTTGTTTTGATAATTTATTGGTGTTTATTTTAATTCATGCCATTAGGAACAGTCATGTACATGTTTCTTACACATACCAGTGAAACTCCTTGGACAGATGATACTTTTTGTTACGCCTGAAAGGAGGTTACCAAGCTATTTTCTAGGGCGATTATATCATTCTGCATTCCTATCAGTAAGCAAAGGCTTCTCATTTATCCACAGCCTAATTCATGGTGGAGTTTTTATATGAGAGCTGCTCGACTGAGTGTGGAGGGCTATCCCATAATGGGTTTAATTTAGGTACTCGGGACTAGCAAGGCTCAGCCGCTTCTCAGAACTTATTAAGCATTTATTTTCTTTAGTAACATGTCTATTAGACTAATTTGACCTATTATCCACTTTTCAGTCTGGTTGTATCAGTTTTTGAAAGTTTATTAGTGTTCTTTAAGTATTGTGTGCAGACCCTCTTCACAATGATCATTTCAAGCCTTTTTACCCAGTTTCAGTTTATCTTTCAATTTACATTGTGATGTGTTTTGAGGTAAAACAGTTACTTTTAAGAAATCCATTTATCATTTTGTTTCTTTTGTAGGCTGTACCTTAGAGACTGTAGCACTACAAAAATATGTTTTGGAGTGCTAAATTTCATTCTATGACTGTGAATTTGTGAGTTCCTTTGAGTGTGGTATTTGAGGTGAGGACCAGAGTTCTATTTATTGATTGTTGTTTTTTTTTTTATTTCTGATGCATGAATATATCTAGTTGTCCCTGTACCATTTTTTCTATTTTTAGTATTAGGCTAGATTTATTATATAAAATAATAAATTTCACTATGCCATGTTCACATAGTATTTTTTTTTTTCAGAAATGACTCCCTCCTCAGTTGACCTGTCCTGGCACAGCTGTCACATCAGTTGGTGGGAAAGCACAGGGCACACTTTCAACCCCCTTCTCTTCTCTTTTCTGTATATACTTATCATTTACAAAACCACACTTTCTTCATTACTACAGATGTGTGGTAAGTTTCCTTAATAACAACTTTAATCTTTTCAAATTGTCCATCTATGTTTTGTTGTTATTGTTGCATTTCCATAGAAATTTTAGTACCGTCTTGTCAATTTTTACAATGAAGTCTGCTGAGACTTCATAGATACTGCGCTAAATTCCTGGATCAGGTTAAAGAGAACTGCTATCTTGACAATATTAACTCTTCTAACCCATGCACACAAACACTGTTCATATTTCTTTAATTATATAACTGTGTCTTGTAGTGTTGAGTATACAGGACCTAAATTTGTTAAATTTCTAGCCAAGTATTTTGTGCTTTTTGATGTTGCTCTGACTAGCACTGCTTTCTTAATTTTGTTTCTGGTCCACTCAAGGCTAGGGTATGAAAAATGATTTTATATGTTGATTTCATACTCTGGGACCTTCTCAAACTTGTTTATTAGCTTTAGTAATACTATTTTATTTTTTGCTTTGTTTTGCTCTGGTTTTGGACAGATCTTGGTGTGTAACTCAGGCCATCCTGAAACTCGTGGCAGCTTAGGCTGGCCTCAAATGCGTACCTCCTACCTGTGCTTCCCAGGTCTGGGATTATAGGCAAGCATCTCCACATGCAGATAGCTCTACTGGGTTTTCATTTTTGTTTTGTTGTACTCTGTTTTGTTTTGAAATAGGTTTTCCCATATAACCCTGGCTAGTCTCAAGCACATGCTGATCCAGCTGCCCCAGCCTCATGAGCGGTAGGAACATAGGCCTGAGCCATCTGCCTGGCTTTTCTAGTAGCTTTTAAAGGCACATCTGGATTTTCTACATGTTGTCATGTCAGTTTTGAATAAAGGGAGTTTTATTTTCTTTCTAGTGTGTGTTCTTAATTTCTGTTTAGTTTTCTGCTTGCAGACATTTACAGTATTGAATAAGGATGGCAAGGCATCCTTGTCTCATCTTAGAGAAAAAAAAATCCATTCTATTTTGCTATCCCAAATGATGTTAGTTACATCATGTTTATGCATGATTTATTAGCTACTCTGCTCTTTGCTGTGAGGAAGAGTTTATATGTCCACGTTAGAAGCTAGTGAAATCCTGTCTTTATGGTAGGAAAACATGGTGTGTAAGGCATATCAGCAGGAGCTGGCTAGTAACACTGCAGCTCAAGTCAGAAAGCAGGGAGTCAACAGAAGTAAAAAAAATATCAGGACACACTTCCAGTCACTCACTTCCTCCAGAAGGCTCCACCAAATAAAGGCACCTCTATAACCTTCTTATACAGAACCATCAACTGAAAACCAAGTATTTAAACATACCAGCCTATAGGGGACATTTCACATTCTCTCTAACTGCAACATTCTACTCCCCACCCCAGGCAAATGCCTTTCAATCTTCTTTATTTTTGAGAACTGAGAATTTCAAGCATGTATATAGTAAAATGCAATCATGTCTACCTCCCAGTTTCTTCTCCAACTCTTCCTGTGTCTCCTAAAACACAACCCTCCCAATTTAATTTCTTCATATACATGAAGAAATTATATATATATATAAATTTATACATATGTATAAATAAATAAATATTTATAAATTTATATATATGAAACAAATCCAGTTAGTATTGCCCATATATGCATAGGTATCCCAATACATCCATACACTGGAACACTGGAACCAACCATTGTGCACATCTGCAAAATAGAATGATTAGCTCCTCTGCACCAACTATTCACTGCCAATTCTCAATAAGGGTGGGGCCTGGATAGTAGTGATCCCACCTGAGTTGGAGCTGGACACAGCTTCTCCCTTGATCCAGCTCCATTACATATCAGCAGCTTACCTTGGAGCTTACCATGGAGCATCTGCTCCATGTCTCTGGTACCTCCAATTGGCATCTTTAAGTCTCTATTATGGTTCATTGTCAACTTACCACAAATCAGAACCACCTGAGTTGGGTGACCCATTTGAAGAACTGTCCTGACTACTTTGCTTGATGTGGTAAGGTTCACCTGATTGTGATGGCACCTTCTTCTTAGCACCCCCAGATAATATGGCTATGTCAAAAGGAAGACAACCTCATGTTTCTTTGCCTGGCCTCTCTGGTCTGTAGGTTTATTTTTCTTATGCTGCCAAAGACCTTGTATTTCTAAGCTTTCGAGGTAGGCTAGGGACCAGTGGCTCTCCAGGAGCCTTCTGGGATCCTGGAACCAGAGTGGAATTACTGAGCAACATATCTTATAAATGAGTAACTGTTATTGCCTCCTAGTGAGAGACTGTTATCATGGGACTATCTGTTGAGGCATTCAGCCTCAAGAAGAAGTTACTACTGGGTTCTCAGCTCTCAGGTGTGATTCTTCTGTTATTACTATTTTAGGCTATCATATAAAGTCTAAAACACATTTATGTATATAATTTATAATATAGAGAGGATATATGTATGTAAGTACATACACACACATATATGCACATATATTTATATACACATATACGCACACACATATTTTGGTTCTATTCCCTATAGAGAACCCTAATTAAAACAGTTTCCATTACAACACAGACTTTACCTCCATGGCTCCATGCTGTGACCTCTGAGTGAACACCTTGCAGGGACACCAACACTTTCACATGCAGGTTGGTCTTAAATGTTGGCTGGAACCCTAGAGCAAGACTCCATGACCCCCTCAGTGTTGCATCTTTCTTGCCTGCAAATCCAGTACTGAGTGATGCTGCTGCCAAATGCTGCTTGAGATGTGGCTTGTCCCTCTTAGACCACAGCTATAGTGTTCTGTATGTCTGGGCGGCTGAACCCGAATCCCTTTCCAAGGTATTTCTTTTTGAAAAGTAGAGAAATTCTTCTGTGGCAGTCTCAGTTCAGGCTTTCTCCTCTCTAGAAAGTTTTTATTTTCACAAGTTGGAGCCGTTGATGGGTGAAGTCTGGCCTTCAGGGCATCTTTTCTATTGCACTGGTGAAAACAATGAGGTTTTCGTTTAGCAGTTACCAGTGCTCTGTCTTTGGCATGACCCTTGCACACTACTTGAAACTTTCTCACACACCTTTTCATACCATACTTCACTTTTTAAAAGTGTTTTATTCCATGTGTTGCTCTCTCACCATATAGATCTGGATAGGAACAGTGAGAACTAACCATGTTCAAAATGCTAAGCTACCTTGAAGTTTTCTCCACCCAAAATGGTGGTCAGTATAAAGTTAGATTCTTTACCAGAATATGTGAATGGCTTCCAGCCTAGTTCCTGGTTGAAGACCTCGTTTTTTCTCAAACCTTGTGGACCAGAACCCCCTGTCCTGACATCTCTTGGCAGTCTGATCTTCCAAACTCCCACCAGAATGGCCCATTGAGCCCTGATTAGAGCATAGTGAAGCTTTTCTAGTGTGCAATTCTAAGCTTGTTACATTCCTCTTACCGACCACTGGGTCAGCCGGTAAGCCTCACTTCTCAGAAACAACTTTCTGTAGTACTTGCTCTGTACTTTCTGTAGTATTCGCTGTGACCAAATACCTGGCAAGAAGCAATTTGAGAGAGGAGTAATTTATTATGTGTTACAATTTTAGTGGACCTTTCATCGTGGTAGGGAAGAGATGGCCACAGTTAGGAAGGGCATAACAGCAGGGGTGGGAAGCTTCCTGGCCACATCGCATCTAAAATCAGAAACTAGGATGTGAACAGGAAATGAATTTGGTTATAAAATCTCAAGACCCACCACCATTGACCAATTTCCTTTTATAAGGCTCCTATGATTTCATATCGGTTCCAAATAATGCCACTAGCTGAAGACTCAGCATTGAAATCTGTGAGCCTATAGAATATTTTTCAGATTTAACCCATGACTCATGTTCTCTTTAGGTTAAGAATTTTTTTTTTAGATCTTGTTTGGAAACATTTTGTCATTAATGGATATTTAACTTTATTAAAAGTGATTTGTGCATCTATTGAATTATTTATGTGACCTTCTGGAGATTCCTCACTTTCTAATTCCCATAACTCACAGGAGGGTGCTGGCATTACAAATGTCTGGACTACTGTGCCTGGTTTTGATATGGATTCTGGAAATCCAAACTCAGGACACCAGGCTTGCATAGTATGTGCTTTGTTGCATCTCCCTAGGCCTGTAAAGAGTTTTTACATTTATGTGTTAGAGTATCTAGTGGTTTAAATAAGCAATGTTTCCTCTAAAAGCTCATGTTTTGAGTGCTTGGTCACCACCTGATGACCAAGCATTGATTGACAGATGATTGGGACATAAGTCTAACTTTACCAACGGATTAATTCGTTGAGTTCACAAGCCATGGTGAAGGAGGTTGGGATTTAAAGGGAAAGCCAGATTTCTGGCTAATTCTCTATGCCCTTCTCACTCCTGGCTGCCATATATAAAGACTTTGCTTTCCCACATCCTTTAGCCATGATGGATCCTGAAACACGGAGCTAAATGGATCTATGTTTACAGATTGTTCCTTCTTATCCTTTTGTTGTTGTTGTTGTTGTTCTTCTTCTTCTACTTTAATAATTCTTGAAGTCTAATTTCTTCAATAGTGATAAAATCATTAGAGTTATTTTATGGCTACTATGCCATGGGATTGCAATCTCTGCCTTTCACTTAGACCATTTATACTTAATGTGATTATTGGTATGGTTCAACTATCATTTACTATGCTGCTATTTGTTTTCTTAAACCTTCTTTCTTTTTTCTTATTCTGTTCCTTTTTATCTTATTTTATGCTGAATATTATATTACCTTTAAAAATGATTCCTGTGAATTATTTTCTCAGTGATTGTTCCATGATTAGAATATGGTTTAGGTTAACACAACCTATTTCATATTGAAACTAAATCAATTATGCTAAAATATAGAATATGGCCACTGTGCTCTGTGTCCCCCCCCCCATCTTTCCCACTATACCTTCTATACATATATGTATTTAAACATTGCACCAACTTGATTTTAAAAGCATCAGTTTTGCAATATTATTTTGTTTTGAGACCCTGTATCTCATATTGATCTAGGATTCCCAATCTTCCTGCCTCTGTCTTCTGAGTGCTAACATTACGATGGATGCCAACATACATGGTTTTGTGTCTTTTGATATTAAGCTAAAATAATTTCTTTCTCTGAAATCTTGTTTGAAATAATTTGCATCAGTATTTTCCCAACTGTGATTTTACTTTAGAGGCTGAATCACCTTGACCATGGGAACTGCTCTGCTGAGTCGGTCTTCTGACTACAACTTCAAGTGGTCCATATTTAAAGCCTCCTTTTAAATGACATAGTGTCTTTTTTGGTTCCATAACTGAAGTCCCCTGTACCCATATCTGAATCACTCTAATACTAGACCACTCACTAGTAAGACAACTCCAGTATTTACCTCTGGGGACCTGATGACCTAAGTGATTACTATTAAGAAAGGCATTCATGTGAAAATATTGTTGCTTTTGATTAGGACAGAAGTGAAGCAAAGGCAAAGGCCCCTTCCATGGTTGCTTTCTCAGCCACTGCTACTTCCTCCATCACTTTCCTATATCACAGCTTTCCCCCAGTTTGCTTTGTAGTCATTTCATTAGTTTTAACCGGGAGTTCTACCTCCCAAATAGTCCATGTGCCATCTTCTCACCACCCTAGAATGAAATGCTGGCTCTATGGAAGCTGCAACCCATCCTCACCTGGGTTATAGATACTTTCCTATGGGTGATCGCCATGCCCAGTATTCCTGTCCTCAGTCAAAGAACCTCTGCATGGGTCATGAACAGTGCTAGCTGTCCCTATTTGACCTGTGGGAACTTAGCTTTGTTAAACCACTCTCACCTATGAGCTGCTCCAGGCCAGACCATGTCTCTCTGTATGATTGTGAGCTGCTTGCTTACGTCTTCCATTTTACTCCAGTCAAACCAGAAAGAAAGTCTAACTCCTTGCTTCTGTCTCATGCCTTCATTTTTCTTCTTTTCTCCTCCTTGACCATCTTTTCTGCAAACTGACAGCTACCTCTTAGGCCCTCAAAAGATATAAGGACATCTCAGTGTTTCAAGTCTTTATTTTAGAGGAAAAGTCTTTGAGGATGTAATTGAAATAATGATCTTGAGATAAGATTACTCAAGTAAGCCTAAATTGAATGGCAAAGACCCATGATATATCAAAGCACCGTGGCAAGGTAGTCACAGACATTAGAGGGATACAGTCATGAGAAGTGCGCAGAAGCTTAGAAGAGCCTTAGGAGGGAGTCTGCTCTGCTGACACCTTAATTTTCCACTTCTTAACCTCCAGAACTATGAGAATAAGCACCTACCATTTAAGCCACAGGTTACCGCACCAGCATATTTATGAGAGCTCTAGCAATAACAGCTGACTACCTCCCCATTAAGTTCAGTCATCAGATTAAATCAAAGCTTCAGGGGTTTTTTTCCCCCTTGAGCATTATACATTTCAAATTCTGTCTGCTTTCCCAATGCCTTCCTCATTCCTACTGCATTGCCAGGATCCTAACCACTACACAGAAACACCGGGTTATACAAATCCCACTTTATCTTATATTATGACTACAAAATTACATAGAAGACAATAAGGAGAATAAGCAAGGGATGGAAGCAGAGTAGTGAAGAAAACACATAGTTGTTACAGATGTCTCAGCAATGGCAGCATTGTGATTCAGCGTCTGTATGGGAGACACCCAGGTTTGTCTCTGTCTGTTGTGACTGGTTTCTTCAGCTTATGGAAATTTATAAGTTACTTCTCTGAACAGCTGTGCTAGATCAAGACATGTCCTGCTTTCCTAGGGAGCTCAGTTCACACTGATTTGATTAACTGGGTTCCTGCAGGTTCTCTTCCAGCTATTGGAGAGGCCAAATAGTGAAGAGTGCCATTAAATCTTTGTTACCAAAATTATTTTAATGCTCCATATTTACTGCCGTCCTCAATGGATCGGACCATTCCTTGCCTGTGCTGCTGGCAGGACTCTCTATCAGATCTATGAAGAATCAAATGAGTAGTCATGTGGCTTATGGAGTTATTTCTCATGTCAGTTAACAAAGCTCAGTGGCTGTATTCTGGAAAATTTATACCTGGAGGTTTGTTTGTTAAAAGGTAAACTGAGTCTGCCTAGTGCTGTTTACCCCAAATGCTATGAAGCAAACAAAGTCACCGTTCTTCCCCACAGGGTATGTGTGCCCACTGGCTCGCCTTTATTTCTCGAACCATTTCTTGTTTTTTGGGCATCAGTTTTTCTGTTCCATAATACAACAGTAATATGTGCTCACAGCAGAACATCATTTATGAGAAAAATAAAAGAAACAAAAATTACCTATAATCCTACCACCTATGGGTAACTACTGGTAACATTTTTGCTTCTTTCAAAAATAAGCTCCTAATATATATATATATATATATATATATATATATATATATATATGGGGCTAAATGGATCTATGTTTACAGTTAGTGTGCTTTACTGATGTGCTGATTGTTTCTTCTTATCCTTTTTGTTGTTGTTGTTGTTGTTCTTGAAGTCTATTTTTTTCAGTAGTGATAAAATCATTAAGAATTCTTTTATTTATTTTAAATATTTATTTTAAGAATGCTCACTAAGCATGGGGATCTGCCCATGCTTAGCGAGCATTATTAGAGCATCCTGCTTCTAATAGAAACATAATTTCTTCACCAGGTTGTATCTTATGGCCAACCAACTCCTATCATCTCCCACTGCTCTTCTGCCTCAAACCACCTACACATTGTTTCCAGTCTTATTTGCCTAAAATTCAGCTTACACTCCCAACCTCACCAAAAGCCCTGAAGAACCTTTCTCTGTACTCACATGTATGCTCTGAGACAGAAGTTGTAGTCTTCCTTTTATTCCAGACTGTCCTGTGCTGACACTTGTTGTATATAGACTTTGTTTTGCACTATGTACTATAGAAATCCTCTTTCCAACAATGCTGCATTAACAAGTCATTGCACACTTCCCAACAAGAGACTCAACATCCCCATGGAAGGCATTTTCTCTCTGGCATCACCTCAATTGTTCTCTCTCTCTCTCTCTCTCTCTCTCTCTCTCTCTCTCTCTCTCTCTCTCTCTCTCTTTCTCTGCCTAGTTCTTTTCTGTCCTCACTGACCAAAGAGTTCTCTGATACCATTGTGGTTTAATGCCCCAGCCTACATGGGTCTCTTCTTTTTCCTCTAAAGAACATAGCAGCTGCATTTGTTCTGATTCACGCTGGCCAGCTGGCCTGCGTACTCCCAGCTAGGAAGCCACATATGGGGATGCTGAATCTTCCACCTTTTTGCCTCATCAGCACATAGAACTAGTCAGCTGAGTAGCAAATAATAATAATCACTGATGGCAATAACAAGTAGAAAAGATAATATATGAAGCATGAGTTTCAACTAACTCAGACCCCAGGGAGCTTCCAGAGTCTGCGCCACCAAGGACATACACAGGCTGGTCCGAGGCCCCTGGCACATATGTAGCAGAGGTCTGCCTAGTATGGGCTCAGTAGGAAGAAGATGTGCTTAGTCCTCCAGAGACTTGAGCCCTAGAGAAGGGGGAGACCTGGCAGGGGCACCCTCTCAGAGGCAAGGGGGAGAAGGAATGGGATGAGAAACTGTGGAAGGGGTCACTGAGGAGAGGTAAAGACTGGAATGTAAATAAATAATTTAAATTAAAATAAAAGAAATTTGAAGAGAAAAAAAAAGATAAGAACAAATAAAACTGATAAAAACCTTGAAAGATGCTCAGCTGTGTCCAACAATAACAGAAATATTAATAATAACCACAATCTTCTGTGTGAAAACAGAAAACACCAAACTAAGAAATATTGACCAGGATGATTTTAAGCCTCCTTAACGAATGGTATTCCTCCTTTCTTCCTATGTCTATCTCACTCAGTGCTCTGACTAAGATTTATGTAAACTTGAGAGAATTTATCTACATATTCCAAAGTTTCCTGTAAAAATGTGTCATAATTATATGATAGAAAAATAACTTTAAAGGTTTTACTTCATTTTGCTTACAAAAAGTAGTATATATGCATTGTGGTAAACCTCAGAGAATATGATACTTGATTGAACATAAATGAAAGGTTGTTTTCTCTTTAAGGTAGGAACTTGTTTTTAATGTAACTCTATAATGGTCCATTAGGTTGTTCAACATGAGTTTGGATATCTGGGTGGTAATTCAGTCTCAGAAGGAAACAAGTTTTATAATAGTGGGTGAGTTATTTGTTTCCTTTTCTTCAGGTTTGTTGCAGTATAGTGAACAAATTAATAAATGTATGTATTATATATATATATATATATATATATATATATATATATTACTGATTTGATATATGTACATACTAAGATATACATATCATCACTGTGGCCATGCTAATCAGCATAGCTATCACCTCAGATAGGTCTATCCATTCTTCCTTCCTTTCTTCCTTCCTTCTTTACCTTTTTCTCTTTTTCCTCCCATCCCTCTACTTCTTCCTATTGGAAGCTGGGGCACATAACTTTTCTCTTCCACATCTTTATGAGCTTGGCTGATTTTACATCCACATGAAAACGAGATCCTAGTATGTGTCTTTCTGCATCTTGCTTATTTAATTGAGCGTAAAGCTCTCTGGTTTTACCCATATTCTTGCAAATATTAGTATTTCAGACTTGAAGATATTTCAGGGCATGTATTCCATAGCTTCTTTACCTCTCGATCCGTTCATGAACACTTAGGTTGCTTATGTATCTTGACTTTTGTCAATAATGCTGCAATGACTATGGACATGCATGGAGCTCTCCAAAATTTTGACGTAATTCTTTGGCTATTAATTCAACAACAGAGTGCGTTGAGTTAATTATATACACACACATGCGAAAGGAAGAGAAAGAAAAAAGAAAGGAAAGAAAGAAAAAGAAGGAATGAAAGGAAGGAAGGAAGGAAAGAAAGGAAAAAAGAGGAAGGAAGAAAACAATGGACATGAGTCAAGAAAAGGGATAAGCTAATTGTTTTTCTAGTTTTGTCATTGATATTTTCCTGTCTTTTTTTTTTTTTTTTTTTAATAGCAACCCTTCTGGGTCTGAGGTGAGAGAGAAGGCTTAAGCAGCTGTGTACTCAGGATGACTTTTATTTTAAACGTAGTGAGAGACTAAATAGGTCTCTGGCATTAACCTTTCTCAGTCTGCTAAAGGAGCGAAATCAAATAAAAAAAAAATCCCATAAAATCTTGAATCTTCTTGTTTTATGAGAATTCCGTTTCAAAAAATGAATAGAATAAAAACAGATAAAAAGCAGACTCTTTACAAAATATATTACTATTATGAGATTAAAAAGATGTGCGTAATAATAGCTTTTCTTGCTCTATGCAGATGAACAAACTTAAATTGAACCAGTGATTTTTGTCTCAGTAACATTTCGGAGGTTGAATTTTTTTTTTTCAGCTTCATCTTGTAAAAATGGCTTTCTGTGGGAGGTTCCTCGGGAATCCAATTCATTGTAGGTTTTTAAAGATATAACTGCATATCATGTACTTCAGATAGTTATCATTTTACATGTATAAGTAGACTTCAGGATCAAATCTAGAGTCAATCACATGCTGGCCAATATTCTTTTTCATTACAGCTTTGCAAGATGGATTAAGAATGTTCATGTAATCACCTAAACAACACTTAATTTTCAGCTGATTGAAATGACTAACAAAAGCTTATTTTTTCTTTCCTCTGAGCTAAGATAATAGGCATGGAAGCTTTTACCCCAGTGCCTAGAACACAATAGATACCCAGCATTTTCTTTTTCCATTCAGCTTGGAATATTTCACATATAAGTTGCCATAGGATAAAGGTTTACAATGTCCTATCTTAAAAATTATAGTTTATCAATTCTCTAAGGATTTTTTTCCTTTTTGAAATTGTTAACTTTACATGCTTCGGGCCAGGCTGTTGAGATGTTATGGTCACCATTGCTCACAGATGTGCATCAGAACACTTTGAGAGTTAGCTCCAATAACTAGTGAGGAGAGACAACAGCTGGGTGTGCTTTAAAACAGTGTTGCTTCCAAAACACAAGTATGATAGAAAAAAGGTGTGGATACTGATAACTCTGAGCATTAGATCAGAAACTTGAAGTCTAAATGTGAACACATTTTAGAATAGTGTTATAAACAATTTATTTCTTTTATATTTTTATTTTAAGTTCACAAAATGATGATTTTGTGAAGAGGGAGTCTAAAACTAAAAACACTTTTAATTACTTGAAAATTAACCATATGCTTCATGGCATAATTAATTAAGCACTTTGTTGTACATGAAATAGCAATGTGCCATTTGGTTGATTTTATTGTGGATTATCTTATATATAATAGCTCTATTTTTGAAAAAAATTTTGCTGTGAATTAAACTTCTCAAGAAAATCTTTTAACAAAAGACACAGCACATATTTCAGATTGTCTGATGCTAATATAACCAACAGTAGAAACTAATGGCAATGGATAATTATTTGGAAGAAAAGTAACATTCATAAAGGCAGGCAGACTACAAGGTCTGGTTTTCTCTTATTTCTGTTTTCCTAAAAACTATGAGAAATCACTTACCATGAAATGGCAGAACAAAACCAACTGCATTGTGAATTTCCGATTTCACCACAACTCTTTCTATATAATTACTAGAGTACCATGTTTCCTGTGTGAACATTTACGAAAAATATTAGAATTTTTGGCTCATATATTTCAGAATATTCTGGATTCAGGAAATAATTGCCAGCTGCTATGGATGTAGTTTACGTGTTCATTGCCAGCTGGAGAATGTAGTACAGCAACAGAATACTTAGGTCTCATGTTCAAGCCCTTGCTCTGCTTCCCAGGACTAGAGCTAGGTCCATCCTTGGGTTCACTGGGCTTTGTTTCTGGGATAGAGTCTGGTGTGTGAGAATGAATTTGCTCTGAGTGTCTACTGGGTTCTTTGTAAGTCTGTTCTTCTAGGAAAGCTGAAGAGTAGACACCTACAAGTTTCTTCTCATCAGAAAAAAGCCATCTGTATGTCTAATCTCTGATTTATTTGCCATTGTAAAGGCTGTGGTGATATACATATGGGATCATGATCATTCTTGTGGCAGGTTAAAATTATGAGAATATAATAAGCAATAAATTACAGGCACAGGAAGCATCTTGCCATCTGTACGTGTGCATGTTTAAAATGCTTCTGATATTAGCAGATTCTTTTCTGTGTTGGATAACTCTCAATTTTGCCTAGCTGCATGATTGAATGTTTCCTGGCTCCTGCTGGCTGTGCTTTCAAATGGAATATAAACCATAAGTTGTAATTGAAACCAATTTTTTAAAAAACTTGGTTCTGACTTCACTGGCACAAAATTGAATCAACCAAAAATTTTCTGGGTAATTGGGAAAATTTTTACAGCAATAGGATAAGAATAAACAGTCACGAAGTATTTTTTTTTAAGTTGATATTTAGATTTTCTAAATTGATTTTATGTCTAGCACTCATGATGGTAATTGGATTTCTTTTTAAGCTGTGTTGAAAGGAGAGTGTATGTGAAGTCCTTCTGAAGTGAGGGGCAATATGCATAGCAGTTAAGAACCAAACATCCAGAGGAAGGCTTCCTCAGTTACATCCCGACTCTGCCGGAGTCATCTTGAATGTGTTTACCTTCTTGGCATCTCATGCTTCCTCAATCAGAGAATGCAGCACATACTGGACAGCTCCTCTGGAGAGCCACACTCTTATGTCACCATGTCTCTGTGAGGAAACCAAGGTTCCAAGAATGTAAGCATCCTGTACAGTAGCAAAGGAAAGGGAAGAAGTCAAGGAAGAAGGAGCTTCATGCTAAGCTGTAACTCTGTTGCAACACATCTGTTATCAAGTCTCGCCCAGCCCCTGGGGTCTGAGATGACCATGAAAACAAAAAGCCCTGGGATACAAACATTTTACATCCTGTCATCTGCATTTAAATAGCAGTGTCACCAGACCCAATATGGCTGATACTAACGCTAAAACTCTACTAGGTAATTAAATAGGAATCCACTGAGATCTTGGCCAAACTAAAGAGTATGCAATAATTTGGTTTTGTGATATATGACTTTAGGGATATAGTCATGACATCTACAGACTGTCATGACTATACATCTACACAAACACAAAAAGGTCTTCAAAATAAAGATATGAGCGCACGCACACACACATACACACATAGACACACACATATACACACACCCCACACCCCTGCAAATGCTTTAGCTGAGGGAAAGGAATGAGGGAAAGCTGCAGCTTACTCCTAAATTACAGGTGAGGTGACACTTTATCAGTACATGTGGGCTTTGTCTGCTGCTGTGGTGTTCTCTCCATCACTTCCCATCTGTAGATCGTTGTCTATCTTTTGGGTTTTATGACAGAGTTGTGCTGTGTCACTCAGGCTGGGCTGGAACTCACCATCCTCCTATAGAACATTCATAACAGCTTGGGATGTGTAGAGTATATCTAAAGATATTCCTCATGACTAATAACCTTTAGACTAATGACCTTTAGGAGCTTATATGTTAGTATGCTCCAATAGTTTTTTTATGAACAATATTATAGATATAAATTATATTTTCTGCCTGTACACAACAATGTACTAGAAGTTGAATAGCTACAAGAGAAAAAAAATATTTTCTCTTAGTTCTACAGACTGAAAAATCTGAGATCAAAGTAGCAAGCTTGAGCTCTTCTGAGGACTCTGCCCTGGGCTGGTAGATGGCCCTCTGCTCTGTGTCTTCACATGTCTGGCCCTGGTCCTTATTATAAGGACATGTGTCATATTAGGTTAGGGCTCATACTTATGGCCTCATTAAACTTGTTATGTCTTTAAAGACTGTCTCCAAATACAGTCACATTCTGAGACACTGGGGAGAGACCAAGACCTTAATACATGAAGTTTTGGATGAGATAATCTAGCCTATAACTATAACTAAACTATAACTATATATAGCACTATAGTTATATACATACACACATATATGTGTGTGTATGTATGTGTGTGTTATATATGTATACATTTGTGTGTCTATGTAAATCTATGTGCACATTTGTATGTCTATTTAAGCCTGAAATTCTCATAGTGAGAACTCCTCTAAGTCCTGTTGTGTGACAGTGTAGAGACACTTGTTCCAAGTCTAATTTCCCCAGCTTCATTAGCATGTGGCCTGTTAGCAAACTTATTAGGAATGGGCACGCTACAGCCAACTCTTATCTGATTTCCAGGCTCCCGAGATTGACTGTTCAATCGCCTTCCCTTACTGCTGGGAAGGGTGAAGATATCTGGGGAAGCTATAGGGTTGCCTGTCAGAATGCCTGTGTGCTGTCAGAGATGAAAGGCTCACTGTGGTCAGCAAGAAAGAAGCCTGCACTGTGAGCATCCTCTGGCCTCAGATCTTTTGCTTCTCTGTGAGGCACGTCCCAAAGGCTGGGACACTGGATCACACTGGAGAGGAGCAGAGGAAAATGTGGGGCTACCATTCACTTCTTTTCAGTACACTGCCTGAGCTTCAAAGTGAATGCGCAGGATTTTCTTTGGTGGTTGTTTTTAAAGAATGGAGTTTATCCAGGAAAAGGCATCTCCCCATCCAACCTACCTTCCTCTCTCCCTCCTCTTTATTTCCTTATCACCCCTCAATTATTTATAGACTGAGTACCTGCCATAGACCAAGCAAGGGCTCTGTGTGGTCCTGTTGGGGGTCAGAAATGCTCTGCCTTGTATGTCTTATTCAGACTACCTTTTCCCTGATCTAGGCTAGGCTGTGCTTTTTGGCATTTCTCTGCTAGTCCTTTAACAAAGCTAAATGCCACAGTGATTAACATGTCCAGGCCTCTTCCCCCCTCAAAGTTCTTAGTCCTTCCTTTAAAGCTGGCAGCACTCTCAGCTGAACCCCTGCCCACCTCCCCTCCCCCACAGCCAGTGGCCAAATTGAAGTCCCTGGTTCCTGACCCCTCAGGTCTGAAGGGCATCACCTCACCCCATTGCTCCCAGCCTGCTTTTTTTTTTTTTTTTTCTCCTTTTCTAAAAGCTATTTCTTTTGATTCCTCCCACTTCTTCCTCTTCTCATTTTGACTGCTTTCCCAATTCACGTTGATCATCTCCGATGAGCTGGCTTAGTGTGCAAAAATAAAGGTGCCTATGATCTGCTTCCTCTCTGCCCACTGTTTATTATGAAGATTAAAGAAAGGTGTGTCCCAGTATTCCTGCCTGGGAAAAAAGAAGAGATGCCCCCTTAACCCTTTCACCCTCACCCATCCTAAATATCCTCTTTTAATTAGCATATTGATTTTCTAAGGGAAAGAGTGAAAAAATGTGGAGGGTCAAGGATGCAATAAGGTTCGAAGATGCTAAGCCTGATGTCTTGAGTGAATCTCAACACAAGCACAGAGTCTCCTTGAGGATCTTCATTTCTACAACTTCATCTGCTTGGGCAGAAGTGGCCAGACCAGCTGTTTGATTTATTAATTTATACAGGCAGCGTATGTCATCCCTGAACATGCTTCCCTGTACTCCTGATAATCAAATCAGACCCATTGTACTGCCACCAGGGAGTCTCATACCTCTAGAAGGGCTGCCTGAGTCTTCATGTGCTTCCTGAAACTCTGGATATTGTCATGTGTCCCAAGAGCAGAGTCAGATACTAAGAGCAACTCCACTGAAGTGTGGGTAATGGATCAAAATGAAGAATGTTCTCCAGGCTCCTGAATTTTATTTCTTCTTCATTCTGGTGTGCTTAGCATGGGTACCACTCCCGTGGACATGTAGAGTGTGCTTTTCAACAAAGTTAGTCTCTGAAGACAGAATGCCTTGTCCTTCCCACACAGATTACCTGTTCCTTGGCAACTGAGTCAGAACTTTCTAAATTTCCCTCCATATTGATCTCTATTGCCAAGAACAGAGATGGGTTCACAAATAGCGTTTGTTGTTTCTCCTTCCTTGACAATGTGGTCTGTTAGGAATCACTTTTAGAGAGAAGCTTTTGGAGAAAATGATCCACAGGAGGCGTTATTTCTCACATATTTCAAATGGAGAGATAAATTATCAACTAATTAATAGTTTGGTCTGACCACGTTTCTTGCTCTGAATGGAACATCCAGCCAGCAAGATAATGCATTTCATGTGAGTTCAAGCTCAGCTCACAGAACTTCTTGCTGCCCGTGGCCATGACAGTATATATGGATCCTGCTACTATGCTGAACCTTCTGGGCAATGATGCTGACCAGCTTCTCCTCCATTGCACCTGTCCCCTCCAGTGTGGGTCTCTACTGTGGTATTCTAAATAAATTTGCAGTAAGTTAGCAGACCCCACTCCATGTAGACTGCACTGTGGCTTTTCAAGAAACTTCTAACTTATCTGCATAAGAAATAACATGCAGAGGGAATATGAACCCTGACAAGGCTAAGATCTGAATTCCAAGCTGTGTTCTAGCAAGTCAGAAGAGTATTCGCGTGTTAATCAGTAGCATGCTGTTCTAGGAGCACCCCCTCAATCTTCCTCCATCTCAACTCTTGTGCTGCAGCAAGATTTGGTGGCATCTAGGCAGAGCCCCCTGACGGGAACAGCCTTCCCAGTTCTGTTCCAGTAAGGAGTGGTCACAATGATCTTTCCTTCCCACTGCACACAAAGACAAGGCGCTCCTTAAAGGGACCTCCTAGCTCTTTTATGCAGTCGCCAACCAAGTAAGTGCTGGCTCAGGAGACCCAGCTTTTGCCCCGAGGATGAGTGGGGAGGGGTCTTGAGAAGCCTCCACCTCCGCATCCTCCGAAGCACGGGAGGGAGGTAGTTGACAGGCAGAGTGGATGGAGACCACGGGTCCGCGGGGCTCTGCTTGCTGTTAGCTGCTTCTTGGGATGCTCCTCTCCAGTTGAGCCTCCTGCCTGTGATCCAGAGGGTGCTGGCAGCGCATCTTGCGGTATGCCTGCGTTGCTTTGAGCCAGCGCCCAGAAACCAGCCCTCTGCATTCAGGCACCTCGGACTGGCTCCAGGCAGGGCTGTGTGCAGTCACCATGAATGCTCAGCTCTAGGCTTCTGCACCAGCCTCCTGACCACATGGATCTGGCTGTTTAATCGGCTGAGATCACAGCCTGGGAAGATCGGGAGGCTGATACGCGCTCCAGCTGCTGAGACAACTTCCAGCTTGGCTGTTTACTTCTTTGGGTCCCAGGGACTCTGTCCTACACTTCAGCATCTCCTGCCACTGTGTGGGTTCTGAAGTCAGCTGCTGGGACTCCTCTGAAGGCATCCAGGAAGGGGGGTAAGAGGGGCTAAAAGACAGCCGAAATCCCCCACAACTGCTCACCCTCTGCCGACCGCCTGTGCTGTGGGGTTCTGAGAGGACCTTGCGCTGTCCTGGGAAGCAATGCAAGTCTCCATAGCCTGCACAGAGCACAATTTGAAGAGTCGAAATGGTGAGGACCGACTTCTGAGCAAGCAGAGCTCCACCGCCCCCAATGTGGTGAACGCAGCCCGGGCCAAATTCCGCACTGTCGCTATCATCGCTCGCAGCCTGGGGACCTTCACCCCTCAGCATCACATTTCTCTCAAAGAGTCCACCGCAAAGCAGACTGGCATGAAATATAGGTATGAGATCCCTCTGCCCGGGGTTTCTGTGTTCTTTGAAGGCTCAGTTAAGGCAGTTAGTTCTTCGTGTTTGAAGTGACTTAACTCAGCGCTGGTTTGCTTAATTTAGAACTCTCAGGTGTTTGCTTTTTAAATTAGCCTTTTGTGGGGGGGAGAGGTGAAAAAGCCCAAGTTGCTGGTGCATGCATGTGTGCGATTTTTAAGATGTGGCCCATTTTGTATATTCTAAGTGTCATGAACACCTTAGGACCTTAATGAATTCCAGACAGCAGAGAAAACACACGTAAGAGCTAGAAACTCTTTTCTACGAGGACAGTTTGTCAAGAGCAGAAGTGTTTGTCCTGCAGATTCTACGCTTATGCTTTTCAAAACAGTTTCCCATCCCACACTGCACTCTTGCCTTTGAGAGACCAAGGCAACGTGCTAAGCCCAGCTTTTAAGGAAGGTTTGTGGCAGCAAGAAACACCTACAATGGTAAATTATAGGGTGAGCACTGCTGTATTTAAATCTAAATGAATGAAGTGTAGATGTTGGTAAAGACGGCATCATCTTTTCAGTGCCCACGGCTGTTGTGTTCCTGTTCCCTGTATCACAAGGAATTCATTGTTTTCATAGATAGAACTCTTCCTGTAGTAAGAACAGTTCACCACTCCATAATGCGATCCCTTTCCACTTCATTGTGTTTGCTCTGCACCAGCACTCTGGATACGGGCTCTATAATTCCGCTGCACTTCTCTTAAGTGTTTAGGATCCAAAGGAGATCAGCAGCCGACACATCCTCCGAGGTCCTTGGCTATTCTCATTTGCAGGTGTAACTGTTCATTCTTTTCTTTTTTGCTCTCCCTCATTTGCTAGAGACCAGATTTTAGGATAAGATGGACTCAGGAAAATTAAAATACTGTGTGTTTAAGACTGTGTTGCCTTGTGAAGTGAGCATTCAAACTTCTCTATAGAAGTTGGCCTTGGTGAAAGTTTATCTGCAGAGTTAAGGGAAGCCTTCCACTGCAACAGCAAGTCTTGTTCTGATGTATTCAAGCCACTGAGGAAGAAAACCTGTGAACGGAGTTGGAGGAAGCCAGCCATAGCAGTAGCTCTGGGCCACAACTGCAGCGTGAGGACAAGCCACCAAATAAACCCCTTGATTGTGGATCACTCCCATGAAGTGTCAGCATTGTAAGCCCTCTACTTTCCTGATGGACAGGGAATCCCATACAATGACTTCTCCAAGTGAGACCCCCGTCTCTAATCCTCTGGCAGTTTCAGTGCAGCTGTTGTAGCCTCCTCCTGTGGATGGAGAGTGCTGTTGAGCCAATAGCTAAGCTGCTGCAGGAGATAAGCTGTTGCCTCCAGGACGGAGTCCAAGAGCAAGGCACACTAGGGGGAGGTGACTCAAATTTGGGACCTGCAGAATTTGGCAGAACAATAAACAGTTTTCCCATAAGGCAGAAGGTAAAAAGTCATGCCCCTACTTTCTGTGGTCACAACTTCTTCATTGTATTGCAGAGGTTTGTCATGGAACACTTTTGTCGTAGTGGGCTTTTGCTGTCAGGGGCTCTCGGTTAAGGTTTCCTGTCAACACAGTTGAACTTGGATTGAACTGTAACTGTCTCATTCCCCAGAAGGTCAGTGTGGGGAGCACTCATTTGGATGTCCCTCCTTCCTTCCAGCTAAGCACAGCTCTTCACTGACAGTTGTCTGAGTTCTTCAGCACCCTTGAGTCTGTAGTAACTAAACAAAATGGCTCTTTTCCACTCTTCTCATCCAGAACCACTCCAGCTAGGACAGGTGCTTCATGTGTGTGTGAATGCAGCTTCCTTCTTTTAAATTCTACTCAGACTGATATGTATGAGACAGATTATGAGATACTACATATGATAATAATTATGAGATATACATGCCAAGCTTTCTTAGGTTATAGAGGAGTTGGGAGATTACTATGTGCTTGCCCAAAATAGTGGGAATATTTTTGTTGCCAGAATTTTGTTTTTGTTACATTGTTTCATCTAGGATATAATGTGAGTGCATGGAATGATTGTTAAGAATAAATAGTAAATGATTTTGTGCAACAAGGAAGGTGATTATCTTGTCTACATAATCTGGGGAGTGACTGGTGAGACGAACAAGAACAGTAAGGTACTGATTGCTTATGATCAGAATGTTCTTACTCTTGAAGATGGTTTCCACATTGGGGCTTTTAGGAATAATCATGAAGTCCTGGGGGAAGGGAGGAATCCAGAAATCTTGTTCACCATTTCCTTCAGAACCTGAAGTGTCTACTAAACAAAAATTGCCATTGGAATGTTGTGGAGTGAAACAGTATTCATTTAGTCAGTGATAATTCATTGCACACCTTCTCGACACCAGAACTGGATACTCAGATGCAGAAGCCAACAAGGCTTAGGAACTAGCTTCAAGTTGTGAAAAGGCACCATAATCAGCAAGTAGTTACTCAAATTTTCTGTTGCGATGCACTCTTGTAGGACTATGCACTAAGGTGATATTCCTGTCTATTTGAGGCTACCAACTGTGTTTTTGTCTATATGGAGTGATTTCATCTTGGCCATGTAACTGCCCAGATCTCCTACTCGCTGTGCAGAGCCACCCTTTCAGGTTCAGCCTTGCTGTAAGGGGCCAGTACTTTCTGACAGTTGAGGACCTGTTTTTAACCTTGAGAAATAAATGACCTTTCTGCTTCTATAGTGATTGTGACATTTAAGTCTCAGTTCTTTAAGGCTAAGAATACCAACCATAGGTCAACACCTCACAAAACCAGTAACTAAGAAACAATTAATATATTTGTACAAGATTTTAAATTTTTAAAATGTAATTATAGTAACACCATAACTGTGTATGAATCTTACATCAAACTGGCTAGTTTTTTCAAGGCTTTCATGGAAAAAAAAATCTACACGATTGTGCTGCTGTTCAAATGTTGCTGTTAGCGGAGTAACAAGATTCTTCCTTACATTTACTCTGGGGCTGTCTGTATCTAGGACAGTCCTGTGCTCTGGTAATGCACAACAGTTACTTGGTTTTAGTTTTTCCTGTGGAAATTCTGCAAGCGTCTATGATAGATCTCCAAGTGGCAGATGTACCTGTGTATATGAGCCTTTCAACCCACACAGAGCTAATCAGTCAGAGATTAAGCCAGGTTTCCTCACTAACTTTTTTTTCCTGTTTGTTGGGGAGTTGTTCTGTTTTAAGGGAACTTTTTAGACTATCACAGCTGCTAATGGTTTGGAGCTTCTGTTATTATATGACAACATATTTGTATTTATCAAACCCCTCTTCCTGTTTTGAAATTATTGCTTTAGTTCTATAATAATTTAAATATCAATAGACTCAATTTTATTAAGAAAATCTGAGCCATAACAATATGACTTTCCACTATATAGTTACATAAACATGTTTTGCAGTTAGTGTGCGTGAAGCTGAAGATAGGCTTTGCAATCTTTTAAAGTTTTCTTTGCAAAAGCAACATTTCACACCTGAAAAATAATCTTTAAATTCCATTAAAAACTTCTAATTTTTCTGTTTGTAGCTAGCTGCATTTTACCGTTAAACTTTTAAAAATAATTATAGATGCTCAGGATTGTTTTTAAGTGTACAGACAATTTCCATGGCCCATTAAATTTCCAGTGGTAGCATAATGATACAGTGGTTTCAAAATTTGAAAACTGATTTGTAAAACAGAATTGCTTCCAGTTTCACCAGCCATGCATGTGTTCATTTCATTGTGTCTATGTGGTTTCACCCACAGTGTGGAATCAGTGTTTCCAGAGTTACAAGGCCTCTCCCTGCTATTGCTTTAAGCCCATCACTTTCTCTGGTGACTAATGCTCAGGAGTCACCAACCTACTATCCATCTCTGTACTCTCATTCTTGTAAGACTATTATTATATTATTGGAAACGGACAGAATGTCGTCTTTTTTACAAATGGCCTTTTCTCTCCTCAGAGGACTTTTTTCAAAGAAGTAGGGAGAGAGAATCTTGTAGCCACAAAGGGGGTCACATTGTGGTATCACGGGGATGGAGAGTAAGACATCAAGACATAGGGTGGCCATGAGCAATGGAGGGCCCACCAAGGAGTTTGAACAGTGTCTGCTCACGGTTCAATTAGGCAGCAATTAAACTGGCAGCTCTCCCAAGATCTAGGAATTTAGATCTTAAATAAAAAGAATGTGCATTGAATTTCATAGCACTCTTTATCTTAGCAAAATCAAAACTGCACAGAAAAGGCACAGCCCCTGTCCCAGATGCTGCTTCTGTGCCGCTCCTTAGAGTCACATCTCTCAAGCACACGTTGCAGCCATCGCCCGCTACCTCCCACAAATAGTGGGTGGATTTTGAATCAAAGAAATTCAGAGAAAAGATCAATCTTATCAACTGATTGCATAAAAGGCACTCTCTGTGTGTGTGTGTGTGTGTGTGTGTGTGTGTGTGTGTGTGTGTGTGTGTGGTGGATTCATGGATTCATGTGGGGAAAGTGAGAGAAAAGGGTGAGCTGAAAAGATGCAGGAAAAGAGCCAGATCTGTAGTTGTGCTTCATATGAAAATATTTGAGCTTAGTCCAGAGAAGGGAGTAGCCTGGTTATTTAAAACGCCAAATTTTTAATTAGGAAAAAAATGTGGTGAATGCCATTATGATTTGCACTGACACCCTTGGGTGTGGGCTTTCCTCTCTGCCTCAAAGCCAAATGGTGAGAATGGGGAGGTGGAGAAACCTTCCTAAAAAGTAGTGGCTGAGTCAATCTCACGGAGTTTATTCCACCTCTGCAAGGCAGCAGCCAGAAGTCTGGCATCCATGGGATGGTGAGAAAATTGTAGGAGGGAAGGGGGCCCCCAGATATTGTCAGGCAAATGTCCGAGTTCCATGGCTCTGTAAGTATAGGGTGGGCGTGTGCAGGTATGTATACATGTGCTGTTGCCCAGGCCTGAGCACTTGTGTATGTGCAGGAACTAATCTACAAAGGCTGAAGAACCATCTCATTCCCTGGGTTGCTCCTCATGAAGTCTTTAACCTCTAGTTCACTCAATGATTCTCCTTGGAAGCATCATCATGTTAGAGAGGTTCTTCTCTTTTTCATTTCTGCAAACTTTTCAACTTATGAGAATTGGATAAATGTTCTGAGAAGAGAAAAGGATCCTATCAAATTCAAAAGAAAAATCAAATTCCCAAGATTCACTTTGATTTTTCAAACTTACTTCATCAAACTGATGGCCTTTCTTTGGTAGATTCAGAAGTGGGTAGTATGAGATTTGGGGCAAAGAAATTATGGCCAAAATAGGGGAATCTTGACTTTGAGTATGTCTCAAAATTACTGTTAAGTAAAAAAAAGTGCCTTTATGAGAATAATAGAGTTCATAAACATTGGTTCACAAGTATCCATTCAGAATTTCAAAGCTGGGTCATCAAGACATAGTGCAAGCCTAACAATTGGCTTCACCCAGAACCCACAGTAGAGGAAGAGAATTGATTCTTGGAAATATGTCCTCTTACCTCCTCACATTTATAAATAAATACTTTAAAGACTGTCAAAGGCATTGAGACAAATACTAATTAGACATGATAAAAATGGTTTCATATCAGTGGCTAATTATGTTTCATGCTTAAGAAATAGTTTTGTCACCTGTTTAGAATTAGAAATCCTAATTAGAAAATAAAGTATTGAGAGCAATTTATGATGAACCTGAATATACTGCAGATATTTTCAATATTGAAAGCTATTAATATAGATAGCCTGATCACTCTACGTAAATGGTTTGTCACTGGGGCTTGCTGAGGGAATCTCAGATACTAACTTGTGGAGTAACGTTGCTTTATGTAGAACACCATTTTCTCAGGATAACCAGGAAAGGGGATGATCAAGGCCAACCTCAAGCCTCCTGACTCCAAGAACAAAGTCTCTGATGGTCCTTTAGCTTCTATTTTTCACCTTCTGGGTCTTGGCCCATTTTTTTAACATTGAGAAGAAGCAAAGGACCATAAAGCACCACCACATCAACTCTATAAGATTGTATATACTAAACTGAGTCATGAATTAATATCCAGATGATAGTGTAGATATACCATCACAGCATCTAAAAGTACTAACGCCTCAGAAAGAGATCACTAACCCATGGTCAAGTGAACAGACGGGGCCACGAGTCAGTCCTAGGCAGAGATACTCATATAACCACTGGAGACTGACACCTTTCATGTTACTAGAGACAGCTCCACAAACCTTGCCCCTGAAAGTGCGATTTGAAATATATTTAAACATCATCACAGGCTGGTTTTCTGTTCCCCAGATTGGAAACCAAACCAGAAGCCCAGCAGTAATTTTTATTTGTTGGAACTGACAGTTAGGGAGGACTCTGAGAGCACGTGCACAGGCCATCTGGTCCAGCCCTTGTGAGAAATCTGCCCTGCTTTTCCAATTTGCTCCATGCAGCAACTACTTATAAAGGCCTCTGAAGAAATATTGTGTAATCTCCTTTCACGGCAACCATGAAGAGTTTGGCTTGTCTTTCTCAGAATCAGATCATTCATTAATCTCTTAAGTCCTCACTCAGGGTAAAGGAAAGGGTAAGCGTTCTTAGATCTCTTGTCTTTTGTCTGGACCCCACAGTCCAGTCAGGGAGGGAAATGAAGACTAAAAGCTAAGGGTGAGAAAACAAGGGAGGCATGCAACAGTGCACAGAGGACCTGTAAACACTAGGGAGAGGGACTTTTCCATTTGGCCCTTGCTCCTGCTTAGGTGGCCTGTCTGTTCTACTGCTGCACCATCCAAGAATCAGTACGCTTTAAGGTTATACAACAGTCCTTCTGGTAAGTTCCCTCTTTAAGAGCTACACTGGAATCTTCTGTGCCTTTTCTCCATTGAAAGGAAAATGAGCTAGCTGTAATTTCCTGCCTCCCGAGGGTTCCGGCACTTGAAAACCATTACCACAACTCAGCTTACTAGTTTCCGGAATGGTTCTAGCCCTCTCCATTCCTCCTAGAGCTCATTTTATAATTCCCAACTGTGCTAATGTCATTTAAATCCGTCACAGGATGACCACCTCCTCTTTAAACCATTCAATGTTAGGTGCATCTGGACAGCAGATAACAAGATTACTCCATCCAGAAACGTCTCTGAACCTTTGCTTTCATTTCTTGATCAGGATTGTTAATTGAAAGAGGACAAATTGGTATTTTAGCTAATATTTGAAAATGTGGTATGGAACATTCAGAGGCATTCTAACTTTTTAGAAAAGAGGGATCTAATTATGCTACGACAAAACAAAGACTTTATAAAATCATCATTTCTAAAGGTTATTATGGTGCCAATTAAAGAAATAGAGAAATAAAAAAAAGGTATAATACAAAACTTCCAATAACAGCTAAATATTTAGATACAAAAACTAATGGTTTGTAGTATTGTTATTTTATTTTCTCAGGTACTCCATTTTAATTTTTATTTATTTTATATTTTATGTGCATTGGTGTTTTGCCTGCATGTATTTCTACATGAGGGTATCAGATCCCCTGGAACTGGAGTTACAAACAATTGTGAGCTGCCATGTGGGTGCTAGGAATTGAACCCAGGTTCTCTGGAAGAGCAGACAGAGTTCTTAACCATTGAGCCATCTTTCCAGGCCTCTTAGGTACTGGAGCATATTTTAGGCACTTAGATATAAAGACAACCACACATTAATACTGTTAATCAGGAAGAAAAGTTTTCTGTATTGGTCATTAACATCTCTCAGGACTGGGTACCACAAGTGACTCAGCCCTCCATAGTGAGTTGGCATTTATGGGTAGGCCCATGTGATTTCTCAGAACTCACTTATAAGAAAAGCTCCCAAGAAACACATTATAATAAATACCAAGCTCTCACTTGTTTTGAAGATAGTTTCCATTTTAATCTAGGTTTTCATGTTACTGAATTTTTTTTTTTATTTAATATCTGTGGTCTGAGGCCACAACAAACTCATTATAAAAAATCAACAGCAGAAGTAACATGGCTTTAGTGAATGCTGCTTCTCCCACAGCTCAAGACACAAGACACAGTGTTCCTCTGGAGCATTTAATGCAACCAGACTTTCTGATTTGCTAATATACTGATTCCTACTCCTGTTTGCACAAGCATTTCTGCATTCTAGTGTCTGTATTTACTTACAAAACAGGAAGTGCTAGGAGAAATCTTAGTAGTCTTATTCCAGAGGGCTTTCATTGTGATGCAAAATATATTTGTTCCATTTTGAAGAAGAAAAGATAAGCAACTATTATCATGAAATCCAAATACAGTGAGGGAGTTGGGATATGTATAGTAAAACACAACAACTCACTTAAAAATTACATGGATCGTTATATTTTACTTTTACTCAAATAGAATTTTTTTTGGAGGTAGTTCTCTGAAAATCAGGAGGCCCAGCTTTTCATAAACTCTCGGGATAACTCCTAAGTCAAAGATTGGTGTCTGAAAGTTTGATTTTGTGCCAGATATTTCTTAAAAGGTTCAGTGAAAACTTCTCTGGTGGTATTTTAGAACAAGAGGGGAATTAAAGAGAGATACAAGGGCTATTGAGCAAAGCTGGGACCACTGAGATGGCACAGAGGGTAAATGTACTTGCCATTATGCCTGATGACCTGTGTCTGATCCCCATGACCCATGTGGTGACAGGAAAGATTCAAGTCGTCTTCTAACCTCCTCAAGCCCTGCCCCTACACCAAATAAACTAATGTTTAAAAAAGCAAATTGAGAAATTTTATACATATAAGTTTTCTACTGTAACAAACTACCACAAATCTAGTGCCTAAAAGCACTGTGTATTTTTTTTTTCTTTCACATAGAAGTGAGAAATCTGAACACAAATGTCAGCAGGATACGTTCCTCTGCAAGCTTCGGTGTAGAAAGGATTCTCTTCCCTCTTCCATCTTGGAGAAGTTACCTGCACTCCTTTGCCTGTGAATCCTTCCTCTGTCTTCAAGTAAAGCACTCCAAGTTCTGCTTCTGTCTTTACATCTTTTCTTCTAACTTTGATCTTTTTCTTCACTCTTACAAGATTTTATCTGGTAACAGCAGGCCAATCTTGGCAATCCAGGATAATCCTTCCATCTCAAGACCCCCTCGCTCCATTAGGCCTATAAAGTACCTTTATCAGAGAAGAAAATAGATTCATAGGTTCAGTGACTTGGGCAAAGATGTTTTTCATGGCTGATCATCCAACAGCCTGCCTCACGTCATGGGAACATGTATGTAAGAAAGCAGAGCTAAAGGGATCCTGTGGAAACAAGCATGCTCTCTCAAGTGTAAGACTTGTTGGGCTGAGACAAGACAGCAAAGGAGCAATGAGATCATTGAATCATCCAGAGTGAAGAGGGTTTATAGCTTTAGCTCTGCATCAGAAAGGAAAGCCCACATTATACTGTGTAAACCTGGGACGAGAAAGTTTCAACAGTCTGGGCCTTGATAATTACCATTCTAGCATCTGTTGCTGGAATTTAGTGTGCCTCTAATTTCCTCTCTAAAATCTAGGCAATAATAAAAGAAAAATAATATGATAGCCATGAAGATCAAGCTGAATCAAACCATCATTAAAATGTTCAAAGCACAAGAAATGTATCTACCTCCGGGTCTCTTGACTGTAACCAATGATGTATGGTAGTCTAAGTCTTTTCTAGCACCTGGGTTCCTGGGCATGCGTAACAGCAGTGACTCTCCTGCTGCAGTGTGTCTGTGGAGCCCTGTGCACATCACATAACGGGACTACCTCACCTTTCCATGACACTCATAGTGTTCCTGTTTCGTTAGTGCCGTCAGGCCCATGCTGTGGAGGAGGGAAGAAGGCACAAGGTTATTTTATTTTTATCACAAAGCTGCTTATTTTATTAATCAAACTCTGACATATTCTGACAGAAATTTTTAAATGTCTTCGGCCTGATGTAGTTTCCTCTGTGAAACTCTATCTTACAGACTGTCCCAGTTAGCTTTTGATTATCTATTTGACACAGCCTAGAGTTATCTGACATGAGACACTTCATTTGGGGAATCACCTAAAGTAGGTTAGCCTACGGTAAGGTCTGTGAGAGAGATTGTCTTGATTGCTAATTGATAAGGGTTGGGGGCATCCTGCTATGGGTTTCACCTGGGCAAAGCAGTTCTGGTTTCCATATGAAAGCTAGCTAATACCAGCCAGGAAAACAGCCAGAGACTGAGTCAGCAAGCAGCTTTCCTGCATGGTTGCTGCTTCGGGTTCTTGCCTTGGATTCTAACCTTGAGTTCAGCGATGGACTCTGACCCGGAAGTGTAAGATGAGGTAATCTCTTTCCTCCATAAGCTGCTGTTGGTCAGCATTGTATCGTAGCAATAGGAAGAAACTAGAATACTCACGCACAGAATTGGTTTTTGGTTCTTTATATAACCTTCCAGAGACCCCCTAGTACCCGATCACTACCTGGAATATCAGACTTTGAAGATTAGACTGTTAATACCAAACTATTTAAACCTCTGTCTCTTCTTTTAGAATGTTGGCTAACAGTGCCTGATTGCATCTTGATTGGGGAGAAATATTAATGGGTACAAATAAAATCGAGTTAAGAGGAAAACTCAGAAATTAGAGAAATCAAGAGTTAAAATCCAAGCATGGTTTATATGTCAGTCTTCTGTAGCCAAATATTTTTTCCTGGTGGCTCTAAGAAACTCAAGACCCGAGCGAAAGAGAAATGAGCTACTGTGGTGTGTTCAGGAAGCATCCTTCAGTCTCATGGCCCTTTGGACCCTGCTGCTGATCAATTGTGCTGCTACCCTGTAAGCCAGAGCTAGGAGGCAAAGCATGGGTTAGAATGTAATCGCAGCAGAAATAATTCTAAAATAGAAATTGATGAGCTTTACCATAGAACTCATCTCATGGCTAGATCACTACACATTTTTAACCTGTTACCATTTTCTCTATAAGGGCAGAGTGGTGATATGTTTACAGTAAAAAAAGATACCTGAAGACGCTTAGGATAGCTAACAGTGACATACTGCATTTTCTTCTATCCCTGTGGATAGAAGAAAGAATAACAAGACCTACTCTTGGTGTATTCTAAATTACTGTCAACAGAATCTGTTGTCTAACCTGCGCTTAATGTGACAACAACGACGCTGATTACTGTTGACAGCAGGAAAGAAAAACAGAGAGACTGAAGATGCATGGTCACCCCGCTAATAACTCAGCCTGATTGTAAGTCACTGGTGGCCACTAGGGAAGCAAATGTGTGAGCTCAGTAAGCATCCTTCAGTCCCATCGCTTAGCAGGAAAGCAGTTCTGCCCCGTGGTGATATGACTAATCATGGTACTTGGTCTTATTTTAACAATTAGTTTTAGAAATACAAGCATTTAAGAATAGTGGCTTGTAATTTTGCTTGTTCATTATTCCTCTTCAGCCTATCAGTCTTGTCTACCTCTGCTTTGAGATGGAAATATCCTAGCGACAGGGTTTTCTCCTTATTAGACTATATAAATAACACTCTTTGCCAATACAATTTCACTTTATGCTGATTGTCTCATGTAAACATTTAAGCCAAAGATTTGAACAAATTTAATTAGCATTGTCTTTAGGCTTGAGAAAAGTCTGAAAGGATGCTATCAATAGAATTATGTTCATCATTAATAATAGAAACCAGTGCAAAATCCAGGACTAAGTGATACACTGTACAGTCTGCAATATTGAGCTTTTGGTTTCATCTCTCAGTTCAGGCTCCTTCTGGGCTTACTGTCTCTCACACTGACCAGCACATATGCTTCTGTGCATCACTTAGGATAGCCAACAGTGGCATACTGCATTTTCAGACTGAGTTGGCGTGAGGCAGTGGAATATCCAGGTTCTCTGTGCTTCCATCTCAACAGTACCAGAAAGCAGGGTGGAGGCAGGATCAGAGGTCACAGTGGTGCAAAGAACATGTGTTGAGAATTTCAGAGCTCATACAGACTGAAGGAAAGCTCAGCCACTGTCTGGGGCTTTTGGGTTTTTATCTCTGTCAGTTCAGGCTATTATCAAGAAAGAATTAAGTACATCTTCAAATTCTAGCCATCCTACACTTTGCTCATGAAATAACATTTTCAAAGTGGTTTTAATAATTATTCATCATATATATTTAACCCACTATTAAGATTGAATGAATATGTGTGTATACATGAATTTTTAAATTAATTAATTCATTCATTTATTTACTTTACATCCCAACTGCTGTTTCCCCTCTGTCTGTGTGGCAGGAAAAGTTAATGGTTTGGTATGAGCATGTTGCAGAAGGGTACCATTGTATTTATTTAAGCAGTCATGCCTTTGCGATCAGGGCCTTAAAGGGGATCTGGCAACAGCTTTTTATGGCTTCTGGTTGTTTCGAAGATTTCATGAACAATGCTTGGAATGTAGTAGTTGTTAACTATAATTGTCATTGATGTCATATTTACATAGAGTGGTGCAAGAGGACAGGGAGAAAAGGTCTTTGATACGACACCTTTGCAATAAGTCCTAACCTTTAGTATGTATCTTTTTGTAATATGCCTGTTTTAATCATTCCCAGTCTGTATCTGGTATATTGTAAGTGATCAGAAAAGGTTTGCTGAATAGTTGAATAGTTCAGCTTGCATACGCTTCAACAGTTTCTGTTGTATTACAGTAGAACCTTCCTGGCTTCCAAGACAGTCTTAATTCTCATCAGATCTTCCCTCTTCACATTCATGATTGTCATTCTTCCCTTCACAGCTAGAAATCCTGTTTATGGACTTTGGCTGCTGAATAGTGATCCTTCCTTTTTTTCCAAATTATTCTTCCATAATGACTAGACAGACCCTGATAGCTGCACCTAAGTTTCTGTCATATTATCATGTATCCAGTTTGTTCCAGGAAAAAAAATCTAATGTGGCTCTCAAAATTACATGACTTGAAAGAGTAAAGAAGATGAAAAGCACCCGGCAGAGAGAGGGGTTAAGAATGCTTGTACCATGTCTTGTGCTGACACTAAAGAACACAAATGTCCTCAAGAAACATTTGCCATCCATTCATTCTTGTTCTGAAAGAGAAAGCACAGCAATGCGAAGGGTCCTGGGGGAGAGATTATGCACACACTGCTTGAGCTTTTGTTTTTCTGGTTTGGTTTTCTGCTAAGAATAGGAATTCATAAAATACAGTTATTACTTGATCCTTTACAAATTGGGGTACTAAAAGCAAAGTGTTTTTTAAAGCCATATTCCCTGAGCAACGGCATGTCAAACCACAGAAAATATAAGCTGGAAAACTATACTTTGAGGACACTGTGTATTTTAGTAAACAATGGTTATAGCTTTGTAATTACTAATCCCTAAACATGATGTGGAAATTCTAAAATTCACCTTTGTGGCAATGAACTTTTAGTGGTGATCAGAACCCAAGTACAATGGGACTGACTGAAGCTTCTATGGAGCATATCTAGTCACTTTGTCCTTCTGTCTATGACTTCAGCTGCCTGGTAGACTCAGTTACTGGGACCACTTGAGATCCCAGTTCCAGGTTCACTAATTCCAGCCCCCACAGATTGTCATGTTCTTCTAAGATGAATCTACAGAGAAGGATCTGATTGAATTACTCTAAGGCTGGTAAAGTGAGACGGTTCGAAGATGCCAGTCTGAGAGGTCTCAAGCAAGCAGTATGATTTCTTATTTGAAGAAAGTATGGCGTTTGATTCCAAATACCTAAGCCCATTGTGGATGAGGTTTCAGAGACATTTTATGCAGATCACACTGAGATTCTGCCTCTAGCAGGTAGAGTGAAAACCCTGTGGAGCTTGTGAGCCTTGCTTCTTGAAGCCCTTAGCCCTTATAGTCCAGTCTCAGCCCTCTGAACAATCTCAGAGGGGGTGATCCTGGGCTAGGAGACAGACTGAATCCCAAGCCATGAGTTCTCTTTCAACATCTATGCATACCCTTGTGTGGCTTGAAATCAGCAGAGTCAATAACTCTTCCATGGTTTAGAACAAAAGTTGTTTCTGTGGTACCCATGGACAGAATACTAATAGTGCTTGGCTTTTTCAGTCATGAGAAGATTGCCATGAATAAGAGTTTTGTTCCTTGGTGCTTTGGAGCGTATGACCCAGGACCTTTAGCCCAACCCTAGCAGTATTATGACAGAAGGAGCTGCAAGTGAACTGAGGCTTACAAAACCCACCGGCTCTTCACTATACCCTCTAAAGGCAGAATCTCAGTGTGGTCTGCACAAAATGACTCTGAAACCTCACTCCACAATTGAGATCTCAAAAAATGTCTGAAGGATAAATTTTCTTTGCGACTGGAAGAACTAGGGATGGGGTATCCTTTGGATTCAAATTAGCACAATTCACACACACACACACACACACAAAGGTGTTAGCAGGTGTAATGCTTTCAGTACCTGAGATTTTAGCCCAGGATTCTTCCTTTGCACATACTTTGCAAGAAGGGGAAGGAGAGCTAGAGCGAGAATCCAGGCATCATTTCAAGATGGGAAACCAGCCAAGCAGTACAATGACATATGCTTCGTAGTACAGAGATGAGTCTCCAGACTTAGCCAGGCAGGGACTACTGATTTGATTGCAGAACATAAGTTATTTTTATGAAAATAGGGAGCTTCTCAAATTTGGATTTTTTTTTTTATCATTTGATTTTTGTTTTCCACTCCCACAGGATTGGAAACTATTTTCTTGGTAACAAAGCTCCCCTAACCAGTGCATTTCTTTTCTCAAAAGATGAATTGGTGTCTTCACTTGGAACATGGGAGAATTTTATTAAAATCAAGTTGAATTTGCAGTGGAAATTATACCCTAAAGAAAAAAGTAAGGCTCAATGTTTGTTTTAGAGCCCCTATCTCAACTCTGAGAAAGAGAAACCAAGATGGTTCCATTCATCTCTGGGCCAAAGAAGGAGCAACTGTGTGAATCCTGAATACCAGGACTTCCCATCAAAATGCTGCAGGAGGCAGAGGACAGGCTATACTCTTGATTTTAGAACTTCTTTTTCTACCTATTTGTTTTTACTCCAAATGGTGTAGGAATTCTGCAGAGAAGAAAGATCCCAAATGAGCATCATGTGCATGGATATGGATTCTTACCTACTAAGACCAGTGGGTTCAAAAGAGCTGATTCATTAACAAACATTCCCTGGACACCATCTCTGTGCCAGGTGCTGTTCTGGGTACTGATGATAAGGACATGAACAAAAACAGAGCCTTTGCCTTTGAAAGCTTAGAAATTAGAATAGGAAGAAAGAAAACCAAACAAGTAAGTGCTTGGCATATCAGGAGGCATCACGTTTCGTGAAGATAAATAGTGCAGAAGATAAAAGTTCAGGCAAGGAGCATGATTTCAAGAGAATGTACAGAAATATTTTAAACAATATTTTTATTTTTTACTTTTTGAGATTTAACACATGTGCTCAATGCATCTTGACTGCATCCCAGCTCACCTCTTCCAGTTAGTCCCAGAATTCCCCAAGTTCATGTCATTCTTTAAAAGTTTTAAATTTTTTACTATTTATAAGCCACTAAATCCAGCTAGTGATTTCCATGTGTGTATGGGTGTGGGGTCATCTGGCAGGGAATGGATAAACTTTCCAATGGCTACTACCCAAAGAAAATTGATTCTTCTCCCCCAGTATCCATCATCTGCTAATAGCTCCATAGCTACAGATGTGACCTTGGTAGACCATCTCCCATCCAGGGTGAAATTTTTAACTGGCTTGATCATGTGTACATCTTGAGAGGAAACCACTCCTGGACCTAGTTCATGTGAGCAACAGCCATGTCATATCCAGAAGATGGCCTTTTATAGCATCTTTACCATCACTCAGTTCTTATACTCTTGCCACCCATTCTTCCATGATGACCCCAGGTCACTTATTCTCAGCTTTTGAGAAGTTATCAGTCTCTGCCTTTACTGTTGCCCACTGCAAAAAGAAGTATCTATGGTCAAAGTTGAGAGACACCCCCATCTGTAGGTATAAGCACAGATATTTAGAAGGAAGTTTGACAACATAATTATTTCACAAAACAATGACAGCAGATTCCTCCAAAGGGTCTCTGATCTCCTTAATCATGAGTTTTAACTTGGTTAACAGTACCAGATATAAATTTAATCCTGTAGAGCAAGCCACAAATCTCATCAAGAGAATGACTGTCTACCCCTATAAACAGTCTTGCTACTATTGCTCTAGTGAGCACATCTTGCCTCATAGGTCAATATTACAATATGTAGCAGCCAGCACTATATAAGACCACTGATGTCTTTTCTACCCCAGCAGCCTGCATAGTACCTTCCACTACTAGGAAAGCTACCTAGCAAGGAGAAAGTTTCTTTATCAATTCAAGATTGATTTCTCTGTGCCTTATAACCAAAATGTGTAGTGTTTATAGAAACAGGATCTTACCATCTACTAGGCAACCAAGAGCGATGTCAATAGCATGTATTGTTTTGGGTGCTTCTGGGGACTTCTTGACCAATAAGTTATACATAGAAAACCTGTGCTTAATACTGAGATTTTCATTTAATAACCCTTGTCTTCTGGGAGCAGCATTGTTCTTCCACCGAGGATAACTCTACTCAAATGCCTTTTCAAGGGTATTAGCTTACAAACTAGTAGGTTTTCATAAAGCTTCTTCATATATTGTACATTTTGGTTAACCTTCCTCTCACTCCCTCCTTTCCCCTACCTCTCTGCCCCCATCCCATCCTCACTTAGTGTTTTAGTTCCCCCAGGCTCTCCCCTGTTCTCTCATAACACATGTGTTCTATTATCCTATCTTATTATAATTTTTATTTGTGTTGCAAGATCATGGATTTCCATAGAGTTTTTTTTCATAAACATCTTGGTTAACCCTTCCCCTATCATCCCTGTTTCTCCATCCCTGTCATCCCACTAGGCAGACATTTCTGTCTCTAATATTCTTCCTCTGTACTTTCATTTTATGTATATCCTACAATTCCCACTTCCCTTAATGCTTCCACCACCAATGGCCCTATTCTAATTTGCTGGCATTCACTTGCACTCCAGGTAAAAATGCACACAAAAGAGTCAAAGCTAAAATCTACATATGAGAGAGAACACGCAGTGTTTGAAGTGGCTTGAACTGCAAGCATGGGTGGAAGTGGTGAGAAATGGTAGGCAAGCCCATCATGACATTGAATTTCCCTTACAAAGAGAGCTTGTGCAATCCATGGTTATTCATTAGAATAGTTGACTTTGGATCCAGAGTACCACTTATACTTATTGATGCTGAGCTAGCCTTTCGTCAGTAAAATGTATGTGATGCTGAAGTCTCTTTTATGGGTTACTCTAAGTAAAGCACTTATTTTGACACTTTTAATTTATCAAGTTAGAAAACTATGGCCAGGCTACGGAGATTGCTTAGTGCTTAAGCCCTGGCCAAGTGTGAAGAGTGAGTTCAAATCCTCTGAAACTCACATGGCTACCCATCTGGAATTACAGGAATCCCCAGAGTAAGCTGGATAGCCAGACTAATAATAACAGCCAGCTTTGGGTTTGACCAGGAACCCCTGCTTTAATAAATAAGATAGAAGAGAAGATGAAGATCATTCCTAACACCATGCATGCATACACAAACATGTGCACCTACCTAGATGTGTACCCATACACATGCAAAAACATGAATAGACATATGTATCACATATGCTTATGTATGTGAAACAAGGCAGCTAAAAAGTATCTTGTGGTCAATGTCTAAGTTCTTGTGGCTATTGTTAAGTGAATGGTTCTGTTCAAGTGGCAGAGCATTAGCCCTTACAATCTCTGCAGTATCAAAATCAATCATTGGCACATTGATATATACTGAGAATTTATTAATATCATCATTCATTTTCATTTCGTTAATTTTTTTAACCTGGGAATTTATTATTTTCTCTTGTAGGATAAAGCAATCCATATGAATTTCAAGTATAGAAATAAAACATTTAGTCAAAATATTTACTAAGAATTGGCATTTAGGAATTGGCATTTTGGCTGGGCTGTAGTGGCACATGACTTTAATTCTAGCACACAGGAGACAGAGACGGGCAGATCTGAGTTTGAGGGCAGCCTGGTTTGCAGAGTGAGCTCCATGACAGCCTACACAGAGAAACCCTGTCTTGAAAAAACAACACACACACTCACACACACAAACACACAAGAATTACTGGCTTTTTTACCTTATCTAATTCTTCCTGGCTCTATCCTACAAATATTAAATCAACTCTCTCTGTCTCTGTCTCTGTGTCTGTCTCTCTTTCTCTCTCTCTCTCTCTCTCTCTCTCTCTCTCTCTCTCTCTCTCTCTCTCTCTCTCTCTCTGTGTGTGTGTATGTTATGCAGCACATATATAAGCATGCCCACATATGTATGTATGAGTATTTAAAGGCACATATATGTGTGTGTGTGTGTGTGCATGTATGTGTTAAATCCAGAGGCTGAAGTTAGGTGTTTTCCTCAGTTTCTCTCTACTTTATTTACTGAAGCAATATCTGTCTGTGCCCAGAGCTCACAATTTGGCTAGTCTAGATAGCCAGCTTACCTGGAGGTCCCCTCTCTCCAACTGCTAGCCATTGGGATTACAGATAGATTACTACACTCACTTGGAGGATGCAAACTTCACATGATTATGAAAAACACTTTATTGACTGAGTCATTTCCTCAGCTCTCAAATCAGCTTTTAAAAATAAAAATCCAGATATCCAATTGTACATATATTTATTTCCCTGACAAAAGAACTCTGAGTTTCTGGTAATCTCCCTAAGTGAATAAAATATTTTTGTCCTCATCAGAGCCAAGAGGGGAATTCTAAGATACTTATCAGAAACTGGCTGTAATGCTCCACCATGTTCAAATGCAGGTAGTGACAGAATGGCATCTTGACAGTCTCAAAGCCCATGGCAAATGCCAGTAGGGATAAAGTGTCAAGAAAAATGACTGGGGTGGCCTGAGGCAAGGATATAAAGTATATATATGTAAGGTGTGATCCATTTGGGTTAACAGACCCTATATACTGAAAACCAAGATGAAGGTATAGCTTCCAGACTTCTGCTGCGGGACCATAAGTATTACTAGGGGTAGGTATTATATAACATATTATCTAAGGGCCCGTAGGCTTGGCTCATGAAGCATCCCATCCCCTAAGAACTGCTTACCATCATCTACCTGCTCAGCTCTAAGAAATCAAGCCAGATCAGTAAGTAGGACCCAGATGTGGAGAAAACTGAACCTTCCATCTGAAGAGCAGGAAAGAGACTTTTCTGTTTCTCTTATTTACTTGGACCAACACTTGAAAAAATGTGCAAAGAAAAAGAAAGCTGTGTCTCAGGTCCAGACAGTGCTTCCCTTCCCCCGCTCCTCCATGCGTGGCCTAGAGTAGAGCCTACTACAGATGGAGAAGAGAGTTGTAAATTAAATATGAGGTTGATGTTTTAAAGAACATAGCTGAGTCTTAGAAAGTGTTTTAAGAATGAAGTAATTCAACACTTATGGACCTGAGCCAACACAACCTCAGTGGAAGCTCTCACTCTGGGGAAAACAGGTGGGACTGGTTCAAAGAAGTTGAAAATAGTGAGCAGGAAAAAAAAAAAAAACAAAAAAACACATACAATTGAAGTTTATATCCCAATGAGTTAAGGCAAGAGTATGTGAATGAGGCATAGGAAAGGTATAGACCAGCTCTGAGCCAACTAACAAGAGGGTTTGGGTGTAGCTTGAGTCTTGTTACTGAACACAGGTAATGAATGAGTGAGGCTGGAAGAAAGGTGAATCATGCAAGCTAGGCTTGGCTAGTACAGAGGCACAGGAGTGTGCCAAGCTGAGTACAGGCAGCCTGCAGGGATACCCAAGCTCTCAGATGAGAAATTCAGCTCCACAAAATGTAATGGAAATCATTTTAAACTCTTCAACATTGATATGATAGAGGGGAGGGTGTGCAGAATGATGGCTGTCCTAGAATAAAGAGAAAAGAGGTGTCTTAGTCAGCATTCTATGGCTATGAAAGGATACCATAACCATGGCAACTCTTAGAAAGGAAAAGCATTTAATTGGGGTTGCTTATGGTTTCAGAGGGTTAGTTGATTGCCATCATGGCAGGTAGCATGACAGCACTCAAACAGACATCATAGTGATGGATAAGTTGGGAGTTCTATATCCGGATCCCCGAGGAGCAGGAAGAGAGAGTCAATGGGCCTGTCTTGGGCTACTGAAACCCCAAAACCCACCCCTACAGACATACTTTCTCTAAAAAGGCTACACCTTCTAATCTCTCTTACATAGTTTCCATAGACCCCCAGTGACCAAGCATTCAAGAATTTGAGCCTCAGGGGATCATTTGTATCCAAACCACCACAGGGGCAAAGGTGTCCCTTAGAATAATATCCTATGCCCCAGGGGTAGGGCAAGGGGCTGTGGTGGTTTTGTTTTGTTTTGTTTGTTTTGTTTTCTCCTACATCTTTCTGTAGCTGCATTAATTGAGTATAAGTCATCCCTTTTAAGGGTTTAAAATGTTCACTGGGAGTAGCAGTGGGGTCTGAGGCTCTGCAGCCTATTGACAGTTTTCTACTTAGAAGGCAAGATCCTGTGTCCCCACACAGACAGCAATCAGAGCTGGGACAGCACATTCGTGGCACATTTTATTTAGGCTGCTTATATTTCTGCTGCTGTCTATTATATTAAACTACTCTGCCCCACTCCTGGAAAGGAATTAGTAACTATGGTAACGATGTTATTAGAAGGAGTGGAACTTTGTGCCATGCGCCAAAGCAGTGGTATGTTGATTTCGTGTGAAAGCTGATAGTGTGGGTGCCACACCCTGAGTAAGTAGGTGACAAATATTGAGGCCACACTTATATAGCAGATTTATACCTCTGCTGGTAAGAAATATGCATACTGAACTTAAGATTAAAAATAGGGCTTTGTATTTACCTTCAAGACAAGTTCCTAGGGATTTTCAAAAGGACAAAAGTCAACACACTTTTTTTAAACACAAGGAAGGGGGATTTTAATAGGCTAAAATCAGTAAAATCTCTCCAAAGGATATGTACAAAAGCCAATTGTGGACATAGCAAATATCTTCTGATAGGATTAATTCTGTGTTCATTTGAAAAGCCAAACTATACCATAAAGAACAGTTAAGAATGCTTGCTGCTATTGCAAGGAACCCAAATTTAGTTCTCAGCACTCATATTAGGTGGCTCACAGCCACCTGTAACTTTGGTTCTGGGGGAATTACATTTCTTCATTTGACCTATACAAAAATATACATATACATGCACAGAAATACAAACATATAGATAGTTTAGTTAAAATAAAAATAATTTTAGAAGAATATAAATTGGTATAAGCTCATCACTCAGCCCTCTCCCTGAGGTATGTAAACATTGCTCATTTAAAGAACATATCAGCAGCTGCCCACTTCAGCTCAAAGCCCCCTTCTTCATGCAGGTCTTCTTTCCCATTTCTTAGAAATGGCCACAGGCATGACTCAGGCAGTAGCCCCTAAGCTCCTGTTTAAAGAGCTCATGAGTGTTTCTTTCCTTGCCCCTTGTCTTCTGTATTTCGTCCTGAGTCTTTCTGATCTGCTTCTTTTAAAATGCCATAGGCCTTACACTTCCACAGTATTAGTAACACACAGCAGGTCAAATACAAACTCAGAAATGAAGCTCAATGGAGAAATGTACGTAAATTATGATTAGTATATTACTTTCAGTGTGAAAAAGATCTATCTTACTAATTTCTTAAGATATTCCTTGAATTTAATGTTAGAATGGACTGGGAGAAGATGAAAAGAAAGGTTTGTAAGACATGGCCTCCTTCCTCTTTAGACTGGCTCCTCCACGAAGCTGAATGATGCTCTCCAAGCATATCCAGGTCCTATCACTGACTTTATGAAGGTATGGCTCATGAGATTTTTAGCTGGGATTTACTTGGAGATCCTAAAGTGAGGAGATCATCCTGGGTTATCCAGGCACAACTTAGTGCAACCTCAAAAACTCCCTCTTGAGAGTGAAGTTGAGGGAAATTCTGAGGACAGACAGTGTGACAGCAGACAGATGGCTGGGTGTTCACAGCTGGGTCTGAAGAGAGAGCTGAAGGCCGGCTGAGTGTGGCAGAATGCAGTGGCGACTAATAAAAAGATCAGGAAGTGATTCTCTGCCAAAGCCTCCTTGGCGACCAGGCCTGCTGCCCCGACCATGTCCCTAACTTTAGCCAGGTAAAAAATGATTCAGAAATGCTGGCTTCTACAGCCATGCAAGGTAAATGGAAGTTCTGGTAGAGCTACCAAATTCCTGTTAATTGGTTGGAGTGGCAGAAAGAACCTAATGTAGCCACCTATCACCATGAGAAGGCCAAAGTTCTAACCCAGAAAAGAAAGAGGAGATGACATCCCTGTTTAAGTGACCAGAGCTAGAGTGGTATTTGTAATTGAGCCCTGCTCTGTGGAGGGCATCATGACTGAGCCCTGCTCTGTGGAGGGCATCATGATTTCAGTTGGAAGCACTGCTTTCCAATGCAGTCTTCCTTTCAAGATGATTAGAAGTGTTCCCTCTCTCAGCTCTGTGTGTGTCATTCATCAGCCAGTCACTACCAGCAACCTGGTGTGCAGCTGTCTTATGTACTGCCTCGGAAGTGACCTCCTGGAGGGTAGGATTCCATCTTCTTTTTCTTGATCAATAATTACTAAGAACCTGCCACATAATGGGCACTTGGGAGAAGAGCTGAAAGTGGGAGTATTAAAAGAAAAATGTTAGTCAATGTATAGACTATGGTAAGTCATACATAAAAAATGTAAAAGAAAAAAATATATAATGATGTATACGACATATGGCTAAGTGTTTATATTTATCCTCTTTTAAAACTTCCATCGAAGTAGGTGCTATTACCTGTGTTTTATAGATAAGTAATCTGAGGCTCAGGGAGGTAACACATCCAGTACCATCCTGCCTGACTCTAGATGCCAGCCTAATAGTCATTATACCTCATTGCCTCCATACCCACCTACTTATGAGGTTACACGTGCAGGAGGACCAAAGATGAGAGGGACACATGCCCTGAGCCAGAATCTTGAATGTCAAAGACATCTAATATCTGTTGTCTGATTTAAAGCTGGACATAAGTACACGTGACATGTGCATTCTTGATTCTAGGTAAAGGTACAAAGAATTCATTTTCCTTCACTGTTCTGTGGCTATATTTGGAGATAGACTCTCCAACAATCTAGAACCATGTGAGCACCAGGCAGGAAGCTGATACATGCTTTGTCAATAGGAAAACTGACTCACTACATAATTAAATGATATTGCCAATATCAGACAATGAGTCAGAACTATGGAAAGATGAAGGTGAGAAATGTATCTGGGGTGGATGCATGGGAGTGTTTGCTTTTCCCTTTTCCCTTTGGTTGTAGCCAGCCTTGTCTGTAAGGGAGGAGTCTCTGTCAGGTCTGTGAACATGTGGGCTGTAGGCAGGACACTGCCCAGGCTCCATGTTGCCTGTTCTTGGCAAAGTGATGCTCTCCAAATTCTTGTAGCTTCTCGAGAATCTGCCTGCTATCACCCCCACAGCTGAGAATGTCTGTTCTCTGGAGACCCTGGAATTCTTTAAGGCCCAAGGATTTGTAGATTAAGTATCGCGGTTCACTCAAAGAACCGAAGTCTAGAATATTATCAAATACTCACTAACCTCTAACCTGATGGGAAAGAGGAGGATTTTGCTTCTCACCAACCAATAAAGGTTTCATTTGGTTTTCTTCTCAGTGCATGTCTATCTCAGTAGCATCCATGGGCCAATGTAAAAAAAAAAAAAAAAAAAAAAAAAAAAAAAAAAAAAAAGTTCCTGTTCTTTCAGATGGGATAAATAACCATTTTACCCAATACAACTCATGTATGTGTTCCTTTAGCCTCTAAAGATGTAGGCATTTCTTTTTACATAGAAAATTGTCAATGGGGAGTGAAGATAAAGGCAGAAGCATTGTTAGCTACTTGAATATAAATGTGGGGTCTCATTACTTAGAACAAAGCTGACAGGGAAAACAATAGTAAATACCTGAGCAAAGGTTTTTATCTTAGAAGAGCAATGACATTTTGACCTACAGACTGAATGATGGTGACATCACACACACACACACACACACACACATTTATTTATATATCAGCACATTTCTATCTCAGTCATACATGGGCAAATATAAAAAAGTGTGTGCAAATAGATATGTGTGTGTGTGTACACACACACACACACACACATATATATGTACATATATATACATATATATATACACACATATATATATATGGAGAGAGATGCATATTAAACCATTAGAAACAGTATAGTCACCCTAAATAACTTATATTTATATAGCATTTATGTCAGTTTTATTGCCTCAGTTTTATTTTTAAAAGAATCCTGAGCAGTAAGTGGAACAGAGCTTTTTCCCTTCAGTTTATAGATGATGAAACCAAAGCCCAGGGAACCATGCGGCTCGGGAAAACCAGCATCATCCAGCTATCAGTGGTAAAGTCAGGCTGGAAGCCCAGGTGCACTGCAGACATCTTGCATAAAACAACACGAGGAAATGCTGTACACCATGAGAGTTAGGCCTGTGCTGGAGGAAGATCTGCGTTTATATCCTGGCTCAGCCGTTTATTTACTTGTGATCCTGTACAAGTCACTGAGCCTATTAGGGCTTCAGTATATTTCAATCCATAAAATGGAAATAATTGTTCTAAATTATTCAGGATCTAAAAAAATAAGTGGCACACTCATAATAGGAGGAGTTTAAGAGGGCATCAATGGGAAGACTGCACACAAAGCTACAGCCACTCCAGGAAGGTTGGTAAACACCCTAAGGGTAGCGAGGAACCCCCATATCTTCAGCAATGAGGAGGGGCAAAGGTCTAAAAACTAAAGAGAATGCAGAAAGCTGTGTAATGGCATACGACCCTAGGGTCCCAAGAAGTAAAACTGGGAGAATGGCACTACCAAGCCTCCCTTCTCATCCTACTGTGAGATCCTAAGAAACCAGAGACTTTGGGAGCCTGAAGGTAAGGTCCAAAGAAGTGAGCACCCAGGGCACAGAGCAGGGAGATGAAGATGGAGAGGGGAGATGCAGGAGGAAGTGCAGTACAGTCTGCAAGGAGCACCTCTCAGGGTCAAGTTTGGATGGCTACCTGTACTAAGACACAAAACAGCTGGAGCACAACCCAGAGCATAGCATGCCTCAGCACAGGTCAGCTGTTGATATGATTATTTTTACCAGTCTCCCAGCATTAGGTATGGTTTCAGCTGCAGGGAGATATTAATATTTCTAGACTCTTGACTGAAAAGAACCTATTTTGATCTGGAACCTAGAATAATTATTCCTCTCAGAGTTGCAAAAGGTAGGTCAGGTGTTAGAAGTTAATTCTATCTACATGACTAATCATAGGATTGTAAAAGGAACATTTATATGTATATTTTAACATTGCGTCTGCTGACAGGATAATTAAGAGTGTGACAAGGTTTCCATTGTGGCTTGCTATTTTCGAGCATTTATAACTTAGTTATGAAATTTTTCTCCCAGGGAAACTTGGCTACTATGCCTCAGCTTTTAGATTAAAATAAATTTTACATGGAAAAACATCCTTTTAATTGCTTTTCACTTGAGTAATGGAATGCTGTGTGTGCACTGTGGGTGTAAGTGTGTGTGTGTATCCATTAGTACGTGTGGCTACAGTTCTCTGTTCTGTCTTCTTTCTTTACCATTGCAATGCCATTAACCTTGCCACTTTTAAAGGAAATGACTCAAAAAGATGAGTCACTTGCAGGCCCAATGAAGGGGAGAGAAAGAAAGAGAAAAGGAAAAACAGAGAAGGAATGTCCACAAGACAGGTGACTTGCTGCAAACACACACACACACACACACACACACACAAAGAAATTTTAGTATTGACTAGCCCCGCATTTCTCACAAAGCCACTTCCCATCAGAGCTGATATCTTCAACCACCAATCACACCCAAGGGCCTTCTGGGATTCTCTGGGAAGAGTCGTGACGGAACTAGCAAATAGATGGCAGCACAAAGATGGAAAATTCTAGAATCTTGTAAAAACCAAATGCAAGTTCCTTCCTATTGCACAACTAATGTTTTACATAGGAAATTAAATATTTAAGATACCGAAGACATAGGTTGCCCTGGTTATTTACAAAGCTAGTCTGTATCTGGAGAATGAAAAGGCTACTGGGAGAGCAGTTACAGAGAGCAGAAAAAGAAGGAAGACAAGGAAACTTGAGGTTATGCTCAGTGTTTCCAGAAGAATGTGGTCCAGTGAAAGGTGGTGAGCTGAAAGAGAGTGCAAAAGCCACTCCCCTTTCAGATACACCCACAGGTAGTGAGTAGTTTTGTAACACAGCTGAAAATAGTCAGCATTCATATTATGTTGCAGGTTCTTCCAGGCATTGATTATATCACTCATTTTCACTCACTGATCTACTACACAGACCCTGAACAAAGCCCAGGTGCTCAAGGCAAGTCCCAGCTAGCACTACATCCCCAGCCTTGCATATACTCTCAGAATCAATGACCTTGGGAACTTGGGTCTGAAATGAAGTGGATGATTGACAAGATACCCAGTCCAAATAGCACACACTTGGATGTCCACAGGGCCCTGGCAGAAAATTCGAATGTCTGTCATGGCCTAGATGACCTATAGAGAAAGGTTTCAAGTGCCAGCCCAAAGCAAGTGGCTCTTCAGGCACTGTCACTTTATGGAAATGTGGACCCCATGCTGTCAGAGCTTCCAATTTCTCAAGAAAACCTAGGAACCTACAAGAATGTTAATCAACTTTATATGGCATTTTTATACAGTTTTTTAAAAATGTAGCCCCAGAGTCTAAACAAGGTGTGTCGCACAGTAAGCATACAAAGGTATCTGCTGAATTTTTATGTGAATACTCTTAGATTTTAATATACCTTTGCTTTGTCATACTTCAGATAAGAGTGCAAAGGAGAACCCACATCTGTGTAACCCAAACAAAACACAACTCAGGTCTATGGTCTGTTTGCTACTTTGTTGCCTTGGAGCTACTTTACAGGCAAGAAAACCAAAACCCTAAAATATTAATGACTCCTTCATGGGCCATACAGATGGTTAACGGTAGAGCCGGTAAATCAGGTAAATAACATCTATCTTCAGATTTCCTATTTATAGCATTCTCCTTCTTTACACTTCTCCTGAGGGTCCTCTGTAGACTACAGGTGTAGGCAATGGTCCCAGCTCCAGAGACATAAAAAGCCTTGGCTTAAACACTGAAGGTGATTAAGTCTATCCTTAGTTGAAGTTATTTGTGCTCCTTGATCTGACCTGTGAACCTCTGAGGATAACAGTTTTTCCTCAAGCACAATATAAAGGTTTATATATTTCTCACCTCTCAGAATTTAACATCATCTTGAGAAAATGAATGGACCGATGAATGGTACAAGCATTTGATATGCACTTGCTGTGTTAGAAAAGGTTTGAAACTGTGTTCTCCTTCCCTCGAGCATACTAGATTTGGGGATACCTTCTTTGGAAGTGATAAAACGCTTTATTTAGTGCACAGTTTTGGGGGCCATCATTCCAAGATCCAGCAGCTCCATCTGTTCAGTCTTTGGTGAGATCCCTTTGGCTGAGCCAAAACTAGACAGGGAAATGGCTGAGTGCAGATTAGACAATCATGTGGCGTTCACATAAAGCACTCCAGGAGTCGGAGAGATGTCTCAGCTGTTAAAAGCACTTTCTGTTCTTAAAGAGAACCAGGTTTCAGTCCATAGCCCCTGTGTGTGACTTACGGACATCTGTAGGAGCTCTGATGCCCTCTTCTGACCTCCACGGCTCCAAGTCATGCATGTGATGCTCATACATGTAGGCAAAAAACTGACACACATATAAAGTTAAAAAAAATAAAACCCACCACTCTCTGAAGAACTAAACCACTTCAACAGATAAAGTTAAACCATTCTCAGGCCCTAAGTCAATGCCTCAATGACCCAACTACTTTGTACCTGATAACAGCACCACCCCCTCCATAGCACCATACTGAGGTGATGCCACCACATCATGGCCGAATTCCAGTTCCCTGTGGGAGATCCTGGAGGAAATCTAGAAAGTGTATGGAGGCGCAGAAGAACTGATCAGTACACAGGGCCTCGCGGCAGAGGGGAGACTCCAAGAACATAGCTGACGGACCTCATACTTGTCTCTGCCCTGACCCTCTATGATGTCTGCTCAGTGGGGTTTTCCAAATCTGAAAGAAGGTCTCCCATACTTAGCACCTCACACCCCATCTACCTCTTGGCACAGACACCCTCAGACTGGAGGACAGCAAAGGTGGTGACTGGGTCAGTGTGTAATACCGGCCAATTAGATCCTCTTGCAAACTTCTGAAGGAGCCTCTCTCTGTTCATTTTACAGAGGACCAAACTAAGGCAGACAGATTAGTGCGTCATGATCAAAAGTTGCTGAGTGCCACTGTTTATCCACAGTCAGATTAACCCCAGACTCCTGGGCACAGAGTACTCTGTACTGTTTCCCCCTTTTGCCTTCTAATTTTTCTTTGCAAAAGTAAACATTTACATGTGTTTTTCTGGGAGTCCATATAGCATCTAGACCATCCATATTATTGTTTTCATGTCGCATGCACTCCAAGTTCCAAATACCCAGAATACAAGCTGACATTTTGGCCTTACTATATTTACAAGCTAGACTCCTCCCGTGCCCTGACACACAAGTCGACATTTTGGCCTCACTATATTTACAAGCTAGACCCCCCCCCCCCCCGGCCCCCGCCACCACCCCCAACTATCCTCGGGTTTCATTTGAAAGTCCAGTCTCTTAAGATGGTATTTTAAGGAAGGCAGAAAATCTGGTTCCAGAAAGCCATGTACTAGAGTTTAAAATAGTGGAGATCTATCTTACAGGAGGGCCATGTGTCAAAGTCAATGCAAGGAGAAAATCAGATGTAGTCAAAACTGCCTTCAGAAATTCATCAGACAGGCTTCCTACTCCAGGCCAGTTCTACTCCATGTATGGTTTCTTCTCCTGAATAGCAAGTAACTGGGGTTAGGGGGGAGGCATGAACAAGTCCCTAGCTTCAGGATCCCTTAATGTAGCCAGGCCCTTGCACACTAACAGCCCCAGGAGTGGGGTCTAGCTAAGGGGAGCAGGCTCTTCCAGCTCAGATCTTCCCCCAGGAACTCCTTGGTTTCATTATCTTCCCTGCCTCCATTTGTCTAACTGCATTTTGTTGAGATAAACTATGTTAAATCAATGATGCAACTGTACTCAAAATGCAGACAGTTGACCCCAGAGCCTGTGGGAAGCTGGTTGAGGATCCTCTTAAACTACTGAAATCTTTGATCTTGCGTATGAAAGGGCACATAGCATTTACACAGAACCTATGCACATCCTCCTGGATACTGTCTCTAAATCATCCATTCTACTGCCCACTAGAAAGCAGTGTCCTGTGAATAGCTGCTCAGGGAATAGTGACAAGAAGAAAAGTTAGTGCACGGTCAAGACAGATGCGGGTTTGGGGTTTTTAAACTTTGAACATTATCTATTTAAAGCTAGCTGAATTTGTGAACATGAAGCCTGCTGGTATCATTAGATAGGCCAATGAAAACCTTGGGCCTAAGAATGATACTTTACAGTCATCACAAAAGCATTCAAATCCTTGCCTCTTCACTCCCTAGTGCAAAGCCTTATTGTTTAACCGAACCACTGGTTCCCAAGAGAAATCCCTCTGGAAATGTACTATTAAGGGACAGCTAGATTATTGACTATTCCTGTGCTTCCAGACTTTCAGTGCCACCCGCTTAGTGAGCCTATTTCATTAACTGATGGCAGGATTTGAAGTTTTTGTTTATCAGTTTGTCTATGAGACAGGATCTCCTATTGTGATAGTTAGTGTTGTTTACTTAACAGAACCTAGAATCAGCTAGATGGTGGGTGGACCTGTGGGCATACATATGGGGATTATCTTGTTAAATTGATGGTGTGAGAAGACCCTTCTTAATGGGAAGCTGGCAGGATGTTTCCTGACTTAAACTCTGGACTGGAGGAGGAGAGCAGAGCAGTCAACATGCATTCCTGGCTTCCTGCTTCATGGCTAGCTGCCTCCAGGCCCTGCCTCTGCTGCTTCCCTGCCATGACAGACAGTAACTTGGAACACCAAGCTAAATGAGCTCCTTTTCCCTTAAGTTGCTTTTCCCAGAATATTTTTTATCTCAGCAACAGGAAAAGAAAGATGCTTGCATAGTAGCTTCTACCTCAGTTTTCCGAATGCTAGGATTACAGATTGACCGCCTTGCCAGCAGGCAGAGATATAGCTAAGAGCATACATCTGAGTTTGGCTGATAGAGGATGCTACTGAGAGCATGAGACATCATCCTTTTTTCATGAAAGGATGATACTGTGTGGTGTTAGAAGGAACCCTTACTTACACTATTGGTTTGGTTTTTTTTGTTTGTTTTGTTTTTTTGTTTTTTTTTTGTTTTTTTTTCAGGAAGATGAATCTTTCCTTGGGCCTGTGCTTGATACTATAATTGGTCCATCCCTTGACTTAGTTGCAGACTTACTTTCCGTTATTTGGTTCCTAAGTTGTAATTTTCTAAGGTAATTCATTTTTATGGTAAGTTAGTTCTTCTCCCTCATGTGAGACTAAGTCGTGTATATCCTGTGTTGCCTTGCTTTGTGTAGAATGTCAGATACTAAGGACCAGACACTGGAGTGGGCTGCAGGTATCCTTTCTGTGAAACTAAAAGACTTCTGTTTCATTGTGTTATTCTGGGAGGAAAATAACACATTCATTAAACATCTCTATCCCACCTATATAAACTCGTATTTATTTACATCATTACAGTAGAACTTCAAGTCATTTAAAACTGTAAAGGGAACTGGGGAGATAGCTCAGTAATGCTCCCTAGAACCCACATAAAAGCACAGCACGTGTGGTGGTAGCTGCCTGTAACTCCACAGATGGAAGGCATAGGCAAGGGAATCTTGGGACAAGCTAAACTTTGGAGCTCCACTTGTACATACATGGGCCTGCACACACATGCACCCACATATGTGCAAATATGCACATGCACACGTGAACCCAAACGTGTAAAAATGTGCATATATACACATGCACCCACACGTGTGCAAATATGCACATACACACAACATGTAAACACACACATGTAATAAATGGTAAAGGCTGTGTGTATCTTAACTATTTATTTAAACTCAGTTCATCTTTGTTTGCATGTACATTGACTCTGACTTAGGATCCTAAATCTGTCAGACATTAAAAATAGCATTAGGGGAGGATTTTTTTAAACAAATCCCTTGTGCATGTTCGATCTGTGGCATTCTTAAGAAAGAATTTGAGGTGTTTCTTTTGTGTGGTTGAAGGTCCAGTTGCCATGGTAACAGCTTTATTGTGCAATGTTGAGAGAAATACATCAGGAGTGGCACATGGGCCTCCATATTGGGCTCCTGATATTGCGGCTTGAGCAGCACTTGACTTCCCCTGGTCCAGGACAAGCGGTCTGCACTTCCATAATAATGAAAATTTGCATATCTAGCTGAGGCTGCCTCCGCCCCATCTTACTTTTAGAACAACCAGAGAGAGGACCATTGTGAAAACAGCTTTGAATGAGGTACCATGGAGGCAAAGTTTTGTGTTTAAATATGTGGAGTGCTTCAGGATTTTTTTTTTTAACCATCTCTTTGCATTGTACTACTTCAGAATTCGAAGAGTCACACAGGACAATGGTCTAAACTAGAGCAATTTATTTTGTACTTTTCATATTTTCTTGGGACAACCAAATGTTTTCTGAAAATCTAGGAAGAATGAGTTGTACTTCCATAAATATGAGTCACAATTAATAGAGAAAAACTGCAAGCGTCATCCAGATGCTGCTACATCAGCTTCTTCTCAAGCTGAATGAATAGACATGTGCTTTTATTTAAATATTTCAAGTTCACCCTGTCCTTGGCAACCATTTGGCTCTCTCAAGCCTGTGGTTGGCCAAGCTGCATTTTTCCAAATTGGTCTATATTTACAGTTCACTTGAATTAGGAAGCAGAATGGCTACCAAAGTAATCTCTTTAAGACCTTGCTGTCTAGTTTCCATTCAGTCCCAGGAAAGTATTGCCAATGGGTTGGTCACCCATGAATCAGTGAGACTTTAGCGGTCAAGGTGACCAGGTGCTTGGGAAAAAAATCTTGTTTGTATATGCATTCATTTACTCAGTGGAAACCATTAACTACCAACTTGCTGATAACACGGAAGCTGAAAACACAGTGTACCTACCTCCACCCTCCCTTGCTCCTCCCTGCACCCTTCTTTTCATCCCTTTCTCCCTCTCTTCCTCCCTCTTCCCTGTCTCCTTCCCTCCTTCCCTCCTTCCCTCCTTCCCTCCTTCCCTCCTTCCCTCCTTCCCTCCTTCCCTCCTTCCCTCCTTCCCTCCTTCCCTCCCTCCCTCCTTCCCTCCTTCCCTCTTTCAAGAACTGGTTCTGAATGGGAGTGAGAGGTCAGTCAGAGGCCCTCTGTTCTCAGTCATGATGACCTCCCTGTGATGTTCTATCACAATGATTTGTTAAGCTAGATTCTCTGCCTTTCTGAGGTTTTACTTCAGGTCCTTCTGCAACCCAGAGTGTGGTCTCAGAGAATCCTACGATTATTGAGTACATCCCACTTATGCTAAGATTTTTCTTTTACTTCTCTGTCTCTATTGTCTTCCCTTTCTCTTCAGAGCAAGGCCTTATTAGGCTGCAACATGTAAAACCACAGCACTGAGCATCCTGTAGCTGAGTAAAACCATGCCTCAAAGAACGATGGCTGTCATTGATGGTAGATGCATTTGTTATAATGAGAAACTTTTACAATACTTTACAAATATTGTCTCATTTAGCCCTCACATAAGAGGTAGGACAGTGAGGCCCTTATAGATTCCAAAACTTCTTAAGCATGTAAATGAAAAATTTGAGATCCAAATTCAGTTTATCATAGTCTGACTCTACTGCCTAAACTCTTAAGATTTGTATAACAGCTGTAATTACTGTGTAATAAGTCAGTATGTGGTATCCTTTTGCATTTATAAATTACTGTACCTCTATAAATATAGTTGTATTCAGTAGTTAAATACATGAAAAGATGTATTTCAAAGAAAACATGAGTTATATACCCAGTAAGATATGAATAAAATTAAATTTAAACATTTCTTTGACTTTCCTCTGATACTTGTTCATATTTTTTAAAAAATGAATTTTATATGTTAACTAGTGGGTTTTTTTTAAGTATCAGTGCTGGCATTAAAGAATGTAAGATTTCAATAAAATATGGAAGACTAAAGTGGTTACTATCAAGATTGAATTATAATGCCAGCTATGAAAGTTGGTAATTACTAAAAGGTTCATATATTTTATTGGTAACTTTGACCTAAGCAAGCTTACTGACTGCGAAAGCTGTTTCACACTGCATCATGTAAGTTGGGTCTACTCTAAGGATATACGATAAAGTACCATAAATAAAGGTCTCTGGAAACTTGAGAGCAAATTACCACAGCACAGCCAGTTCTCTGCTGCAGTCAGAAATAGGAACTGTTTCATATCTCTGGTGCATGTTCAATCACCCTCCCTGTTCTCCAAGTGTCTGCCTGCTTCTGCATCTCTCATTTTCGTGCTCATCCCCTCTTTCCTGTGTTTTCCCTGTCACACGAAGTCTACTTATTCATACTCAGGCCTCTTTGCCTGAATCTTTATACATTTTTTCACCTCCAACCCACCTAACAGCTTCATTTTCTCATTATATCCTGTCTAAAATTTCTGGAAGACAGTATTATACAGACCCAACTTCTGACCATTTTCTCTGTTTCGGCAAAGTCTTAGTTTTTATGTCATAAAACACTGGCAAATCTAGAGCTATCTCAGGCCTATAGTGGGGCAACACACAGTCTTGGTGTACAAGAGTGGGGAAGCAAGTCCTCATAGTGGAAAAAATATGACCTCAGTACATAGATAACTCCTCCTTGGTGAGACATTTTCCAAGACAGAGACTAGAAGTGTAGTTGGCACCATGACAAACATGTTTAATTTGGCCTAACATTTATTTCCATATGAAAAATTGCAAAGTTACCCTAGGCCACTGGCACAGACACTTGGGCCAGTCAGACTTTCTAACTGGCCATTTTCAAAGCAAAGTATGATGTTTTCACTGATTTGTGTTTGGCTGATTCTATCAGTTGGTGAAAATGGTATTTTCCATTTTTCTCTTTCTTTAAGTTGTTTAATGCATTTTGAAGGTCTGTTAATTCCTTGTAAATGTTTGTAGTTGTCTGTCTTCCCGGTTACTTATAATCATGGACTTATTCTGATATACCTCCTGGTTTTAAAGTCTACAGTATCTAGCTGGGTATAGCTTTTCCCATCCATTTACTTTCAACCTGTCTTTATATGTCAAGTGCAAACCTCAAAGACAGCCTATTTTGGGTCTTCTTAAAAACTCATTCTAACAACCTCTGACATTTAGTGTTTAGCCTGTTGACATTCGTTGTAATTTTGAACCATGCTGAATTAACATTTGGAGTGTACTTATGTTTATCTTGTGTTCCTTCTTCCTTTGTTTTTGCTTGCTACTGTCTTTGGTATTTTTTAAAGAAAAAATTAAGATGAATTATACATTCTAATCTCTTGCAGTCTGAGTTAATAATTTTTGTACTTCCCATAGACTGTAGCAACTTTGTAATATGTAGGCCTGCTTGCAGATACTCATATCATTTGGATTATAAGTAAGTTCTTTTATAGATATTATGAAATCTTTTATTAACCTATTATTTAAAGATTTATTTATTATGTGTATGAGTATTTGCCTGTATGTATGCATATATATATATATGTACATATGTTTTATGTATATATGTTTGCATCCATGTATGTCAGTCACATGCATGGCTGGTGCTTGTAGAGACCACAGGAGGGCATCAGATCCCCTGCACCTGGAATAACAGCTGCTTGTAAGCCAGCATATATGTGCTGGGAACTGGACCCAGTGCTTTGCAGAAGCAGTAAGTGCTCTCACTGAGCCACATCTCCAGCCCCAATAACCTATTTTTTATCATTAGTTATATAATAATACATTATCTTTATAAAAATTCAAACATTATAAAACATGTTTTAAATTAATTTTTCTTACATTAGCATACAAAATAGTGGTCTATTGTGGTGTTTTCATGTACATCTGTCACTGTGCTCTTACTCCCCTCCCTCGTACACAACCCTCCCTATTCTCCTTGTCTTCATCTTCCTCACCCCTTCATCCCCCTTTTGCTTTATCACATATATTTCTTTGATCTCTTGTTTCACCACCCCTTAATATCTATTTCTCCTTCTCATGGTCCTCTCTCTTTCTCCCTTGCTCCCTCTCCTGTGAATGGTAGAAAACACTCAATGCAATATTTGTCATTTTGAGTCTGGCTTATTTTGATTAATATAATGATTCCCATGTTCCCATAAGTCATAATTTTATTCTTATCTATGGCCAAATAAAATTCAATTGTATGTGTTTGACTTTTTCTTAATCCATTCATCTGTTGACGATGATTGTCTAAGTTTGCTTTCTCTTGCTGTGATAAACACCATGACCAAAAACAACTTAGAGAGGAAAGGATTTAGTTCATCTTGCAGATCCATTCTCAAAAGAAGTCAGGGCAGAAGCTGAAGCAGAAGTAGAGCCAGGAGCCCTGGAGGTAATTTGCATACTCAGCTTTCCTCTGGCTTCCACAGCTATCTTTCATGACTCCTCCTGCAATGAATTGGGTCCTCCTACATAGATTAGCCACTAACAAAATGCCTTAGAGACATAGCCTTAGGCCAATATGATCTGGGAAGTTTGTCTATTCTCTGGTGACTCTGGGTTTGACAGCAGACTATGACAATCTAGGCTGATTCTACTGTGACTAAAACAATAAACATGGCTGTGTAAAACCCTCTGTGATATGTCAACTTAAAGTCCTTTCAGTATATACCCAGAAGTAGTATGAGTTAAGGAGTTTTAGTTTTTTAGGAACCTAAATACTGGTTTGCAATAGCCACACTAATTTATATTACTACCAGTAATATATAAGAATTCTTTTTTCTTTGGGCCTAAAGAGGAAGTTGACTCAGCAGTTAATAGTACATTCTGCTCTTCCAAAGGACACAAATTTGGTTCCCAGCACCTAAGTCAGGTGCCTCACAACTCTCTGTAATTCCAACTCTAGAATAATACAATAGTTCTGGCCTCCAAGAGCCCTCTCCCTCTCCCTCTCCCTCTCCCTCTCCCTCTCCCTCTCCCTCTCCCTCTCCCTCTCCCTCTCCCTCTCCCTCTCCCTCTCCCTCTCCCTCTCCCTCTCCCTCTCCCTCTCCCTCTCCCTCTCCCCTCCCCCTCCCCCTCTCCCCTCTCCCCTCCCCCTCCCCCTCTCCCCTCTCCCCTCCCCCTCCCCCTCCCCCTCTCCCCTCCCCCTCCCCCTCCCCCTCCCCCCTCCTACACCCACACACAGAGAAAAAGAGAGAGATGGCAGAGAGAGAAATAATAAGAGTTATTCTTTCCCCAGATCATCATTAGCATTTGCTGCCACTTGTTTTCTTGTCAGCCACTTTTCATACTGGTGGGAAGGAATGTCAAAGGTTGCCTTGTATCTACCCACCCAACCCCCATCCTCACTAAGGATGTTGAACATTTTTTCAATACTTACTGGGTATTTGTATTTCTTATTTAGAAAATTATTCCTATAACTAGTCCATATACTGACTAGATTAATTTTAAGTATTTGACTTTGTTGTTCTTTGCATATTCTAGATATTATTACCTTCTGATAGAGTTACAAAGACATTTTATTATTATGAAGTCTGTTCCCTTTGGTGATTAATTCCTCTGCTATATAGAAACTTTCCATATTATTGCTTGTACTATTGGAATCATTTACAGAATCTTTTGTCTCTGTCTGTATCTTGATGAGCTTTACCTACATATCCTCCATCTCTGGTTTACGTTGAATTTTTATACAGACTGCGACATGTGGATCTAGTTTTATCTACCTTCAAGTGGACATCCCATTTTCCCAGCACCATTTGTTGAAAAGGCTATCCCTTTTTAAAAATATACATTTAAATGCTCTTGTTGAGGAGAAATATATGGCTGTTCTTGTCCCTGTTTATTTCTGGAGTCCTCCATTCTATTCTATTGATCTGTGCATCTTGTTTTGTAGCATTATTTTGCAGTTCTGTCACTATTGATGTGAGATGTAACATGGGCTTCATTTTAGAATTGTTTTGGCTATGTAACATATTGTTTAGAATGTGTTTTGGGGGGGAGTCGTCTCTACTTTCATGTAACTTTCAGAATTATTTGTCTAGTTTGGGGAGGAAAGTTGTTTAAAATTTTGTGGGAATTTGTAACTTCAATTTTCTTTTCAAAGCTTACTTATAATGAAGGGTCCTAAATGCTTTAACCTTTCTTTTAGCCCACCACACCCACCAGAGGTAGTGGAAAAGAAAGGATATGTGGGAAGCAGACCTGTTTAGAAACGGTTCTTTGGAGCAACTCCCATCTGTGTTGTCTGGAAATCAGCAGTTTAGTTCAAACGTTAGTAGCAGCATCGCAATCCACTTATAAACACTTCATGGATATATTAAGCAGTCCAGTTTGGTAGAGTCAGGATAGCAAACATGAATCAACAGCGGTGGCCTCAGCCTTGACATGAGTTAGCAGAAGGGACCAGGAAGGATGCCAAGAAAAGTTCTTGGCTATGCCTCTCTCAGCAGAGAGAAGATCAGCTGCAACTCGAGACCCACAAGTGTTGCACAGCTAGCTCTATAAGAAAGCCTATCTCAGGCTCTGTTACTATCTGTTGAGGCCTCTTATATACCCTCCAAACATCATGTGTCCTTCACGGGCCTTGCCTCAGCACGTGTGCCTGTCTCAGCTGACATCACTCTGCCAATCAGCCTTGGAAACAACAAGGACCTGTGGTACACCACCAGAAGTTCTTTGGTGCATTTCTCTCTATGGAGTCCCATCAAACACAGCTAAACTACACAATGTAAGGCAGACCAATACGTGTGTGTTGTCAGTAAAGAATTTTTCATCATATGGGCTTGCTTTAACAGAACATTCTATCTTCTGTGTCTGCTTCAGCAAAACATTCCTTCACAAGTTTGCCTTAATCTTTCACCTGTGTACTCATCAGGAAAACATTCCTTCATGCATTTGCCCCAACAAAACACCTTCCAACACAACTGACTTTCCAAAGACCCCTTAAGTTTCTACTTCAGGAATTGCACTGAATTTTGCTGATGGTTGCTTTTATAATATATCCATTTATACAAAGTTAATTCTGCCAATCCATGGTATGGAAAGTCTTTCCTTATAGTATCTTCTTCCATTTCTTATTCGATATTTTAAAGGTTTTGTCATGAAGGTCCTCTCCTTCATTAGGTTTATTTCTACATACTTTATTCTGCATTTTGAAACTATTGTGAGTGATATTATCTTCCTGATTCACTCTCAGCAAATTCATTATTAATATGTAGAAAGGCTTCTGATTTTTGTGTATTGGTTTGTATTTCACTACCTTACTGAAGGTGTTAATCATATCTAAGAGCCTTCTGGTGGAGCGTCGAGACATTTTTGCATATAGGTTCATGTGATCTGTAAATAGAGATGCTTTGACTTCTTGCTGTCCTGTTTCTTTTCATTTCTTTTTCTTGTCTTATTTGTCTAGAGAACATTTTGAGTACTATAACACAAAGAGCAGAAAAAATGGGCACCCTTATCCCATATTTCAGATTTTAGAGTATATGCTTTCAATTTTGAGTTTTGTCATATATAGCTTTTATCTTATTGAGATGACACTTTTTCTATCCTTCGTTTTATCATAATGGAATGTTGAATTTGTCTTTTTGTTTGTTTGTCTGTTTGTTTTTTTTGTTTTTCAAGACAGTGTTTCTCTGTGTAGTCCTGGCTGTCCTGGAACTCACTCTGTAGACCACGCTGGCCTCGAACTCAGAAATCTGCCTGCCTCTGCCTCCCAAGTGCTGGGATTAAAGGCGTGCACCATCACTGCCTGGCTGAATTTGTCAAGGACCTCTTTTATATCTATTTTATATGTCCAGTCCTTAAGTCTATTGATGAGTTATATTGGATCTATTAATCCATGTATGTTGAACTAAACATGCCTCTGTGAAGGATGAAGCTAACTTGGTCAGTTGTATGAGCTTCTTGATGTTGGCTTTCAAGTATTTTGTTGAGAATGTTTATTTTACATCTATTGTCTCAAAGAAAATTGCTCTATAATTTTCTTTTTGTTGTTTTTGGTACTTGTTCTATTTTAGCATTATGTTAATAATGGCTTCATAGAACAAATTTAGTCATGTTTAGTTCTTTCCTTTCCATTTTGTAGAACAATTTGAGAAGTAGTGACATTAGCACTCCCTTAAAGATTTGATGAGATTCAGTTTAAATAAATCTGTCTGGTCCTGGGATTTTCTTTGTGGAAAGATTCATTATAACTGCTTCACTCTCATTGGTTGTTATGGATATGTTTTTATCTTCTTGATTCAGGTTGGATGGGTCATATGTACCTAGGAATAAATCCATTTCTGGAATATAGGTTTTCTAGGTGTTTTTAATAACTGTCTAGATTTCATTACAACTTATTGTAAAATTCCCCTTTTGCCCCCAGTGTCCTGAATTTGGGACTTCTCTCCCTTTTTTCTCCTTAGTTTTGCTAGGAGTTCATCAGTTATGATTCTGTTTTCAAACCATCATCTCTTTGAGTGAGTCTATACATTGATCTTTCAGTTTCTATTCCTTCGTGTCAACTTTGGTTTTTATTATTTCTGACCATCTACATCTTTGAAGTTTGGTTTATCCTCATTTTCCAATCTCTCTGACTTGTTTTAATGTTAGCATGTATAATATTTATTAATACATTCTAATAATATTGCTTTGTGTCCTATAGTGTAATTTATTTTAGGGAAATGTCCATGAGCTTCTGAGAATCATGTACATTTCAGATCTGTTGGATAGAATATTCTGTAGATTTCTGTTAAGTGTACATCTATGCTGTGGTTTACCTCTAAAATTATTTTGTTGATTTCTGGTTTGGATGATGTGTTGAAAGAGGACAGTTAAGTATTATTTCTTGGTGTCAATTTTTGAAAACTTCTAGTATAATTTTATTGAGAGGATTCACTATTCTAGAGTTTTCAAAGTTTTGGTTGTGTTCAATTTTTCTTTACATGTGTGGGAATGTATTCCCTTGTTTTCTTTCTTTCTTTTAGTTTTTTATTGACTCTATCTTGAGCAGATTATGCGATTCTTTTTCACAATTTTAATTTCTCGAATGAATATTTCTGCCAAGGTCTTCAATTTCCCTTCCATATTTCTGACCTTTATATCCACTTTGCTACTGTTATTACTAAGGTTCTGAATTGATTTCCTGACTTCATTCATCTGCTTATTCCTCTGTGTGGTCATTGATCATTTTAAAAACAGAAGGCCCTGAGACTTTCCTGGACTCATTACCAAGCTTCCTGGAGTTATGAGCTTGTAGAGGTGTCATGGTGGCTTCTCTCATCCCTTTTCTATGTCTCTTTGTTGTGTTTTATATAACTGTTAAGATGAGTGTGTCTTTCAGTTTTTCTTTTTCTTTTTGTCTCACTTATCTCTGGATTGTTTCTGACCCACCAGCTGCCATTAATGACATGTAGACTTTTTTATTAATATGAATGCTTAAGGCCTTTGTTTTGCTTGTATCCAACTAGCTCGTATAACTTAAATTAACCCAATTATATTAACCTATGTTCTGCCATGTGGCTTGTTACCTCCTGAGTACCAGTATCTATTTCTTCCATGTCTCACTGGCAAATCTCCCACACCTAAGTATTTCCCAGAGCTCCTATCTTTGCTGGATATCTCACCTATCCTCTCCTGCTTAGCTATTGGCCCTTGAGCTCTTCATTAAACCAATCATAGAATGTCTTAGGCAGGTGAGGAAGGACAAAGAAACATCTTACAAAAACATTCTCCCAACACCCACTCTTCCTAATTGTTTGTTTTACATGAATCTTCTTGGTGAATTGTCTTTACTTGAGTTTATGTTTTAACTATTATATACAGAAGCAAGCTGTAATAAAAAAATTGGACAGAATCTGGCTGTTAATATGTAATCAAAAAAACTTATGTTCCAATAAGGTTCAGAGATAATGTCACTGTGGTACTTTCAGAAAATCATAGTTTAGAGTTGTTTACAGTTATTGTTATTAATAACTAAAAACTAAAGAGAAAAGGATGGGAAAGGCAGGAAGAGGTAGTGCACTATGAGTCGGTATGAGTGAGAGGTAAAGTATGAGTTTGGGGTATGAATAATAATAGTTTCTGTTTTTCTCTGAAATTTCTATTATCTACCTTCATTGTATGTGTGATTTCTTATCCAACTTTAAGCAGAATTGTGATTGCTGCTTCAAAGTCTTTGTCTTTTAAGTTAGGTATGATGGCTCACACCTGTACTGCCAGCACCTGGCAGGCTAAAGCAGAAAGGTACTGTGAGCCTGAAACCAGAGTGGGATGCATAGCAAATACTAGGCTAACTATGGCAACAGAGCAGCCACTTTATCCTCCTCCCCGAGAAAGAAATATCTGTCATCTAGTTCTACCGTATTAGGCAGTTCAGAGTCATGTTATACTGATAGGTGTGTGTGTGTGTGTGTGTGTGTGTGTGTGTGTGTGTGTGTGTGTGTTATTTTGTTTTGTTTCTCATAAGAATGGGTCACATACTTTTGAAAAATAAATCTTAAATGATTTTAGATTCTGAACACTGATTGTTCCCCTGTAAAGATCCTGGATGCTATTATGTTTCTCCAAAGAGCTTCTTATTTTTGTTAAAAATGATTACATTGTTTGAATTCAAAGCACAAACTGTGATCTGGGTAGCTGTTGAAGTCTCACTTTTATACATTTATTCTTGCCTAGGCCACATGAATTCTGCCTTGTAAATACATAGCTCAGAGGCCAACACTGTTAAGTATAAAATTCATATACAGATTGGATAAGTCTTCATTTGCCTCTCTCATTTCTGTGATTGATTTCTCTGGATTTCAAGTGCTGTGACGATTCCAAACTCTGCCCTTTTGTTCTTCAAGCCAGATACTCTGCAAATTTTCTATCAAAACTGTAATTACTTAACGTGACAGACTAAGCAGAAGTCATGCCAATAGTAAATCCATCCAGGGCCATGTTTTTTTTTTTTTTTTTTTTTTTTTTAAATTGTGACCCTCTCTGTTAGGGTCTAGAATTTTATTTACTCTAGTGATGGGCCAGTAAATTAGATTTATCAGTATTTCATGGGTCAGAAACACAGATTTTATTACTCAAGAGGATCAAAATGCTGGCATTGATTTTTTTCTTATTGCCTGGGACCCTTGCTTGGCTCAGATAGATGGCCCTAGTACAATGCACTACAGGAAACAACACCAAAAATTGAGAATTTTGCCACTTTTACTAGGAATTTGGTACCCTGCTGTGTGTCCCAGAAGAAGACTTAACAAGATTTCAGCTTCAAACTCAACTGTCAGTAATGTTCCTAGTTAAGAACATGTAGGGCCTTATATCCTTGACAGTAGGAAAATGTAGGCACACTTAGAGGCTAGAGCAGAGACTCTCTCTGACAATCTCTTCTGAGAGCTCCCTTCCAGTACCTTCAGGGAGTGCTTATTCCTGTTTTCTTTGTTACATTCTTTTTGCCATTTTTTTTCATGAGCTCTCTTGGCCATTACAGCGATTGAGACTGCCCACTTTGCCACTGTCAATCCCATTGTGAGCAGTCATGAGATCATCAGGTTGGGAACAAACTCACCAAGTACTGAGCCTAGGGATCATATGGCCTTCTGTTTAACCTCAGCACCATGTGTATCTTCTTTGGACAACATCATGTTGGAAGCTGGAAAAGGCCAGATATAAGATAGGAACCTGAGGTTCACAGACATGGCCTTCTGCCTAGCTTCTTTCTCAAACAGTGAGTGACAAGACCTAACACATATTCAATAGATTCTGACTTTCCTAAACTTGGTTCCTATAAGGAAATTGCAAGGCAATAAGGTTCTCATAAATTATAAACTTTCTTGACAAAATGTCTCTTAACCTGGTAGAGAATTATCTCAATGAGCAAATCTATCAGCAGCGCCATATTTCAAGTACCACCCAGAGAAGAACATGAAGAATTGGAAATCAAATATACACCCTTTATTTACTGATACCAGACATTTTTGCCATTGGTGATCTCTCACATGGTTAATCCTCCCTGTAGGGAGAAACCCAAGCTAGCAGATTTATTGACCAGGAGACACTTTCCCCTGCAAATGATTGGAAAGAACCTGGTAACCACTGAAGTAATTTATCAGCAAGTATCTGGCCCTATCCTGCTCCTTCTCCCTCAGGAATGGCAATTGACTCACAAAATACAAATCTTATGTCACTCTGCTGCTCAGACCTCCAAAGAATGTCACATCATAACATAAAGAATGCCCAAAACTCTATCAAAGATGTGGTCTGACAAGTTCTCTAACCCAAATTCTCATTTCCATTGTCTCCATTCATCACAGACATCAACTGATGTCTCAGCATTCCAAACACTGCAAGACTGCTCCTGCCTTCAGCCTTTTCATACTACCTCAGCAGTTTGCATGGCTTCTTTCCTCACCCCAGTCTCATGCTCTATATGACCTTCCTCTATTTAGGAAGATGAATATGGAAAATGAGAAATATAGGGAAGAAGAAGAAACCAAAGGAAAACATGAGCAAAATGCAATGATATATATGCATGAAAATGTCAATGAAACCTGTTATTTGTACACTAACTAAAAATGTCACAAATAACCACTGTGATATTCTATCCAATGAGAACAAAGTTAAATCATTTAAAACATGCATGTTTACATAAATACATACATATACATAAATATACACACACTTCCTCCTTGGGGTCTTATCAGGACATACTTTTAAAATGGTCATCACTCTATCTCCCATCTTTTTATATTAAATAATTCTTGATGTAATCTCCTATATGTGTACAACCATTTGGGGATTTTTTCATTTGTTTGCTTTTCTGTGTTTTCACTAACACTAAAGTCCTTGAGCACATTTGTTGTCAGCTCTTTTATGTTATAAACCCCCAGTGCTCTGAGCAGAGTTCAACATCGGGGAGATGCTCAATAGATATGTGTAAAGCACATGACTGACTAAAGCCTATCGTGTTAACAGTGTAGAACATTTTTCATGTTGTGGTTCATATATTAATGATTTGCAAAACAATGAAGCTGAGTGTGGTGGCAGAAGCCTACCATCCTTAGAAAACTGAGGAGAAAGATAGTCAGACGTCTGTGGCCAGCCTGTTATATATGGTGAATTCTAGCATAGCCTGAGCTACATGTGAGAACCTCCCAAAAAAAAAAAAGAGAGAGAGAGAGACAGACAGAGAGAAAGGAATAAAGGGAGAAGGGGAGAGGAAAGAAACTAGAATGGAGAGAAGAAGGAAGAAAAATGGAAAAGGAAGAAGATAGTGGAAGATTTTTATTTTGATTGTGTTTATTTACCAATCTTTATTTATAAAATCTTTGCTAGCTAAATTAATGTACACATGTTTATTATAAATGTTACATATAACCAAGTAAACATTTATGTTATAGTGTTACAGAACAGTATCCTATTAATTTAAATTTATTTAAAGTTTCTAATAATTAGAGTTGCTAGAATTGATGAGACACTTAGGTGCCATCTATGAAAAACAAACAAAATTTACTAATGTAATTAATTATAGATGACAACTACTAAAATGGGACATATTTGGAGCACATGGAGAAAGCTCTAGGAATTGAACACATTATATACAACAGTGACTATTACCACAGGCCACTTTCTCCCCTGTTCAGGTTCTAGTGGTTTGAGGGGCAAAACAGAAAATCACATTGTAATTTTTTTATAGTTGGCTCAAGAGACCATTTCTTAACTAGCACATCTATACTGAACTTTGGGGATGGGTAGAATCATGATAATTTGTATGTGAGAATTGAAATATATTAAGACCTGCCTTTATTCACAAGCTTGTCAGTAACTCAGTGTGAAATGTTCCATCCTGTGTTTTTCTCCTTATTCTGTGTCTGTGATTGTTAGCTTGGGAATGGGTTTTTGTTGATGTCAAGTATTTAATTTCCTTCACAGTAGGAGACTTAAAATTCACAAATCTGTATAGGGGCCAGGAGTGTAGGTGTTATAGCCATGGGATCCAAACGCCTTACCTGTGAGCAGATACAACTCAAAACCTGAATATTTATACTCAACAAGTGTACTTTTTTTAAAGGAAGATAATTCCATCATGAGATAAATCAAGATACTTTGATACTTGTATAGTAATACTTTGAGATGCTTTGAGAAATGTTATTTTTAATCTGTATTTATCAAGTTGGATTATTAATTTACATATGTGACATATGTGTATCACTGTAGCAATTTATTTATTTTTTTTCACTGTAGCAATTTAAAGATATGGGCTAGAGCCTGGACTCACACAGGAGCAGCCCACAGCTCATTGTTAACCAAGCATCCAACCAGGTATAAAGAGTAGAAATATTAATGAATTACTGAAAATATAAAATAAAAAGGAGAAATATTCAGAGTATAAAGTTGATATACAGAGGAGTGAGTCAGCCTGCTTCTGGAATCAGGGGAGACAGACAAGGTCAAGACTGTATCTGTTGATGACTGTTAAGAAGCAGCACACATTGCAAGTCTACAGTCATTCCTGCTTCTCTCCCCAGTCCTAGCTTCTCCACTCTCCCAAAGCTTGGACATCTCTTTCTAAGATCTACACCTAATATTCATTTCATCCTTTCTACATAGCTCTTATCTCAGCCTCTTCCCTCTGTACTCTGATGTGGTCTGTCCTCGTGGAATTAAGCTCCCCACATAGATACACCACCTGAAACCTCTGTCCAATAGTCAATTTCTTCCTATATTCTAACAGGGAACATATTTGGTCTGTGATGAAACAACAGATAGGAATAAAAAATACTGGATCATTGAAGAAGAATGTGAGTGGCTTGAAATGCCATAAAATAGAACGCGTGTTCTTGTCTAGAACCAAGGAGAATTCTGTGAAGTACTTTGTGAGTGAAGTTATCAATGCTTAGAGGTTGGGCTGAAGACATCATGGTTTCTAGGACACACTACACTGATGAGTACTGCTGATGAACACTGGTTTTCTATCAGTAAGACCAAATCCACTGGCTTTTCCAATGGCTGTGTGCCATATCCTACATGGCTCCAGGGATTGTCTTGACTAGGACAACAAGAAAAGACAAATACATGAACACACAAGAATGCTGAAATTGGGTGGACTGGGATCTCTGATGGAGAAGCTGCTGCATCCCAGAAGCTTAACATGTTTATTATATACAGTTAAACAGAAAGTCCAGGTTATTACACACAGATAAACAAGGAGGAAGGTTTATTATATACAGCCGAAAAAGGAGACAGGTTTAGTAATAAACTTAGTAGGTGCAATCTCTATATGGTAGCAGTCTTCAGGCCATAAATATCCAGAGGGAGAAAGCTATGGTGGTAAAAGCTATGATGGACATTTCCTGTACATATTATCAACATCCACACAAGAACCAAAGGAAGACTTTCCCATCCCTTGGAGCTTCACCCTGAGAGAGGGTGGTGCTTTTCCATGTTCTCATGGATCTGAGGCATTAGAGTCCTTGATATGATTATGCTCATGTTAAATATAAATATACATATACACTCAGTACTTCACTTGCCTCCTACAATTGTGACTTGCTCTTGGCACATATTCATATTATAGTAAGTTGTTCAGAATAAAAATATGGTAACCAATTATTTAATTGTATCACTTCATCCTGTAGTTATGACATTAATGTACTAAATAGAGCAAATTCAAATACTATTGTGTTAAATTTTGTCACATTAGTCTCATCTCATTGTTGCAACCAGGCTGTAGGCCATCAAGAAATCCAATAATCACTTCTCCTATTCACAGAAGAATCATTAATAATATTGTTAAACAGAATTCAGAACACTACAAAAGCGTGTTGTACAGCAGAACTAAAATTCTTCTGGGAGAAATTGATCTATAACTCAGTACCATGTAAGCAAGTTGTTCATTCAGCTACAAACTCACTTGGTTCCATGGGCTCTTTGGGAAGACATTGCCTTGTTGGAATGGAGATATTTGATATAACATTTCTGTAATCCAATAGTCCATAATGTCTGGACACCCCGCATCAAGACATTAAAAGAGTCTACCTGTCTACACAGTGACCTGTTTTCTAGGTAGGATGTTTGGTGAAATTTAAACAACTTTTGTTTGTTTGGCTGAATCTTATTTTTTGAGGTCACTACTTAACTTTCTGCCAGTCAACTTGAACTTTTCTAATAACAGGAGAGGAGAATCAGAGGTGTAGGAGTGAGCAGCTTGAAAATGTTGGTCTAAAGGATGGAAGTAATATGCTGAGCACTGGTGTAAAATGCCTCCTGATCAGCCTGAGTTATCCCCATCTTTCCTGTCACTTGCCATATATTATGTGCTTGAGTAATGATATTCCAAGCAGCAAAACTGAGAACAAAGTGGGAGACAAGCATGAGCATTAATTATGGGGGTAGAAATTGGTCCTCTGTCTGCAGTCATGGTCAAATGAAAGAAGGTATGAATGACTTCTCTTTACCTTTAAACATCTATGAAGATAATATCTAAGGATCTGCTGCCCAGCCAGAGCTCAGGGAGAGGACTACCTTGAAGGGGGACATTATGTGCTAATGCCATGAAGTAAGGATGAGGTTAGTAGTACAATGAAAATGGCTTCAAGGTATCTCTCAGTAACCACGACCACAGAGCCACAAAGGATTTTTTGTTTTGTTTTCTTTTTTTTTTTCTGGTTGGTTGGTTGGTTGGTTGGTTGGTTGGTTGTTGGGTTTGGTTTGGTTTGTTTGTCATGGAGGAGTGAGGGAAAGCAGCTAAGATCTCTGAAACTCCCAAGTAAAGTTCAGAGTTAGCCAAGAAAGAGAAAGCTGTAGGATGAAGCCATCTGACTGTGTGTGGTAAGTGGTAACAGCATGGAAGAGGACCATAATAGAAGATCTTAAAAGAATCCAGAGAGAGATTCTCAAACAGATGTGGACTTAGCAGCGACTTGCCCTTGCCTTCCCACACTTGAAGATCTAGATCATACTAGATTAAGATGCAGAGCCCTCACTCGACAAGAACACTCACATGAACTTTGAGCTTATGGCTAACTCCAGAGGGAGGGAATTGAAAAAGAATAAGATGCTGGGCTTGGCATACAACCCACATTGCAGAGCACTTACACAAGAACACACAAGGCCCTGGGTTCTAACCTTGGCACTTCTGAAGGAAAAGAAAGAAATCCTGAATGAGACTGAAATTTAGTTCAAAGAGAGTTTAAAATCATAGCATTCCACCTACTTTTCCTCAAATATAATTAGTTTACATTTTCTGAAAATGAATCCTACAGGAAGATTTCAAAAGCCTTAAAATAAACTTTAGTATGTAAAATCCATTCCATCTGCTTTCATAATAAAAGAAGACACAGTGAAAATGGATCTATCTCTTTGTGCCTTATTAGCAAGTCCACGCCAGTGGCTAACTCTGAGTTGTCACCTCTTTTCTCTACCAAGGACATATCTGCCCATGAATCAACATCCAGGGCTCAGTTTTCCCATTTGTAAAAATTGGGGCAGCTTCCAGTTGCTTCTTGGTAAGCCTCAGCTTATTTCAGTTCTCCCAGGGACTTAACAAAGCCTCCAGGCCCTTTGCGCTTTTGCAGAAAAGTTCCAGCATTTCTGTTTCTAGGTTACTATTAATATTTCAATTCTTCTAGTACAGTAATCCCTTACCATGTATTAGAACTGATTTAAAATAATAATAATAATAATAATAATAATAATAATAATAATAATAATAATAATAAAGGCCCAAAGAGATGGGTCAGTTGGTAAAACACCTTATAAGCACAGGATCTATGTTCACATCCACAGCGCCTGTGTAAAAAGCCACACATGCTGGATATTCAACCCTGACACAGGGTAGGGGTGTTGGGGGACAGAGATAGGCAGATGTCTTGTCTTACTTGATTTACCTGTTGCTGGAAAATATGTGTGGAGAAAGACTACATGATTCCTTCAATATTTCAACTTTCATGGTTACAAAGCCAGTACCAGAGAATAGTCCTGCTAAGTACTTCGAAAGCTTGAGATGTAGCCTGGCCTACTTGGGTCACAGCTGCGTTGCCTTCTTTATGCTGACCCTGGAGAAACATTTTCTGGGTAGATGTTAATACCCCTTTCAGCTTCTCTCTCAGTTCAAGCTACATAAGTCTAGGTTTTCACAAGTTGGAACCTTTGTTGGGCGTGGCCCTTTCAATGATGTTTCTCTTTCAACACCTCAGCCTCTTTGAAGTGCATGCCTTGACTACAATGTTTAATATGATCAAGTTCTTTCCCTCATCAGAAAAGAACATTTTGCTGTTCCTCACTGTAGACCTGGATAAGTATAGCAAAAAGTAGCACCCATAATCTGAATGCTTGAAATTTTCTCCACCAAACTTCACTGGACACAGTAGAGTAAAGCCAAATTCTTGACTAAAATATCACACAAATGGCCCCTACTGCAGTTTGTGACGGTATCTTGATCTCCTCAGAAACCTCAGGAGCTGGGCTTCTCCTGCCTTCTTTTTTTCTCAGAATTCTTGTCTCCAAAGCCCCTGAGTGGTCCACTGTTTTGCTTTCAGCACACTAAGGCATTTTTTTCCCCTCAATCTAAAATACCAAACTCTTTCATACTCCAACCATAAAACAGTTCCAAAGGTCTAAGGACCACAACCCCCACTCCTCCCAGTCTTGTGTGTTAACTGCTTTGCCTGCTGCTGTGATAAAATAATAATAATAATAATAATAATAATAATAATAATAATAATAATAATAATAAAAAATAGATCAATGTTGACTCCCAGGCCAAGAACACAGTACTCATAGTAGGAAATTCAAGCCAACAGAAGCTTGAAGCACCATCCATACTCAGAGAACAGTGAAGGATAACTGCTCATTCTTATCTAAGACCCTCTTTTTACGGAGTTTGGGGCTCAGTTCCATGGAATACTGCTGTCCATAGTTATGGTGAGTCTTCTAACCTCAATTAACATAATTAAATAATTCCTAACAAATATATCTCCAAATCCTGCCAAGTCTCCAGTCAACATCACATACATGAAGCTCATTGACCTGTAGCCTAGCCAAATAAATGAGTTCCAGGTTCAATGAGAGACTTTACCTCAAAAACTGCATACAGAGTATTAATGGGGACACCCAATGTCAACCTTTGGGCTCCCCTGCATACATGCATACATGCTAACGAGAACATATAGAATAGCAAACATATACACAGAAAGAGATTCTTTTAAAAAACTGTGTTCAGGAAAAAAAAGAGAGAGAGATACTTTTCCTGTGTGTAGCCCTCACCTTGCCTATAAAGGTGTTACTGCATGGAGGGGATGTGCAGCTGGCCCTGAGCTCTGCTGAAGAGAGGTGACATCCCTATGTCAACACTCAGTCATAGGAACCCTGCTGCTAGAAGATTTCCCTGTAATGGATTTAGTGTTGGAAATAAATGCCTCCTAATCAGTACATTTATAAACTCTGAACAGTATCATTGATTCTTTAGATGTTCTCATGGTAGAGAGCAGGTTCTGATTATGGACCTCAGAGGCAGCTAGAGAGGAGTTAAACGAAGACAACGAAAAAATTGGAGATAGTGGTTGTACGAATCTATGGTTCTTAGTCACTGGACCCAAGTCTATGCCAGCTTGAAAAGAAGACACTAACATATCGTGGAAAAATGAGGAAGTAATACAACAGTTAATTTTTTATTTGTTTTGGGGGTTTGGGTTTAGTTTATACTATGAATTCTCAGCTCATCTTAATTTCAGCTTGTAGTCCAGGCTGTCCTTAGAGCCCTCCTGCCTTGGCCTAGTTCTGGGATTATAGGCATAAGCAAAATGTCCATATCAGAAGTCACTTTTTAAAGCTACTCATCTAACATTTAAAAATTAATTTCATCCTTTCTTAATACAATTTTAAAATATTTTACTATATAGGCATATATATGATTTTATATAAGTGAGAACATTTATATGACTTTTAAAATAAAAGTGCTTTCTTTATTTTTGTGGTGTTAGTTGGGTTTTTTATTTAAGAAATGTTGATGACAGAAGCTAGTGAACATTTCCTTGTATATTTGCTAATGCCTAATTTCAGCAAAAATGAGTAAGAAACCCAACAGCTAATACCCAAATTATTTTATAATATTGAAATCCTAACATCTGGCAAATTGTTTTAGTGATGTTCCTATGAACCACGTTTAGGCAGCAGGAATCAAATTCAAGTAGTCTTGGGTTCTAAAATTCATCATGATGAAGCCTTAGAGGTCATAAGAGAGAGAGAAATGCTCACCTGTATCCAGTAACAACCTAGAAATTCTCCCCATGGTACTCAAGGGTGCCTGAGTTCAAAGTCCATGGCTGAGCTGAAGTAGGACATGCTGTTCTGTAGCCCACCATGTGACCTGTAATATACACTGACTTGACATTATGGGTTGAAAGTACAATCCTATGGGATTCTTGTCCACCAAGGAACTTGCTGGATGAGGGGATCACCCTGGAAGGGCTTTCTTCCTATTGGACCCTATTTGCAATATGGGTTTCAGAGTCACTTTCCCCTGGTGCTAGTGATGAGTTGTGAGATCTAAGCCTATTTCTGCATCTCTGCAGGTAAAGACAGCAGTGTGAACATGGCGTGACTGTAGTGGAGTCAAGTGAGAGAAAGCTCAGTACCCAGCAAACTAAATGTGAGCTTACTCCTTAATTTTCTTTTGGATATCTTTTTTTTAATTTTACCTTCAACTATGCAGTAGAAAATCATGGTTCCTAGATTCACATTTTAGTCTCATTCACAAAACTCCATCCACACTGTTTTTATTCCTTTAGCCTTCATAAAAACTCCCTGTAAAATCAAGTGCACTTGAGTATGAACCTGAATCTTCAGTGTCCAGACTTGCTCATTTCAGGGCATTACTGGACTCTTAATTGTTTCTTTGATTCTAGTGTTGCCCCCTGGCCTGAACGCACAGTAGAGCCTGCCAAGTTGCTCCACCAAAATAAATCCCAAAGGTGTCCTTGCTTGAAGGCTAATAACCCAATGCTCTTGATGATTGACAGAGCCCTCCAGGATCTTGCTTCTGCGGGCATCTGGTCTGTTTGGTTTCCTAGATTTTCCTGGTGTGTTAGTCATCTTTCCACCATTGTGACTAAGTGTCTAAGGGGATTAACCTAAAAAGAGGAAAAATTTACTTTGACTTTGAGTCATAGTGTCAGACCACTGCTTTGAACTGTGCTGGTACATGACATCACAGCAGAAGCACGTGGCCAAGGAAGCATGCTCCACTCAGGACAGCTGGAAATCAGAGAAAGAAAATGGCCCTAATACCTACTTCAAGGTCATGGTCAGTGTGTGAGGTTCTTCTCTGTCGCCATGACCAAGACAACTTACAGAAGGATGGGTTTATTTTGGCTTATGGTTCCAGAGAAGAATTCATCATGGCAGCGAGGCATGGCAATAGGCAGCAAGCTTAGTAGCTGGAGTGGGAAGCTTTTTTCTGTCGCTGCATCAACCTAGGATGTCCCCTTCCCTGAGTCTTCTATAGCCTGAAAAACTCAGCTTCATTCTGAAGAGCCTATTCTGGGTTGATATCCCTTCTGCTTTCACCCACAAAGTGGCTTACATAGAGCACCTACCTACTGTGTGGCAAAGCCATCACTCCCCATATGTTACTTATTATGCAGATATCTGGTCTTCCCTAAACTATGATTTTCTCCTGAAAACTGAAGGCATCCTTGCAGTTTGTCTCTAACTTACTGCTTCATACATACTAAAAGACTTGACATTAGTCTTAAAACTAAGTGATTAGTCTATCAATATGGAGACATTTTTTAGGCCCCCAGCTAAGGCATTGCGGCAAAAAGAATAATCTTTTCAGGGCTTCCAGGTTTGGAAACATGTTATTGGCAACAGGCCATCTAGATAGTTCAACGAAGAGCTTTCATTCTTCTGTTCACTGTCAGCATGTCATCTGTTGTCATCAAAGAATGTGAGCCTATCTTACAGCAGTGGACAGTGAGTCATAATTGGGTGGGAAAGAAATTAACATAAATCTCCCTTTTAAAAGAGTTCTGCTGGTCAAAGCAAGGTGTGTGACCCTGCTCTAATCTGTTTGCTGCATTATGCAGATGTGAACGCAATAGCTTGAAGACCCTTTGGCCAGTAGTGTGCATCTACATTTTACTGAGATGTCACGTTTATGAATTGGACTTGGCATTACCTACTTGAGAGTAGAGGTGAGCAGCCATGTGGGTGCTAGAAATTGAATCGATGTTCTCCAGAAGACCAGCCAGTGCTCTTAACTACTAAGTTTTCTCTACAGTCCTTCCTAACTCCAAATTATTTTACGCTAACTCTATAAGGCCCTAAGTATGAGGGAAAACCTTGAAAAGTACTGGGAGCTTAGTGCTGATCCATAAATTCTATCAGTTCTGATTGGATGGATTAAGGAAATCTGGCTTCCTTTATTCAGAATGATGGAAAATAGACTAACTCATTTGTGTATATCCCACTCTAATGAATTTCAAGTGATAAACTAGGAGCTATTATTTGCAGTTTTACGAGGGTTACAGTTTAGTCCCCCTCTTTCCAAAAATATTCTTTTCTGAAACAAGGGATTTCTCTTGAGAGAGCTAGCCAAGAGGAGAGGAAGAGGGGAGGAAACAAAAGGAGGAATGAAAGAGGGGGAAGGAAGGAGAAAGGAAGAGGGAAAGGGTAATAAATGATTGAAGGAAGAGGGAATGGAGGGGAAGAAGAGGAGGGAAGAGAGATGGAGGCGAGGAAGCCCTAGGAAGCTGGCTAAATGAAGCCCTTTGGGTATTTGATGAATTGACACATCACACCTCTGTGGTGCCCAGAATTGGTAGGCAAGTGGAAATTGGTGTCATAAATCACATCTATTATTATAAACTTTTTCCTGTTTCCTTTTTCATTTTGTCCTTGCTACCAATCTTGTCAGAATTAAAATAATATACCACACCTGGGATTTATATGCATGGAAATTGCTTAAATTGTCTATTTCTACTTCAAAAGATCAAAACCTCCTCAAGAAAGAAAATGTTCTTATGTATGAGATAAGTTGGAAACAAATGGTTCTCTTGGGACATGGAAGGGGCTCACAGAGAGAGGAAGATGGTGTTTTGGGGAGGAGACCATTGACCACTTACATCTGTTGCCAAGTGGGACTGGACCATTTGTACAGGAGTCGGACCTGAGTCATTGATCACATTCACTTCTAACTTCCCCGCCTTCTTCTTTCTCTTTTCTCTTCTCAGTCCTGCTTTTTCTTCTTCTTTCACCTTCCTTATATCTTCCTTTCCCTCTTCTATTCTTCCTCACCTCCCGGGGAACCAGAGGTTGCTTTGCTTAGAGACACTGAGTGGACATGATCCCCACCAGTGAAGGCCCCTTGTCAAGCCACTGTACCCTTTACACTGTAACAGTTGATACTTATCTCCCTATCCTGGGCCCTTCCAGAATATGTTGAGTGCAAAGGAAATAGTCTTGGAGTTGGACTGATGTAGGTTCAAACACTATCCCCTCTACTTAGTGTCTGTCACTAGTAACTTCACTAAGTGATCAGGCTTGACTGTGAAAGGCAAATAGCAGGTGTGAGAATTAAATGCACCTATAGACTAGAACCTATATACCTGGAACCATAGCAGCAGCATGTTTGAGAGCTATCTTCTTCCTTTATCTTCCCTCACTTCAAATAGTACCTATTTCTCTCTTCCAAATACTGCAGTTTGGACACACTGCAGGTCTGACTCTGAGGGGATTTGTGATCTGGTGGGAACAAGGTGCAAGCATCAGCACAGTACAGCACTAAGTGGCAAATGCTGAGGCCTTCAGCGACTTCAGTCCGTCCGGATGTGCTTCTCCGTTTTCCCTGCCATATGGAGAAGTCACGAATCTGGCCAATAATTTTCAGGAGGCATAAGATGGTCAGGTCTTTGGGTTGCTGTGTGCTCACAGGATTTGTACAAGTGCTGCACTCTCTTTTTCTCTAGGTAGAGAGAAAACAGACACTTGCCCGTGGGACACTAAGCCCTTAGACTTTGCCGTCCCCTTTTTCTTTCTTTTCAGTAAACATTCCAGAGTGCACTAATTTCTAGTTAAGCCTTAAAGAAAAGAAATCAGACAAATTCCATCTTTCCTTTTATCTGGCCATACTTTCTAATTCCTGGGTTTCTGTTTGGAACCCATGGAACAGTACTGACTGAAAGGAAACAGCTAGCATTTGCTCACTGAGCCCCAGTCTTGCATTTGTATCACTCCTGGGATCCTGTGGGACTACAGGGACATATGGTTAGACCAATCTATGCACAGTCTAGTGGATAGCTTACCTATGGGCAAAACCATCATTTAAACTTCTGTTCTTATTATTGCCTAGCCCTACAGCTCTGCCTCTTTTAGTCCAAACTAAGGCCCTGTTCGTGTTGTTTATAGCAGCCCCTGTGTTCTTTGTCATATTAATCACTTGTCTCATTGCTTAGATAAAATACACTGACAAAAGCAGGCCTTGAGACCACGAAATGCACCATCTGCAGCCAGACGCCTCCTTACTGAGCATGTGAAATGCCAGGTTCTATAAGAGATGCAAGCAAATGGCACTGTAGCGGTTGAACTTACTGGTTCCATCCCCCTAAACACACACACACACACACACACACACACACACACACACACACACACACACATCTGTGGGGCAACATCACAAGGTTTGTAGCCATTTTTATCCTCCCTCACCCATTCTGGTACCACTGCCATGGCCATTGCCTGCCCAGATCACACAAACTGCCAAGTTTGATCACAGTAACTGCCAAGGCAAAGATTTTGTAAGTGGACTTTCCACCTTCATTTTCAATGATTCTGTGATGATCTCAACTCATAGGTCAAGTCTATGAATGTGCAGAGAGAAAATGGATTTTATAATTTGGATTCCTGCCCAGACCTGTCTTGCTAATCAATACTGGTCATCTTTGTTGCCAAGGTAGCAGTTGCATCTCCCATTGTGTATTAATGAGATGTTTTAATAGACTCTATTCAGGTCTCCCATATCTACTATCCTCTATGTCACATGAATAGAGATCTCTTTGTTCTATGATTAAATAGAAAAGATGAAAAAATGAACTTTTCCTTTTTAAATAACGTAGTAGTCTAGAATATTTTCTCTGCTTTACCATCATGTTCCCTGAGCTTGGAGTAAGAGGTGTGATGTAGATGCCCCATTTATGGCTGGACACTGCTAGACATTGATTCTGTACACTTTGATCAGTTGTCTAGTTATTAACTGCTACCCATTGTACAAACTTCTCTGATGAAGACCAAGAGCTATGCTAATTTAGAGGTGTAGCGATATGTATTTAGACTGCAGTTTGAACTATATTCATTAAGCAAAAAAAGTAGTAGGTTGATCTTTGTGCCTACGAACTCCCCAACCATGAGTTTTTTTTATCGGATTTATAGTACCAAGATGAGTTTTCTCTTATAGATAAATGCCAATCAGAAAGCATGTCATTCCCATAACATTCATGCCACTGTTGCACTGGTGGGTGTGTCTTCCCAGACCAGTCATTATTGTAGTTTACAAAGTTGCCCAATAGCCTCCATAGCAGTTTCTAGTACTCTGAAGTCAAGCCAGTAGGGAGGAAACTGCCAGGTTAGCACCAGCTTGAGTTTGCAAAGTCCTGTGACCAAATTGTATGATACCTTTAGCAATTGGATCTTACCATCAACTTCTGGTGAGCCACCAAGAGCAACCACTATAGTTTGCATCATCTTGTTGGGATCTGAGAACCTTCTAGACAGCAATTCAAAGAGTCATTGTTGTCCTACATCTGACACTGTTCTTTTTATTTGGCAACCTATATATTCTAGAAGTAATATTATCCTCCATGTAGCATAACTTTATTTAAACTCTGTGTATATGTCTGTCTCTGTGTGTGTGATTGACCGGTTGATAAAATAGGCTTCCATAGTCAGCAGTTAACAGTACTGGCTGCTTTTTCAGGGGACCTAGGTTTGATTCCCAGCACCCATGGTGGCTCACATCAGTTGGTAACTGTTTCAGGGGACCCAACAACCTTTCTGGTCTACGCTGACACCAAGTACACCTTTAACGTACAGACATAAAAAATAGACAAACACATGTATAAAATAGTTTTTAAAATAGTCTTTCATATGGTACACATTTGGTATACAGACATAAATATAGGCAAAACTACCATACATATAAAACAATTAAATAATCTTTAAAAGGGGCTTCCATGTGACTTTTTAAAATATCTCTAGTATGAATTATGTTTCTCATGATTCTCTTCTCGGTCTTTTCCTTCCATCCCCATTTAAATATCACCCCGACCTATTATTCCCATTCCTTCCTTCAGAGCAGAGCATGGGTTGACTGCCTTTTCTCACTATAGTATAAAGATCTGATTTACAACAATCATCTTCTAGATTTTTTAATAGTTAGCTTTAAATTTGTTAGCCTGGTGTGGTGGTTTGAATATGCTTGGCTCGTGAGAAGTGGCATTATTAGGCAGTATCACCTTACTGGAATAGATATGGCCTTGTTGGAGAAAGTATGTGACTGTGTAGGCAGGCTTTGAGGTCTCCTAATGCTCAAGTTTCACCCAGTGCAGAGAGACCCTCCTCCTGGCAGCCTGCAGAACACAGTCTCCTCCTGACTGCCTTTGAATCAAGACATGGAACTCTAGGCTCGTCAGGCACCATGTCTGCCTGCAGGCTACCATGCTTCCTTCCATGATGACCTCTGAAACTATAAGCCAGCCCCAGTTAAATATTTGCTTTTATAAGAGTTGCCTTGGTCGTGGTGTGTCTTCACAACAATAAAACTCAAAGATATCTACATTATTATTTTTCTAACCTTTGATAACCATTCCATCTCTTCTGTTAGAATAACTGGAAGAAACCCTGTATGGAACTCAATCCCTCTGCCTTTCCATTCTTTGAACAGAACTGTCCTGGTCACAGAGATGCCTGCCCCAGCAATTTCTTTGAATTTCCTAAAGATCCCTTTGTTGGGGTGGCAAAGAGAAAGACCATTCTCCTTAAATAAAACCAAGCTAGATCTTGTAATATCTTTTAAACGTGGCAAATTTGACCTCTGGCAAAGCACAAAACCACAACCCGATTCTTTTCCACTATGTTGTGTCCCCATCTAAGCATTTTCCTCATCTGGATGCTTCTTCTATCTATGCTGTACCGACAGGCTCAGATGCATCTCACCCACCTTCCTAACATCAATGTCAAACATACATCTATAAGTATGCCATTGCCTGCTCATCAGTAGCTGGTGGAAGATGGGGCCATTAAAATAAGTCTTTTCTATGGACCACAACACCAAACTCCTACACCAGAATACCTCTGGGAAGACAGTAACACTTTTAAAACAGTAGGAAAGTTAATTTCAAAGACTCTGCTTCAGCACAGCTGAGATGCTTCTGAAAGATTCTGAGCAAGAGAATCCATGTAATGGAAAATTCAAACTAAAAAAAAAAAAAAAGTGGAAATGAACTGAGAAAGTAAGAGCGTTCTATGTAACCTAGGAAGACAGTTTCAGTTTATGCTCAGAGACTCAGAGACTGATTCCCCATCTTCAGGACAGTGAAAGTCCCCCACAGTCAAACACACAGTGTTGTATGCTGCTACATATGAGGAAAGACTCTTCCCAGAGCTCACATCCTCAACATGAACACAAAAGTCAGGCTGACTCTAGAATATCTCCTCTGTTATAGACAATACACTGCTTAGGGGTTTTGTTGGGTTGGATTGGGTTGGGTTGGGTTGGGTTGGGTTGGGTTGGGTTGGGTTGGGTTGGTTTCTGGAGTGAAAAGGATAAATATTAACATGAAGGTCTGTTTCATTCATTTGTCTCCAGCTGCAGGCCATGTTCAGCAGGCCACAGGTCAGATCCCTGAGGCTTTGTAACTAACTTTCCTTTTCCTAAGGATGAAGGAGAAAGCGTCAGTCTACAAAGACAATGTTTGCTTGCATTGTTATCTTAAGAACAAGATGTAACTCAAACGGTTTTATTGAAATTTCATTACTTTCTATTGAAATCCTAATTCTGTAAGTCACTTGTACAATTAGAAATAATGAAGTAGCCAATGTTTGTACAATATTAATCTAAGTTTACAAAAACTAACCTATATTAGAATTTAAGGTAAAGTGATAGATTTGTGGTTTGATGTCTGTCTTGATAATTAACAATTTATTGGAGGCTGCAATCTTGAGAGTATCCCACTAGGAACCTGGTACCAGGGTAGTAGGAATGTGAAAAGTTAATTGTATCACTCCATATTTATTGGCAAAGTCTACTGTAAGCAGGAAGAGAAGGTCAGTCCTGTGAGGGAGCAGAGCAGTTGCCTTCGATTGCTGAAAACTGAGGACAGTGGAGACCTGTAGCTGGGGCTTTGGTGGTTGGGAGCAGCTAGCAAGAGTCTGAGAGAACTCTTCACCAGTGGACTTTGAAAGTACAGTGTTGAATGCTTTCTAGCAATCATAATTTTAATTGATGGCAGTAAATGAAAAAGTCCAGTGTGTATGTGAGAAAAAGTAGAAAGACACAACAAAAGTAACGGGAATACCTTGCCAGTCAACAAGTTCTCACTACAGAGTTTGGTGAGTTGAAAGCAATCTAATTTGTTCAGCTATCTTGTTCTGAAGGACAAATGGGAAGGTTTTATGTTAAATGACCATCATTAAGTGTTATCTGAAATATTAGCAGGATATTCTTGTGAATCGTGGTCTAACAATCCATGTTCATATAATTAATTATATCGTCTGGAGTAGTTACTGGCAAAGAAGTCTTATAGATAATGCATGGGGGAGATAGCTAGCAAATAGATGCTGTAAGCACGCCATCATTTTTTTTCTAACAGATATAAAGAAAAGTTATAGGAAACAATATCCTTTGCACGTATGATATGCTGGAATATATGTAATCTTTGACAAATATGATCATATTTAAGTCTAAGAGGATATATATTAACAAGGCCATCCTGACTCTAGACCTATAAGGAGAAGTTATAAATGGCTGGAGAGAATGGCACAAGCTAGAAAAGGCCAGGAAATCCATAGCTCGTCACAGTTTAAGTCCAGACTGTGAGCATGGCTCATAAGCACTCCGCCACCATGAACATGGTTTTATTTTCTGAAAACAGCTGTCATGAATCTCAGCACTGCTGTGAGAATTAAATAATGCATGTAAATTATTGTATTCATAATAGGTGATCAACCAAAGCTAGCTTCAATAATCATCAAAAATTAAGTAGCCAAATGTGAAATAGTCTAGGGCAAAATGCTGAGTTGATTAATGTTATGAAAACACGTTTCTTTTTTTCTTCTGACTGTCCTGCATTAATTGAGCAGATAAACTTTCAGCAGCTGTTTTTCAGACACCTTGTTCATTTTTGTTCTTGGCCACATCAGCATGCCACTATCTTAAAACATGCCAGTAAACTGATTTGTAATCAAACAAACTCAGTTTTCTTGCAGAGAAAGACACAGAGACAGAAGGCAGGAGAGAAGGGGAAAGGGAGGAGGGAGAGAAGGAGGGGAAGGGAATGATGGGTAGGGAAGAAAAGAGGGATGAGAGGACTTAAATTATATTTTCTTTTCAGAGTACATTTAGTTACATGGCAATACTAGGCTATTTGTCAAAAATACTACACTAGTTACTTTTCTATTGCTAGGATAAAACATCCTGCCCAAGGAAATTTATAGATGAATTTATCTGGTCTTGCAGTTCCAGAAGGATAAAAGTTCATGGTGGCAAAGCTGAGGCATGCCGGCCACAATAGACAGCTGGGCCTCTCTTCTCACAAGCAGGAAGCAAAGAGAGCTTCAAGTGATAGCATCTTTAAATTCAGTAGGCAAACCTCCAGTGACATACTTCCTCCAACAAGGCCACACCCCCAAAGCTCCCAAACAGTACCATCAATTTGGGACCAGTAATCATGGGCCCTGCAGAGGTAAGTACTAAACACTTCTAACTTGACTGAAATGGAATTCCAGCTCCTGGAAGTAGGCCCTGGCAACTGAGTTGGGAACTCTGGCTGAAAGGCTTATACCCTTAGACTCTGAAGATGCCTCTGTCTTTGTTGTATGGCTTCATTGTTGATGAGAAACTGGGTCTCATTCAGAGACTTGGGAGAATCAGGCTTGTGCAATTTCATATCGTAAGAGATTCCTTCGTCAGTTACTATCCAGGATACAGAGATGTACTTATCATAGCATTGCCTTGCTTCTATGAGAAGACATGTTGAACCTGCACTTAAAGAGTCTAGAAACTTCTTTCCCTTAAGTTGTTTCACTGGTTCCCATGACAACTAATTGAGAGATTTCTGAGTAGCATTTGTGTTTCAAGCATTATTTTCTAGCTCATCAAACTCGTGATTTTCTCAGCACTCGCATTATCCTTGCATATTTTAAACTAGCTTGTGCTTCAGATTTCCAAGGGAGACTGTTTACATGCATGTGTTATGGATCTCACAGGAAGAGTCAGTGGAATTAGCACACAGGGATAGTAGGAAGCATTCTTGTCCTTTATTTTTTAGTCTTTTAACTTGATTATATCAGGACCATCTAGCAAAGGTGTCAGACAGTGTTCCAGACACTGTGGAGGTAGAGGGAACAGGACATACAGAACCTCTTTGTCCTAGGTACAAATCAACAAAAACAAACACAATAATAAAATAAATGGAAGAGCCTGTAATAAGAACTCCGAGGGGGAAAACACCAAATGAGATTGAGATAGAAAGTCACAGAAAGAACTTGGGGTTGGGGCAGGGGTTGATGCTGACATGTCTAACTCGGCCTTAAACTGAACAACTAGTCAAGGGTAGAAGCAAGCAGACAATGCACAGAAAGTACAGCGGCCACAGATGGGAGAATCGCTTCTAGAGAGGAGGAAAGAGACACAAGGGGCTTCTGCAGCCATCCAGGCAGGGGCTGTGGGTTGTCCAATTAGTGACAGGAGAGTTGAGCAGCAGTGGACAAAGATACACAGTGGAGATGGGCTGCTTTACCTTTGGAGAAAACTCAGTGCAAGACATTAAGAAACTGCCCTGCTCAATGTTTCTAGCCTGTGTGTTTTGGGGGATAGTGATACCATCTGTACCTGGGTCTGAGGATCACAGGAGGGGACGGTGTCTGGTCTCACAAAACCACTGAGGTATCATCAGACTAAACTGCACTGTTGTTGAGCTGTTGTGAATACATACGATCCCAGGAGGTACGGAGCTAAGATGGGGCCTCCTCTGAGTGACTGGAAAGAAGCTTCCTGCCTCCTTCCTACTCATTCCCAATGGGTCTCAACATTGCAAACTCTCAGTCAAAAATGTAGTGGTTGGCAGGAGGCTTTCCATCCAGCATTTCCCCCTAGAGCATCCAAGCCCCTGCCTATGTGTGAGGCCCCTGAAGGTGAATGGTTTCACCAACTTCTGCTGTTGGCTTACACGGGACATTACCAGAGGCCATGTGATAAACTCTCCCCGGTCTTTTGCTGCTCAGAGCTGCTGTTTGCTTGTTTTACAGAGGAAACCAAGGCTCAGAAAGCCTATGTGATGTGCTTAACTTCTGTTTCCTGAATTTAACACTGTATTATGTGACATGGAATAAGACAGGTGGCAGCCAGTGTATGGGAGCTATCACATTTGCCTGTCCCGGGTTACTTGGAGGCAAGATAAAGAAACAAAGAGAGATCTAGAAACTGTGTGCCTGTGATATCTGTGCCAATGGGAACTGCGCAAGTCACCTTCCTGGCTTTTGTCAGCACCACACTGGGAAGGCTGCCCATAAAGTGTCCCATTAAAACTACAACTTCATCGGAGTTCAAACCAAAGTCCCTGTTCAAATTCCTGTTTGTTTCCCAGGGGTCATCTATTAGTCTCAGAGGCCCTCACTAGGCACCTTCCATCCCAGCTTCTACTTCAAATGCTCTGTACATGCTCTGCCATGGCACTGGGTGTCCTATAGTGGGAAAGCCCACAGAAGCAGGCTCTGCCCTACCCAGCTTGTTGAAAGGGCAGTGGGACCTCATGGCTCGAAACAACCTGTAGATATAAAGTTCTCCAGGGAACATTGTCAGAGAACCAGAGAGTTTTCTGGGAGTTTGTGTCCTACAGTAATATCAGAAACTGCACCTATAAAGTCTCACCAGCATGACCTCCTAAACATGAGCTGAACAAGGATGATTCTAGTGAACAATCCAGAGTGGATGGAGAACATCCTATAAGACCTCAACCCTATTCAAAGAACGATAGGCAACTGAAGAAAGCCTGGAGCTGACGTGGTCTCCCCCAGGAAAAAAACCATACCAATTGGATTTCCAGACCCACATAGTCAGACCTGAAAACATACAATTAACATTATACAGACTGAACAGGTTATATTTATGAATATGTATACACATATACATATATTCATACACTAACAACTAGTTTTTTAAAAAGGCCATAACTTTGAAGGAGAGTGAGGAGAGGTATACGGGAAGGTTTGAAGGGAGGAAAACAAAGGGAGAAAGTTTATAATTAACTCATAATTGTGAAAACATTGTCTGAGGGGCTGGGGAAATAGCTCAAGAGTAGACTGCTCACATAACAAGCCCAAGGTCCCAAGTTCAAGGCCCAGCACCAGTCTATGGGAGATATGCACAGGGTTCATAGCAAGCTGTGGTGAGTGAACAGAAATCAAACGTGAAAAGATAGTACAGTGAGGGGAAAGCCTGTTCTGCTCATTCAGAAGGGAACAAAAAGAGAAAAGAGAAATGGAAAAGCCACTGAGGTCCTTTGAGTCATCTCACTGCAGACCCAACAACGTTTCTGTTGCTTTCCGCTACACTTGTGTGACTTCTGTCCTGTCAGTCAGAGAGAGAAGTCAGCAAAGCAACAGGACAGCTCTGTGACAGAAGAAGGAAGCTCAGTGTTAGGGCACATGCAGGTTTCCTGGGAACAGGCAGAGAGTTGGAGAGTTATGAACAGACACAGGCTTGCAGTCTCTGTTGCACGCCTGGCTGAGCCAAAGTTCTTGGCAGCCACCTGATGTTAATTAAAGCTCCAGTCTAGCTCCAACTTAACGCTTTCTCTCTGTGCTATTGCTCACCATCCCATGGTTCCCCTTCAATTTTAAAGCCTCATTTGGGGCCTAGATGGTAGAGAAAACTTTTGAGTCATATACAAAAATGTCCCTAGCCCTTTGGAGGTAGAGGGCACTGGGGTTTTCAGTTATTAGAGAAGTTCCTCTCTTCCCACACCTCCCCTAATTGCCCTTCTGACAAATGAGAGGCCCTGAGGTGGCTAAGCACCTCACGGTACCAGCTGAGCTGAGTGAGACCTGTCATGTTCTCTATGCCTCTGTGTCTGAGCTCGTGTATCATCTATTGGTCCACAGGCCTGTAAAACTTCAGCTCAGCAGCTCTCTCTGCCCTTCCTCTAGGGCAATACCTCTTTCTGGAGGATTCCAATGGTGCAGAGGCACATTGGGGCTGAGCCACTCTTGTTTCCATTCAGCCTTGAGTCTCTGTCAGTTCTGATCTTGTGACACATTTCACCAATGGAATGTCCTTATTTTCTAGCTACCCTCTTAGCTGGGTGCTAGCTTGTGGATTCTGTGCCGCAGTAAGGACATGGAGAACACCAGGAGGTTCTACCAGACTAAAAACACATGATGAGATCTAGGGAACAGATGCTGTAGTAAGAGATGGAGGAGACACTGTTGCCTGGACCATGGTGTTGGCATCAGCCTCCCCTCCCCATACAGATCTGTGAGAACATTGACCATGTACCCCCATCTATGGCTCCTCTTAGACTCACATAAGTGTGAGTCTAAGAATCCTACTTCCCTCAGGTCTCTCCTTTACCTGCTCTGAAGACTGCTCTCCAGAGTCCTCCTTAAATCAGAACATCAATTCTTCAAAAGTTATTATTTCCTCCCAAAGTGCTTCCTCTCCAAGTCTGCAAGTGAGCATCTGTGTATCTATTCCATGTTTCCTCCAATGTTCCTGGCTTCTCAGGCAGACAGGGAGATATTCCCCAGCATCAGGAGGAAAGCTTTGCATAAAGGATACAGTTTTTCTTAGGAGTAGCATCCCCCTTGCAATCAGCTGACCCTCATAAAGCCCTGCTGTCTATACTGTGCTCTGACTTGCTTCTGATTCAGAATCCTCAGCAGTGGGAAGTAGGCCCCATGATCAAGGCCATGTGTAGGCTGCCAGGAGCTAATCACAGAGCTGAGCCCCCCTTCCAGAAGCACACATGGCCAGCCAGGCCCAGCCACCCAACAGAATGGGCATTCTATACTCCCACGTTCAACAAAGCTCTTTGAAGATTCTAGCACGTATTCGAGAGGAGAACTCTGCTAAGAGCAGGTTAAGCAATTCACCAAGTAAAAAACTATGTCAGAAATAGAAGCAATGTTAGTTAGATTTATGTCAGCTTGATTCAAGCCAGAGTTGTTCGAGAAGAGGTATCTCAATTGTGAAAATGATTTCATCAAACAGTGCTGCAGGTAAATCTGTTGAACAATTTCTTGATTAACAATTGATGGGAGGGCTCAGCCCACTATAGATGCTGCTGCCCTTAAGTTGTATGAAAACACACAGCAAGCGATAAAGAGCAGGCCGGTAAGCAGAGTTCCTCCCCAGCTTCTCTGTCACTTCCTGCCTTGACTTCCTGTCTTGAATGCCCTCAATAATAGAGTGTGACCTGAGAATTTTAAGAAGAAATAATCTCTTTCTTCCACTTGGTGCCTTTGGTCATCCAGTTTTATCACATCAATAGATACCCCAAGATGGGAAGTGAAATCATTTAGTGACTATAAGTCTAGGACAGTTGATTTAATTCTCAGTTCTGTTAGGTAACCAGCAACTAAAGTCTCCATTCCTTTACTGGTGCTTTTCACTCTTCCTCTTTCTTGTTATTGTTTTCCTTCCTTCTTTCATTCTCAAACCTGTTTGCATTTCTGAATTTGCCAAGCACCATGCTGGGCAGCAGATATGGAAGAAGCACTAGAACCAGATCTCAGCCTCATGATGTTTTCAGCAAAGTGAATGTGTTATCACTGGTGTTAGAGGTTGTACTGGTTGTACAAGACTCTCCAAGTCTAATGGCTTATGCTGTATTTGTTGTGACACCATCCCAGGGGATAGGAAATCCAAGTGGAACTTAGCTCAGGTATTGTCAAAAAGCTACACTCAAGATACTGACCTGAGTTGTTGGTAGCTCAAGCCTTAGCCAGGGAAGACACATTTCCAAACTCACTAGGATGTTAGCATGCCTTGGCTCCTCTCTGGCTCTTGGCCAGAGCTGTCCCTCAGTTCTTGCTGTGTGAGCCTGTCTTGAAAGATGTGTACAACATGGAGGCTTCCTTCAATCAGAGAGAAAAAGCAAGGTCAGAAAGAAGGAAGCCAATCCTCTGTGGCACAGTCTCATGTGACACATGTCTGCTCAACTCTGTCGGCTCAGAGCAAGTCACTGATTCAGGACATGTTCAGAGGGAGGAGATAACACAAAGGATGGTTCTGGGAGGCCAGGATCTAAGAACATGTTAGAGGCTTTCTACTGTGGAGTCACTGATATCTCTAAGAGCATTTAAGACTCAAATCACCTAGGTCAAAATCAGCAAGCTAAAAACATCAACCATCACTTTCTTAAGACACAGTGAGGAAGGTGATAAACCACAGGAGGATTAGAAGGGAGACCAAAGATAGAATACAATTGTCATTGTTCCTGGGTTTCTTATGTTTGCCCAAAGGGGCATCTTTGTCTCTAAAGAAAACTGAAATAACCTCATCAGTTCAGTATAACCAAGACTATCCCCACACCAAACAAAATCTAGATGAGTGCCAGGAAGGTATAAAAATTGTCCCTTCTTGATTCTAGGAAAACAAAGGTACTACAATGTGTAATGTACCTAACTTGACTGGTTATGTTTGCATTCAATTTCCAACCCATAAAACTTGTGACCTTGTGCATACTATAAGGTGTGCACAACACCCAAATGAAAGATACCCATTTAATAATTTATGCTCAGTTAATATTCAGGTACAGTGCCAGTGAGAGAGATCAAAGGCATCCCCAGCTGGCTACCCTGGCACTATGCATTTAAAAGGTACCAAGGATGTGGATAGATATTCAGTATCTATCAAATTTGATATATAGAAACTTACATTTCAGTCTGAAGATTAATATATATTATACAGATGGATTCTAAAAAGCAATTTAATATTTTTAAGAGCAAATTACCACTTGTACCAGCATTTTAAAAAAAAAAAATTGGAAATATCTAAATATTTTACAAAGAACATAGAGAGTTCACCAAAGAATCCATTATTTTAATTTACATAATTTATTTACCACATCTTGAGATTCTAACTCTATCTTGGATAATTGACAGAGTAGCCACTGAGGAAACAGTCCCAGAGCAGGGGGTGAAAGCATCCATTCTGCCTGGCCAGCTTCTTCTTCACATTAAGTTTACCCATGCTCCCTTCCAAAACACTTAGCCTGTAGGTTGACCTCTCTAAAATGTCATTGTTCACTGAAACTGTGAGCAAGTATTAGCACAAGTGTAAAACAAAGTCAAAGTATATTTAAACATCGGAAAATGATTATTTTCATGCCTAATGTTGCCAATGTAAGTAGCCTCCATAATCAAAATTCATTTGGTATTCAATATAATATCCACGGTCTTCAATCTTCACATTCAAACCTATTTGAGGGACTTGAATCTAACCCCTAGGCTCTGAAATTTTGTCTCTCTTCTCCTTATCAGTATTTACTCTCAAACACTTAGAACATCATCCTAGAGAAACCATGGCTCCAGCCAGGGTTCACTTCGTAGGACATGGCAATCTGTCTCAGTTCATCACTTATCAAAGAGTGACTGGAAACCTTTGCACTCTACACAACCAGTTTCCAACAGATAACACATTAGGCTTTAATCAGTGATTTAAAAAAAAATAACTGATTCTATTTTCAATTTTGAAAATGCTACAAGCTTCAAGAACTCATTTAAAAGTTAGTTTATACTATTCCTTTGGTTGTAGCAGGGTCAGTGATCATCCGCCCAACTTGCTGATGAAACAATAGAGTCACACAGAAGGGATAGATGGCATGTCAGTCAGGTACTAATTAAACTCACCCTTTCCGATTTTCTCACATTAAGTTTCTTGAAACCCCAAGAAGCTCCTAATTTTCAAATTTAGAAATGTTTAAAGCTCCCACTCTGGTTTTTCTGAGCAAGCATTACAATGAAATGCAGAGCAAGTGGAATCTGAGTTTAACTAGAGACTCTACCACCACACAAAGCATATTTCAGGTTTCTACAGAAGTTTCCGGTCATGACTGTATTAGTCTTTTAGATAAATGTCTTTTACCACATTAGTAGAAGATGGATGGAAGGACAATTTGACTTTCAGTCCTCTGACAAAGATGAGATGCCACAGCACTGGGACCAGCATATAGGAAAGGAGCTCTGTCATCAGAGTGGATCCCAAGGGAAGCCTCTATCTTGTTGGCTCTGTCTTTCCAACTGACAGCAACTGGGAGTTCCTTGAACTTCCCACTCAATTGGCAGGGTGCCTCTGGTGTGTTGTGATGTTGTGGGTGTTTTACTTGAGGTGGTGAAGTGGAAGAAACAAACAGTCTATGGGCAAATCATAATGAAATATGAATGTATGCATAAGAACATCATAGTACATAGCCTCCATCAACCCACAGAAAACATTGTTCTGACTGTGGGCTCACTTACCAAACTCAGAGAGATCTTTGCTGCCTCTCAATACTAATGTCATTCCCACAGCCTTTGCAGGTTGAAGAATGGAGTCATGTTGCCTTTAGCTATGTCCTTTGAAGTAGAAAAATGGGCATAGTAGCAGTTATAATTGTCAACTGAGGGAAACACACTTTTTCTGACAAGACACTCAAGAATTCCCTTTCTTCCTCTTTGTATAATAATATAATATTTAAGAAATGCAGTGACTACTTTGCATATAGTATAACTGGTTTAATATTTTAATGCAAATCCATATGTTAAAAGAACAACAAAGCCCATTTGATGCTTGGAATATTGTCTACAATTTATTAAGAGTTTATAATAAATCATAGCAAGTATAAAAGCAGTACTGTCCAATAGCATACATTGGTGCTGCATGTGTAATCTAAACCTACAAATAGCTGTATTTAAAAAAAAAGCAAAGCCAACAAGTAACTTAATTTTAATAATTGTCTTATTTACTTTTCCATTGCATGAAGACACACCACGACCACAGCAACTTATAAAATAAAGCATTTAATAGAGGATTTCCTTACAGTTTCAGAGGGTGAGTCCATGATCATCGTAGTGGGGAACATGGCCCCAGGCTGGCACTGGAGCAGTACTTGAGTGTTCATGTCTTATTTAAAAGTTGGAGGCAGAGAGAGGCTATGTCTGGTGTGGATCTTTTAAAATCTCAAAGTCCACCCCCAAATAACACACCTTCTCCAGCAAAACCACACCTCCTAATCCTTCCCAAAATGATTCTACCAACTAGGAACCAAATATTTAAATGTAAACCTACAGGGCCATTCTTATTCAAACAACCACAGTAATATATTTTATTTAACCTCCTGTGTGTGTATCATTTAAGTATGTCGTCCTGTCTCACAAGATTCCTAGATATCAATGGTGAAGCATTAAAATTGCTGAAATATTGTAACGCCCGACCTACCCCACATTGGGTGCCAAAAATGTTGCGGCCCTCTCCACTCCACGCTTGGCGGTCACTGTTTCCTGGCACAAGCTGCCGCTCCCATCTGCGGGTCAGGGTCTAGCGAGAGAGAGAGAGAGAGAGAGAGAGAGAGAGAGAGAGAGAGAGAGAGAGAGAGAGAGAGAGAGGATAAAGGGGAGAGACTCGAAGAATGGAGACAAGACAGAGGTTCTGATCAAGTCTCAAGTCTCATTTATTGTGTGTGTCTCTCTCTCTCTTTTATTGTCTCTCTCATTGTCTTCCTGTCTTCTCTCTCTCTTGAAGGGAAATCTGGGGTATTTATAGGCTTTTGTCACGTGCCTTGTAGGCGCATGAATACCACATGTCTTGCAGGTGTTGATATGACGTAAGCCTTACAGGCATGTATGGCGTGGATAGCACGTGAACCGCATGCCTTGCAGGCATGGATACCATGTGCGCCTTGCAGCTGGGGGCAGTAAACAGCAAAACAAAATATGTTGGATATCAGAGTGTGCTTCAGCTGTTGTAGGCTGTTGAAAAAAAAAGTCTCTCATCAGGGTATATGGCTTGAGATGGCTGCAAAGCTGATAGTTGCTTTCTGCTAAAAGTCGGCTCCCAACAAAATATTTTATCTCAGTTATTAGTTTTCTATACTAAATCTCTGGACTCTAAGTAAATATGCCACCTTTTTAACAAAAATTCAGTTTAGATGCTTAAGTATTGTCAGAAACATGTAATCTATACTTAGATTTCATATTAGAGAAAGAGCCCATCATGTTTCCAGATTGTTTTTCAGACAACCTAAGTATGTATTTTAGCTAAATTAACTGAAATTCAACAATATTGCAGACCTTTGCCTCAACTGCAGTGGCCACATTCTAAATGAGTACCAACTACATGACAGCTACCTCATTAGACAACACAGATAGAGAGCCCTTGACATCTTTTGTTACTACAGACCTCTCTGGCAATGGATTCATCTTAAAGGATTAGAAACTTTGGGCCAAAGATTAAGAAGTACCCTTGATATATCATCTCCCCTCTCAAACCACCACCACCAAGCTGAAGGCGTGACATAAGTTTGGTAACGTTTATGTTCCATCATCAGCCAACTGTTACCCAAGGTGATACTAGCTGCAGGCCTGGGAAGGAAGAAGCCTAGATGTCAGAAGTAAAGAACAACAGAGAAGCAAAAATGGAACCCAGAGCAGGGCAACAAGGAGGTAGAAGCCACACAGTTATAGATTTACAGAACTTTGATCTCTAATGGCAGCTGGAGACTCCTAGGAAATGCTCATGGTTTTCCACCAAAGTAAAATTGCATCAGTTTGCTAGTGAGGTTTCTTTTGTTAGGCATAGTTTTTGCTACTGTTGCTGTTGGTTTTGCTTTGGTCTGGGTGGGCATTTTATTTTGTTTCTCCCCTACCCCCTGCACTCCACCCCATTTGTTTGAAAGGGAAGGCTGAGCTGGCTTTCAGTCAGAATTTTAGAGCCTCCTCTTCCCACCTGTGTAACAAAACACATCTCAGGTCCCCATAGATATAATACAGTTTCATCAAGAATTAAATGAGTTGGTATTTGAAATACCTGCTAGGGAGGCTGATGGATAAAAAGCAAGAAAGTTCACTATGATAGCTTTAGATCTTTACAAAACCTATTAATAATAATTTAAAAATGGAGATGTTGTAGACAAAGTATTGTTTAAAACAGCCCTTCCTATAGTATACAAAATAGTAACTATTTTGTATGGCTTGGCAAAACTATTTTTATATAAACAACCTCCCATTTCCATTATAAAGAGAAGCATATATTACTTTCATGCCTCCTACTTTCCAAATCATAGTGTTTGGGTCTTTTTGTTCATATGCATTAAAAATATATGCAGCCCTCTGCAATGTCAGAGGAAAACATATATGTTGCCAGTGGCTTCTCATCTGTCTTTCTAGGGAGTTCATGCCTTTTGCCCCTAATGGTTGCCAGTTTCTCATCTCTTCTAAGGGAATTGTAGTAACCTCAGGCTTTGCCCAGACTCTCCCATAACCCACAGCCATCATTTAACAAAAGGATGTTTTAAGGTGCAGCCCTGCCTGTGAATAAGCAATGTTTTTTCTCCTGTTTGACATCTGAAATCTTGTCCCCCAGAACAGAAGGATTGGTGACTGAAGTCAGGATTCAAGAGCTAGAGAGATGAGCGAGAACACAGGCGTGCCGTGCATGGCTTGCTCGTCACACTGAGGAAACGACTGCTGTAGCAGAAGTACACTATGAAATTCATGTGTAACTGATCAGATGAGATAGAATTCTCACATCAGGCTATGAGGTTCGGACTGTGTCACTTCAAAGTCTATTTTGGGAGGACCATCCTGAGAAACCTCACAGATATTTCCCTGCAATAAGCCCAGCCATGGCTTCCTGTCATGGTTCCAGGAAACTGGAACTGGGAATGGTATGTTAGAGGTGGAGGTGGGTTGGTGAAAGGAGCCCTACGAAATCTGAGCTTCAGTCTGATCTCCATGGAAGGATGGTGACACAGAGGAGGCATTTTAGCCCTGAAGCCTCACTCTTCTTGTCAGTAAGAAACCATCAAGATAACTACACCAAGGTGTTTGTGACAGAGGTTTAAAAAGAATAACTATCTTAACTTTAAATGTTAGATTCATATACAATCATCAAAACATACAGTGCTATTTTAACACGTGAGAAAATGTTTAGTAAAAACAGTAGTTTTTTTATCGATAAAACAGTGGGTATATTATCCATAAAATAATCTCAATTTTGTAAGTAAGCATGCATGCCACTGTATGCATCTTGTGTTACTCTAGAGGCTCTAGATTTGGGCTACAGATACCTGTTTTCCATCTCCACTACTTGAACCTCAGATTTTGTATGTCCTAAGCCACACTCCTAGCCACCAATCCCACCCAGCCTTTCTTAAAATTTCTTCATCTGAGCTATTAACAGCCCACAAAAATTTGGAATTCTTCTTGACTTCTCTCCTTTCATGTAGGAGTAAAAGAAAAACTTCCCCACTGTCTTACAAATGTTCATTGACATGAATTAATAATAAGTTAATAGGAAATGAAGGCGCAAACTAATTAATAGGAAAAAAATCAAACCAAAGGAGTCACACATCATGTATGAGACACAGAAGAAAAAAAGTATTTGAAATATAAATACTTGTGCAGAGAAGAAAGTAAGAATACAGAAAAACCATTTGAGTGGGATAGGAAGTGGTTTTAGGAGACACATGGTCTGTGACACTATGCCAATATGTTTATAAATGGTTACCTTGGAAATATTGACTGGGAGCAAAGGGTATGGGACAAGAATAAAAAAAATCTGTTTATGTGATCTGAGTTTAGTATTTTCCTATCAATGAAACTCCAATAAGAAGACTGAAAATAACAGCTTCTGAATATAAAAGAATAACTTGCAAAGACACTGTCCCTGGGTTTAAACCCTTTGTAGTTATGTGAGCCTAACTCTTGCTATAGCTCAGCTTCCTCTTTCTCTGAAGATCGGAAACACTGGTAGTGTCATTAGTAATAACACTCCACAGAATAGTGAGAGGAGTTGACATAGGGTTTTTGGCTCATGCAGGACACAAAGCTAATAACTAGAAACAAGATTTGTCAGTTTTGTTGCTTAGTATGGTATTACATAAACGATAGAAAAGAATTATCCTCTATATCATCTGTTTAATCACATATCTATGATTAAATCCAGGCTCCGGGCTCCAGGGAAAAAAACACTATTTAGAATTTCATTCTCATATACAAATTTGAATAACAGATTGATGTTATAGTTGGCAAATCTATCAAAAACTAAACGGTAGTCAAAAGAAAAGCAGCAGTCAGTCCTGATGAATGCACCTAAGTTCTCAGAACAGTCTTAAACATTGTAGAAACAAATTCCCTGCCCATGTAAGAAGAGAGTGCAGGTGTTTTCTACTGTGCTGCCATGTTAGGGGTGAAAATGGACTCATATCACCATCAACATATTGAGAATAAATGGTTCCCAAGGAGAATTATATTAAAGTCACATAAACCATTGCATTGTCTCAAAAAAAATTAAACTCTAAGATCACATTTAAAATTAATAACTCAATTATATATTGGGTAAATTTATGTGACAAAAATAACATATTAAAATACCATAGAATGTTATTTATTCTTTATGTTATGCAAGTGAGTATGCCTTATCAAGTTTAATTTTGAAAGTTTTAGTATTTGGAATATGTATTCATTCTTTTGTTTAGGCCACTCTCAATGCATGTCCAGCCAAAGCTAATTATGTTATAAATTACAAGCATTTTCATCTAGTGTCTTTGTCATACTCATTTATAAATAACCCAATTAGATCTGATCAAGCATATTGCTTGATGTAGAAAAAAAGTGTTAAGATTTTGCAAATTCCATACTTCAGCAGTCACACTTATTACAGCTGGGGTGCTCACGCAGCAGCACGGGGGATGGTAGAAAGCCTCACCATCAACCTTCTCCAAGACAGACTAGAATGCTGAGACCTGACTCTTGGATGCTAGACGCTACTGTTTCTGTTTCTACCATTAAGACAGGTGAGAACTTGTAAATCTAGTGTAATAATTAACTAGACCTCCTTTCTAGTCCATACATCACTTAACATTCCTTCAAAGTCTGTCAGTCCTTATGTAATTAGTAATTTCTTAAAACTCCAAGAAAAAACAGCAGGATGGCAGAACAAAGACTGAACAGAATTATCAATGCAAGATACTTTGTTTTCTAACAACTGAATTGTAAGATTAAGATTCTAAACACAGCTGGGTTTGATGGCCCACACTTTTAATCCCAGCATTTGGGAGGCAGAGGCAGGCAGATCTCTGTGAGTTTGAATCCAGTCTGGTTTACATGGTGAGTTCCAGAGTACCTAGGGCTATGTGGAGAGAAGCGTCCCTTGTCAAAAAAAAAAAAAAAAAAAAATCTAAACATGTAGTTTGGAAGTGTACAAACTTGCCCTGTCAGAACAACTAACATGTACAATATATGATATGTATTTTAATACCAGAGTAAATTGCTTAATTCTAGCTAAGATGAGCCCATTTTTCATGTTATAAATTCTTCCCTCAGGCCTCAGCTAAGTATGAAACCAACTAAATTCTTTGATAGTATCAAATGATGATTAGCTCACGACATGACATTTTAGGAAGTATCCAGAATGAGTTGTTTAAAGCTCTAGCAGTCATCTCTCATGTGAGAAAGTTGTTCTGAGGAGACACCACATACACACACACACACACACACACATGCATACACATATGCATAGACACATAAACACATACACGAATATATACATAAACACACATACACACATGTACACACACATAAACACACATGCACACACACACACATTCATGCACACACATATGCACACACACATTCATACACACATGCACACACACACATTCATACACACATGCACACACATATGCACACACACACATACACACAGACATGTTCATGGAGTGCCTCACTCCAGAGCAGAATTCCCAAGAAACAGAATTGACAACATAACAAAATAACAATTGTACCAAAGTTCCACCAAGCGAACCAAAGAGTTTTTATTGAGGGATTACTTACAGGAGCAGAGATGACGTAAAAGCAACTGGATGACCAAAAGGCCCACCCCAACATGGGGGATGACTCATGAAGCTCTCTGCACAGCTTACAGGCAGCTCCCCTGGTCTGAGAAGCTCCTCTCTCACCTGTGTTGGTCAGTCTCCTTCATGCCTTCTACAATGCTGGGGAGAGGGCCGTTGAGAATCGAGGTTTCTGCTTTCCCAAATAAGTGACATTTTGTTTATTTTCCGAGTCCCGTGAGCCTCCCCTTTCCTCCTGGAAGTAATATTTAACTCAAAGGAAACTGGTATATAACGTCATCTGGGCAGAAAACAGCTGGGATTTTTTTTTCACTTAAAATAACTTCATATGGACTGCCATACTGACTGTGGTGTCAAAGACATGACATGGTGGGCAGGAAGGAGTGTCATAAAGAAAAGGTAACACCAAAACTGCATGTCAAATACAGTGTATTCTTGATGAAGCGTGGATTGTTTCCTCCAGAAATGAAACACAACGTTGGTCCTTGCGGACTGTCCTGTGCTGGGAAGTTGAGGGTCTTCCTGAGTGTTCATTGTTCCAGGGCTCTGTTGTGTGATAAAGAATCGAAGGGCAGGACCTGGAGTTAATGCAGCCTTGGTTTGCACTCTGGCTCCACTATGCACATGTAATTTTGAGATAACTGTCGTGGTTTATTCTCTAGGTGTTCATAGTTTAGAGGTTTGGTCCTCGCTATGGCGATATGGAAGACACTAAGAGGTAGCCTCTGGTTGGCATGGTTAGGTCACTGGAGCACTGCTCTAGAACAGGTTATGGTTACGGTAGTTCTCATGGGACCTGCCTGGTTAGTTAGTCTCAAGAGAGTGAGTTGTTATAAAAAGAGCAAGCCTGAGTCACCCTTCAGCTTCTTGTCAAATGTTCATTCCTTCTCACATGGGTTTCTGCCATCTGCCATCATGTCTTCTCCTTGATGGAAAGCAACTAATGAGGCCCTCATCAGAGGCTGAACCCATGTCGCCACCTGACCTTGAACCTTCAATCTCCCAAACCATGAGCTTTTCTTCGTATATGTTTTCATAGTCAGCCTCGGATATTTGCTGGGTTGGTGGGAAATGGATAGATATGGTTGTAGTAGTGACCTCACAAGGTAATTGGACTGGTTAATGTGTACAGGGCCTGTTACATAGTATCAGTATCAGCCATCGGTGTCTGTTCTCTGCTTGAAACAAAACTGGCTCATCTCCTTCGACTTAAAGAAAATGCTGGTTGCCCTTGAACTTCCTTTAGCCTCACATAATATCAACATTCTTGAGGCATGTCTCTGTCCTCAGCAATGTGACCCCTTCCGTGTTTATTCTTATATCCTTTATTTTTTATAGTTCTATTCACTGTGATTGCATGCTTTTCATATTCAGATATTTTGTTTTAATTTACATTGTAGTCAGAGTTCCTGCTGGGCCACTTTATTACATTTTTCAGTTTGTGATCATTTGAGGAAGGCATTAGACAAGGAAAAATCAAATCTGTCTGTCAGGATGGACCTGGGTTCTTTCATTTTGAGTTTCTGTTCACTATTGCTCATTATCTTAAAGCATTTGGCTCTGGTTTTGGTCTTTACAAAATAAATTTAAATAGACAAGGTCCTAATTTCCAGGAGTTTATAATCACATACAATCTAAATGAATACAGATGGAGGAAGTAACCCTGGCAAACAAGATTTGAAAAGTTGCAGAACTTAAATTTTTTGTACAGGGTGTAAAAGTCTGAAAGGTAAGCACTCTACAGCTTAGAGGGGTGGGCTTGTTATTGGGGAAATTAGCGTTTCCTTTTTGGGTTCTTAGTCTTGTTAATGAAAGAGATGTAAAATGGACTCTGAAAGAAAGCCTTAAGATATTATTAGCGTTTGAAAGAAAAACAAGGCAAGCTGGAAATCTTGGCAGCTGCTAAGAAGAAGGAAGCAGAGGAAAGAGAGCCAAGCTTTTTTGAAGCAGGTTTACCCAGCAATGGAAATCCACAAGCAGTTGCATAGGAGAAAGGGCTGGGCTACAGAAAAGGGAGAAAGTCCAAAGAGTCAGGGAAAGCGTGCTTACCTTTTTGGCCAATAACTGAAAGAAAAATATAGAAATTTAAGAGAGAGTGAGAGCGAGCGAGCGAGCGAGAGAGAGAGAGAAGAGAGAGAGAGAGAGAGAGAGAGAGAGAGAGAGAGAGAGAGATTTCTGAGTTTGAATTCAGAAAATAAGACAGGCTTAACAGTGTTGCCTTTAAGGGCAGCTCTGTAAGTCACTTCCACAAGGAGCAGCCTCTGAGAAGGGTACTATATTGTCTCATTAAGGGGATAATTATTCCTTCCATCTCATTAGAATGTCTTCAGATAAATCAGCTTGCCAGGAAGGGTAGACTCCTGACTTGCTAACTGACTGACAGGCCAAGCCGGATTCACTCAACAACACACTAGGAAGTGGAGTCTTTATGTCCAATTGTAGCAAACCCTGGAGTCTTAGAAGATCAGAAAATTCATGCTCTCATTTCAAACTTTTGATTCAATATTTTGATTTTTGGAGATCAGAACATCATGTTTCCAACCAAGATCATTCTTTTAACCAGGAGGCCTAAGGGGGGGGGCAGTTATAATATTTTTTACTTTTTAATTACCTAAAATAAACAGGAGATAGAATTCAGAGTATTCACAATGATCTCCAAGCTTGCCAGTCCCTGTAACAGACTCACTGTTCACCCAGTGAAAGGCAGAAGGGGAAATGTTCAATTCTTAGATCTTTCTCACCACTGGACACTATAATATTTAGCTCTACATTTGACCTATCGACAAAAAGTGAAAGAAAAAAAATGGAAGCTCTTGGCCCTCAAAAAATTTAATAAAACTTATATATAAAGTTTTATACAACATATACAAATATGAAAGGAATATGGCATTTTTGCGAACTTTAAATACTGAAAATAGCAAGTATTTCTAATCTGTGTGTGTGTGTTTGTTTTCTAGACTTTTTCCATATTCTCTGTCTCATGGTATTCAAAACAAATGGAAACATGAAAAGAGGATGAATTTTAATTGGTTATTCAGAAATACTAAAAAAAAAAATAATATTGGAGAGAGAAAAGAGAAATTGTGGGCTTAATCCTAAACAGTTGTCTGTCTGTTCCTCTGAACAAGTGATCACTTTTAACGTGGGAACATTGGAGAGCTGGTTCACCACTGTGCCCCGAACACTGAGAAAAGGGCTTCAAACTTTAGAAACAAAGTGTGGGATTTCAGATCTCTTAAGGCTCCTAGGCTCAGAAGCATAGTTTCCTTCAAGATCATTTGTGGGAGAAGATCAAATCAGAAGCCTTCTCTGCCTCTCCGATCCCTTTAACTGGCAGAAGAACCACTTCAGTCAGCACCACGGAAGCTACTTCCCCAGCTTAGACATAGCTAACAGCCATAATCTGAATTGCTACCCACCCGGCCAGGAAGGGAATCCTGCATCTCTGCATCTTAATTGCATCTTAATAACACTCAAACTGGGAAAGCTCTTTGCTCAGTGTGGCTTCCCATGTAGTTTATAAGTTGCATGTGTCTTAGCTGAAAGCATTGCTGCCCTTAAATTTAAACCACCCAGATCCTAGGTAGCATTATTTGGCTCCTAAGAAAAAGCATAAAGTCAACAGATAAATAGGACCTGGTCCCTAGACTTTCCAGAAATCTCAGAAAGGAACAGAAGGTCATCATTTTATCTGTGGCTGTCCTAATACCTGTGTGGGCTGGTTAGATTCTTAAACTTAAGTGGAAAAATTGCATACTTTTTGTAGTTCACATACATCCTGTGCATGTATTTAACAATTCCTCTCCTCGTAGAGGCATATCAGAGTCATCTGACAGCTTTACCACAGATTCTTTATTTTTAGAAGTTATCTGGAAAATGAAAAAAGCAGTCTCCCTGGACACCTAACACACACACACAAACACACACACCAAAATGATAATTAAACGGCATAGCCAGTGTTGTTTTAGTATCTGGCGATTTTAAGGAAATTTTTCATAGTCCTTAAAAAAAATTGAGAAATAGGAATGGCCACTGTGAATGTATGAGAGATAGTGCTATACCTCATGTCTTGGTGAATGCTTCTGTTTCTCTGAGGAGACATTAGGATCTGTACTGTTTACAGGAGACCTACAGTTTCAGAAGGTGACTCCATGACCATCATGGTGAGACCATGGCAGCAGGCATTAGGGATGGTGCTGGAGCAGTAGCTGAGAGCTACATCTTGAGATAAATGCATGAGGCAGAGAGAGGGACACTGGGAATGCCGCAGGCTTTTTAAACCTCAAAGGCTGCCCCCACAACACACCTCTTCCATTAAGGCCATATCACCTAATTTTTCCCAAACAGTTCTACCAACTGGAGACCATGTATTTAAATATGAGCCTATAAAGGGCCATTCCCTTTCGGGGTACCACAATTTGTCTTAGTTGGGGTTCTCTAGAGGCACAGAACTAATAGAATATATACATATATATGTGCATATATGTGTGTATGTATGTATGTACGTATGTTTTTGTTAAAGGGGGATTTATTGGAGAATCTTATGGGCTAGGCTGGAGTCTGAATAGTTCAACAATGACCTTCTCCTGATGGGAAAGCCAAAAATCCAGTAGTTATTCAGTCTATGAGACTGGCGTCTCAACAGTCTCAATCTAGTGCTCAAGCCTCAGACAGTTGCAAATTTTCAGTTAATGTTGAAATCCCAAAGAATTTTCCAACACCAGTGTAGTAATGCCTCAGAAATTGGGTGGATGGAGTTGTCAGCAACACTGAGGGCAAAAAGCAAGAGTTTCCTTTTTCCGTGTCCTTTTATGTGGGCTGCCACCAGAAAGTGTGGCCCAAATTTGGAGTGGGTTTTCAGACCTTAAAGGATCCAGAGTTAGGGAAAGTCTTCCCACCTCAAAGGATCCATTAAAGGAAATCCCTCATAGGAGTGCCCAGCTGTTTGGGTTTTAGTTGATTTCAGACACAGTCAAGTCGACATCACACACCACTTCCTTTATCCTCGATCACAGACAGTGAATAAATATGCCAGAGATGAAGAAGAATCCTGTCACTAATTCACTTATTAATGTAAAGCTGAGAGATGTTTTTGCCTATATCCCAAAATGGGACAAGGAAAAAAATTAACAAGGAAAAATTTTAGGAGGTGACTCACAGAGTCCCTTTTCCCACCCCAAACCCCAAGTTTCATCGATGCTCTTTGGGGGGGGGGGTTGTTTGTATGTATCCTTGGGGTTTTGCACTTAAATCTAATTTGTGAGTGTGAAAATGGAAGGCTTTCAGACTTGGCAGTTATCACAGAAGAGATAACACAGTAATAAAAAAAAGATATCCACCAAATCCCAACTTCAGATAAAATGCAAATTTGATTTTAAGATGTATCAGTTGTTGATTTGAAATTCAATTTGAAAAAGGTAGTTTCTTTTTTTTCATCTGCCCTGGGAAGGGCCTCCTGAGAAACCCTGGAATCCTGACATCTGGACAGACCACTCAGCTGCAGCTGCATCCAGGACATACCACAAAGTCCCAGGATGCCCCACAATTCAGTCTGAGAGATGTTTTTGTTGTAGAGAGAGATTTGCCCTTTGCTTATCTGTTTTTGCAAATAAAGTTTGCCTGGACTAGCCACACAATAAATGGAAAGCCCAACCTGACTTGCCAGTACCTGCACATGGGGTACAGCTCCAACTCTGACATTTATTTGTAGCGTGACCTCAGAATAATGAACTCACATTTGGTACCAGGAATGATAAATACCTATCCTTTTTGCATGCCAAATTAAAGTGAGCATGAAAAGGTCCTAATATATCAGTGTAAGAGACAACTCCCCAAGGTTGCCAAAGGTCCTACCTCAATTTGCTTCCCAGGAAAGGAAATTCCAAAATGCTTGTGCTCCCATATTTCGTGGAAAGCATAGCAAGATGATGATGATGATCATGATTTAAATGTTTATGTGTATGGTGTTTTGCCTACATGTATGCCTGTGTATCACATGCATCTGGCGCCCTTGCAGGCCAGGAGAGAGTGTTGGATCCCCTGGAACTGGAGTCATAGGCACTGTGAGCTACATTGTGGGTGCTGTGATTCTAACCCTGGTCCTCCGGAAGAGCAGCCAGTGCTCTTAACAATCGAGCCATTTCTCTAGCAGGTTTCTTGCTATGATTCTTTCTCTTCTTTGTGTCTCATTGCCTGTGTATTCTTTGCCTATTGTTAAGAATACAAATCTCCAGTGTACAACCTAATACATTTTTCATACGTGTACACTCAAATACCACAGGCATGTCAAGAGCCAGGCTTGTCCAACCTTCAACCTGTGAAGCTGTATTCAGCTCAGGATAGCTATCAGTGCGACCCAATATAAAACTGTAAACTTACTGAGAATACTGAGACCTTTTTGTGATTTTATTTTTAGTGTGTGTATGTGTGTATGTGCTGAATGTATGTATGTGAGTTTGCATACTACCTGTTTGAAAGCCACACAGGTCAACACTATAAGTTTTTCTCTATTCTCCTTCGCCTCACCTTTTGATACAGGTCTCTAAATGAACTTGATGGACATAGATTGGCTAAACAAACTGGTTAGAGGCCACCAGAGATCTCTCTGTCTCTGCCCCCTAATGAATGGAATACAAGCACAGATTTTAGGACAAGGGCTTATTTAGCAGTATTCAGAAAGAAGAGTCTACTGAGAATTTATGAGTGAAAGATGTAAATTTAAACATGCATCTATATTTCTTCTTACATAAAATCTACACTCACACTCACGTCTTCATGTTTATCTTTCTTACATAAATCTGTATGATATTATTATCTGTCCTCAGGTTGTTCAGCTACCATTATATGTCCTCAGCTACCATACCATCGCATGATACCTCTTAGACATAAGAAAACACTATGTAATAAGTCTGCTTACACAAGCAACAACCTTCTTCCAGTTTGGTAAGAAATAAAAATAACCAGATATTTTGCAGAATAAAGATGGGCCCTAAACAGGGCCCATGTAAGACTTGCCCTCTCTGTTAGGGGCACAGGCACATTTGTGAAGTCTGAAGATTCAAATGTCACCCTACACCTCTGGGTGGTGAGGTGAACAGGTCATATCTGGCCATTCCGAGGCAGGTGCTATCTTCTCTGGCCACTGAGTCACTCTTGCTTTGTGAGCTCAATAATGAACCTCAGTTCTGGGTTATGGTGGTTTGAATGAAAATGGCCACCATAGGTTCACAGAGAGTGGCACTATTAGGAGGTGTAGCCTTGTTAGAAGAAGCAGAACACTGAGAATGGGCTTTGAGGTTTCCAATGCTGAAGCCAGGCCCAGTGAATCTCTCTTCCTGCTACCTGCCAATCCAGATGTAGAATTCTCAGCTCCTTCTCCAGCACCTTGTCTGTGTGCTGCCATGCTTCCTGCCATGATGACAATAGACTAAAACTCTGAACCTGTAAGCCAGCCTAATTAAGTGGTTTCCTATGTAAAAGCTGCCATGGCCATGATGTCTCTTCACAGCTATAGAAACCCTAACTAAGCCATGGGCTTTCCAGTGTGAAGTTATGGAAAGGAGGTTTCCTGGCCCTGGTAGATATATATAAATGGACAATATGACCAGCCAATATGGTATGGCTAAGGGGAATATTTTTAATTGTAGATACGATTAATTGTAGATAGAAAGAGAGGACAGCCACAGGCATCTGTAGGAGTGCAGAGCAAAGAGAAAAAGAAATGTAGACTGAGCCTGGGCCTCAGACTGGATATGGCCAGGGCTATCTGTGAAGGAGGTGAAAATAGCAAGGGATAGAAAAAAACACAGTGAGGTGTGTGTGTGTGTGTGTGTGTGTGTGTGTGTGTGTGTGTGTGTGAGACAGAGAGAGAGAGACAGACAGAGACAGACACAGAGAGACAGAGACAGAGAGACAGAGACAGAGAGAGAGAGAGAATAAGATAGCAGGGTTAAAATTGGGAATGGAAGCCCAGGAACTAGAGGGGCTTTAGGGTAAGGGAGGAGGGGCGAAGGACTAGGATGCTAGCGTGGACTTTGAAATGAATAAGAGGTACTTATGCTGCTTCCAAAGGAGCTTGGCACCAGAGGTAGCCGTATGTCCCTTCTGCCAGAGATAAGGGAAATGATTCCTTTTGGAAGATGGGAACCCGTTTCACAAGCTCCTGGGGGATACTGGCTTTTATCCAGGCACTAGAAATCTTCCTATAATCCAGGTTTTGCTTATTGGACAGTGTTTTGGCATTTGGGGACATTGTTGTTTCCTTTGGACCTAACAGTGGGAAGGAGAAACAGCCACCAAACTAGAGCCTTTCAGAAAGAAAGAAAAAAAAAAAAAAAAAAAAAGGTTGGAAAGTTTAGGATGTGTCTGTGAGTACAGTCACCTGAAAGTCATAGGCTCTAATAGTCACTCCCTCTGATGGAGAAGATGCTTGGCAACCATGCCGGCCCTAACATGCAGTCAGTCAATGGGAGCAGCCCCGTGCTCTGCAGGAGACAGGGTTGCTGAGCTAGCATGGTCATCTATAAAGAGCCCTGAATGAGTATGAGTACTTAGTATACTTGCTACTTCAGACAGTTTATCAGAACGTGAGTGCACTGGGAGTTGAGGAGCATCTGCACTGTGAAACACAGCGTTAACTCAAAATAATTTTGAGCCCTGACACAGTAAAGCCTAAAGCCTGGGATTAGAGGATTAAGCCCCAGAAGAGGTGTTTTCCTGCCCTGGGCACTAAGCAGGATGAGGGCTCAGGGACAGCAGCTGTTCCTTCAACCATCCAGCAGGCTCTGCTGGACAACTCAGTAGGGAGCTGGAAGGGTGGAAACATTATGTGGAAGAATTCAAGGGGTTCTAACGTGAGTTGTTCCTCTGCCACACCCACCTCTGGTACTCAGGGACATTGCTTGGCAGATAGTGTGACCTAAGAGAAAGCACAAACAGACCTTAAACTTGCCACTTGAGGATGCTAAAACCTTAAGAATATTTACTAACGTCCCAAGCTTCAGTTTCCTTGCCTAAGTAGTATGAACCACAGAGGCTAGCACAGGATTATGAAATCACACAGTAGAGCTTCAATGCTTTTAGCTATTTTCTCAAGTCCCAATCCTCCTCGCTCTGGTTTCCTTCTGAAATACCCAAGCAGATCAGGACACCATTTCTTCTCTCAGGACTGTCCTCCCTCCAGATCCTCTTCTTCCACTTCTTGACACACACTTTTATTCAGAAGAGATCACATGCTCACCCTAGGATCTTCTCCACGCTGTGGGAAATTACAGAAATGCAATCTGAAAAGAGTAGCATTGGCGGCCAGCTCTCTCTCTCTGTGTGTCTCTCTCTCTCTCTCTCTCCCTCCAGCCTCCCTCCCCCTCTCCCTCTCTCCTTCTGTGTGTGTGTCTGTCTATCTATCTGTCTGTCTCTCTCTGTGTCTCTGTGTCTCTGTGTCTCTGTCTGTCTCTGTCTCTCTCTCTCTTGCACACAAATGTGCACACATGCACACACATACATACACACACACACAAGGTGGGGGGGGTCTTGACTTTGTTGCAATGTTAATAAATTTTTGTGAAAGCAAATTAAATCTGCCCCTCAGCTTTCACAGTATTTTGCACATAATAAATACTGATTATAGTCAGTGGGTGCTAGGATGAATTATAGCCACTCTAACCCTGCATTTAATAAAGGCAGAGCCTATTTCAGTTTTCCTCACAAAAACTACCAGAAGGCGATGAAATGGGCATGATGAATCTTTACGTCTTCATGTCTTGGAAGACATTAAAGGCAATTCCAAATCTACTTTTTTGCATCACAGTGTTTATGAACCTGGGTGTTGGTTTTTTTTTTTTTTTAAATTAAAAACCAAAAAACAAATTCCATGAGCATCTGCCCCAAGTCAGGTGTGGGATTGAAAAAAATTCCTCATGTTATCTCTGGGCTGGAAGGTCTCACTGTTCCTGGGTCAGTTGGAGACTTACATCTCTTCAGATACACTATGATGGGAAAAGGGAAATTGGATACAGCATGCTGGGCAATGCCACCGAGGAATGCAGAGAACAAAGGAATTACTAAAAAGAGAAAAGAACATTCCAAGAGAGGAATGTGTCCGATAGTAAACTAATGTGGCTTTGGGTATGTAACTCAATGTCTCCATGCCTGAATGAGGAACTCAGCTGCAAAAATGAGGATATAAACTACCTGACAGGGCAGTTTGCCAGCCTCACTTTCAGATGGTGCGTCTCAAATTCGAATCTGCAAGTGCTACAGATTTGCCTGGAGCATTTGTGGCAAGAAGACACTGCACCAACCCCTAGATCGTGGTCTAGGGTCCGATCCTGAGAATCGGTCTCACTACGGAGCTCCCTACCAATGCTGATGCTGGCGGGCTGCGTGTAAGCAAAGGCTTCGAGTGCCTCTGTGAGAGGCAAACAGTAAGTGTAAGCTGTCATATGCTTTGGAAATGAGCTCAAATGGATACATAGGAGTGGTCCAAATGGAAGAAGGCACTCCAGGAAGAAAAAAAAAAAGTGTATTAAAAACAAGCAACACGATGCTTTGGGGTAAATTAAAGTGACTGTTACTAGATAAGATATCCTTTGGTGCGAGGAGACAAACTGAGCCTGTGAGAGAAAAGAGCTGTGGAGTCCCTGTGACTCAAAGACCTGAAAGAGGACCTGGTGAGCCCCTATATTGCAGTCCTCTCATATACCTCTTGCCACCTTGGCTAGTGGCGAGAAGATACAGGCTTCTCCACATGGCAGGTATACAATGGGTGCCTGTGTGCAGAGTACAGAAGAGGCTTGATTGGCTAATCACATAGGTGACCAGCTGACCAGTTAGCAAACTCTCAACTTGGAGAACACAGGCGGCCCTGAGCTTTTCGAGCCAGCCTGTGAGATTCAATCATCTGGGCAGCTGAAACTGTCTCTTTTCATTACTTCATCCCAGCAGAACAGGGCAAATCCACAGAGCAATTTTTATCTACTGAAAAACAATTACAGCCGGTTGGGGGAGGAAGCCACACACAAGCTTCAGAAATTTCCTGAGAGACAGGCCACATGGAATCCAGACAGATTTAATCACCCCTGGTACAGCTGGTCCTTAACTAGGGAGCTTAATCTCATTGTTTCCTTAGAGAAAGAGCAATCTGGGCAGACTTCTAAATGTGAGAATCAAGGCCCTTTACTCCCAAACAGAGTTCAGTGTTTCAGAAAAAAAAAAAAGAAAAAGAAGAAGAAGAAGTAGAGAAATGCAAAAGGAATATTACAAAACCTTAAGTGCATTTAAAATGTTTACAACCTATAAATCTATCTCCCCTCTTCTTTATCAATTTTGTACATGTATATACTGAACACCCACTACACCCTCTCATTCACCTTTCGCCTGCAGAAGCCTTTCTTCTCAAGAAGTCCCCTCCTCCTTTAATGGCTGGGGTTTGCTTATTTGTTTGTGCTCACTGTTGACTTACAGATGAGCAGGAGTGAGAGGTTATCCACTGGGGCGTGGGCAGTTAGCTTATCAGGGGTCATACCACTGAGGAAAATGGTGTGCTCTTCCAGGCAACCATTAACCGCCCATAGTCTCGTAGTGAGATATGTGCCTCACAAACTCCCACCCGTTACATAATAAAATTATGACAGGTTTGATTCTCATACAGATAAGTAACCACAGCTTCAGTGTGTTATAAATGTGATGTCCGGAAAACACTGTTTAACAACACTCTTCTCCAACCTTGGCTCTTCAATGTTTCCACCTACCCCACCTTCTAGATTAATCTGGTGGTGAGTGCTGCAGATATCTTTTCAGTCTTGAACCTTAGATATGTATGATATAGCTGTTTCTTTTATGGCTGAGCACAGCATAGATACTTATTCGTCACATATTGACCAGCTACGAGTCTCTGCATTAACTGCCACCTACTGCAAAAAGAGGATATTTTTTTATGAAGATATGAGACCTGCATGAACCTATGAGTATAAACATAATTTAGAAGGAAGTTTGAGACCATAGCAAAACAACAGTCATTGGTTTTCTTTAGGGCCTGTGTTTCTCTAGGGTCACATGCAGTCCCTTAACCAGGTTTGTAGTACCAGGCATGAATTCCCTTCTGCAGAATAGACCTCAAATCCAATCTAAAGGCAGTTGCTCAGTCTCATCTTAATCATACACTATTGCACCAGTAGACATATCTTGCTAAGCAGGTCAGTAATGTAGCTTATGGAGTCTACAACTAGGAAGAACTCTAGATGTTCTTCCACAACAGTTTGCAGAGTACCTCTGAAAGCTATCCAGCACAGAGGACGTGTCAGTTCCAATCCAATATGATGCACACCCAAGAGTACAGTGTCTTCAGCAATAGAAGCTTATCATCTAGTTCTGACAAACAAGGTTATTGACAGTGCTCTGTAATCTTCAGGGCCTCTCTGACCAACAACTCATAAGAAAATACCCCACATCTAGTACTAGAATCTTTGTTCAATAACCTTTGGCTTATGGAAGGAATGCCCATGCGGGATGCTTCTATTCAAATATTTTGAGGTATCCCTAATATTCAAGACTTTTAACACGAAGCAGTGTTGGATTTTGTCAAAGGCTTTCTCAGCATCTAATGAGAGGATCGTGAGCTGTTTTTTTGTTTTTTTAAAGTTTGTTTATATGATGGATTACATTGACGGATTTTTGAATGTTGAACTATCCCTGCATCTCTGGGATAAGGCTTACTTGATCACGGTCGGTGATCTTTTTGATATGTTCTTGGATTCAGTATTTTTGTGTCAGTATTTGTGAGGGAAGTTGGCCTACAATTCTTTCTTTGTTGGGTCTTTGTCTGGCTTGTGTATCAGGATGACTGTGGCCTCATAAAATGAATTTGGAAATGTTCCTTTTCTTTCTATTTTGTGGAATAATTTGAGGAATATTAGTATTATCTCTTCTTTGAAATTCTGGTAGAATTCTGTGCTAAAATGATCCAGGCCTGGCCTCTATTTGGTAGTGAGACTTTTAATGACTGCTTTTATTTCCTTAGGGGTTATGGGTCTATTTAAATTGTTTTTTATCTTTATTTAATTTTGGTAAGTGGTGTCTATTGAGAAAAATTTCCATTTCTTTTAGATTTCTCCAATTTTGTAGAGTGCAAGTTTTTGAAGTATGATCCAATAATTCTTTAGATTTCCTTAGTGTCTGTTGTTATGTCCCCCTTTCTCTTTCTGATTTTGTTAATGTGAATATTCTCAATGTGAATATTCTCTCTGTCTTTTAATTAGTTTACATAGGGTTTGTCTATCTTGTTAATTTTCTCAAAGAACCAACTCTTCGTTTTATTCATTTCATTGATTCTTTCTATTGTTCTTTTTGTTTCTACATTATTGATTTCAGTCCTTATTTTGATTATTTCCTGCAGTCTACTCCTCATGGGTGTGTTTTCTTCTTTTGTTCTAGAGCCTTTAGGTGTGTTGTCAAGTTGCTAGTATGATCTATCAAGACATATAGTGCTATGAACTTTCCTCTTAGCACTGCTTTCACTGTGTCTCCTAAGTTTGGTATGTTGTGCCTTCATTTCCATTGAATACTAGGAAGTCTTTAGTGTCCTTTTGTTGTTTCTGTTGCTGTTGGGATCCAGTTTTAATCCATGGTGGTCTGGCAGAATGCAAAGGATTATTTCCATTTTCTTATATCTGTTGAGACTTGCTTTTTGGTCAATTTAGAGAAACTTCTGTAAGGTAGATCTTCTATGTCACCTATCCAAAAGTTACCTCATGAACTTCACCTGGATGGTCTTGGGAAGCATCCTTCTTGGTCTCAATGTCTAGAAAGAAAGAAAGAAAGAAAGAAAGAAAGAAAGAAAGAAAGAAAGAAAGAAAGAAAGAAAGAAAGAGCTACAGCTAGTGGCAGGTATCTCTGAGAAGATCCCTAAGCTCTGGTTCTGTCACTCTGCTGTGATACTGTGTTGTGAGAGACAGAGGGCTGGAGGTGATGTGGGACTGGCTTTATTGCCTCTCCTTACTCATTTTGCCACAATTTTCCAAGTTACTTGATAGTTCATTTGACCCAAACTTGAGAATTTGTTACTTAGGAAGCTTCATTTGTTCCTGAAAGTTTAAGTGAAGCAAATGCAAATGCCTCATTGTCAAAAAATGTTGAGAAAATTCAGGTAGCACTCACCAGAAACATCATCCTGAATGTCTGAGTGGGCAGACTCTAAGCTGCCTTTTCTCTCCCCTCTATAGAAAGTGTAGAGATAAATGGTGTGAACTTCAGTCTCACTGCGACAGATGTGGTTCTATGCCCAGCTCTGTTTTAGACTTGATGCTCAGTTTGAAAACAATAAGAAGTTGCTAGTGGCTGAGAGGTAGAGAAGAATGCTGGGTCAGTAGGGCAAATCAATAAATGGTTGTCCACTACCACTTATGACTAGAAGCTAAGACTACAGTGGAGGAGAGACCATTGAGGTAATTCAGGGTGGTGGCCTGTTTTATGTGGGAATCTGAGCAACATCTCCAGCACCTAGACTCCAGTCTTTCTACCTGCATCCATTGACAATGTTTTTCATTCCCTTAAAAATAAAGAGGAAGGAAAACTGACAAGATGATAGCACAAAAAAAAAAAAAAAAAAAAAATGCTTTTCATAAGGTGGCGATAGCCCCATAGAGGGGGAATTACCTGAGGGCAGTGAGTGGTAGCAAGGAAAACGTAAGTCATGCCAGTCAGGGGGGAATGACTTTTCAAGTTTCTAAGCTATGAAAAGAAATGTGCAGTCAAGTTTCCAGAAGAATAAGCTAAGCTTGTGGAAAGTGCTGAGGAAGGCTGGTCTATTCTCAGTGTCTCCCTATTTTTATAACTTACCTCAAGTCTTCTTTCCTCAGAAAGGAATGGTTGGTCACAGTAGTGCTGCATGGAAAAACCTGTCAGTGGTGGTATTCATGAGAAAGTCTCCAAGGATGTGCTCTAGAAGATGCCAGAAGCCCTGGATTTGCCCTGCAACTTAGGTTATGACTGGGCATATGGACATGTACCTTCAGAATCCATTTCAGAACAGAAACATATGGGTGCTATTATAAAGGAAAAGATTTGCTATAAACCAATTGTAAAAAAAAAAAAAAAAAAAATCAGATCTGGGTAGAGACATAATACAAATGCCACAAACTCAGTTCTTTACAGCCCCAGTGCTTTGGAGCTCAGCATCTGAGTTCCTCCTGCTTGGTTCTGTAAGCTAGGCCACTTTCAGGATTCCAGAGCAAGAGTTGGAAGAGAATAGAGGGCGGGTTCTGTGAAGAGCTGCTCTGAGCCTTCTAGGACACTAGGAAGAGTATAGGTACCTTGAGCACAGGCTTTGGAGGAAGACCTCTCTAAGATTCAATTAGTATGCTTTTTGTTGAACACTTGAGTCCTGTTTCACATCGTTCCTTTCGGTGTGCAATGCCTGCTCTCCCACATCAGGCCAATAGAGTCCTAGAGTCCTTGATTGGTTGATTTATGCCACTACCATGCAGCACAGAGCCTAACTACATAGAGGCTCGGAAAGTGTTCCTTGCTTGCAACCTCCCTTACCTTATGGTGGCCCCCAGCTCAGGAGCAAGGAAAGTGGAGAACTTTCCTTCTGACTAAACAGAAGCCAGAAGCAGAGGACAGGGACTGGGCATAGCAGGAAGAGGTGTGTCTACGACAAAAAAATATCCATGTCTTAGTTATGGTTTCCATTGCTGTGACCAAGGCAACTCTTATAAAGGACAGTAGTTAATTGGGGCTGGCTTATAGGTTCAGAGGTTTGGTTCATTATCATCATGGTGGGAAGCATGGCAGCATGCAGGTAGTAGGCATGGCATTGGAGTTCTACATCTTGTTCTGAAGGCAAAAAAGAAGACTGGCATCCTCAATCTGCTAGAAGGAAGCTCTCTTTGCCCACCCCCACAGTGACACTTTCTTCAACAATGCCATACCTCCTAATAGTGCCTGGGCCAAGCATATTCAAACCACCACAATCCCCATGGCCTGATGGTTTCTATAGGACGTACTGCAGAGTCTAAAGATGTATATGGTAGTTTCTGCTCAGAGAAACTTTTGAGAGCCTTGAAGCTCCTGTCTAAAATGGCCTGCTTCCTGTGGAATGCATAGCCAACACACCCCTAGAAACAGTGTGAACGGGATGGTTTGTGATTCATTTGGCCCCACCAGGACAGAATGTATAAGCTCCTTCATGGCCAGGTTAGGAAGACAGGTGGCAAGCCTGCTCAGAACAGTCATATTCTTGTCCCCTCAGAGCTCTTATTCATTTCCACTCAACAAATATTTATTAGCCTCTGATTCAATCTACAAGCTCTGCTCTGTACTGGGCACACAGCAATAAACAAATCTGACAAAAAGCCCTGTCTTATGTGGCTTGTAACTTAGCTGGGAGAGAACAAACAATAAAATAATGGAGCTGTCCACCATGTTAGACAAGGCTAAGTGTTTTACCTACTGCACTTAAGTGACGTACGTAATCCTCTAAGGGAGACATCGACCTTCAGTAAAATTAAAGTCAAGAGGGCAGAGAGCCACAAATGCACCAGCTGTTAGAGTATGGGGGGGGGGGGGGGAAGACGTCTAATGTCGAGTCTAATGCTGGGAAATTTTGCAGGCAAGTGATGGCATCTGGCCTGGTTGATTATAGGATAGAAATTTCAGCAAAGGAAGAAGGTTTTTTCTTTTTTGATGATAAGATGAAATTACTTACCAAAGTACATGGTGATGTTAAAGAGGGGCCCAGTGAGCAAACTGATGGGATCTCAGCAGAATTGGAAAGTGAGCTAAGCAACCGGGTGAAGAGAGGGAAGCTAACAGCACTGAGATTATTCCCCATCCACACCGCCACCCCCCACCACCACCACCACCAAGTTCAGCCAGGGTTTATCACCAACTGGGGTTCTTAATGGATGTTTTCCAAGAGGAGACAGTGAGCCTCAGCACAGGCACAGAAAACTCAGGGAGGAGAGGATCTAGTCAGGAATATGGAGAGGTTTCAGGTAGCAGGGAATGCAGGAAGTGGGTCTAACTAGCCCATCTCTGGTTCCATCCTGCTCACTGGAGGTCCTGAACCCTGAGTAATACTGATAAGGTTCATCCATCCATTTGACCTCAGTGAGGTTCCAAGACTTGAAGCACTGGCCACTAGCTTTCTGCACTTCTTATAATGTCCCATTAAAGATCTACCTCCTTAACCTGGGTGGGGCAGCTTGAAAGAGAATAGCCCCCCATAGGCTCATATGTTTGAGTACTTGATCCCCAGTTGGTGGAACTGTTTTTGAAGGATTAGAAAAGCTGTCCTTAATAAGTTGAAGGCGATGCATCACGGAGAGTAGGCTTTGAGGTTCCAAAAGACTTCTGCCATTTTCAGTGTGCCCCTTCTCTGCCTAATTCATGGATCAAGCTCTCAGCTCCCAGCTATTCCTGCTGCCATATTTTCCTCTACCACCATAGACACTAACCCTCTGGAACATAAGCCCAAACTAAACATGTTCATTTATCTTGGTATTCTGTCACAACAATAGAAGCATCACCAAGATGGAGAGGAAGCAGAATGCAGCTCAGCCAGGCTGAAAGGGCCTGGGATGAATAGAAAAGACCCATAGGCATTTTGTATCTTACCCTCCAGTGGCTGCATGGCCTCACATACAAACTAGATTTGCTTGTGAGGGCCCTACCCCCTGCCCAATTTCACATCCTGGCATTTCAAGTCTGAATCAACGTACAAGCTTCCCCCAGATCCCCTGGGATCAGGGTCTAGAAGTAGTATTAAGGCTAGAGCCTGCATTTTCTTTTTTCCCAGGCTGGGGATGGAATTTACAGCCTTGAGGATGCTAATCAAGAGCTTTGCTGCTGGGCTGTGCCCGCAGCCTGAGCTTTCTTTTTGTTCCTTTTGTTTGTTTGATTTCATTTTTAACCTGAAATTTCTTGATGTCTTGTGGAACCGACAAGACCCTTAATACCCTTAATACCCTTCACCGATTAGTTCCTGTTCCATCTGATTTTTGGTGATGGGTATGACTGCTTGCCCATTGCTGTTTATGCTGAATATAGCTCCATGAATGAGTGCTTCTGAACACTGAATCATAAGACGAAGCCTTGATAGTTTCTTGACTTGGTCTACTTAAGTAGACCATCTAACATTGTGTCTCCACTTTCCACTCTTGGCCTGTGGTTATGCACACCTAGTTTCCCTGGATGACCAAAAGGAGCAGAGCAGCCTGCCTGTGATGGACTTAAAGCCTGAATCAAAACAGACAAACAAAGAAGCCAAAACCTTAATGTCTCCAAGGCCCTGAGGTGGGAGTATGTTTGAAGGGGCAGCATCTAGCTTAGACAGGCAGATATCTGTCCTCTAGGGCTTTATACATACTTGAATCGGCATACGTCAGGTATCTGGGGGTCCCTAGGTGATCTTTCCAGTGCCTTCCAAATACGAACTGGCTTGTTTCTTTAGGCAAACATTTAGCTACCAGTGAGAATATATAAAGAGCCCCTCTGTAGGTGATACCTTCTCAGACTTTTCCGTTGGGTGCATAGTTGAACTCTGAGGTACAGATGTGCTCACAAAGAAAGCAGCCATAGGCAGGGCGTGAACAGCCAGCACCTTCTAAGACTTACCTCAATAAAGGTAGCCAAAACACATATTTGTAGGTTTTCAACATTGCTTTTCACTTCAATTTGTATAGAAAATTTAACTTCTGTATGAAGCCAGGGCAGTTCAGCACCATAACTTGGTCCATGTCAATCTACTCCAAGGCTAAATAGACATTCTGCCTGGACTCAAACTACTGCAGTTTGGCACTAAACATTCCACGTTGTTAAAATTCTCAGTCTTGGGAAAATTTGGACAGTTACCCTGCAAGCCCCCTTATTTCTTTTCAACAATGTCACTTTCAATCTAACCTCCCCACACCCCACCCTGAGGTGTCCTTGGCAAAGTTAGATTCCAGCTCTTTCAGTATGCTCTGGTTCAAATAAGAACAAACAGACCCCCAACAGCTTCTGTGCTGCAGAAAGCAGTTTACAAATTTCAACATGCTAGCCAAAAAGAAAAGAAAAAAAAATCTATTCTCAGCTCAATTCTGTTGCCAGCTCAATAGGCATCAGTAGAGATGGGTGTTCCAGCAGAGCTGTACCACCCCGAGCTGGTTTTCAACCTCTCAGCTCTGCCACTTGAAGGCATCCAGGTTTCCAGGCACTGGCAGAGAAGCCACAGTCTGTCACCCTCGGGGGGCTGCTTTCAATTTTTCTGTTCTGACAACTAGACAAGATGTCTTCTGAAGGGTGTTTAATACTTGGGTGGTTTGCTATCAGGATAGACAAGCCCCAGAGCAAATTTGCTTCAGGAAACATTACATGTTAGAGTTGGCTCTGTATCCTATGGGAAGAGTCTGCTTAAAGGGTTGTCACGTTAGACACTTTGTGTCCTGACCTTTAGCTGAAGATGGATAATGAAGAACTTAATGGGATCTTTTTGGGGAAATGATAGAAATCCTGAATCTGCTTTGCCCCTGGCTGATACAAGATGTTACCATGTAGTAAAAAGGAGACACCCTTGGGGTGAGCTCCCGGCCTCCGTGTCCTGTCCTCTGCAGCCTGTTGACAAAGAAGAGCTTCAGACTCACTAGCCTCCAACCTCCCTTCAGATCTTAAAATGTTCTAGGTCTCAGGCTAAAGGAACTCTAGAAACACTTAGCTCTTGAAGCAATACACAAAGCAAAAACGGACTGCAAAAGTTTTAAATTTTTACTCTAAGTAAGATAGTTTGGGGAGGAAACAAAAGACTGAGGCAGTATCCAACAAAATCAGTGGAAGGGAGTGGGGGTGGAGGGGAGAGGGAGATGAAGGTAAATCTGGAGGCAGAGCCCCAGGTGCCAGAAATACAGCATGGAAAATGTCAGGTTTCTTGTTTTACCTATTTACTTTGGCGCAGCAACCATAGCACCAGAAATTCTTTCTCTTCCTTTATTTAGATTAAAGTTGAGTCCTCAGAAAACTTCTACTCTATGAACACTGCCTGGGAAGGGGGTAGCAGGTGTTTCCCCAAAGCAGGATTTATCCTTCTGGCAGGAGAGCATGGCACCTGAAGGAGGAGCAACCCCCAGCCCCCAGGAGATGGGAAAGGAATAGGTTTCCCTCACCTCAGGGGAAAGTGAAAGAAAGGGGAATGCCTAAAGAGGCTTGCTTCCACCTCACAGTTTTAAGCAGCCTCCTCCTCCTCCTCGGTAATTTAGTCTTAGTAAGCTGTGTACAAGTATATCTCCCTTAGTAGTGCTCATTTTTACAGGAATCTGGCTTTTTCTGCCAAGACCAACCAACAGCTAATGGCTTTCAGGGCTTGCTACACCTTGGGCTTTAAGACAAGTACCGGTTTTGAACTATGTGATATGAGGAAGCTCAGAGATAACTATGACAGTAAGTGTGCCTCTTGTGATTCTGTCTGGCTCGAATGATCTAGTCCACACCACTGACTGCCTTACATTCTGCTCCAGTTCCCCAAGAATTCAAAATTAGATATGGCACTTCATGTGAAGGAAATAAAGATGACAACAAATCATAATAAAAAATAAATTTTATAGAAAAATACTTAGATTAGGCCAGAATATTACATTTTAAATATGGATAGCAATGTATACTTTTTAAACTATTTAGGAAGTTAGAGCTCTTCTGGTTTTTTTTTTTTTTTTATTCTGATAATCTGTGATTCCTTTATGACTAATCCAATATGTCAGTAAAATTAAAGGAGCAGTCTGAATTTTGTGTGTTTGTTTTATTTTGCAAATTGAATGTTCATGTTTTCCATGTAGTTTTTCTGCTTTTAAAATAGTGAATTAATTCTTTAGACCCCTTTAAAAAATGTCCCCAGTCTTACTGCTTTCAAACAATGGATAATCCAAATGAGTAATCATTCTGATCTCAAATCAGATCTAATTTACACATTGGGTGGAGTCTCCCACTCCTCAGTAAATCTGCCAAATCATTTCCCAAACTAAGGCCAGATCCTCTAGGATCCTCTCACCAGTTAATGGCAGCTATTTCCCATCTTGAAGGAAATGGAAGAAGTCCCAAAAGAAAGAAGAGTGTTTGAGAATAAAAGACCCAAGTCCTCTTCTGTGCCATGTCTTATTCATTGTTGACCTTGGAGAATTTAAATTGATCTTTTATTTTGTAGGAGTTCTGGTAAACTACAAGACAAGCTCCATGAAACTATAAACTCACTTCCTCAAAACTTAATGGTTTTATGTGTTGTAAGATGTTGGCTGAACAAGACAGGTGTGGCCAGAGATGATTGGCATGAGGCTGAGATCCTGAAAAGAAGGAAAGTGAACGTGTACTGAAACATCCCAGGGCCAATATTAGAACCCAGCCATGCAAGAAAAAAAGAGCACAAGAAGTGAGGCCTTCTATTGGGATTTAATCCTGTCTTGTCATAAATTGCTTCTCACATAGGACTTAAACACATTTTTTAAGTTTTTAAAAATATTATTTATTTTATGTATATGAGTACACTGTAGCTGTTTTCAGACACAACAGAAGATGACATTGGATCCCATTATATTGGACTCCATTACATGTGGTTGTGAGTCACCATATGGTTGCTGGGAATTGAACTCAGAACCTCTGGAAGTATAGTCAGTGCCCTTAACCACTGAGTCATCTCTCCAGACCCACACATTCTTTAAGAGGAACCAAGAGTAGAATTGGATACTAGGTTTCTGGGTGAATAGGAAAGTTTCAGAGCTGGGAAAGCACTAAGAGCCCCACAGTGAGAGCCAACAACATAATTACTAAGACCAGCCTGCTTCTCCAAGTATCATCTTAGAGACACTAATGACATCCCAAAGCCATGCATCCCAGCCTTCTGCAACCTTGCACTGACTCTCTTCAATTTGCTCCCTCAGAAAATTCTAACATGGCCCTTTTGAAGGCTGTACCTCTGTGTTGCAAGTAGGGGTTGCATGTAGTAAAGAAAGAGCAAATCAAGGTGAAGTTTGAAACGCTGTTTGAGCAAGCAGCCATGGAAATAAGGATGCCCATCTCCACTCTTCCTTATAGAAAACCCCAGAACACATGTCACCTACCTCACATCCTCTGGCAGCTCATTCATTGTTCAAAAGTTGCCCCTCCCCCCACCGGCCTCTGTTCATTGGCTGCTAACAATTCTCATGACAAGCACACAGGAGTAGAAGGGTTCTTTGTGCTATTTATACATCAGTCTGGTCTGTCTTTTCATATCAGGGCATGTAATGACTAAAGAAACCAATTCTCCCAGCCTCGTGGAGTTGGAAGCATTTGCAGGTGAGAAAACCCAGGCTTGTGTCTTGGAAAAGTTCTAGTAGCTTCGCTACCCACTCGACTGAAGCCTGGCAGTTCTGTAACTACTTGTGTAGTAAGCTGATTCTGAAGGGACGTGGTTCTCCAGACTACAGAAAAGCTGGGCTTCAGACATCCCTCAGCCTCTTATGGCTCGTCCAATCTTTGTAGATTCTCCTCATTCCCTACTTACGTGGTTCAAAGGTGCTCTTCATCTTTCCTTTGCCTAAATGCTGGCATTTAGATGTCATTATCTTGGTCAAATGCAGAGAATAGGGACAGTCTGTCCTCTGGAAGTCTTCCTCACTGCAGAGCTTTCTGCTCACGCCAGCTCCAGAGCTCCTCAACAGGCCATAGCCTTGGCTCTTTTTACTTCCTGGACTGTCCTGCCCTCAGCAGCAGTCAACTAGAGAAACAGGCAGGACTCTCTCTCTCTCTCTCTCTCTCTCTCTCTCTCTCTCTCTCTCTCTCTCTCTCTCTCTCACACACACACACACACACACACACACACACACACACACCTGCCTCTGCTTTGTGCTCTTCCAACCACAAGACCCCTTCCCAGATCCCGTGTACAAGAAGACAGTTATTCACAGCTGTGAGTCCCAAAGTGTGCCCCTGGTTTGCACTGTTCAATTATCTGAGAACCTGTGAAAAAGGCAAAACACTCCAAGCCCCAAGCTAGACCCAGAAGCCTTGAATCAGAAAGCCCCAGTTAGGGCCCAAAATTCTGCATTCAGCAAGCTGGCCAGTTGATTCTGATCATTTCCAAGGTCTGATTAGTAACATCTCGAATAGTTGCCTAGGCAATACTGATGTGTTTGATCTGGGTTGCTCTTGCTGAGAAATAATTATTCTATACCAGGAGTTGGAAAGCTGCATGCAGGCAGTAATCCAAAAATGGCCCACCATCTATCTGATTTTGTAAGTAAAGTTTTATTGGAACATAGTCACACCCAATAATTTACATATCTCTGGCGGATTTCTTGCAATATATAATAGATTTGAACAGTTTCCACAGTGACCATATGTCCGACAAAACTGAAAATCTGGCTAGAAAAGGTTCTGGGATAACTACACTGTATAAGCATACCCTAACTGCAATAAGCCATGTGATACCTTGCAAATGGAATTTAAGGAAGGTCATCCATAATGTTCCAGTGGGGAACTTAGAATACTTTTTTAACTCAAAAAGAAATTTTTATGATCATTTTTTTCTTCTATTAAGAAAATATACAGGCACCTAATTCTCCACACCTGCAAGCGCATCTCTGGTTATTATCAGTGATAGCTGGTAAGGGCTCAGGCAAGAATCCCAGGTGCCTAGGCATGGACAGGCAGGAACGCTGAGCTATCAGCTGGCAACAGATAGGGCTGGTTTTTAGTAGTCATGCATTTGTTGTTTTGAGAAATCATGTCTGCAGGGAGGGGAGCAGATTAATTTGTAAAGCACTCAGGAATCTCCTAGATCAACATGTTTTCCAAATGAAAGGGTTTTGGATCAATGGTGCATTTGATTGGGTTAGACCCAAAGGAGAATGTTTGAACTTAGCAGCCAAGTATTTTCATTTTTCATTGCTACCTCTCCCTAAAGTGACTGCATATGTCTTCCTCCCTCCCAGCCTGAGCCTTTCTATAAGAAGAACAATCTAAATGTCAGAAGCTATGTAGATGAGACACCCGCTTCAGTGTCTCGCACTCGCCAAGGGACTTTTTCACCTCGGATATAGTATATTTCCCCCTTTCTTAAGAAATACAGAGGGCTAAAGAGATGGCTAATCAATTAAGAGCACTAACTGCTCTTCCAGAGGTCCTGAGTTCAATTCCCAGCAACCACATGGTGGCTCACAACCATCTATAATGGGATCCAATGCCCTCTACTGGTATGTCTAAAGAAAGCAACAGTGGACTCATATACATAAATAAATCTTTAAAAAAAAAAAAAAAAAAAAGAAATACAGAGAGTGGGGCTCACTCATCTAAGAGCAAGTGCTGCCTTTCAAGAAGTAGTACAGCCTCTAGCATGTCTATACCAGATAGAAGTCTACCTCTGTTATTCTCTGTTGGAGAGGCTGAGTGCAAGTTTCCGAGGCTCAGCCCCTCGAGACTGGCTTCCTCACCTGTCCAGTAAGGAACACTGTATCCAGATCAGAGTGGCCAAAATCAGAATCACCAAAATCTGATCAGTAAGCTCCTAATATGGGTTAGGGTTCTCCATCAACATCATCTTCAACTCTCCGTTGGCTGAAGTACTGTTTTCAGATTCTTTAGTTTTGTGGCTTTAGAAAACTTAGCAGAACTCAGAAAAGAGAGGCCCTCTGGGAGAGGAAATTGAGATGCTTTAAGAGTCTTCTTCAATTCAAGGAAGTGTTTCATTTATTTGTCACTGCTGAGTAACTGTCATCAAAGCTGCTTCTTCCTAAGCTATATGTTTCTATAAAATGTGACAGGAGGACTTACCGCAGGAGATTTCATCATGTCCTGTCCAAAAGGGAATGGAACCTACATTTACAGGTGATTCTAACAAGACTATAAACTTGCTGCACTGAATGGTCAAGTTATTTTTTCCTCTAGAATTTCTTGAGAGTAAAGTACCCCAAACAGTATTCATCCTCTCCATGAGATGATAGTACATGGAAAATGAAAGCAAGCAACAAAAAATAATTTTATCATTTGTAAATCCCCAATAACTTACAGGTCATTAAAATAATTCTTTTTTTAGCATTCTTATGATCACTAGATGTAAAACCATATTATGAAGTGATTTGTGATTGAGAGATGGGCCCACTATTTTTAAAGAAGTGGGTCAATTAGTTTAATGAAAAAAAAAGGGCTATGGTCTTGGCATGTAACACGAATTCCTCAGGCATGACCCATTCACATGCACCTCCTCAGAAAGGATTCCTTATCTACCTTCTAAAGTCATCTTTCTCTCTCGATGCTCTCCAGTCCCATGCTACCTAACAGTCAGGACATTTCCTCAGAGATACAGCTAGGTATGCTTATCGTTATGTGAATATTGCAGAGTTTTTATACAAACAAACTAGTTATGATTTCATGCTGGTCTATACTTTATGCTACCAATTTTGTGTAATTGGCCCATCGTTGACCAAAATGTCGTCATACAGCATGTCCGTACAAGGTATACTTACTTGATTTCTTGCTTATTTTTGGTTTTTCTAACCAAAATGAAATGTCTTCTTTTTTGTTCTTGCCATTGCTGTGTCTTCAAGGGCTAAAGCAGCATCTGAGAAGCATCTTATAGTTATTTGTTGGATAAATTGACAAAATCTCCCCCCAGAACAGTTTTTTAAGTCCTGCTTATAGTATGTGTTCCCTTATATGCCAGGCATGAGGAGCCATGCCTCTAATGGCAGCACTTGGAAAGACAGATCCAATTTATTGGAAAGCACTTGGAAGGGCAGATCTCCATTGGGCTCAATACAGCCTGTCTCTGTACAGCCTGTTCTGGATAGAGAGTTTCAGCCAGCTAAGGCTACATAATAAGAACTTCCCTTAAAACACATAGATAGATAGATAGATAGATAGATAGATAGATAGATAGATAGATAGAGAGATAGAGAGATAGAGAGATAGATTTGTGCCCTACTGTAAAATGTGTTTCAACCCAAACTGATTCAGTAAGTCACTTGTTTTAGAAAGACTTCTGCATTTAATTTTATGGTTTAATTAGCTCATTTCTGATTGATATATCTTTCTATATAGCTTTACTATACAGGCTCAACCAGTCCATCTGTGAGCATAGTCACAATAATAGGCTTATTTTTCTTGCCCCTATTCTCAAAAGGAACATTTTCAGCAGTGTACTAACATAAATTTGGAGGTGTCGTTATCTCATTAGGGAAGCTCCTGTATTCCTAGACCAGGGCCAGTGAGATGGCTGAGTGGATAAGGGCCCTTGCTGCCAAACCTCAGGGCCTGAGTTTGATCCTAGGTCCCATATGGCAGAGAGAGCGGTTCTCTGTATATGTATGCAGATATGCAAGTGTGTGTGCATGTGCGTGTGCAAACACACTAAGTATATGGAATTTTTAAAAAGGGAAGATATTCCTAAGTTGCTAACTTAAAAAAAGTTATGTTTGAGCAAAGACTTCAGCTGTTAATAGAGTCCTAGGATGTTCCCCCATGTTATCAAATGTAAAAGCATTCACACATTCCTGACAGAAATCTGATGCAGTCATGAAACATTAACCTTTTCATTTTTTTGTTAGACCTAATTTGTTAATATGTTGCTCTTTACCTTGGCATCTGTTTTCACAAATGAGATTGGCAGCAAATTTCTTTTCTCACAGTGTCCTTGTCTAATACAATTATCAAGCTGTGTTGGCCTTAAAAGACAAAAACAAAAAGCAAGCAAACAGACAAGAACAAAAAACCTGAGAATGCTTCCTCTTTCTGTTTTCTGGAGGTTTGCACCAGCCAGCTGTGAGCTCTCTCTTTAGAATTTGATAGAATTCACTGCTGAACCCACCTAAGCCTGGGCTTCTCTTGTGCTTCTAAGAGAAGCCACAAACCATATTGAACTGATTTGGGAACTTTAGAGAATTCATATCTTGTCTCAAGTCCTGTCGGGGCTGAGTGAGTGTACATTCAATTTGCTCTCACTTCTGCAATTCAGCTACCCAGACTCCCACACCAGTTGTAGGGCATTTATACAGACTGCCACCACCATCCCAAACTCAGGTTTTAGGCCATTCACCTGTGAGGGATGGCAAAAGCACTATTCAACTCATTGTTGACCCTTGAGCATCAGAACCACCGTTTGCCTCACTGATAGACAAGCGTCCCAAGTCTAAACTCTGCTGTGGTTTCCAGCCTCTCCCAGATCTTGGTTCTGATTCTTCACTGAGCAGTTACCCTTCTCCAACCTTCAGACTGATACACTTTTACCATGTCCACATTCTAAACCTAGTTGGATTGCTCAGACACCATTACCAGACAGCAGAACTCACAGTAAAACACAGGCCTTACCACTGAGATGGAAGCCAGATTCTGCACACAGAAACAGGTAGTGTTGATTCTGTCTATGAACATGGTTAATGGGTTATATTTTATTCTGGACTCTGACCAAGAGGCAGAAGTTCAGCGGCAAAGAGAGGTAATGATTATTTCAGCAAAGAGAACAAGAACAAAAGGGGACGCAGGCACGGAGAAAGCAGTGTGGCCAGTGAGGCAGGCAGCCACGTGACTGGAGGGAGACGAGGCTCCCGGAACTCCATTTGTCAAGTGACACAGCTTTTCATGTGAAATAGTGGTAATATTTTCTACCAGTAAAGACAGTTAAAGGAGATGCTGCCTGTTATGTTAATACGACAACATCTGTACATGAAAGCCATAAATAAATAAAACAAAGGACCTCGTGATACAGGTGAAGGGGGGTGGTAAATGGGGAAGGAGCACAAATTTTGTTCACATTCGGTTTTGGCTGTTTACATTAAAATATTTTTTTAAAAAGACACTACTAGCCAGGCAGTGGTGGCGCACGCCTTTAATCCCAGCACTTGGGAGGCAGAGGCAGGCAGATTTCTGAGTTCAAGGCCAGCCTGGTCTACAGAGTGAGTTCCAGGACAGCCAGGGCTACACAGAGAAACCCTGTCTCAAAAAAAAAAAAAAAAAAAAAAAAAAGACACTACTAGGCCTATTCAGAATTGGAAAGAAAGAAAAGAGACGAAAGAATGCCCCTCACAACAGGGTCTCCAGACTAAGCCACACCACATGGGATTATGAGGTTCATATGCAGACCTTCAAGGAGATATCTTGAAAGGTAACAACAGCCACTCAGAGGCCGAGGTTAAATTAAGTAATAAGACATTACTTTCTAGCTGTCCTCAAGATTTTACCCCTTAAGTCCATCTCATGCCTCCATCTCCCTGCCACCCTTTGCTAGTCTCATCTTCTCTCAGGATATCCTCTGTCCTCCTTGATAACGCACTCCCTCAGGATGCCCTTTGTCCTCCTTGATGGCTACTGATTTTCTGCCAGCTCTTCATTCTCATCATGACCTTCTACTAGCCCCGCACTAGCCACTTCTCTGCACCCCTTAGCATTTTAGTCCCCCCGGCTCAACACTTTCTAGCTGTTATTTCAGTCTATCCTATTTTTCAATCCATGGGGCAGTCTTCCTCAACATGCGTATCCCTCTATGGTAGAGCAGACGGCATGCTCCATCTCAATGAATGCTTGTGGCTAGTCTGTAATAGCCATGAGTAACAGTGGTAAGGTCTTACCTATCCCCCCCACCCCCCACCACCACCACCATTTCTTCTTACCAGGGAGGACTGAAGACAGTTTTCAAAATAAATAGCAAGACCTGATTTAAAAACTTGTGATTAAGTGTTCATCTGCACAAATTAAAAATGGTTACCCCAGCAGCACCTGGAAGACATTGAAGACAGAGGCAGTTTCTTATGCTTAACCCCTCTTCTCTCCAGGTGAGGAGGCTCTACGGCTTAGGGTAAGAACACCTATCTACAAATCAAATGGCCAGAGTATAACACTGACTCCAGACTCCTCAGTCTCTACTCGGAAAAGTCAATAGACCTTGGAAGCATTAGTTAGACTTCCATGGAACAACAGCCCACCCTGCCCACTTCAAGTAGGAGTAATGAATATGGTAGGTTTTAAGGAGTCAGTGCTATACAAATATACAATTTTTAAGAGATTGAATTTGGCTTATGCTAGGGAAGAAACAAAGTAGAAATAAACACTCTATTTTTATTAGCTTTACTACCTCCTGAGAATCTTCTAGAAGCAAACTAAATGTCACTGAAGAAGCTAGAACAAGACGTTGTTTTTGTCATGTACTAAAATGGGCCCCTAGGAGTGCAATCTATTTTCAGAGGTAGGTTCCAGAACTGGCAGAGGAAGTTGAGTAAAGATAAGAACAAAAAGCCTTGGACGAGTGTCAGCTGGAAGATAAGCTCACCACGTTGATTCTGGGTAGAGGAGAGGTGAACAGAGACCTTCTCAGATGGCATATGCAAGGGCAGCAGCTGCCTCCACAGCTATGTGTTGATTTCCTACTTAGCTGAACACAAAGAAGACAGCCTGTGGGGCTGAAGGGGAGAGAAAAAGGATGTCTCCAGCCAAATCACATGGAAAGGTTGGACACATTGTCTTCTATGGATGACATTAATCTGTTCAGCTCCATGTTGCCTCCTAACACCCCTGCCAAGTGTTGCACTTACCCTCTACCAACTATTCTGAAGTCTGTGTGTGTTTCTGGTTACCAGCTTTGCTCTGCTCTCACATCCAAGAAAGAATGCAGTGAGAGCTCCTGCTACAGTGCCAGATAAATGTGGAAGTGGCTCAGGATACAAATGAAGGTAGTAATTACATGCCAATCAACTACCGTTATTGAAAGTAGCTCACTGCAGACATGGAAATATTCCTAAATAACCACGAACAGTGATTCGTGGGCCATTTAAAAAGCAACTTCTCATGAGTCCCTTGCCATTCTGTTTCATATAACACTTAGATATCAAGTGGAACTTTCCTAAATTCATTTTCTGAAACTTCTTTGTTCATGGTGTTGGGCTAATGGACTTGCATGCTTTAGTCCCATGTGTATTGCGATTGTAAATGCTCCATAAATATAGGCCAGTGTTCATTTATCAACACATGTCTTGTTTCTGCTTCTATGTACTTAATAAATCTTCATCCACACTGGAACTTGCAATGCCAACAAAATTATTCTCTATTATTTGGAAAGACTATTAGTGTGAATGAATTATTCTTGAAGTGGGTATTGCAGTTGTGTGTGTGTGTGTGTGTGTGTGTGTGTGTGTGTGTGTGTGTTTCATTGCAAAAAAAACCCCAGTAAGTTCTAGATTTACAATAAACATTATCAAAGCAGTATGTTTCATGTTAGAAAGGTTACTTTCCCAGTTGTAAACACGTATTCTGAAAATGTATGCAGAATGAACTAACACATGAGCATAAATTGACTGGCATGTGACTGCAAAGAAATCATGGCCTCAAACACTCAGGAAAGAAGGAAAGACAGCCCCTCCTTCACACTTCATATATGTTAACACACACAAAAGTCCCACTCAGACCTACTGAGGGATGGTGCTTCAACCAACAGTCCATGGAGATTACACTGTTACTGCTTCAAAGACATTTAGTGACAGTACCAAGGATGGGTGCTAAGGGTTACAGTAATCCAGTGGGTTCTTTAAAACCACACTGCTGCATACACCTGGCTTCCTTTGAAAAGGTAAAAGGTATTCTCATTCACTGAGGCTTGTTTAGTTTTCTTCTTTGAATCAGTGACTTGGCTGAACCTAGATGATCTCTAGTTTTTAGCAGAACTACTCTTGCTAACTATAGGTGATCAAAGCTGTTTCAATACATATGTAATACGAGACCTGGAAGGACACATCCAACTGGAGTGCTTGTGATCATCGATATGTTTCTTTTCCTTGCTTCTTGTCTCTTTCTTGCCATATACATGTTAACTTAAAATATAAAGGTTGTTTTAAAGCATGTAAAGAAAAAAATAAAACAAAAGGCATTGACCATAGAAGTTCCAAAGATACAAACTATTCTGTTTAAAGATATTTCTAATTTATTAAGTGTGTTTGTTGACAGTTTTATACCTGTATATCTTGCATTTTGATTGCCCTCCCTCTCTCATCACCCCCCCACCCTGATCCTTATCAACAGCACATGTCCTCCCTACTTTTTCAGGACTTTTGTGTTGGTTTATGATCCACTTGCTTTAACTAGGGTCATCAGTGTGACCATTTGGTGGGAGCTATCCGTTGGAACCTAGGGGAGTCAGCCATGGGTACACAATTGAAGACAATGGCTTTCCTTCCTGAACCTATCTAGAGTCTTCCAAGCACTTCCTCCATCCATGCCTGACATTGATTAGCCTATTCCAATGCAGACCCAATGCAGGCAACACAGGATATCCCGGGGATCTCAGAAACCAGCACATGGTGGCCTTGGGACTGATAATCATAGCCTGTACAGTGAGAAGAGTTAAGTTCTCAAGGTCCACCACGGTTCCAATAAGGCCCTGGTCCTAGGAAATTTCTGACTCTGCCAAGCTTATTCTTGGTTTTAGAGAAAGAGCTGTGTTCCTTCCTGACACATAGGGTCTCAGGGGAAAGCTCCTAAGACTATAACCGAGGCTATTACTAGCTTTCTCAGTCATGTTTCTGGTTCCATCTTTGTATATCAGGACCTCCGGGAAAGGCTTGGATCAGCCAAGCCCTCAGCACTGATTAATGGCTTACTCTCCATGACTTGTTTAGCATGCTATCTTATACCCTTAAGAACCACCTGCCCACAAGCAAATGGGCTGCTTGGCAGGAATATGACATTGGCCAAGGACAAGGAAGTAGGCTTCAGGCAGGAATCTGACATTAGACTAGAACAAGGAAGTAATTTCAGACAGGAATCTAAATCTTAGGCTAGAACAAAGAAGTAATTTCAGACAGGAATCTAAATTTTAGACTAGAACAAGGAAGTAGGCTTCAGACATGAAAATGACTTTGGGCTAGGACAGGGAAATAGGCTCAGATACGTTGGTCATCCTGATAAGCCCTTAGAAACAGTGATCTTGAGAGTGTTCACAGAATTGTGTTTAATGCCTTGCTTGTTCTTTGACTATTTGTGTTTATTGTCTTGCTTGTTCCTTGACTATTTACATCTATTGTATTGCTAGACCCTCAACCTAGAACTGACCTTAATACATGCTTGTAATTAAAATGGTATAAAAGCAAAAAGGAGGAGGAGTATGGGATGGGGGGCTCTAGGGAGGGGAAATGGGGAAAGGGGATGACATCTGAAATGTACATAAATAAAATACCCAATTAAAAAATGAAAAAAAAAAAGAACCACCTGCCAAAAGTTGCATCATATACAGTGGGCTGAGCCCTCTAACACCAACCATTAATCAAGAAAATGCCCCACACAGTTATGCCAGGCCAGTCGAATGATGGCAACCCCTCTATTGAAGTTTCCTGTTCCCAGAAGAGATTAGTGTATCTAGATGGAAGAAAATCACCAACACAATGCCCAAACTCACCAACACAATGCCCAATCATAGCTTACCATTACCAGTCAGATAAACTACTGACTAAGTCAACCTATTCATTTCTGCCAGGACCAAAGAACATGCTAGAAAGCCCTTAAGTCTTCTGGAAAATTCACAAGTTAATAAAGTATACAGCCCCTATTACTTCAGGTTTTCTGGGTTAGCTTCATCTGTTTCAGTATATATTTGACAGAAATAATCATTTTTTACATTTCCAGTGACGATCATTTTAAAAATGGAGTTGGACAGCAAATAGCAAAGCAACATTGAGAATAGAAGGGCTCAGGGTGATGGTGATTCTGTCTTAGCTCTGGCATCTAAATAGTTACTTCGACTCAGATTTCTATCATCTTAATTAGGACAGGCAACGTAATAACACAACTAAACACATATGGTGAGACTCATAAAACATTTGGGATGGTTTGGCTGCTGATTCCCATTTGATTATATTTACTAGAATATATTGACATGTACATGAGAAGTAGTAATCACCACTGTACCTCAAGGCAAGAGAACTAAAATCATACCCTGGCTCTCAGAACCAGCACTGTGTTATCAGAATGAGGTATCCTTTCTTTCTTTTCTTTTATTAATTTACATTTCAAATGTTGTCCCCCTTCCAGATCTCCTCTCCACAACCCCCCCACCCCATCCCCTCTCCCCTTTGCTTCTAAGAGGGTGCTTCTCCACCCATCTACCCACTCCTACATCAACCCTCTAGCATCCCCCTGTGCTGAGGCATCAAGCCTGCACAGGACCAAGTGCCTCCCCTTCCACTAATGCCAGATAAGGCAGTTAGTTCTCTGCTACATATGTAGCTGAAGCCATAGACCTGCTTATGTATACTGTTTGGTTGGAGGTTTAGTCCCTGGGAGCTCTGGGGGTTCCAGTTAGTTTATATTGTTGTTCTTCCTATGGGGTTGAAATCCCCTTCAGCTCCTTCATTCCTTCCCCTAACTCTTCCATTGGGGTCCCCACACTCAGTCCAATCATTGCTGTAAGTATCTGCATCTATATTAGTCAGGTGCTGGCAGAGCCTCTCAGAGAACACCCATACTAGGCTCCTGTCTTGGCATCAGCAATAGTGTTGGGGTTTGGTGTCTGTAGACTGGAGAGGAGTGTCCTTTCACAAAGTATTCAAAAACAACGTGTTGTACAGAGTAGAGTGGGTAGAATCCTCACTGACACTTGCTAGCTATGAAACTCAAATCTGTCACTAAAACTGTCTCAATATCTACCTCTAACAATGCAAAGAAGCTATCAGCTCACAGTTGTTACTTACCAGGAGGAAATGAGGCGGTGGATATAAAGAACTTGACCCAAGAACTCTGTAAAGAATGTACCCTTGGCGACCTAAATACTTAGCATGCAGACCTGAGTCTGCTTATGCCGCAAAAATCTGAGCTTTCTATATATTCAACCTATACAAATGAAGGACAAGCTTCAGAGATGGCACATAAGAAGTTAAGCTACCTTTCTAAAGGGATGAAATTACCTTCTCATGCTGTTAGTGAGCATAGTATCTGCCTCCTAAAGAATTAAAATGGGACAACCCTTGACAGGTGACACAAAGATGCCTGATGTCCTCATTTTTCTTCTGGAAAGACATTAAAACACCCTTTGCTCGGGTGCGTTAATAACCTTGCCTGCTTAAAAATAATGGTTACAACCATTAGACCTTTCGCCTACAACGTGTGTGGAGACTCTTATCTTCTCCCTTCTGTTTCCTCTTTTCTTGTATATGTCCCCATCCTTGAGTGTCATTGCTGCACTCTTACATAAGAACCTGGGCAGGGGGCAGATGGCAGGAGGTAGATCACTGAGTGCTTGTAATGGTGTGTGTGTGTGTGTGTGTGTGTGTGTGTGTGTTTTCAGCCTTTTCACTAGAAGCCCTTGGGGGTGGGGGGAGAATCTTGGTATACGGTTTGTTTATTGTATGGTAGATTATGTTAAAGTGCTTTTATTTTGTCTCTTAATTAGAAAAACCAAGCACGTTTTGAGAAGCATTTCTTTAAAAAAAAATTCATGTCTACTATGCTCATATTTTATTAATTTTAAAAATTTCAAAAGGTAAAAATACTTTGAAAAAGAGATTTAAAATACAAACACATGCGCTCCAAGGCATTTTCTTCTTGCAATATCATAGGCATATTTTGGCAACTATACCCTAGAACTGAGCAGAGAACTGCTTCAAGACTGAGTGCTCACACTGGGCATTCAGGACTCAGGTATAGTCTCTCCATCGCCTACCTGTCCCCCCTCACCGCCCCAGTCTCCTGCTCCCATGTTTCCTCTTTAATGCCTCCTCCTTCATTTACATCAACTTTATAAGTACCTGGGGGAATTTTTAGCTCACTAGGTTCTTACTCAGCTTAGACTAATGCTTTACAGGATTATTTTCCTAATGTAAAATTTATATCAGCCTTAGTTTCCCTCCTTTACTAATAAATACATGTAGCACCCCAAAGTTATTTGTTGCCAATGACTCTGTAGTCAGTATGGTTTCTGGTCACCCTTGAGTGCGCCATCTGGAATGGTTACACCCCTCTCCCCAGGAAAACATAGAGAAAATTCTGTGCAGAAACAATTCTGTCTTTTGTTTCCAGGTAGATGGCAGTGTGAGGAAGAGGTGTTGGACACAGCTGGAATGTGTGTGGCTGAAACATTTTATTCAGAGAGTTTCCGTTCATTCTATAAAGTTGAAATATATACTAAAGAAATGAAACTGCAACTCAAACATCTGTCAATGACAAGAAATGGCAAAGTCACTTCAAAGATTTGTGTGCTATAGTGACAATTTTGGAATTTTGATTTCTTTTAAAAACACAGAAATATTATAAAGAGGTTTTCATTTTAATCCCGGGAGTGGGATATGAGGCTGCTTCAGATGGTCCACAGCACCTGACTGTGAGACTCATGCTCTGGCAGGCCTGTGATTTTGCATGTTGCAGATAGTTTCTGTGATTGAATGGCATTTGGAATTCTGGGAATTTTTCAGAGGGTATATAAATGCTAGCTCCCCACACCCCCTGAGGCATGGTGGATTTTTGGTTGGTTGTTGGTTATTGATTGGTTGTTGGTTGTTGTTGGTATTGTTGGTCACAGTTTGTTAAGTAGTCATGTGCAAAGAAGAAACAAGAAAAAGAAATTAGATATCCTGACAGTGAGCATTAAACTTGTTCCAAGGAACTCAATGTCCCTAATCAGCAGGAAGTAGTCTAACAATAACATTGCCCCCTTTCCACCTCCTGACTTTATTCAGGGATCTCTCTCCTTTCCTCTCTATTCTTTTTTCTCTTATCCAGTATTAGGGAATTGGAAGGGTAGAAGAAAAGGCGTAGAGAAAGATGGAAGAAAGAAGTCAGAAAGTAGCAAAAGACAGCTTATAGTGTGGTTTGCCCAAGCCTGTCAACACAGCCCATGAGGCCAGAACAGCTGAGGTGAAAAGCCCAACTAGTTTAAGAAGTGGAAGCTCATAGTGAACAGGGCCCCCAAAACAGCCTTCCAATGTTGCCAGAAGCTGTTTGAATCAAATCTGTCTTGTACACACAGAACACAAAGTAAAATTTAACAGGATTTCTCTCTGAATCAATTTTCTAACACAAAAAGAAAAAAAAAAAGTCATTCTGTTGCAAAGCCATCTGCAATCCACCATGACAGAAGCCCTGTCAAATGACTGCACTGCCTTCCCAACACACCCCTCCCTCCAGGTCTGTCACCTGCATCAACATCATACTGTCCACACCACCCCTGCTCCTTGGCCACCCTCCTCATTAGGGACTCTGTGTTATAGTCATGGTTTTTAAACACCTCAGAATGGTGGTGAATCCATAATTCATCCTTTCCTGGTTCCCAAATGAGAGCTGCTCATTTGCTTTTAATGCCCCCAGGGGAAGAAGATGAACTATCTGTCAGTGATAATTCAGAGGGAAAGAAGGATTACAGAAGCTGGACATTAGTGCTAAAAATGTCTGAACTCCTGAGGAATTCCTTTATTGGGCAAGCATACAGGCAGTGTTTTGGGAGCCCAGTGAAGCTCTGCAGTCTGTAGAGATAACAGCCTCTATATCGAGGACCCATAGAAAGCTCCTGTCAATCGAAGGCAGTACTTTAGACTCCAATACTTTCTTATGCAGCTACTGCAATTACCTCCTAATTGAACTCCACTCCACTCCATCCTCCACACTGCTGTCAGTATCTTTCTCAAATGCAAATTGGATGACATTTCATCCTACTTTAATAGTCTGATAGCTCTATATCACCTACAGGTTACATTTCCAAATTAAACGCGATATTCAAGCTGTCTCTCTCCAGCCCCATTCCATCTTCCCAGCTTTTCTCCAGGATCTGGAGCTGTCCTCAGACCCACTGACCATCTGTGCCTTTCTGTTCAGTTGTGGCTCTTACCATCCCCCACTTCTTCCCCTGGTGAATCTCTCAGCTCAAATCCATCCTTCAGCATCATAAGAGCTCCCCACCCACGCCTCTGCTCCTACCTCTCCTCCTTAGCTGTATCTCCCTCACCTGTCACAGAGTGAACCTTATCTCCCTTTATTTCCTTCATTACCCCCAGAAACCAACTGGTGAGTCCCATAACCCAGTCAGTACATCCTCTCTGAGGACTGCACAGAGATGCGCTCAGTGTCTTACACAGTGCCCTAGCAAGGGTCATTCTTATTTACAGGAAACCCAATCCCAGGTTTCCAGATGGGAAGACCTTCCACTCAGCTACCATTTCACTATAAACATCTTAAATCAAATCATAGTGCTTCCACTAAATAAGTAAAAAAAAAAAAAAAAAAAAAAAAAAAAAAATCCCTCAAGGTGAAATAGAGTATAGACGAATGTAATTCAGAAACAGTCTTCTGTTGCTATCTTTCATTTCCTGGCATGTCTATCTATCCCTATGGTATATATGGATATTTGTTTTGTCTTAAGTATATTGTACTAGACAAGCATGAGCCCTGAGTGAGCCAGCTGAAAACTCATCAAAGGCTCTTCAACTGATGATCCATGCTTGCTCTAGCCTTTAATATTAAAAATGTACTTAATGAATTGCTGAATTGAGTTTTAATTATTTTCTTCCTATTTCTTTAGAGAGGCAAGTTTAGAGAAACTCAAGTTAAGGGTGCATTAGAGATCAGAAGCTTATCTGTATCAAAATGAGGCTGCTTTGATCCATCACCATTGACCAAATTCATTCAGTTAGTCCTCAGCAAGCCACCTTGTGGGTCTGAGTCTGGATTTCTACTCCAAGTGTCTGACAATTAGAATTTACATTCCCTACAACTAATTCTTGGCCACCCAAAGGCTTCCACCATCCAGTGGAATTTAAGCTTCTTTTTCAGAAAGCCAACATAGGCATAAAATTAGCTTTCTCTAAAATGAACCAAGTTCAATTTTAAAATCATGTTTCTCTCTACATTTGTTTAAAAAGAAAAAAATAAAGGTGGGGAGGAAAGAAATGATGCCTTTTTAAGATTTCATTAACAACAACAAAAATGACTCTCCAAAGACTTTCTGTTTTTATTGTCTACACTAGTTAAGAAAGTATGTAGAAAAGCAAGTTGTGTTTTTTTAAATATATACAATTCCTATTATATATATATAATTCCTATTATATATATATATATATATATATTGTACTATAGGTGGAAACATATAAGAAGAGCAATAATCATAATATCTTATAACCCTTGAGACTAATATTAAATACTAAGTTATCTAGTAACTCTAAATAGAGACATAGCACATTTACATGTTTGTCACAGACTATATTCTTTTATCCACATAGAGAAAAGAAATAGATTTCTCTCCAAACTTCATACAACCTCTCTTCATAAACCTACACTTAGCCAACCACATTTTCATCGAAAATATTTATATTAGGAAACTAATATAATTGTCATAAAACTTCCCAGAGCCAAATAAATAAACATCTGCTATTTTAATAATGGGTTCTGGTTATATTTTTAATCTCTTTGCAGATCTGATGAGGAGCTGATATGTAATTATTCAAAATGTAGCTTTGGTTAACTGGTAAATATTGGAACTCTGGGATTTCTTTATTGAGTAAAATCAGTAGAGACTGTAATCTATTTGTTTGCCTCTGGTAATAGCTGTGGAAATGTAGAAAAGCTAATTCTATGTAATATTAGAGACAAGCTTATATTATGCCATGGAGAGACAAACCACAGCCCAAATGACCAAAAAAATGATTCTTTTCTGTTTGTTTTTCAGCTTCTCTATTATGATAGCATAACTACAAATATTATTTCAGAAAGTAATTTAATATTTCTATGGGATAACACTAGAATAAGATTTGTTGTCTGTTTATGACTATTGAACAATTTGTTACAGATTCACCTTGTTATGGCCCTGAGAATGTAAGTGTAAATGGATGGGAAAGGCATGTTTCCCTTATTATGATCATATATTTCCCTAAAATGTCTTTTCTTGTTGATGGCAAATGAAGAGTCTTTTTAAAATATCCCATTCAATGCTAATTCTATCTCATTTAACTTTAAACAGTCAAGTTATTCATCTAGGATCTATCTCATCTGTTTTTCTTCCAAAAAGGGCATCAGGCAGTTGAAGAAAGTGTAGCAACCTCTCAGTCTGGGAAAGGACCAGGATCACCTATGGTGCTGCCCTGCTGGCTAACCCTGCTGGTGCAAACCATCTATCCAGGGCTTAGAATTCTCTTGGGAATCCTGAAACCTACAAAATAAGTTCTCAGTCTGAGGTTCCCACATATCTATCTTATGATTTCTCATTCTCCCCATCCCTTCTGGAGTTATAACCAGACTGGGCAGGTCAGGAATAATCAGAAGAGAGGAACCCCAGAGATTCTTGGCTTCTTTTCTCTTTTCCTACCTTCTTCAGAATGGAAATGTTTTATTTCCAGTGAAAAACTCATAGACACATATCTATTTAATAAATTGAAGTAGGATGATTACATAATCTAGTATACAATATGGAACACTTCAGTGTGTAAAATACAAGATAAGACTTCAACACTGATATGAGTCAACCCTGAGGCATGGTCTCTAAGTAGATGGGGCCTAAACCTATGAATCCCTCTTCCAGTTTAAGGTTCCTTGCCCAGTGCTTATAGTGACTTTTCCTTGATATCATTGCCTATCTGTTGGGGCAAAACATCACTCATAAACCTTTGTATAAGCTAGAGTTTGTTGTTGGGGATTGAGCCTAGGGCTTTCTATGTTGTTAGGCAAATGTTCCACTTGCTATGGAACCTATGTGTTCAACCCTTTCGTTATGCTTTATTTTTGAAACAGGGTCTCACTAAGTTGTTCTAACTGAACCTAAACTTGCAATTAAAAAACTTTTAAATCAGCCTTCTAAGTATCTGGAATTATAAGCCTGTACCACCAGGCCCAACAAAACAAGAAAACGTGTGTGTGTGTGTGTGTGTGTGTGTGTGTGTGTGTGTGTGTGCGTGTGTGTGAGAGAGACAGAGAGAGAGAGAGAGACAGAGAGACAGAGAGAGACAGAGAGAGACAGAGAGAGACAGAGAGACAGAGACAGAGACAAAAAGACAGAGAGACAGAGAGAAGAGACCTAAGAATTTAGTAAACATTGGCTTAAATCAGTACTGAGCTATCCCAACATCTACTTTTGTGCTGTATCCACAGAAAAACTCAGAAGGCAAAAGCCTCAGCAGGAGAGTTTGGTTTGTAATGTATTTTCTAAAAATTACCTGTTGGGTTGTGATTTTTGGGGGGTTGGTTTTTGGTTTTTAGAGGTTTTTTGTTTTTTTGTTTTGGTTCGGGTTTTTTTTGTTGTTGTTTTTGTTTTTGTTTTGTTTTGTGCTTTTGATTATGGATGTAGTTCTCCCTAGTAGTTAGGCCCATTCAGTATTGACTCAGGGAAACAGTATATCCATTCATGTATGGATACATATTGAAGTCAAGAAATGCATTAGTGTATGCAGAAACCTCAGATTTGTCCATGAAATTGTGGAGATGTCTGACTTCTGAGCATTGTTTGCCAGATGAAAGTGTGATGTCTTAACTTGATTAAGAGACATATTTTGTTATGGGGAGACCATTAGCGACAACTCAAAGTTTATAGCCAATAGAAAGTCTTTATTACAGCTGGTTGGGGCCACATTCCAGTAGTCAGGACCCAAGTGTAGCACCAAGTATTTATGGTAAGGGGTTTTTAAAGGTAAAAACCTCATCCTTTTATCTCACTCAGTAGCTACAGGGGGAGGTTTTGTGCAAACAAGCAGTTTAACAGGAGCTAAGATAAGCAATTAGCTGGGGCATCTTGACCTTGGGTTTCTAGAGTAGAGTTGGGTAATTTTCCACAGGATTCTTCATCAGGAGATCAAATTCTAGTTAAAACTGAAATGGCCTCAGCAAGAATATAATATAGAGGAATTTCTGCACTGTCTTGCCCTGTCACAATTTGTTTATCTATCAATGATTCATCCATAGCATGAATTATTATAGTTAAGAAAAACAAAGATAGCAACCAAAACTGGAGCCAAGCATGATGCTAGACGTGCATACTAGTCCTATAGGCTACAAAATTGTCTCAAAGCCTTTAGAAAACATCTTCAAAGTTATACAAATAAATACCTGTTAGGTAATACATAATAATACCTACCTTTAAATGCTTACTGCATAATGGGCAGTAAATTTTCTTGAAGTAAGCTTTAGACAGAAACAATTTTTAAGTTGGTAACTTTGTTTTTACAAACTAAGGTATGTGTTTTATAGATGTGAAGAAGAAGGCTTAATGAGAATAAGCGATGTGCCCACAAACTGGTGGCCACTGTTTAATTTCTTCAAGTGCTGAGGAAAATGCACCCTTCTTATTACATTAGCCCACTTCTTAGGGGCTTCATAGTGAGGAGTCTCTGGGCTGTGATATGCAATGCAATGTCAGGTCCAATTCCCCAAACTCAGAAAGGCAGTTCATACATCCAAAAGTGACAGTCTAGGCTCAATTAAAGCTGGAATATAAAAGAATTTCTAGTGATTAGATAAAAACCAACATTCTTCAGAAGCCAATGAAACTAAAAGACAGAAGAATAGAGACATATGGCTCTCCACTGACAGATACCTGTAGCAATTATCAGCATATCAAAGTCCTGCTGGCTTCCAGGTTCCCTCTGCCCTTATTCAAACTATTTGTTACGCATTTCAAAGCCCCATACTAGGCTACTTGCCCTTCTCATTTGACAATTTGGCAAACCGAAGGTGCTTGTCACTCCCTACACTTCTTTGTAACATAGCACAATGTAAGGTAATCATTGGCTGTTGTTTCAGCAAGGCTTTAAAGGAACATGAGGGTGATGACAATATCTATCTTTCCTTTTGCTTTGTCAGTCCTTGAACACTGTACATGTTTAAAACTATTTTGAACAAGTGTCTATAATAATACTGTATTTCATAGCTTTCTTTTTCATTTAACCTAGCTTTAATAAAAGCATTTTCCTTAACATTAGTAAAATACCTTTTAGTATCTTTAAAATAGTTACATAATAATTCATCATATTGATAAAGCTTCATGAGTCTCTCATTATCAATTTTCTTCCTTTTCTATAATAAATAATTACTACACTCCATACCTGTATTCTTAATCTTGATTTACAGATCTTAATTTTTGTTTTAGATAGATTTTTAAAAGTAGAAAAAGAAGAAAATGCAACCCTTGATTCAATATGTGGGAGAGGAAACAAACTCTTTGTATATCTCTTAGTATCTTAGCATGGTAATTGGGCTGTGCACAGCAGAGATGATTGAAACGTGATTGTTCCATAAATATATAGGCTCAGTCCTCATGGGTCTATTTGCATTTTGAAAGTGGATACTTGCCAACAAATGTATCTTACATTGGTACACAGTTGTGTGTGTGTGTGTGTGTGTGTGTGTGTGTGATAGTCATAAGTTATAAAAAATTATAAAAGTGGTTAAATAAAACTGAAGATAATACAGGATGATGCAAAGAGGAGGGCTTCTAAAAGCATAGATTCATCAGCCTCTTGTGGCCAAACAAGAGGTTCTTCTGATCCTTCCCAGTCGTGCAGTCAGTGAGAAGATAGAAGGCTGGCATTGCACTCTGTCTCAGAGAACAAATAAATTAGATAGAATGTCTGCCTAGCTGCTAGAAGGACACTCACTTGTAGAGACAGATTCACCAGGCAGTGTGCACCAGCATCAGAAGGGCAGAGTTGAGAGGCACAAACAGTACCTCTCCCCTGAGGTTCTCCCCTGAAGGAAGCCTTCCTTGAAGAGGGGACTTGAATGAGGGCAGCATACACAAATGTAAAGAAGTACTCTTCCTCATTCCAGAGAACCCTAGAGATGGAATCCAAATCCTTCTACCCTTCCACAATCTCAGTCAGCCTTCTTTCATGCTGGACGTTTTTACTTTGGCAGGAATGAGTTGTTCTAGTTTTCCTCGGAACAAGATTTGATAAAGGTAGAATAGATGGAGGTTAGGGCCTGTACCTGCTTGAGGCCAAAAGAGGGGGAAGAAAATATCACCAATGAAAGGGGCGTAGAGCATGATGAGTCAAGTCTATAATTCCAACACTCAAGAGGCTGAGTCTGGAAGATCACAAATTCAAGGTCATCCTGGGCTACAATGAAAAAAAATGCTGCCTCAAAGACAAAAAACATCACAAAGAGATGAGCTGTGTATTTGGGGAAGGGAACACACATCAAATAGAATACACACTGTTGTAAAACAAGGCAACCCTAGTCCCAAAAGATGAAAACTCTCCTGAGTGTAGGAATGTGTGGTCTAGCCTCAAACAACCACAGAGCCTTTATCTTTTTGCTTATTGCAGTGATGAGGATCAAACTCAGGACTCTGCACATGCCAGGCAAGTGCTCATGGCTAAGATGTATACCCAGCCCATTCTTTTGTGCTTTCTAAAAGTTCTATAAAAGAGTTATCGCCTCTGGTTTTACATATTTGTTTAATTTGCTCTTAACATATACTCTGCAGCAATTTGGATTATTTTCATCCACACTGATAGAAAGGGCTTACTTAAGCAGGCTGCCAGCAGCCTTGTAAGTTCAGGATCCTGATTGCCTCTCTAGTACCATCTGGTCTGGCTCTCCATTCACACACTGAACTTCACCAGGCCTACCCTTTTTCTTCTGAAGCCTGTACCGACCTTTAGGCCTTGTTAGATCTTTGCCTAGAACTCTGGTTCTCAAGAGCTCTATAGTGTTGGTCCTTCATATTCTTCAAGTCACTATTCTGATGTCATGTCCTCTAGAAGTGTCCTTATGTGGGAGTCAGCTCTTATCTTTGCCACTGAGTGGCTTTGTGAAAGCTATTTGTATGTTTACTGGTTTGCTATGGGCTTCCCCAATTAGGGGGTAAGCCTCATGGGGTCAGAAACCCGGCCTATTTGGTACCTATCTTCTAGCAAGTACTTAATAAATATGGATTGGGTGAAGGAATGAATATCTATCTTTCATAAGTACTTTATTGCATTTATTGTGGGTCCTAAACTCCATGTTACTGGCAACTGTGAGGGGTTCATTGACCCGAACTGCACTGAAAACCATTCCTGAGCTAGCATTCACTGCTTTCAAGGTTCCCTTTCTGTGCCCTATGAGCCCACCCACCACAGGTTGCAAACATGTCCATGACCTTTTCCAACCCTGCTTCTCATCTCTGATTGGCAGAACACACAAACAGCTCATTTAATTTCTTTTTCCAAAAGCACATATACAAAAACAGGATGATATCAGTTCTGATGAATTCTGAACCATTTCAAGTTGTAAATTTCCTTCTGCCTTTTTCCCCCAGTTGTTTCTGGGTGAGGGCTGATCAGGAAAGGAACAAGATGATTGGCAGTTCAGTAACTCCCACCATTGCGGTGGCATCAATCATAAAGAGAATGCAGAGAGCTACAGGCAGAAGTGGAGCAGAACCAGGGGCAAGTTCGGGAAAGCATATGCATCACTAGCCAGGCTGCAGCAAAGTCTGTTTTCCCTCTTCTCTAGGCTGCCAGGACTGGACAAACTAAGCAGGAACCCAACCCTGGGTTATTGGGTCATTCTCAGCTGCAGGTTTCTTAGCCCAGGGCTTATGCCTCAGTCAGTTTAAGTGGGCAGAGAATGTGAAGCAGCAAAAAAGTTAATAGTTCACTCTCAGACAGGCTACCCACGAGAAACTCCACTGTGTATTTAACAGGTATGTTGGACTCTTTACACTTTCAACTCTCCTCTTTGTATATAAAATGGATACACGGTGCCTGATCAGTAAAACTGTTTGTGCTTACATGTGTGCCTGAGATAAAAACATACAGACTAAAGCTGTACACAGAAAGTGTCCTGTGCAGTGTTGTTATTAAGAACTTGGGTTTAAACATAGACAGAATAATTAAGTGAAGATGAAACCAAGCATACATTCTGGCTGGCTGTACTTTTCCATCTTTAAAAGCCAAAAGGCTTGTGTGATACAAAGTAATTTAAGGCTTGATTATATTGTCTAGTTTCACATATAGTAATCCAAATAATTGCAGTTTTTACTATAGTAACAAAATGTTTGACTGCCACATTGTAGACTGTGCCTACTTTTTACATTGATTTTTCCTTCTTATTGTATGCTGACACCAGAGTGGCATATCAACGGCTTTGAAGCCACACCAAGGAATTCTCAAATCTGCAGCTACTTATCCATTAATATTTGGATCCTATCATGCAAATCTTATTTAGAATCAATTAAGGTCTCAGCTTGAAGAGAGTCCAGACAATGATTTTAATCAGTTGAAATCTATTACTTTAATTTCCTGAGGTGTATTATTCATCAATCAGAAGGCAAAATTGTTTCACGGGACTTTAAGGTTGTCATATAGTAATTAACTTAAAGTGCCTGAAGTTGGTGTTTAAAACATATTTGTACATCGGGCCCATGGAGAGGTAGCTTTGCTTCTGTTTGCAAGGGGATTTCAGTGAAGTTTAATCTGTAGATTGTAAGCAGCACATACTTCTGGAGCTGCAGTGTAGGCTGCTCTCCTCCCTTCCTCCATTCGAGCACCTATAGCAGAGCTGTTCCTTTAATTCTGCTAAACAGAATTGGCACAGATACTTCAGCATCTCGAACCATCCAGAAGAGCAGTCCTCACTCGTCACCACTATTTTCTGCCCTTGCGTCAGACACCACTTTGCTTCTGGTCATCACAGGATGAACAATGAGAAGCTGTTTTAATGAACACATTCCAAGAAGAATGGGAAGACCAGAGCAGAGGGGGAAAGATGAAAGCAACCTAAGATAGGCATTCCAGCCTGGCCAATCACTAGCCACTACCAAGGCTCAAAGTGCCATCATGGGCCATCTGTACTCACTTTCCACGAGTGGTCAGGTCAGGTTTTTTTTTTTTTTTTTTTTTTTACAGAGACGATGATCACCTATCATCCTAAAGTTGGTTCATAGAACAGCTCAGGAGCTAATGTATAAATAGCAGCATACTGAGTTTGGAAAATAAAAGTGTTCTGGCCTCATGAGAGTGGCTACAAATGAAACAAAATGGAATGAATGGATGTTAGCTTTAAGAGAGTCTCAATTTTCTTCTACTTTTATTTAGTTTCCCAACCTGGTGTTCAAGTTTTCTTGGTTACATTTCTCAGTCAACCCTAGTTTCAGAGTTAGTAACTCATTGTCCTATGGGAAAGAAACTTAACCAATACAGTGCTTGCTTATGTTTCTTTTTCGTCCTGTTTCCACTCAAAGTCAGCTCTATGGGTCCCACCTCATGCTGTGTAGTTTAGTTTTCATCATAATAAAGTTAAATTAATTTCCAACAGGCTGTATTTCATCTCCAATACCCTTGAGTCCTAACAGACTTTAAAACTCTTCATAGAATGAGATTATGGTTTGTGAGGTTTTGATACAATGTTTTTATTTATTCTTTAAGAATGTAGATGTGGTTACAATGTATTTCGATCATACCTCCACTCTCCTCAAATCCTTCCTAGATTCCCTCGTCTTCCTCCCCCAACTTTGTGCCCTCTTTTCTTTCTTTCTTTAAAGCCACCAAGGCTAATTATTACTGCACAGTCATACACAGATGTGGGCAATCTCCTGGGGCATGGTCACCCTTACTAAGTGCCACACCCCTAAAGAAAACTGACCCTCCCTCCCCCCAGGAGGCTATCAACTGTCAACAGCACCTCACTTATGGGTAAAAACTCCTATGTCCTTCTCCCATCCATGCTGAACTATTGACTGGCTTGATCTTGTGCAAGTCTTGTACAGAAAACCACAGCTGTTGTGAGTTCATGAGTCCAGCACCACATCCTGTCCAAAAGATATTGCCTAGTCCCAGTCTTTCCCCAGCCTCTGGCTCTTACAATCTTATAACACACACACACACACACACACACACACACACACACACACACACACACTTTCTAAGATGGTCCCTCAGTCTTAGAGAAAGGATGTTTCATTTGGCTGAGCAGACCAGGCACATACTGAGTTTTACAATTGTATAGGTTTTGATCAACCCACACATCATACAGAATAGTTGCATAAGTGCCCAGATGCTTTATATTCAACCTTTCTGCCGGGCGGTGGTGGCGCACGCCTTTAATCCCAGCACTTGGGAGGCAGAGGCAGGTGGATTTCTGAGTTCGAGGCCAGCCTGATCTACAGAGTGAGTGCCAGGACAGCCAGGGCTACACAGAGAAACCCTGTCTCAAAAAAAAAAAAAAGAAAAAAGAAAAAGAAAAAGAAAAAGAAAAGAAAAGAAAAGAAAAACAAAAAACAAAAACAAATCAACCTTTCTTCTCACCTCCAAACATTAACTGTTCCTTCCCTAATTTCATCTTTGCTACAATGTTGCATAAACAGAATCATACAATGTGTAGCCCTTTGAGCCTGGCTTCTATCACTTAGCAAACTGCATTTCAGATACAACAATATTATTCTGTGAATCATGAATCAATTGTTCCCTTTTTTTTCTGCCAAGTGGTATTTCATTGTGTAAAAGTCTAATGTGTTTATCCATTCATTAGATGATGGACATCTGGGTGGTTTCCAATTTGGGGTGATTATGAGTAAAACTGCTATAAATATTTGAGCACATTTTTGTGCGTGTGAACAGAAGTATTCAGTTTACTCAAGTAAATACCTAGGAATAGAATTGCTGAATCATTTGATATGAGTATGTTTGACTTTCTAAGAAGCCATCAAGCGGCCTTTCAAGTGGTATATTCTATTTTATACTCTTCCTGACCAGGAATGAGGGTTCATTTGCTCTGCATCTTTGCCACCTCTTAGTAATATGTGTTTGTGTTTACTATTTTAGTTTTTATCTTATGTATTTAAATAAGTATTTAATGTATCTAATTATGGTTTTAAATTGTTTTTTTTCCTAGTATTTAGTAACACTGAGCTGATTTTCTGCCTAAAAGTTTATCTGCCACCAAATATCTTCTCCAGAGCTATAGTCATTCAACACTTAAATTGTTTTATTTATTGCCCTCGGGCAGATATTTTCTCCCAGGATGCAGCTTGTCTTTCTAACCTTATAATGGTATTTTTAAGAGAATAAAAATTTAAATTTTTATTAAGTATAATCTTTCTAAATTTGGAGAGATGATCCTTTTGTTCACATACTCCCAAACTCTGTTAAATCCAAAATCACAAGGTTTCCTCTGACATTTCTTCTAGAAGTTTTATAACTTTGCATTTTGCATTTAGGCCTATAACCCATTTTAAGTTAATTTTTGTACAGAACGTGAGGACTGTATCTTTTCTTTCTTTCTTTTTTCTTTTTTTTTAGAATAAAGACAATTGTCCCATCTGCTCCAGCACTATTTACTGGAAAGTTATATTTTTATTGAATTGCTTTGTACCTTTGTCAAAAGTCAGTTAGCTCTTGCATATATGTGCCTCTTTCCCCATCTCTGTTCTATTTAATGTATATATTTGTTCCTTTTGACAATGCCACACTGCCTAGATTATTAAATGCTCTATTGCACTCAAGTCAGCTACTAAGAACTGCCCAAATTTGTTCTTTATTTTCAAATTGTCCTGGCTGTTTCAGTTCCTTCACCTTGCCAAGGCAATTTTAGAACTACCTCATTAATATTTATGAGATACTTTGTTAGGACTTAAATTGGGATTGGGTTTACTTCACAGATCAAAGTGAGAGGGACTGACATCTTAACATGCTTAAATCTTGCTAACCATAACTATGGTCTTTTACTTCTCTCTTCAACATTTTGCTTACAGGTCCTCATTACATTTAATAGATTTATATCTTGTTGGGGGAAGGCTATTGTAAGTAGCATTGTTCTTTTGAATTTCAAGTTCCAGTCATTTGTTATTAAATATTTAATTGATTTTTAACTTTTTTTTTTTTTTTTAGTGTGCAGATGAGGATAGGAGAACAGTTTGTTGGCTACAGTTCTACCCAGAGAACTGTTGACCCCAGAGGTCAAACTCAGGTCTTCAGATTTCACAAGTGCCTTTATCCACTGATCCATCTAGCAGATCTACAATTGACTTTTATATACTAACATTAGACCCTTAAAATTTGCAAAATTCACTTGATAGTTCTAGGAGAGTTTAGGAGATTATCTGAGAATTTCTCCACAAAGCTAATTATGTTGTTTGCATGAGAGATAGTTTTATTTGTTGCTTTTTAATCTTTATGCTTTTTATTTCTTTTTTGTTGCACTATAATGTTTGATAATTTTAATAAGCTAAGCACCAAAGTATCAAGACTGAAATAATTCACTGTGGTAGTTTACATCACAGAAGTGAAAAAGACTTCCCAATCCACTAATTGATCATTTAGTGAAATATTTGCTTATGCTCTCATGACTACGCATTATGGAAAAGGTCCAGGGAAGTCAGGCTTGGTGTCTACCCAAAAGTACTTTGTAAATGACAAAAGATAAGACATGAACAATAATTATTTCAAACAAAAACAAAATGATCATCACTCCAATCAGAGAGAAATATAGAAAGAACAAGAGAGAATCTAGAGCCAAAAAGAGTCAGAATCTAACTAGGAAGTACCCATGAAGCCAGGAGAGATGACACAGCAAGGAGTTCTTTGGAACGTACTAGTTAGTTAGTGGATTGTAGAAGCCAAGGGAGAGGAGACAGAGAGTTCTCTGGGGTCTGGCTCTGGCTCTTCTTTTAGAAGCATAACTTGAGATTTTGAATTCTGAGGCACTCATTGGCCTATGACCTTTCGGTGGCTTAAAATGTTGAGAGTATAAACCAGACTAAGATCAAAGCTGAACCTGACAACAGACCTTAGTCGTCATTCCCCCTTATCTGCATTTTGGGCTCTGAAACTGAATCCTTGATCACCAGGTAGGACATATCTCCTCTGTTGGAATAGCCATGACAATAACCGGGGAAGGGGAAAGGGGCGAGGAGCTAAGGGGAAGGGCATGCGTGGGGAGAAAATACAAGAGGCCAGGCGCAGGCCTCTTGTAAAACTGAAAGGAGTCCTACGCCCTCTAGGGTTGAAAGTATAATTAAAGGCTTAAGTGTCTCCTATGATCATCTAAAGTGGGAAGAGAGACTTGCTTTACAAAGGAGAGAGACTTCACACAAATGACGAGGTTCAACGCAAATGGGCAGAACTTGAAATCCACGTTTGTCTAGTAACAGCACTTGACGAGCATCTCCCATGTGCCAGGCGCTGTCTTCATATTGAACCTTCACCACCCACCTCTGAGAGCATCTATTATTATATCATGGAGCAGAGCTGGGCGGTGGTGGCGCACGCCTTTAATCCCAGCACTTGGGAGGCAGAGGCAGGCGGATTTCTGAGTTCGAGGCCAGCCTGGTCTACCGAGTGAGTTCAGGACAGCCAAGGCTATACAGAGAAACCCTGTCTCGAAAAACCAAAAAAAAAAAAAAAAAAAAAAACAAAAACAACACGGTGCAGATGGAGAACCAGAGGTTCTCTGACCAAGGTTTCTCTGAGGTGAGAAAGAAAATTATACTCAATTGCCCAGTATTTTACAATGAATGAATGAAGACCTCCTTGGCTAACAAAGGAGTCACAGTGAATAACAATAATGTCTTTGCACACAGCAAAGTGAAGGGATCAGAGGATTCACTCTGGGAACCACTAGACATCACTGTACACCCAGCACTGTGTGTGGTGTAGGTGACAGTACCAATGATTCAGACACACATCCACTGTTCTAGATTCCAGTCTGGGAGGGGAAATGACCTTGCATACAATAAGAAAGAATTCAAGTGAGCACATTGCTTTTTATGCTGATGTCAAGGACCAGGGAAGACAAACTCATGCACTCTAGCTGACGGCCTTTACCTTTAAGTACATATTGAAAGATCATCCGCACCCTACTCCCTTAGCCTTCCTTGTCTGTCATCCTATTTAGCTCTTTCTACAGAGAAGGCAGATTTGCCCCGGGGAAAAATAGACTTAGAAACACATAGAACCCGGGACTCATGCTCAGATGTTTTTTGAGTTGTGTGACCTTTGAGAGCCCTGCAGCTCATTACAGAGAAACCAGCCACAGTTTGTAAAGATAACACCAGGGAAGGCTTTAGCTTCGTCTTTGGAATTTCATTTTTGAAATACAGCATCACTACTAGATAAAAACGTGGAAGTCTTTAGAGCCTCTCCAAGCTCCAAAAATGGCATACATGGGTGATGTTTACTTAGCAAAGTGTATCCTAGATAAAAATTTAGAAGGGGGAAGTATATTTCCCCTTTTCAGGAGACCCATGACTCTGTCTCCCTCACATAGTAGGGTATCAGGAACTATTTTCTTCTTCTATAGTCTAAGCCAGATGTAGTATTTTGTTTTAGTATATGCCTAGTTCCCTGACACTGGCTGGGTGCCTGCAACACTCATTTTGAACACTGAACTCTTTAGTGTAGACTCCACCCAGGTCAAGGGCCAGTCCCATAAGGCAGCCCCAGGAAGATATCTATCACAACTGTGAGGCCTGAAGCAACAGCTATATATGGAATTACCTATAGTTTCCATGGGTAGCAAAGCCACAGGTCACATGTATACTTCTGTAGTTTCTCAGCTATATTCATAATTGAAGAAAATACTAGTAGTTAAAACTTGGCAAAAGAAATTGTATATTCATTTCCATTCAAGTTTATTGACGCCCCCCCCCAAAAATTATGTGACTTCAAGATGGAAGTTCTAGAGTCTCATTTAAGACTTAAGTTATTGATTTACAGTTTTCCTGATGATTTGGGTGTTTCTGATGTAAAAACAAAACAAGACACTATGTAGCTTTTATGCGAGTGCTCAGTAAAGCTGAATAGACATTTCTCAAGCCCTACTTCCACATAGCATCAGAGCTTATATGTTGCTATCCACACAATTGCATGTCCCATCTCCAATCTCCCTTCCTGGTGGCCATGGAAACATAGAGCTAAATTTTCAGCCCCACATTATTTCTCAAAACTGCAATTTTTTTTTTTGCCTCCCTTGTCCTATTTTCAATTTTGCCTAATGATTCTAGACACTTAAATTCACATATAATTTATTTGTGGCACTTGGAATACTTGAACAAATGTCCATCCAGGCCAGAATACCATTAAGAGGATCAATGGGTTGAAGAAATGAATCATGTAAGAAACAGGCATCCTTCTGCCAGATTCAGCATGGTACTCACCTATAACCACCTTAAGGACACAAGAGGATTGAAACACCTATCGGCTAGAGCCCAGTAGCAGGCACCATGCTGTTTCAAACTGAAGGATATTTTCTCTCCTCCCTCTTGATCTCTTAGTAGCCTACCTGCACAGCTGCCAACTTACCTTATTGAGGTAGTCTCCTGATGGCCTCCTGCACAGACCCTCTCCCTGTCTTCCATCACCCTTGCCTGTCCTCATTCCCTTTGCTAATGTATCTTCCTTTCCACTGTCTACAGAATCGGAGAGCCTGAAATCCCCCATGCATCCCTTTCTCTGCAGGGATATGGTTTCCCTTAACATTGTCTCTGCCTATGGTATTGATTATTCCTAATTCCAGAAAAGTCTTCTCCCAGTTCTGGGTTCCATCCAAGTTACTTGGATGTCTCATGGATGTTCTAATCCTCATGTGTCCTAAGAGAGGTTAAAGCTGTTTCTCCAACAAAGACCAGTAAAGTGAAAAAGCACCTTACTTCAATGAAAGCACCCCCTCTTTACTCAGCTGTCTAAGTCAGAAGCCTGAGGGTGGCCCATCACTCCTCCTTCACCATTACACTTAGTCAAACAGTCCTACAGCACCTGCAAACACCTGCAGGTTCCCTTATTCAAAGACTGCAAGTCTGTCTGATTCCATCACTCCTCATCAGGGCCACCTAAGCACCCTCCTAGCCCTCTCCGGTCTTCCCATGACCTCTTTTTCCTGCTTATGATTTTCAAGAGTTGCTCCTACATATAAACCTCAAACTCGCACCCTGGCCTGTAGGGCTCTGCTACAGCTGACAACTACTCCCCTCACTCATCTGGAGTCCCCCTTCCCTCTACTTCCTTCTACTGCCCTAGACATCTACTTCAATGCCTCTTCCAGTCTAAGCCTTTGTCCATGCTATTCATTCTGCCTAGAGTACTAGTCCCTGATTTATCCATTAAGCTCCTTGTTTTTCTTCTTCTCACATATATTATATCCTGAGTATAGTTTTCCCTCCTTCCTCCCCTTTTTCCAGTTCCTCTCCTCACCCTCCATTACTCTTCCTGTTTTCCTTCAGAAGACAGCAGGCCTCCCAGGGATGTCAACCAAACACGACATATGAAGTTTCAATAAGACTAGGCACCTTCCCTCATATTAAGTCTGGGTAAGGCAACACAGTGGGAGGAAAGGGGTCTCAAAGGCAAGCAAGAGTCAGGGACAGCCCCGGTTCCCACTGTTAGGAATCCCACAAGAACACAAACCTACACATCCATAACATACATGCAGAGGGCCTAGGTCTGTCTCATGCAGGATCCCTGATTGTCAGTTCAGCCTCTGTGAGCCAATAGGATTTCCAGGTTAGTTGATTCTTTGGAGTTTTTTGTGATGCCTTTGACACCTCTGGCTCCTACATTCCTTCCTCCCTCTTTTTTTCAGGCTTCCCCAAGTTCTATCTAATGTTTGACTGTGAGTCTCCATATCTGTTTCCATCAGTTGTGAGATGAAGTCTCTGATGATAGAGCCTACCAGTATAGCAGACTATCATTAGGAATCATTTCATTGACTTTTTTTAGCAGTCTTATTTGGTTCTATTCTAGGTCTTAGGATATACAGCCTCTGGTTCCTGACCCTCTAGGCAGTGTTAAGGGTATGCTCCCTCTCATGGCATGGGTCTTAAGGTGGACTAGACATTGGTTGGCCACTCCCACAAGTTCTGTGCCACCTTTACTTTAGTACCTCCTATAGGAAAGGCATATTATATGTCAGAGGTTTTGTGGTTGGGTTGGTGTCCCAGTTCCTCCATTGAAAGTCTTGTCTGGTAAGGAGATGACCAGGTCAGGCTCCATATTCCCATCACTAGGAGTCTTAAGTAGATCACTCTTATAGATTCCTGGGAATTTCCCTTTCAGTGTGTTTCTAGCTTGTCCCAGAGATGGTCCAATTCCAAATGTCTCTCCCAGTTCTTTCCCCACCCCCCATCCTCCTCCAACCTGATCTCTCATGTTCCCAATCCCACCAGACCCCCTCCCCGTGATATCTATTCTGTTTCCCCTTCCCAGGGAGATTTCCCTCTCCCTCCCTGAGCATTCCTTATTACTTAGCCTCTCTGAGTCTGTAGATTATAGCATGGTTATGTTTTACTTTACAGCTAATATCTACTTATAAGTGATCACACAGCATGTTTGTCCTTCACAGTCTGGGTTATCTACCTCGGGATAATCTTTTCTAGTTCTATCCATTTGCCTGCAAATTCCATGATGACATTGTTTTTAACAGCTGAGTAATACTCCATGTGTAAATGTATCACATTTTCTTTACCCATTCTTCAATTGAGGGACATTTAGCTTGTTTCTGGTTCCTGACTATTACAAATAAAGCTGCTATGAACAAAGTTGAGCAAGTGTCCCTGGGTATATGCTGAGGTCTTAAGGGAAATCTATACCAACTTTTCTAAGAAACCGATTTCCAAAGAGAGACCTATTTTCTGAGAAACTGGTTTCTAACATGACTGTACAAGTTTGCACTCCCACCAGTAATGGAGGAGTGTTCCCCTTGCTCCACACCCTCGCTAACATGAGCTGTCACTTGAATTTTTTGATCTCAGCTAAAATGGAATCTCAGAGTCTTTTTGATTTGCATTTCTTTGATAACTAAGAATGTTAAACATTTTTAAGTGCTTCTCAGCCATTTGAGATTACTCTGTTGAGAATTGTCTGTTTAGATCTGTACCTCATTTTTTTTTAACTGGGTTATTTGGCTTGATAATGTCTAGTTTCTTGAGTTCTTTATATTTTTGATCCCAGCTTTCTGTTGGATGTGGGGTTGGTGGAGATATTTTCTCAATCTGTGGGCTGCTGGTATATCCTTTTGGTAATGTCCATTGCCTTACAGAAGATTTTTCAGTTTCATGAGGTGTCATTTGTTAGCTATTAATCTTAGTGCCTCGGTTAATGGTGTGCTGTTCAGAAGTTGTCTACTATATCAGTGCAGTCAAGACTATTCCTCACTTTCTCTTCTATTAGGTTCAGAGTGTCTGGATTTATACTGAGATTTTTGATACACTTAGATGAGTTTTGTGCAGGGTGATAAATATGGATCTATTTGCATTCTTCTACATGTACACATCCAGTTAGACCAGCATCGTGTTTTGAAGATGCTTTTTTTCCCATTGTATAATTCTGCCTCCTTTATCAAAAATCAGATATCCATAGGTCTTTGATTTACATCTGGGTCTTCAATTTGATCCCGTCGATCAATCTGTCTGTTTTTATGCCAGTAGCATGTGTTTTTTATTACTGAAGCTCTGTAGTAGAATTTGAAATCAGGGATAGTGATACCTTCAGAAGTTCTTTTATTGGGCAGGATTGTTTTTGCTTATCCTGGGTTTTTTGTTTTTCTATATGGAGTTGAGTATTGATTTTCAAGGTCTAAAAAGAATTATGTTGGTGTTTTGATGACAATTGTGTTGAATCTGTAGATTGATTTTGGTAACATGGCCATTTTCACTGTTATGCCTACTCATTCATGAGCACAGGATCTTTCCATCTTCTAGTAGCTTCTTAATTTTCTTTCTTCAGAGACTTGAAATCCTTATCTTAGAGGTCTTTCACTTTCTCAGTTAGAGTTCCCAGAAGATATTTTACATTATTTGTGGCTATTGTCAAGGGTATTGTTTCCTGGTTTCTTTCTTTGCCCTTTCTTCCTTTGTATGTAGAAGGGCTACTGATCTTTGGAGTTAATCTTATATGTACCCACTTCCCTGAAGGTATTTAGGAGTTTCCTGGTAGAATTTATGGGGCTGTTTATATGTGCTATCATAACACCTGCAAATAATGATACTCTCACTTCTTCCATTCCAATTTGTATCCCCTTGATTGCCTTTAGTTGTTTTATTGCTCTAGGTAGAACTTCAAGTACTATATTAAATAGAATTGGAGAGAGTCAAAAGTTTTGTCTTATTCCAGATTTTAGTGGAATTGCTTTGAGTTTCTCGCTAATTTGATGTTGGCTATAGCCTTGTTGTAAATTGCCTTTATTATGTTTAGTTATGTAGGTTGTACCCTGATCTCTCCAAGACTTTTTTCATGAAGGGGTGTTGGATTTTGTCAAAGGCTTTTTCAGCATCTAATGAGAGGATCACAGGTTTGGTTTTTTGTTTTTTGCTTTTTTTCCTTTAAGTTTACTCATATGGTGTATACCATTGACAGATTTTTTATAGGTAGAACCATCCCTGAATCTCTGGGATGAAGCCTATTTGGCAGTGGTGGATGGTCTTTTTGATGTGGATAACAGTCTGTGAGTATTTTATTGAGTGTTTTGCATCAATGTTTATGACAGAAATTGGCCTGTAATTCTTTTTTTTTTTTTTTTTTTTTTTTTTTTTTTTGAATCTTTGTGTGGTTTGGGTATTAGGGTGACTATAGCCTCATAAAATGAATTTGGCAGTGTTCCTTCTATTTCAATTTAGTGCAGTAATTTAAGGAATATTAGTATTGGCTCTTCTTTAAAAGTCTGGTAGAATTTTGTGCTAAAACTATCTGGGCCTCTGTTCTTTTTGGTTCAGTGACTTTTAATAACTATCTTTCCTTAGGAGTTATAGGTCTATTTAAATTGCTTATATCATTTTTATTTCACTTTGGCAAGTGGTATCTATCAGGAAAATTGTCCATTTCTTTTATTTTTTTTTTCAATTTTGTGGAGTACAAGTTTCTTCTTATTGACCTAATAATTCTCTGGATTTTCTCAATATCTGTAACTATGTCTCCCTTTCCATTTCTGATTTTGTTAATGTTGATATTCTCGCTGATTTTTAGTTAGTTTGGATAAGTGTTTGTCTTCTTGATGATTTTCTCAAAGAGCCAACTCTTTGTTTCATTGATTTTTTTTTGTATTGTTCTCTTTGTTTTTAATTTTACTGATTTTAACCCTCGGTTGAAATATTTCTTGCCATCTACTCCTCTTGGAGTGCTTGCTTCTTTCTGTTCTAGAACTTTCAGGTATGCATTTAAGTTGCTAATATAATATAATAAGATATCTCCAATGTCTTTATGAAGGCATTTAGCGTTATGAACTTTCTTCTTAGCACTGCTTTCATTGTGTCCCATAGATTTGGGTATGTTGTGCATTCATTTTCATCGAATTCTAGGAAATTGTTAATTTTTTTTTTTTATTTCTGCCTTTACACAGTGGTCATTCAGTAGAGAGTTTTTCAGTTTCCATGAGTTTGTAGGCTTTCTATTGTTTCTGTTGTTGTTGAACTACAGCTTTAATCAGTAGTCATCTGGTAGAATACAAGGTGCTATTTCAGTTCTGTTGTATCTGTTGAGACTTGCTTTGTGACTCAGTATGTGGTTGGTTTTGGAGAAAGTTTCATGAGGTGCTCAAAAGAAAATATATACTTTTGTATTTGAGTGAAGTGATCTATAAATATCTGTTAGATTCATTTGAGTCATAACATCTGTTAGCTCCATTGTTTCTCTGTTTAGCTTTTGTCTGAATGATCTATCCACTGGCGAGAGTGGGATATTGAAGTCTTCCACTATGTGTATAGAGTTCTATGTGTATGTAAAGCTTTAATAATATTTGTTTTACAAATGTGGGCACCCTTGTGTTTGGGGCATAGATATTCAGATATTAGACATCATCTTGGTGGGTTTTTTTCCTTTCATGAGTATAAAGTGTCCTTCTCTGTCTCCTGATTAAGTTCGTTTGAAAGTCTATTTTGGTAGATATTAGAATGGGTACATCATCTTGCTTCTCTGATTCATTTGCTTAGGAAATCCTTTTCTAACACTTTACTCTGAAGTAATGTTTCGCTTTTATGTTGAGGTATATTTGAGCAGTAGGTATCTACCCCCTGTAGAGGTGGGAGTAGGTGGTGTGGTTGGGGGTGTCAGTGGCTTGGGTCCTTTGGGCTTTGAACCAAGGGATCAGGAAGATTTGGAGGGCAGGTTTGACCCTTCCTGTTTGGATGATGTGGTCTGCACCTGAGCAGCAGATATCTGCCTGAGGTGGGGGCATGGCAGTGGGAGTGGGTGATGGACAGGGGAAGGAGAGGGAGAAAGGGGTCTTTGGCCTCCTAACTGAGGGAGTAGAAAGATTCTGAGGGCATATGGAGCTCTTCCCTGTTCTCACTCCTTTGGCTCTAAACTTAATTCTCCCTCCCTAAAAACATTCTTTATAACTGCCTCAACTGGGCAGTCTTCCACCACTTACACTCATTTGTTTGTTTGTTTGTTTGTTTGTTTGTTCATTTGTTTTTGAGAGTATAAGTACATCATTTCTCTCTTTCCTCCTTCCAACCCCCACCCCATTCTCTTTCAAATTCATGACATCTGTTTTCATTAACTGTTGTTACATTTACACACACACACACACAGAGCATTCATTATACAAGTATAAAGCTACTTGTATGTATGTCTTCCAGGCCAACCACTTGGTATTGAATAACAATCAGTATGTTCTTCCTGAGGAAGATTATTTCTCCCTCTCTCAGAACTTCCTAGTTGCCTGTACTTACTTCTTTGTGTAGGGTTGAGGCCTCATGGGCATTATCCCATAATCTTATATTTAGATCATACTGCCTCTTTTAAGCTTACTATTGTGATTGTTGAGAACTTTCGAAACATTTTACAGAGTTTAGGTGAGCAGAGGACAAGTCATGAGTCCAACAGTTCTCAAACCAGAAGAGTTCAGAGAATTCTACACTGCGATATGGGCAGGCATCACTGAGACAGAAGATAGTGTGTTCCAGGGACAGCTTGTTGGCACACTGCTAACATCAAGACTGCTGTGTTTTCTTGATCTAAGCACAGCCTAACACTTTGGCAGTTTGTGATTGCCCATGACTCAGATATTTGTCACAAAACTATGTTCTTAAGTTAGTTACTCTTTTTTTTTTTTTTTTTTTTTTTTTTTTTTTTTTTTTTTTTTTTTTTTTTTTTTGGATTTTTGAGACACGGTTTCTTTGTGTAGCCTTGGATATCCTGGAACTAACTCTGTAGACCTTGAACTCACAAAGATCTGTCTGCCTCTGCCTCCCGGAATGCTGGGTTTAAAGGTTTTCAGCACCACTGCCTGGCTTTAAGTTACTCTTTCAGTGACTCTATATACCACTTAGCTTCAGGAACATTACGTAAGGGCTAAAATTATGGAGACATCCTCAGGCCAAAGCTATTTTGCTCTGACATAATCAAATGATCAACTCAGTTTAGTATGTCTCTCCCTTCCTAAGATCAGCTTCCATGGATGCCTTCCGTGGATCAGCAACTACCTGCTATTCAGCTTCCCCCAAGCCTAGCTCAAGGCTAATATCAAGCGAAGGTTTCTCTTCCGATCTTGTTTTCTCAGAAGAAAGGATTTGTTCAAGAGATGGTGTAAGAGGAAGTTTATTTAATCCGGAAAAGCAAGTAATCTGGAAAGAAATGGGATGTAGTGTCCTGAAAGAGCCAGGAGCAATGCAGAGGGTTCTATGTTGTGGATTTTTAAGGAGTTTGTGAATGTTTTCAAGGAGGGAGACATATTCATAGAGTAAAGTAGCCACTTTTCTCTTTCACCTTATGGAGAACCTAATCTCCTCATTAGGATATCTCTTCCCATTATCTTCAAGAAAGAGCCACAAAGGGGGAGAAGGGTAAATACCATACCATAATGCAAATGGTGTTTTCAAAAGTCAAGGCCTCGTGCTAATGAGTAATAATGAAGACGTGCCCTGGAACCTTAGTTTCTGATATGGTGGAAAGGATCTGTTTATGACTTCAAAGATATTTAATGACGAGGGTACATTCTTACTGTCAGGAGACACATCCCTCTAGTCTGTAGACACACCGCTATAGTTTTCCTTTACTTCAGATTGAACTAAGCTCCATTCCTATGTGGTATTATATAAAATGTGGTACATCTTCTTCCTCGTGTTTATTTTTATGACAGGTCTCATGACATATACTTAGCTTGCTTGCACTCATGGAGACCCACCTGCCTCTGCTTCCTGAGTGCTGAGGTCCAAGGCATAGGCCGCCATACACCTATTTTAAACGTATTAACTATAGAAAAGTTTCCTTTGCTATACTCCTCTAGACTTTTTCTGAATAAGACAGGTGAGTGGATAATTTTTGTGCATCCCAAGAAAACAATCTAGGTGGAATTTACAGTGACTTAATCTTTATAGAATCTGAAAAACAACCTCATGTACTTTGTTGCTACCTACAGATAACCATGAGCTACTGTCCTATGTTATTCATTACTTTTTATCATTAGCATCCATGGCCAACTCCTTCCAGTGGCTTGTGGTTCCCTCAAGAGTTACCATTCACTCACCAAGTAATCTCCTACTCACTAACCGTAGTCACATTCACAGTATAGAAACATACCATATGGCCTCATTACCATCTGGCTCAACAAATGAATATAGTTTGGATTCTGGGATTTGGGGTTGGGGTTGGTTTTGGTTTTATTTTGAGATTTTTGTTGGTTTGGTTTGATGGGGATTTGTTTGTTTGGTTGTTTAGTTGGTTTGGTTTGTGTGTTTATTTGTTTTAAGAAAGTTAAATGTACATTTTTAAAAGATAGACTGGTTAGCAATCTCCAGGTAAGACCTGGCACATTATATAGTGTGGCAGGGTCAGAAAGAGGGTGTGATAGATATAGCAAATGATGTCACCATCAGTGTAGTGTTCCAGCCACAAGAAAACCAGGTCAGACCCAACCTGACTGTGTCCTCCACCTACACAGCAACTGGAGCCTCTTACATATGCTTTTGGTCCATTCCTGCTGTGACATCCTTTAAATTGGAGATTTTGTCAGGTGTGATATGCTTCTTTCTTGGTCAAATGCAAAATGCATATTTTAGCTAGCTACTCCTCTCTGCCTAGCAGTTTTAAACTGTGAATAATATCTAAGATATACTCATCCAGAAGCAGGCACATTTAAAACAACATGTTTGGGCTGCTAATCTTCTGCTTTTAGCATCTTCCATTTGCAAATGAACTGGGAGCAAAAGTGTGGCATACAGCACTGTGCTGAGATGATACTTCATTTCGGTCCACGCTATTCTATTATTGCCTTCGGAGCAAAAGGAGCCTGGGGCCCCATAAAACAATACTGGGCACTAACCACTGTTAGAGAACAGCTTGGCTGGGTGTTCACTGAGCAGACAGCTCTCTCCCAGAAGAAAGAAGAAAGCAAACTTTCCATTTTTCCACAAGCTGGAGCCTTCCTCCAGATCACTTCACTGAAGCTTTAAGATTCAGGATTTCCAAAAATTTGACTGACAGAAGTAAGTGCCCCATGCCCCCATATTGATGTCATTTGTTTCTAATATTAGCAGCGGAGCATTCCGGGTTCACCTGGGAAAGAGGAGCTTTTATTTTTGAGTCGAACAAGAACAGATACTAAAAATGAACATGGTGAGACTTCCTTCTGGCGTATCTGACACAGATAAAATAGGGAAGCCTGTGCCGAAAGACTATTTTGGATCAAATGAGAAAGGGATTCAAGGTAGTTGGAAATCCAACATACTTTTTAGTTCACCCTCTGTCCCCTCGCCCATGACTTCTGAGGAATTAAGAAATAAAATGAAACCTTATACATAATGTCACAGAAGATTATGATGTGCTTGTGAAAAGTCTCCCTGGGTGACAGAGTGGATCCAGGTGATGTGTTACAGTTCAACAGGAGTGATGCACTTGGTTGTTTAATGATGTAGCCATATGCATAAAGAACTAAATGGTATATTTAAGGCTCATGGGCAGCCCTCACATGTGACAAGTATTTAGGCTTCTGTCATCTAGGGGAGTTTAAATGGGTCAGAGTAGCTGGCTACCACCATGTTTCTGACTCACATGGATGGGCAGGGTCAGGAAGATGATGCTGGGCCACTTGGTATAACTGCTGTAGTGTTGGGATTTCATGCCCTAAATGAAAATTGGTTTCTCCCATCTTCTCCATCTACAAAGTAAGTAGGCTAGTCATGTATCAAGAGTGATTCATTTATGTGGTTACGTATCTCGAAAAGACCTTAAGGGCAATAAATTGAAAGATTCAGAAACCTCTGAAGCATAGAAAGTGCCTTTCACTTTAAAATGGCCACATAAGTTTAGTAACCATTCTCTTTAGAAAAATAAAATATTTAGAGAATGTAAGAGAAACTAAAGAGTTGAAAGAGACAAAAGCACTAAGGTTCAGGTAGGGCCTGTTACCACTCAGTGTCTGAAATTGAACTTTCCTTTCATTCCACATTTTTCTAAGACATTGATTTTCAGAACGGCTGCCCTTTCTGTAGTAGCAATGGTAAGGGAACAGGCTTGCTGTTAGACACTTAGTTTTTTTCTGATGGTTCTCTAGTCCAGTCTTCCATCCTGACTGATCATTCATCATCTTACATCATAGGGAAAATAGGGCAGCTCTTGCTTAGAAAGCGTCCAGTTACACCAACTTACTGTTTTTTGATTGGGTCAGAGAACTCTGGTCTGTACAGGCTTAGCCTTAAAGCTGCCTTGTTTTGCTCTGCATTGTTGGTTGTTGTCATTGTGATTGTGCTGTGCTGTTACACCTCCATATTATTCTCAATATCACTAAATGGTGTCAAAGTTCCTCAGGAAACCTTGTTTAAATCTGTTTCCTCACGACAAGATCAGAATGCTCATGCCTTGTTCCCGAAGATTGCTGTGACAGGTCACACACCACTGAGCTGTAATAGCATGTTAAGCTCTACCTTGTTCCTCTTTGGGACTCTGGGTTCTTTCAAGGTAGAGAGTTGTGCCTTGTTTCCCTCTGTGTCCCAAAGCTTGTCTGGAACAATAGTGACTTCTCACTAAATATTTACTTATTCATCAGTGTTGGATGGCTTACCTGGGAGACTCAGGTATTATCTTACATTTTACTTGGTTTATTTCACCTTGGATGTAGTAGTTTTTATTCCCCTCTGTTAAGCTATTTTTTCTCTAGATTCCCATTTTTGGAAAGAAGCAGACTTTCTGACTACAAAGGAAGATCTTCCATGGTACATCTAATGATTTCTGAAAACTCAAAGAACAACATCTCAGAAAAAAAAATTTCCTGAAAGATACCCAATTACTTTTTTCCTATCTGGTAGTTCAAATCACGTTTCACGTGTATTTGAATGCAAGTTTCTTTCCAGTTGCAAATATCTAGTTAATGTGGGAAGACTCAGCACCCTATCTGTTAGAGATTAGCAGGCAGAAGGCACCAAACTCCCTGTATTGGCTTTCCATTCAACATTATCATAATTACTCGAATTCCATCCACATAGAGATGATACTAAGTGAATGACACAGATACCAACATCCCAACCTACTAATGAATAAATCAGACCTCAGAAAGCATCTTCCTAAAGTCACTCTAAGGTTACACTAAAGGGACAGTAAGTCTTTCAGTTCAGCATTATAAGTATTTGACATGTGTCACTTAGGTGACATTTTATAGACAATAAAAGAGGGAAAAAGTCACAATGCAAAAATAAAAGTCCTGATTATAAACTCTGGAGAAACCAAAGTAGACACAGTGAGGACAGCAAACTGGTAACGTGGTCAGTGTGTCACTCTGTAGCAAAAGTAGGGAGGGAACTGTTCAGCATGTGGGCACAGTAGGGGATAATTCCCACCCCCAGGCTGTGATTATTCTGGTGTTGCCTCCTTGGTTTGATGTACATACTGGTTCTATGATACATTTGCCTGCTGAGAATTCTGTGTCTTCTCTGAGAAGTATTAGTGAGAAGACAGAAATGGGTTGGTTCTGGATTTCCATAAAGACTGTAGGTAAATGAATGAACTGGTTCTAAGGCTACAAAATTATAAACCTACATGCCTTTTACTTGATGAACTTTGAGTGATGAAAGCAGAAAAAAAATAGTGAGGAAGAAAATAAGACTCCTTCTTTAAAGGGTTATCTGAACTTCCTGTGATAATTTTATGCAACCTTGTATAAAAGTGCATTGTAGTAAACACAGTTTTATAAGTGTTCTTTGTATGGAAGTAATATTCTATTTTAGAAGTCAGTCAGTAAGTCAACATTTATTAAGTGCCTACTCTGCATCATGTTTGTGATGAATCATTGACAGTTGATTAGTGGAAAAGGTAAATTCCATTGCTGTGGGGAAACTCACATTCTAGAAGGAAAGAGCATGACAGTACATGTAAAATCAAATTGATAAAGACAACTTAAAATTGAAAAGCTTCATTTGTGGGGTACAATTTGTTCCTAGGCTAAGCCTGAGATTCTTGACTTTCTCAATTTCAAAGTGAAATAGCAATGAAAAACAAAATAGCGATGAAAGAACTTCCCAAATCACTGGTGGACACTCTCCTGCCTCAGCTCTTACCAAGAAAGATAATGTTCAGGGTTAGGTGTGTGCTGCTTCACTTGTGCAAGTGGTGATTATATGTTACTTTCCTTTTGTTCTAGGAATCTTGGGAAATCAGGACTCAGAGTTTCGTGCTTGGGTCTTGGTAAGTACATGGGGTGTTATGGGGACAGTGTATAGGAGGGCATGAGACTAAGGAGATACAAGAGAATGGTGTGATGTAGGTCAGGTTTCTCTCTCAGGAGGAGACTGTCCAGCTTTGCCCCCATATTTCCTCTTTGAGGAATGCTTTCCTTGTCCATCTCCCTGTCTAGGCCCAAGGACCCTTCGTATTCATGAGATCTTCTACCTCCTCAAGCAGAAAGCAGTCTTAGAGGACAAGGACCATGTACCTCTCCTACTTATCTGGTGTACAATATGTAAATATACACTTATATGCTCACCTCACCTTGCCTTCGGTTTGCCTGAAATTTTTCTATCTATCCTAAATTTCCCTTTGACTAATTTCTTCACTTTTTTTCTGATATTGCTATTTTATATGCTTTTAAAAAATCTGCTTCAAATTCTTGGGCACACACAAAGTGTTTTCAATGGATGGAATCATACTATAGGGGATGATCCTCTAGACATTTCTGTGAAGTATTATCTTGATTACGCTAGTTGATACAGAAGACCCATCTTTTTTTTTTAAGATTTTATTTATTTATTTTACATATATGAGTACACTGTAGTTGTCTTCAGGCAAGCCAGAAGAGGGTGTCGGATCTAATTGCAGATGGTTGTGAGCCACCATGTGGTTGCTGGGAATTGAACTCAGGACCTCTGGAAGAGCAGTCAGTGCTCTTAACCACTGAGCCATCTCTCCAGCCCCTGGGGAAGACCCATCTTAATTGTGGATGGAACTATTCCACGGAAGCAGGTCCTGGACTGAACCAAATGGAGGTGGGAATGCCCTTTGGGATGGAAAGGTTTATTCCCTGTCATGGTATGGTGCTGTGACACAGCCTGTCACACTATGTCTGAAGTCAGGAAGAAGAGAGAGATGTATGCTCATGTTACCAGGAGCTTGCCAAAGATTCCCATTCAGACACAGTGCATGGCCAGTTAAAAGTATTCCAGCAGACTGGAACTACATCCAAGGGTTCAGGGACTTAGGTGTGGTCCTGAGTATCCAGAACACTGTTTTATAAGGCCAGAGACCACCTCATCAGCTATGGGGGAGGTGAGGGGGCTTTACACAGCACTTTGAACAGAAGTTAAGATAATTGGCTATCCAGCCGGACGGGGTTTCTACATAAGCAGGCAGCCAAGATCAACCTTTAGCTGGAGGAGGATGCAAACAAACAAGTAGTTTTAACAAAGGCTAAGATAAGTCAGCTAGAACATCCAGACCTTTGGTTCCTAAAACAGAGTTGGGTAATTTTCCATGGAATTCTCCACCAAGGAGATCAGATTCTAGTTTAAGCTGAAATGGCCTCAGCAAAAATACAAGATGGAGGAACCTCTGCACCATCCTCATTGTCATCTCATCCCCCTTCCCTCATCCCTATCCCTGTCCCAGTGTCCTCCACCCCCACCACCCACTCCCATCCCCCCTCACACCAGTGCTCAGTTCAGTTTCTTCCTATTCATACACACTCAGGGTGGGTGTTCACTTCTCAATTAAACCTCTCTAGAAATGTTCTCTCAAACACACCAGATGACGTCTCATGTGACTCGATCTAGTCAAGTTGACATTGAAGATTAATCACCACAAGTCTACACCTTGTCAATTTGGCACCCCAAACATCAATTTTACCTATACCTTCCACCCTCTTCCTGAATGTCTCCTCCTCCATGGCCATCCCACAATGCAAAGTGAGTTCAGCTGCAATACTCCCCCTGATCTTAACAATTCCACCATTGTTCAAAACTTCAAAGTCCCCAGTAAGATTCAGGGTAGTCTCTTAACTGTGATCCCTCATAAGAAAAAAAAAAAAAAAAAGAAAGTTAATAATTCTAATATACCTTAGCACAGAATAAAGATTCTGTTTTAGAAGACAGAAATGGTGTCAGAGCAAAAAAAAAGTGGGCCAAAGCAAGACTAAAAGCCAACATGGAAAACACTAAATACTGCATCCCCATAGTGCAAGGTCTCAGATATAGGTTTAAGAGGGACATTGAGATGGGTTGTTAGGAGCAAGGAGCTTTCAGCATTATTAACTCCTGGACAGTCAGGTGGACAGCAGCATGGTTGGAACTCTGAGGGGGTTGAGGTCTCAGAACCAGAGACAAGCAGCATAGCAAATATAAGTATCTCATTTAATAGCACTCTGAGGAAAGTGGTGATTCCCAGCAGGGGCCAGGCTATCTGATTGCCAGGCAGGCATGAAAGCCAGTGGGGAGCAGGATGTGTGCCCACTAATAACCCCTTTCATGTAAACTTGTTTCCCCCATGAGAAATCCTGACACCTAGAGGTGCTAGCTAGAGATTCACAGAAAGTGGTCTCAACAGAATTCCTGTCAGACAGGGAAAGGGCTGCATCTGTTACTCTAGTCTAAGAAGTCTGGTCTGGCATCTAATGCATGCTTACATGTAGCTGGCACCTGGGATGGATGATGGAGTCATCTGGACCTCAGTGGCCTTGGGCAGCCCTGCCATTCTATTGCTGCCACCTGTAGCACATGAGAGACATCCCCCACACCAGTTTGAAGCCTTTCTCCTGGTACCACCAACATCCCAGGTTCTAGCTTTGAAACTTTTATGCAGAAGCCTCCAAGATTTTCCTTGGAAGGAGTCTGAATCTGCCATGTGATGCTCGATCTCAGAGTCTTTCTAGAAGTCTGTTGCAGGCCTCCATAATCCTATAACTGCTGCAAATTGCATGTCTGCAAAATCCAGAAGCATCTAGAAGGTGTTGCCAAGTTCTGTGCTGGTTAGAGATGCAGTCTTACCCTTGTCTAACCCAGGAGAAAGCAAGGCAGCCCTGGAGGCTGACTGGCTTCAGTCAAAACAAGGTGAACAGCCTGATGACAAGAAGCCTTCAGAATGTCTTTGTACTGCCTCTGTAGAGTAGGAAAGTGTAGGTAAAAAACTGCTGGGGAACCACAGGGTTCCTCCAGCTAGAAGTTAGGCCTGGCTGCTGACTAAAGGCCTTTCTATGGTTCCTCATGTCACTGCCCCAACACACGAGGAAGTCCTTGGGTTTCCAAAACCAGTTTATTGGCATGGCGGATGGTGGATGGATCTGGATGTGCTCCCCCAAAACCCAGGGCAGACCTGAGTTAAATAGGGAGGGGAAGAGGGGGGAGGGGCTGGGGAGGAATGCTTAATTGGCTCCACCCTCCGGCCTTCAGGTACCTTATTAGTATGTAAATCTCTCTAGGCCCTAGGCCTGCTTATCATGCCCTCCACCGGTGTACTTGACTGAAGGGTGAAGGTTGAATGGAGATTAGACCTCCTGTTAAGACAAAACAGAGAATCAGGAAAGGAGTGAAGCAGCAGCCTTAGGTATTCATGAGGCTCCACAAACCCACACACCACACATCCACATACCCACACACCCCTGTCATCAGATCAGGTGAAGTTGGGTTTACTGTTCAAGGCTTAGTTGTCACCTCAGTCACAGCTCTTGTTCAAATGAAACTTTGGAAATTAGGCATTGAGACTTCCAGCAATTAAAAGGCCTCAGATAACTGTTTGTTGGAATGCATTAAAGGTCATAGTTAAAGGTGACAGTACTAACCTTCTCTATGGGAGGAGTGGCTAGAAGCCTCTTGCCTGCCAGGCTTTATTGTGGTAGATGGAGAACATATAGAGAAAGGCAGAATGGAGTGATGATGTAACTAAGAAACAGTCATGATGAGAAAAATTACGAGAAGAGGGGAATCCCACTTGGGCATGGCAGTAGCTGGGACAATGTGTGGATACACTGCCCCCAGACATCACAACCTAATAATGTCAAAGAAACTATGACAAATGAGTAAATACAGGGTTGAATGACCTCAGGGCTTCTGTGCACCCAGAGATTGAGGAGTCTACTAAGGTAGGTTACTGAGCTGATGCTTTGCCATTCAGGTTTTCCCAATGGGGCCCTAGCCTGCCTAACCACAGTCAACTTCTAGAGCACAAGCAGTCCATCTTGTAAGCAGGCATGATGGGTTTCTTTTTATGAACGGCATGTGTGCAGAATGTACTGCTGCCTCATCTCCCACTGCCTTTTGAGATGCTCTCACTGTGCTTAAATATTGTAACACCAGAAGAACTTGGTGTTAAACACTTCACATCATTAGTATTATTTTTATGACATCCTTCATGGTTCACATTCCTGTTGCTAAGGCCACTGTAGAGTAGCCACTGCACCTATTATTATGACAATGGTCAGAAGCATCTATAAAGTGCCTCCAGACACTTGAGAGACCATTTAAAGGTACAGTTTTCTTCCGCAAAGATTTTAACAATTTTTCTGTACAATGCAAACAAAATGAAGTATCAGAAGACCAAAGTATCCACAGAATCTAACTGGTGCATGAATATGAAATCTATGAGAGAGTTTTAGGCTTGTCACTCTTCCTGGAAAATTCTAACAAAACTACAATGTACTCATAAGAACATTAGTAGGCATTTTAATTTTTATAGAATAGGACTTGTATATGTAGGTGTGGGTATTCACTCATGTTGGTGCACTTGTGTGCCCAGGTACATGTGCATGTGCCTTGTGTGTGGAGGCCAGAAATCAATCTCTGGTATCATTCTTCAGGAGTATGCGAAGATTGACAAGTAGGTTACACTGGCTGGCCTGTGAGCCCCCAGGGATCAACCTAGCTCCATTCCACAGTGCTGGGATTATAAACACACATGACCTGCCCCCAGTCCTTTTACAGGTTCTAGAGGTTGAACTCTGGTCTTTGGGTTTACACAACAAACACTTTATCCACTGACCTATTTGCCCAGCCCCCTATCCAAGTGGGATTTTTATGTGAATAGTTAATGGATAAAGTACTTTTAAAAAGTGCTCACAACCTGATCCATCTGAATAAGCATTGCTGCTGGCCACATGTCTTTGCTTGAAAAAGTCCATTAGGACCAATGACACAATAAAGGGACAGAAATAGCCTGACATTCTACACAGCGATTAGAAGAGAACGCAAGAAGAAAAAAAATTCAGAACCCACATTTGGGCCATTAGCAGAACCAGTAACAATTTATAAACTTGGCTTTCCTAAAAAGAAATGACTTGCCATTATGGAAAGACCAGCTCCTTTTAAAAGAAGGAAAAGCCCATGTCCTGCCCAAAGCCAGTGGTAGAGCTGGTAGTTCCTAACCCACCCACCTCCCCCGCCTCTTGTTTTACTTCTCTCACTACTGTGAAAAATCACCTGACAATTTAATGGAAAAATATTTACTTCACTCGTGGTTGCAAAGGTTCAGCACACTGCCACTGGCTCCATTGTTTCTGGGCTCATGGTAAGTCAGAACAGCAACAGCAGCAGGAAGGAAAGACAATGTTCATCTCGTGGTAAACAGGAAATAGAAGAGGGCCAAAGAAAGATGCAGCCCCAAAAGCATGACTCTGAAGACCTGATCCCCCTGCCAGGCTCCACCTTTCATGGTGCCACCACCTCCCATTGGTCTGCTTCTTAACTCGTCAAACCAGTTACTATCGGGCACTAAGATCAAACTCTGCATTAACCCAGGATCTAATCATCTCTGGAGACACCCACTCCTCTACACTCAGAGCTGTGCTTGACTAACAGCACATCCCCAGGCATCTCTCAATCCAGTCTACTTCAGTCATTCTCCCTCACCAGCAGCCTCATCCACATGCAGCCTGCAGCCACCACCAGCATCCAATGTCTCATCTATATCCTGAACTTCTGCTTCTTCCCTGAGCCAGCAGCTTATGATGGTTAATGTTACTGTCAAGTCAAAAGGATCTAGAATACTCTAGGGGGCAAATCTCTGTACATACCTGTAGGGATTGTGTAAATTGTTAGTCTCTAAGAATGTCCTCAAGAGATTATCTTGATTGGGTTCATTGATATGGAGTGATCTATCTTAACTGTGGTGGGACCCTTCCCTGGGTAAGAATCTTGGACTGAGCACGGGGGGGGGGGGGGGGGGATGAGAAAAGAAGAGAGGGGAGGGGAGGGGAGGGGAGAGGAGGCAAGAGAGATGAGTAAGTACTACTAATTATAGCTATCTGCTTCCTGATTATGAACTCCATATGACTAGTTGCCTCAGGTTCCTGCTACCTTGACTTCCCAGATATGATGGATTGTACCATAAACTATGAGTTAGAATAAACCCATATTCCCTTTATTGCTGTTGTCATGGATTTTATCATAGCAACAGAAAAGAAACCAAGGCACAGTTATATCAGACATGAAAGGTCTTGTGGGCAATAGGCAGATTCGGTATGATTTCTGATACCAGCTGGCTTTCATCTGGAAACTGTTAAAACATGAAATGAGTCTTGGAATCCATGTTCAACACTGGGGTGAGCAACAACCTTCAAATCTCCTTGGACGTAACCAGAACCAAAGTCAGTTTCTACCCAGGATGAGGTATATTTGTGATGCTTTGAAGTCAGAATGCTATCGAGCAAAGACATTTCAGTTTTATAGATGCCTTGAATGATTTCCTGCCTTTTCATTGTTGATACACTGCCTAGAAGATATTATGTGTTTTGCTATAGCTCCTTTCCTGAGCAGCATCATGATCCAGCATGTGTTGTATATATGCAGCTCAAATCAGTGTTCCCTCTACACTTATATAGAGATTCTTCTTTAAAACCTTTTTACAGCACAGAATTCAAATTCTAGTCAACCATCTTGATCAGCAGTAAACTCCAGTTCCTTTAACAGTGAATAAACAACACTGAGGAGATCATTTGGGGTGCCATCATCCAGCAAAATGAGGGTTTTAGAATGCTCAGAAAATGACAGTCACAGACAGCTATCTCTGGAAGGACAGCATTAATACCTGAGCTGTCCCATTGTGGGTTAATGTTCATATGCTATAGGGGCCACAGCACAAGTTAGAAATAAAGTCCCGAGTCTTTCTAGGTCTACTGGTTATAAATTAGTCAAAAACTTACCAAAATAATTGAACAAAATCCTGGATCCAAGCAGTGCAAAACAGCTTCCAAAAATACTGAAATTTCTAACCCAGATGCTAGAATCTCCAGGTATATATAGACAGTAGATTTTTGTGGTACTTTCTTTTATTGGATATTTTATTTATTACACTTCAGATGTTATTTCCTTTCCCCATCTCCCCCCCCCCATAAATTCCCTATCCCATCCCTCCTCCTCCTTTTTGCTTTTATACTATTTTAATTTCATGCAAGTATTAAGGTCAGTTCTAAGTTCAGGAACTAGGAATACAATAGATGCAAATAGTCAAGGAACAAGCAAGACAATAAACAACAATAGTCAAAGAACAAGCAAGGCAGTAAACAAAGTCCTGTGATCACTCCCATAATCACTATTTCTAAGGGCTTATCAGGATGACCAAAATATCTGAGCTTACTTCCCTGTCCTAGCCCAAAGTCATTTTCATGCCTGAAGCCTACTTCTTTGTTCTAGCCTAATATTTAGATTCCTGTCTGAAATTACTTCCTTGTTCTAGCCTAATGTCAGATTTCTATCTGTAGCCCATTTCCGTGTCCTTGGCCCATGTCAGATTCCTGCCAGGCAGCCCCAAAAGCTCTCCACCTCTCCCCCTTTTTTTTTAATTGCATAGACAAGACTGAACCTGTCTTAGGTCATTCTGACAAGAATGCCTTTCTTACCTGTTGTGGAATATGCATTATCAAAAGCAATGCACTCCTGTCTTAGGTTGGTAAGGCTCTGTGCAGAATTTTACCCATCCTTGGCTTGCCAGCCTGTTAAATTAATAACTCTGTCTGGGGGTGTATGGCACTTTTGAGAAGTCAAACTATAAGTTCTGCAAGATATGTTCCATTATTAAGTTGACTCAGAATGAGAAAATGGTTGCCATAGCTCCAAGCTTCATATGTCATTGGCTGTTATATTCTTCCAAGAACCAGATCCTAAAGGACTTTAGACAACCAAGGCCTACCCCAGCTGGGGATATAGTTTTGTGATAATGTTTATGTAGCACACATAAGGCACTGGGTCAATTCCCAATACTCCATAATCTGATCTGTAGAGATGGTCAGTGGTTAAGAGTACACACTTCAGTTCCCAGAACTCACATGGCAGCTCACCACTGCTTATAACTAATTCCAAACAGATTTGATGCCTCTGTCTTCATCAATGCATACACTCATGTGAACATACCCAAACACACATATATCTAAAAATAAAATAAATCTTTAAAAAAAGAAAACTAGGGAAGGATTTAAAGCCACATAACTGCATTCTAAAAAAGAAATATAAAGGACTCTTTTCTAAAGAAATGAAGCAGTGGTTGACTATAATAAACACAGAACCACCATGAAGAGTTAGACCCTTCTAGTCTTATTCAGCTTATATTCCTTTCTTATGGTGTTAGGAGCAATGTTCCAATGTCTAAATTCCAAGCTTCTTCAATGTGAGGCTTGCTCAGTTTTAGTGAGTCAATCCACATTCATTTCCTACTGCCTCAGTTTGCCCAGTGGACACTTTTTCTTGGCTCTCTTATTTTTAAAGATTTATGCTATTTTTGTTTTATGTGATAGATAATGACTGCATATATTTCTATGCACCATGTGTGTGCAATGCCCATGGAAACAGAAGAAGGTATAAGATCCCCTAGAACTAGAGTTGCAGACAGTTGTAAGTGGCCATGCAGGTGCTGGGAATCAAACCTGGGTCTTTTAGAAGAATAGCCAGTTTTCTGAAATGTTTGAGCTATCTCTCTGGCCCACAGCTTTAGATTTTTAATACATTATTTTTTAATCTTTGAAGTTACAGTCATAGGAGAGGGTAGCTGCTATGGCGTGTATGTGGAGGTCTGAAGACAGCTTGAAGAACCAGTTCTCTCCTTCCAACATGTATGACCCAGGAATCAAACTCAGGTCATCAAACTTAAGGGCAAGTAAGTGCCTTTCTTGCTGGGCCATCTAACCATCCCAGGTTTTTTTATATAGTCTTTCCTACACGTCCCTGATAATCTTGAAGGATCTGTGAGATTAGGGGCTCATTTACAAATAAAAGCCTCATCCTAACACCTGGATAATGAAAACATGCAAAGGAGGGCATCCATGAGAACGAGGCAGAAAATACTGCTAATGTTCATTTTATATTTGACAACTAATTAAAATGAGAAGAGAAAGAGCTGCCCAACATGTAATTATAGAAAGTGGGTGATGAGGTAATGAGCAGAAGCTAAATTAGAGCCGACAGTCAAGCCACGGGGCTGCAAACGGCTGAAGAGCAGGAGCGAGAGGACGAAAGGCTTACCAGGCACTCTGAACTCTAACAAGGTCTTTCCAGACTAGGCTTCACTTTCCTTCTTGGTCTCTGACCTGACCTCCCATCCATACTCACTGTAGGCTCTACCATGCTATCAGTCTTTACTTGGAAGAGATTCCCAGTGCTACCTGTACCTTTTCTTGTGCACTCTCTGAGGCTGGAGGCTTGGTGAGCTGGGTACATCCTGCAAAGCAGGGAATCCAGGACACTGCTGGTCCTTCCGTGCCCACACGGACCTAATGGCCAATGAACAGATTCTGTGCTGGGAAAGTAGGATGAAAGGCCACAGGTCTAGGTCCTTACACAGCCAACACTGCAAGGGCCTGGTTCTCAGCTATATTGTCCCCATGGGACACCCCTGCATATTGAAATGCTGCGTAATGATGGTGATGCCTTCTGTCTGACTTGCAATTTGATCATCAGTTCAGTTCACATGCCTAGAAGAGAGGAGAAGCTCAGTGCATGCTCATTTAGGGAATGCATAATCACGATCAGTGCTCAAAGAACTATGAGGGTCCTCGAGAATATAAGAATGTATTCAAGGGCTCCCTATGCAAGGGTAAAGGAAGCCACAGAAGACTCTGGAGGAAGAAGACTTATAGGCAAAAGAAATTGGAAGCAGCAGGACCAGGAAAACGTGAGAAAAAGAACAACTAAAAATCACACTGTCACAGTACAAAGAAAGGGCTACAAACTGCAGACATGGAACACATGAGGAATTGGTCACCTCTCTCGGAAGGTGTGGAAGGGAGCAAGTACTGCTGGGAACTGCCATATTTTGTGTGATAAATAAGAATCTGTCAGTCTGATAAATAAAGATGTGTCTGGGTTAGAGTTTTCTTGCTGTGAAGAGACACCATGACCACAGCAACCCTTATAAAGAAAAACATTTAATTGGGGCTGGCTTACAGTGTCTGAAGTTTAGTATATTATCATCATGACAGGAAATACAACAGCATTCGGGCAGACATGGGCTGGAGAAGAAGCTGAGAGTTCTACATCTTGATCCAGTAGTAGAAAAAGACTGTGTCCTAATGGACACAGCTTGAGCAAATAAGAGACCTCAGAGCCCACCCCACAGTGACACAAGCCATACCTCCTAATACTGCCACTTTTTCTTGTCCAAGCATTCACACAAGAGTCTATGGAGGCCATACCTATTCAAACCACCACAGCATTTTGGGCTTGTTTAGGAGTGGAGGTATTTGTGTGTTTATGACAGGGACCCCTGTGTATCTCAGTGTTATTCACAATCCCCTGACTAGCTACAGGTGCTAGAAACACAGGCTATGCCACTATGCCCCAGCTCACAACTGTTTCTTTTGGTTGATTTTCCTACCTAGTCCTCACTCTTTTCTAGGCTGGACTGATGCTTTCCAGACAATAAAGTCTTGATCAGAGGCTTCTTGTATGTCCCGTCCCAATCCTCTAAATGATTACATGGCCCTTGGGCCCTGACTAGACACTAGAACTTTTTGAGCATGTGTCTTCTTTTCCCACTTACAGCTCCAGAAAATGGAGGCCGTAATTAACTCTAGCCATTGACTTCACCATCTGGCAAGGTTTGGAGGGACTTGAGAGGACTTTATAAGTATTTCCTCAATGAAGTGATAAATTTCAATATGAGGGAGAAGCCTAGAGAGGGAACTATCCTGGAGGAGAAAATGATGAGACACAACCTTGAAGTACAGAATGCACAGAGACCATACCAGGAAACTTGCAGGTTTGTTATGTGATCAGCAGTCGAGATGATTTCTTTGGTCAGATGCATTTTAAAAAGCTAATTCCAATCATGGTAGTCAAAGGGGGGGAGGCAGGAAAAGCAAATATGGAGACAAGCTTGCAGAGCCAAATGGTCTCAGTTTAGTAGAAGACTCAAATGTGATGCCATGTGAAGTGGCCCCTGTGAGGCTAGCGCTCTACACCATGAGCGTGTGTAAACATGTGAATAAAATGCAGGCCAGGGTGTGAGGGAAATAAGGCCGGACAGAAGTATCAATAATGGGAAGAAGAGGAAATGAGAAAGGAAGCATGGTTTTAATTTAAACTATTTTTGACAATTTCATACATTAGTACTGAATATACAGCATTTCCACCCCTCTTCCTCCCTTCTACTCTTTTTTATCCTTTCTATTCCCTCTCCAGCTGAAGACTTTTTTTTCTTTATTATATATATATATATATATATATATATATATATATATGAACAACCTTCTGAGTCCATTTAGATTGCATTTATGTTTAAGCTTGACCAATTGAGATATCTTTGAAAGCATAAAATACTATAAAAAAAATAGTAAGTTACAAAGTTCTGGAGACTGAATGGAACATATACTAGTTTCTGGCTGTGTTCTTTACGAAAGACAAAGATAAATAAAAGTAGTCAAATAAAACTCAAATCTGAGGAGATAGAAAGTGAGAAAATGGTGATAAAAATTAATCGTGGTGGTTGAGATGGCTCAGGTGGGGATAAGCATTTGCCATACAAGCATGACAAGCTGGCTTTGATCCCTGAAACTCACGGAGTAGAAAGAGAGACTAACTTCCAAAATAATTTGTCCTATGACATCCACACACATACCCTGGTAAGTGCACTCATGCACATGTGCACACACACACACACACACACACACTTTTTAAAAATTCATCATGAAACAAACACTAAAGCATTCACGACACCCAGACGATACCAACAGTAGTACATGGAAGATTACTAATTGTTGGAGTGGCATCTGTGAAGAAAATCGAAGCACAGAATCCCAAGAAAGCAAGAAAAATGGTCTGGGAGAGAAAGGTCCCTAGAGGGGATAGAGGGTAGCACTATTTGCTCTATGTTCATTTTGTATGCATGAAGCAGTTCCTAAGAAAAGAATTTGAGGGAAAGCAATTTTCTTAGATGTGGTTGAGGTTGTCACCATTTTCATCAATGGAGAAGTGAAGCAAGAAGGGAGGCCATCCGCTGCACAAGCCAGCATGAGGCTGGATCACATAGCCCCTCGGGATGAAGGAACCAGTGCAGATAGATGCCATAGGTGGGCAGCTGGGACTTTGTTGACCAGCAGAGTTGTGGACAGCTGGAAGCTCATGGGGAATTAAGCAGAGCAGCAATCCTCTCTGCTCTAGGAAGTTGATAGATTGTATAGAAGGAAATAGAAAGCTTTTATAGTTTGTCAGCTTCATTTTTTTCTCTATACAGCTAGATGTCTGCTATCTGTGTAGGTTGAAGAAAGAGGTGTGGTAAGGACAAAGGGTTAAGGACAAACAACTTATAAAGAGGGAGGACTAGCCATGGGTCCATCTCTACAACTTGTGAGAGTTTTTTTCAGCACAGATCCAGTATCTTTGTTATAGGTAACAAAGAGCCAGATAGTTGACCTATTCACATTTGAGCTTTGCCAGGAAGGTGTCCTGAACGACCACTAAAGCCATGGAGCTGAGGACTGAGCAAGAGAAATTTCTAAGTCATAAGCCTACTAGCAGCCTGTGTGATCTTGTCCCAGAAAACAAGATTGCTGATGCTTTTTTTTTTTAAATCCCATCTTTCTTTTTTTTTTCTACTAAGCTATTTTTACTATAGTCATTTACTGCCACTGAGACTTCTGCAATAGTAAAATGAAGGTCAAAGAACCAGAGAGAATGCAAAGGAGTAGTCTTGTCTTATTTTCTGTTGCTGTGAAGAGACACCAGGACCAAGACAATTTATAGAAGAAAACAATTAATTGGGGAGTTGCTTACAGTTTTAGTTAGTCCATTATCATGACAGAGAGCATGGTGGCAGAAAGGCAGGCGTGATGCTGGAAAAGTCGCTTAGAGCTACATCCTGGTCTGCACATAGCAGGCAGAGAGAGACACTGGGCCTGGCATGAGCTTTTGAAACTTCAAAGCCCACTCCCAGTGATATACCTCCTCCAACAAGGCCACATCTCTCCCTAATCCTTCCGAAACAGTTCTGCTAACTGTGAACCAAACATTCAAGCATATGAAGCTATTACAGTCCTTCTCATTTAAACCACCACAATCTGTAAGTATTTGATCAAGCTAAAGGCCTACAGTAAAAAATAGCTTAGGCATGACAGTCTCCAGCTTTAGGTCAAAGCCATCTTCTGCCGTCTCTGCTAAATGGTTCTTCACCTTATTAGAGTTTCTTTTCCTATACTGTTGTTTCTTTCATGGGTGGATTGAGTACATTCCCATGATATGTCCCAATCACTACTTAAAACAGTTGTTAACTGTGTCTGGTATTCTACCCATATGGAAAGCTTTATTAAAAACACATATGGGGGGGGGGAGGAGGAGAAGGAGAAAGAGAATGAGAGAGAGAGAGAGAGAGAGAGAGAGAGAGAGAGAGAGAGAGAGAGAATGAAAGAGAGAGAGAGGGAGAGAGAGAGAGGGAGAGAGAGAGAGAGAGAGAGAGAGAGAGAGAGAGAGAGAGAGAGAGAGAACTATGCCTGTACCTTTTCTCCAACTGACTAAACAATGATCCCTCACTAGTGGGGAGGGGAGTGATTCATCAGTTTCCCAGGTGGTCCCACTTCCTGGGCTAGAATTGAGATTTATAGACCTGGACAAGGAACAGCAACCCAGCTTTCACCTGAGATGCAACCCTGACTTGCCTGTGTTACTTGCTTCTCACTGGCTGGGTGATGAGAAAGTTTGGCACATTTGAAAGCAATTTGCTCTTCACACAGCATGCAAGAGGCCCAGCCAGAAAGTATGCATATGCCCTTCTGCTCACCAGTGTGAGAAGCAAATAGGGAACAAGGTGTTAGTTTTTTATTTACCTTTGCTTCCAGTTTAAGAAAGAATGTTTGAACATTGCAGTATCTTTTTAAGTTTTTTTTATTCATAATGTTCCATCTCAGAATCCATAACAAATAACTTTTCCAGAGCTTTGTTCAGTTGGATTTGCCTTTAGAACTGATGATAGATTCTACTGAGTTGGGCTTTCACTGCAGTCTCTAAGATGGAGCATCATTAGGTAGCTCTGTCCTGGTGCTCCTTCTGGGAACACTTCCCTCCTCCCCCCAGTCAGAGTCACTGGGACCATCAGAAGAAATAAGTGACACTATGCTGCTTAAGATAGCATATGTTAGTGTTATCCTACCTTGGCACTTTCCTGCATTCGTGATGATCTCCCAGCCTCCCGCTAGAACATTCTGCTGGTGTGCACTTGGGCATGTGGCCACTAACTAAAATAATGATGTACTCATTCAGATTAACTCATTTCCAAACAATGTATTAACAAAAAGACAAGCAGGCAATAAAAAAGTTTGTTGAACATTATCTGTCATTGATAGTCTCTTTTTTCCTACTCTTGATTCATTCGTAAGAGACCCCCAGGAGCACATGACAGGTGCCATGTTTTATATTATCTCTGGGACTGAAAAGTTCACTTGGCAGTTTGTTAAAGAATGTCCCAAGAAGGCCTACATTCTGTGTTTGAGATCAATAGAAGGCTGTTAAAAGTATAATGCTTATGTTCTTCGTTTCTATTTACCTAAATTTCTGGATTGCTGTCTATATGGTATGCCAGGAAATTTCACTATGTCACCATATAATCAGGACTTTGCTATTATAATCATTGTCTCAATACTGATTTCCCTAGGTGAGAAAGCTAGAGCTGACAACAGCAGTTTGTCTCTAGAGACCAGGTTTCCAGGAGCTGTTCTGTGCTTCTCTCAGACATAGATTAACTTTTCAACATAGCCTATCATTTGGAGGGACAATGAATGGCTCTCTGGTAATCAGTCTTCTTGTCACTGAAACCAAAAACCAAATAGAAACAACCTGAAGAAGGTTGCATTTTGGCTTACGATTTCAAAGGCATCAACCATGGTGGCTGGGAGGGAAAATCAGATTCATGTCATGAAGACCAGAAAGCAGAGAAAAGGCAAATACTAGAAGTTAGAGAAGGATATAGGCCTCAAAAATACTCACAGAACTTCCTTCATCTAGGCCCTACCTCATACCTTTCACCACCATTCAATAACACCATCATATGAATCCATCACAGGATCAGTACATTCACTATGCTACACACTAAATATCTCCAGAAATCCCATCATAGACACACCCTGAAATGCCCTTCACTAATCTCCTCAGTGTTCCTTGACCTAATCAAGCAGATAATCAAGTTAACCATCAGACCTTACATGGAGTCTAGATTAAGTTGAACTCTAAAATTAAAGATAGATTACCCTGGTTTTATGATTTAGGACTGTTTTACTTTGTTATTGATGTTGTGTTAAGTTTCTGCATATAATTACTGAGAAAGAAAAGTCTATTATTTTGATAGAAATAGGAGAGTCTGCATAAAAGGAGTGTGTGTCATCCTATGGGTGATACAGAAATACTGCCCTTAACTTGGTATAGCTGCAAATGTTCTGTTAGAAAAAGAGTATAGACACTTTTAAAGTAAAATTATTAGCAGCTTGTATTTATAATCACCAATGAAGTGAGGTAATGTTTATATGTAAATTGATGAATCTATAAGTGAACATAGGAACTGAATTAATCTAATTGCAATATGGCTGAGAATGAGAATCATTTTAGGTTTTTATCAAATTGTCCCATATGAATATTGTTTTACTTCTTTTATAGTCCAAGGCACATTAGTATTCTTGCTTTAGTAAGAATGTCACACTATTTCTACTCTTTGAACACAAAATTTGCCTTTTAATGATATTTAATGTCCTGAACATCTGGTCATTCACGACCTAGGAAGAAGACTTTGAAAGAACTGTTGCAGAAACATTTTTCATCAGTTTTACAATTATTATCTTCTTCTTTTCACCTAGACATTTTTCTTGCTTTTCGGGAAATTAAAATGTATTTCTCAGCAGATCTTAACATCCACATGAATTCACACTGTTTTTTTTTTTTTTTTAATGTTCAAAAACACTAAGTTTTTAAAAATTATTCCTATTTGAGGTAGAACACCTCTCTGAACTATCAGTGACAACAGCAATTCAACAAAAATGTTCAGAGATAAAAGAAATGGTGCAGAAGCCCACATTGGCTTTCAAACTCTTGGTATTTTTCCAGAGCTCTTACCCATAGTAACTTGCTGTGGAAATGCATGATAGACCCCAAAAGAAACACAAATATGTGTTTGAGCACAGACTATATTCCAGTGTGCAAAGATCTCACAGGGTAAAAGCATTGGCTATCCTAGCAGTAGGTCACATTTTGGAAGAAGATATTTAAAATATTTGAATTTAAGAATCAAAAACTTGTATTTATTTCTTATATTCTATGCTAAGTGTCTACTTTTCCTCCAGTACTGTTTACTTCACCTATTATGTATATATATATATGTATATATATAATATATATACATAATACCTATTATGTATATATATGTATGTATATGTAATATGTAGAGTTAACTACTCTACATATTTCTTATAAGAATTTTTTACAGAGTAGCATGAGAACGTTTTGTTGATGCTGTATACAGCGGTTTTTGTACCCTACAAGTTTCATTTGAGTAAATAATCCCCAGTACATAAACATTAGTACAAGAAAAAGATTACAAGTCATAACCAAGAAACTTAAAACATAATATGACAAATCACATTCAGTGTCCCCTTTTCATGATAGGAAGTAAGAAGAATTGTGATTTGCTACAACCCTTGTTTTATTAAATGGATTGTTCAATAAAAGTAACTTTTGCTTCAGGCTACAAAGGTATTAATATATACTTCAGTAACATGAGCAAAAGAAATGAAAGCAGAGAAGAAAACTTTACAAATTTTACGCTTTTTTATTTTGAAATTTCCTAAGTGGTTCAAGAAACCAAATCAATTCAGATATTATGTCTTTGTAAAGAAATTTTAGGAAGGTAACTAATAAGTTTAAATTGATAGTTACAGTTAATCTAGCATCAAAATTCAGAGTGTAGGTTGTCCTTTCTGGTGAAGGCTTACAGGGTATGCCAAGATGTCTGTCCTACTGATGTGCAAATAGCTCCTGAGCCACTAAAGGAGCTGACCCTGCTTAATAACACTCTTCTAAGGTTGACCACTTCTAACCAGCACATCCCTGCCATCCGTCTTATCTTTAACACCATGCTCTTGTCTGTAACTTGTATTGATCAGACAAATGGACAAATAGAACAAAATTATTCTGGGCAAACTTGCCCTGAAATAACTCTTAAAACAGCATGGAGCTAGAAGCCCTCAGGTCCTAAAAACAAGAAATTTTAAATCAAAGAAAGAAAGAAAATGGAAGGCAGAAAGTAGGAATGGGGAAGAACACAGAGAAAGGAGGCAAAAGAAAGGAGGAGCAAGCATGTGTACATTCTTTATAAAGGCCTTACAGAACTTGTGTCTGCCCCACCCCTTTAACCTCAGAACCTCAGAAGGTCAGAGGCCGCACTCCATAGATGTGTCTGTGATATCCAAACAGCATTGCCAGCCAGGGGCTCCCTTCTGCTACAGGTTCCATTCCTGGGCAATCTGTCCCAGTATCCTTCCACAGATATTACACACCATCAGTCAGCCTTCAACCAGGTCTTGAGTTTTAAAGAGTGTGCCAACTAAGAGTTGGGTCTGTTTTCTGTGTATGAGATTGAGGTGTTGCTTGTAGAACAGCAGAGCCCTTAGACAAACCCTGATTTCAGGTGACCATGAGAGAATACCTGAGCGTGGAGGTGACTCAGAAGCATGGGGCAGATGAATGGCATTCTTCATCCACAGATGGACAATAAAAGAGAAGAAAGAGGTATAAAGCATATCATAGAAAAGGTTTCCATAGGAGAAACATTTGGCAGAGGGAAGGATGTGAACAGATCCTTAAAACAGGATGATGTTGCAAACAGCCAGATGTACAATTGGCTGGAATGGAGCATGGGGTAGGTAGAGGGCTCAAGGCACACCACCCAAAATCAGCAAGGGACTCTGGACAGCGTGGCTAAGTAGCCTACCACTAAAGAGCCCTGGTAAGTCATCGCTCTAACACTAGAGTCCCTCATATGTAGAATACGCGGTGTTTTCAAGCACTGTTGAGTTTTTCCATAAGGATTAGAACTGAAGACGCATACAGAAGAGTCTAGACTAGTGGTTCTCAACCTTCCTAATGCTGCAGCCCTTTACTGCAGTTCCTCAGGCTGTGGTAAAGGGCATGTGGTGACCCCCAACCATAAAATTATTTTCATTGCTTCCTTATAACTGTAATTTTACTACTATTATGGATCATAAAGTAAATATTTGTGTTTTCTGATATTAAGGTCTTAAGGTGACCTCTGTAAAAGAGTCATTCAATTCCCATGGGCGGCGAGACCCACAGGTTGAGAACCACTGGTCTAAGAAAACACACACACACAATGAATCCATATGGCAGACACTGAGAACTTCTTTCTCATCTGACTGCAGTTTCTCGTTTTACTACTTTCCAAGTGGTAGACAAAGCATTTAAATGGTGTTTAGACAGTCAAAGTGTGTGTGTGTGTGTGTGTGTGTGTGTGTTTGTGTGTACGCGCGCGCGCGTGTTCACTTTCTTTAGCTGTAAATGGGAATACTACCTGCACCTCACCTACCTTGGAGGCACACGTTAATTCCACATGGCCTTTACCACTTCTTTGTCTAGTTTTACTGCTATTTCAAGCTCTTTTGTAAAGTGCAGGTGTGAGAGGATGCCAGCCTCACCCCCTGAGAGCCTGGGTGGTATTATTGATTCTTGTAAGAAAAGGTAACCAAAAGAAAAAGAAAAGGCTTCTCGCCTAAGTTGATATCACATTTGTTAACTCTGGCCAGATGCTCATTAACAACATACTAGAAGCCAAAAAAAAAAAAAAAAAAAAAAAAATTAGGCTGCAGCTTGAATCCAAAAATAAAGGCCAGGCTCTGAGTAAAATACTCACAGATGCAAGCCAAAATGAGGAAGGATTAGCAGGGATGCTCCATTTGCAGGAGGTGTGGCCTTGAGCTGTGTCCCAGTCCTGCAATACAAGCCTGCATCTCTGCTGTGGCCACAGTCGGGCTTCTCAGTATGTCATGCCACATTCAGATCTCATGGCTGCTTGTTAAAGACACAGGTAATCAGGATGCAGCTCACATACAAATAATCAAAATCTTCCTAGAGTGGCACTTCCAGGAAATTCTAATGCTAAGCTAAGATGGGGAGTTAATGGTGTCACTGAGGTAGAGACTGTTACCTTTCCTTGTATTTCTGCATCCTCCAAAAAAAAAAAAAAAAAACCCTGTGCTAATTTTATTTGTTTGTTTGTTTGTTTGTTGCCACCAGCTGTTATCCTCCTAGTGAGTAGAAGACTTAGGACTCTAGCCCAGGCTTGCCTGAATACATTGCTTCCTCAGGAAATGGGTGTCTCCATTCTATACCCTTAAGTTGATGTAACGTGACAAGTACAAGAAGTGAGTTCCTCAACCTTACCTCAGCCACCTGTCTAGACATCCCAGACCCATCACTAGAGACTTCATCTCAGCACATGTTGCCAGGCCTAGGATTTCTGTGTCCTTGTTTGCTCTTGAAGTAATGTGTTTCTCTTCATGAATGAACACAGTTCTTCCAATACCATCTAGCCATTAAGAGAATCATATTAAACAGCAAAACCACCTTAGCTCTCCTGGAGACGCTATAGTAGACCATGAGGTCCTGGAATCAGAGATCCCTGACTACACAGCTGTTGGCTCTATCATCCTCCAGCAAGAAGGACTGTGGCATCTCTTTCTCCAGTGATAGTTGGTACAACTTCCCACAATGTCACCACTCCCCCTCACTGGAGTCCTGCAGCAAGGGGAATGATTATCACAGGGTCCTTCTCTAGGAAAAGAAATGGTGGTTGTACCTAGGAATGGTAGAAAACGTATCAACCACTTAGAAACTGGAAGAGCTAATAAATTGTTAATGGGCATTATTTATCATTCTTTAATAAATTAAAATAAATATGCTTAGTAGGAAATTGACCCAGTACTTTGAAGACTAATGATAAGTCAAGAGGCAATTCAGTTCAACTTAACCAACATTGATCAACCATCTACTAAGGCTCCACTTTTGTTCTAGAGATTTGGAGAGAAGTGTGTGAAGAAAGGGTCAGGGGAGGTAGTCCCCTTGAACAAAATAACATAAGTGTAATAGCTAACTTCCAAAAAGAGAAACACTATTCTGTTTTGTTTTTTCAGTTATGGTGTATATATGTAGCCGTATTAACTTGCCATCGCTATAATAACGTATCTGACACTGGCTACTTATGGAGCTTAGAGCTTTGAAGGTGCAGAGTCCAAGATTAGTGGAAGCAGGGAGTGGAGGGATGTAGATGGGAACAGTGGGCTTGACCTGGCCTCTATGAGGCCAGTTTGTGGCAGTACAACATGACAGGAGTCCATGTCTAAATAAAAAAGTCACCTCATTTCAAATAAGAAGAGAGGACAGAAGGGCCAACCTTGGTCCTTTCATAACATCTCCCTCATGACAGCTGCCAAATGCTTACTTACCCCAGTGACCTATGACCTACAGGATCTACCTCTTAAAATTCCCACCACTTCCCAACAACACCAGGTCAAACTCCCAACCTATGAGCCATTGGTGGCACACAAACCATATTCAAACTATAGCAATAACATAAACATACATGATGCTTTTACTGTTATGTATTAATAATTTTAAGCTATTTGAAATGGAAAATTATTTAACTATCACTATTTTTTTCATAATCCATCACTGCTTTGACCTAACATCTTTTCTTCTGTATGACAGTATCCTTTGGGCTAACTGACTTTCACTATGATGTATACAGCCTTACATTCTTTTTTCTCCATTTATTTATTTATTTATTTATTTATCTACTTCACATGCCAATCATAACCCTCATCCTCACAGCTCCCCCCCACCTCTAACAGCCCCTCCCTTCATCTGGCCTTTTTTTTCCCAGAGGGGGGAGGCCTCTCCTGGGTACCAACCCACTCTGGCACATAAAGTCACTGCAGAACCAGGAACACCCTCTCCCAATAAGGCCAGACAGGCCACCTAGTTAGGGGAACAGGATCCACAGGCAGGCAACAGAGTCAGAGACAGGCCCTGTACCACTTGTTGGGGGCCTACATGAAGACCAAGTTGAACATCTGCTAAATATGTAGCCTTACATTCTTAAAAGCAACATGAAAGAGTTTTTTGTTTTATTTTGTTTTTCTGATTCATTTTAAATAGAACTGCTTCTAAGACTAGTGTCATCACATCGTGACTGGAATCACCACCAGTGCGTAAGTGTAGGCTGGCCTTTTCTTCCACCGAGATGTACATAGAGTCCTGGCTTTCAGAGTTATATTTAGTCTTCAACCATCAGTAACTAATTAATAAAAGTGAGCTAAATGATGCTAGTTTATCTGCATAAAACTTGAAATCAGAGAACTTTTCGGAATCTAGTTTTGAACAACATTGTCTTAGAGGATGAATTTTAGGCAATAATTCTTATCTAGAAATGGATTGTTATTCCTCAGTAAGTGACTTCCCCAAGCTTTGTCAGGTCTGAGAGGAGCAAATCATAATATAGGCAAATATACATTCTGATGTAGTGGTCTTGACTTGTAATTTATAACTCTATGATGGTACAGCAGCAATATACATTTGATAGAAACTATACTTTGATTTTTGTTATGGTGTTAGGGATGAAATCTAGGGTCTTTTGCATGCTAGTCTAGTACTGCACTGAGCTAAATCCCAAACTTTTGTACTTTCCATATAAATTTTGATCCTTTCCTGGGACAAAATTTCCATTAAACACTGTCATGATGCTGGGCAGCAGGAGGTGGGTAAACCTCTGGTCAACTAACCTACCATGGAGGAAACAGTTGATACCGTACATTAGACTGCTGGCTAAGCTAGAACATTTGGTAATTCGGTATGTGAAACATATTTGTCTTATGGTATTTTTAACATGTGATAAGATTAACCAGGCCATAACCTCTTTATAAGTCAAGGAATGTCCCTGGAGAAAAGTGTTCAAGTACAGATGATTTAAAAGGCCAGCAAGAAACGCAGATTTGGGGAAATCTTCAGGGCTCAGTAGAGATGGGTCTATTCCCACTGATGACAAGAACAATTTAAAAAAAAAAAAAAAAAACAAGCAAACAAAAAAAATTTGCTTTCGCTGAACAGCACAAGCAAACCATCAAATTCATTAAACACTAACCTGAATTTGCTTAGAGATATAGAAGAATAGCTAATTTGTGGGATTCATTACTGAATCTGTGACTTGTGCCATTTTAGTTCTTTGCCCAAAGCCATTTATAATGAATAAGAAAATTAAAGGGCTCAAGCATAGCGCTCCTATGAAATAGTGCCATCTTTGGTCCTTGACTTGGCAACCCCATCAACATCTGGCAACACTGACTTTGACCAGTATATACTCAGTTTCCAAATGATCTGAGACTTCCCCACATCACACAAAACAGCCATTCCTCATGTTTTTCTTTTCATGAACCCCCATCCAAAAGTTCTTCGACACCTCCAAAGTGCTCATCATACCACAGTGAGCCGCCACCCATGCCTGCTTTCTTGTTTGCTGCAATAGAAAGTGGCTCCAGCAACTGCCGAATGTCTCGTCCATACACCTCACATGCTGAGCCAGTTCCACCAACCTTCTCAAATGTTTCTTCTCTGGACACACTGTTTCTGCTGTGTTCAGAGGGACTCTTGGAAATGCGTAGTCTGTGAAAAGGTTTTGACACAAAACATCCTCCCCCCCCCCCAACTCAATACAGAGCTGCATTTCCCACATCTCATTTATGTATTTCCCATTCAAAAGAAAGCACTGCCATTTCCTCAGGCCATTATGTTTTTCAAAGACCATCTTTTCTGTGTACAGTCATGGCTGGTTTTATTTTGGTGCCTCAGGATAGAATTTTTCTCCATTTGTTTGGAATAATCTTTGGGGAGAAAAAAAGCCTGTGCCTATTTTTTTTCTTAAAATACTCAATTTTTTACGTATAAGTTCATACTCCTTTTATTACTGTTGTAAGAAAAATGGCAATAGACATATGGTACAAAGCAGAAACCATTTTATTTCAAAGTTAAGAATATGTTGGGGAAGCACAGGCGCGGCAGTCTTTTACAAAGGCACCCTATCCTAGAAAGCATATTGACCTTTGTTGTCAATGTTGCTGAAAATTCAAAAATTTTCAGAAAAAAAAAAAATCCCATGTTGTCTGGGCAAGCCTGCAAGCCGAGGTCGTCAGGTCTGGGCTGCCCATTCGAAACCTCTGCACATAGAGAGCACACTTGAAGGATCATTATACACTCCCTCTCTTTTAGTCTTGGAGAACAAAGACAAAGCGTGTGATTCTATCCACAGATGTCCATGGGTGTCACACCAGTTTAGTGACAGTCTAATTCAGCAGCATGATACACTGAAAGGAACAACCTTCTCAAAGCCAAGCATGTCTGTGAAAACTTGGGTATTTCACTTGGTGTTGGCTAATATGAGGTTGCTCAGATGTAAATGTGACTAATAAGATGGCCTTTTGAGCCTGCCGAATGATTCAAGAGAAATCTCTTGGTATACTGTGCGGCATCGAGAAGGTGTGCCATAGTGGTGGCTGCGACTGTTACAGTGGACAGTGGATTGAGGAATATAAGCTGCCAGCAGCATTTAGTTCACACCCTATAAATACCAACCTTGCCCGGGAACTGTGTCCACGCTTGTGCAGGTCTCCCTCTGCCCTTGTTCCACCCCATCGCATGATGGTCTATACATAGCTCATCAACAACTTCTTGTTTCCCCAAGCTCTTGTCTATATCTGAAATGCCTACCCTTTTCTTCTCCATTCCCTTTACTCCTTTAAGGCTCAGCTAGGGTGTCACATACTCTAGGGAGTCCTCCATGAATGCTTCCCCCCAGGCCTAGGGTAGAGTATGCTCTGCCACACTGCCTTGAGTTTGTCTCAGTTCGAGCATTTATCAAGATAAACTGTTAACTATGAGATAAATACAAAAATGGTAACATCACCTCTCTACCCTAAGTGTAGAGTGTGATGTCTTTGAGATACTTAAGGTCCCCCCCCCCAAAAAAAAAATGGATGTGGAAGGGATTGACTTATCAGGCTTGCAGGAGATGAGCATGACGTGCCTGCTCGGCGTCTTGCTTGACATACGCTGCTAGCTATGTTTCCTTCCCTCTGCCTTCCTTCTCCTTGCCTTGGCTCCTGCTGCTATCTTCACCCCAAGCCAACAGAGACTTGCCACAGCAGATCATACAGAGAAGGTACATTAAATGTCACCACCCAGGTCTTGTAAACAGAACCTGGCAGAGTGTCTGAGAAGGTCCTCTCGAAAGGTAACAGAAAATACAAAACCAAGTCCTGTTGGGGGGCAAAGGGAAGAAGTCAAAGTTAGGCTCCCTGTGTCTGCGTACTCTTTCTTGAGCTCACTGGCAGAATGGGCCTTTAACTGCAGAAGAGGAAAAATAGGTGTGTAGCACAAGCATAGCACTGGCTTCTTGTACATTTAGTCCTATAGCAGAAGCAACGTCTCATGTAGACCAGGGCTGCCTGCCACAGCGTCCATGGTGGCTTGAAGAGGCACTCTTCACCCGAAGGGTCATAGACCCATTCTGGAATATTTAGGACATGGGTAGGGGAGGGGGAGAGGCTGGGCAGCAGCCTGCATGTGCCCTCATCTAAGTGCCATTGGTGAACTGCCTGCTTGATACAAAAGTCTGCTGTTGTTATCTTAGAAAGATGGCTGCAAATAATGCAAATATTTGCTCTCTTCTAGGAACATGGGTGACATTCGGAGGTCAAATTTCAGATGAGGTAAGCTACTTTTAACTTCTACAGTTCTAATGAAGAAAATGTGCGGTAGTGACTGTCTTCTCTTCCTAACATTTTTTATTGGATTTTTATTTACGTGTGTGTGTGTGTGTGTGTGTGTGTGTGTGTGTGTGTGTGTGTTTGTGTGTGTGTGTGTAACTGTAACTGCCCAGTCATTAGCTTAGAAGAAGATCTTGTATAACTGACTGGATGACTCCAGCCAAGCATAGTTTTAGGGGGCTGGCAGTAAAAGGTCTTTCAACATGCATGCTCCCAGTAGCTAAGGAAGGAGGGAGGTCCTTTCCCCTCATAGGAGGACCCACAGGTGCACATCAAGAGACCTTATGACTGGCATCAGATGGGGATGTATGGGGTTAGCACAAAGGCACGTTCACAGGAAGTACAGCAAAGGCCACAGACATTGTTAGGCATGAAGTAAGCAGCAACATAGGAGGGAACTAAGTTCACAGCCAGGGTCTCTAGCCTGCGCGTAACCTGCCTGGTGCACTGTGTAGAAGGAAAAGGGCAATGATGCCTAGCCCTGTGAGATGATCTATCCCCCCCACCAAAGTCTCTGCTCTCCCCTTCATACTATCTGTTCTCTGCTGTAGGGAGCCCATGTCTGGGCATGCGAGACTGACCTCTGTGATGAACCATTTCAAAATTCCAGTTCCCCAAATTGCACAATAAAGTTGTCATGAACGGCTGCAGAGGCACTTTTACACAGATGCACACCCAACAGCTACTGTCCTTCAGGAGAGCAACTGTGGAAAGATCCCTGCAGAGCTGTGCACAAAGAGGAACAAGGAAGACTAGCCAAACCCAATCACACTCACAACTGAATGGCTCGATCCCACCTCTTCTCAAGGGGTAAAACACAAGCCAATAACTTTGAATTTACCTCCCTGATCGTTCAGCTTTCTCGCAGACTTCCAGGTACTCTCAACTCAAATCAGGTAAAAATGGCCATAATGTTCTGGACACTGATTATCAATGGCACTTCAGGAGATTTTCTATGTGTTGGATAGGTACTTAGCAGAGACATTAACAAACTTAGTAACTTGATCATGTATCCTTCAAGTAAAAAAAAAAAAGAATGATATGTTTCTCACATAAGCAATAACTTCTTAAAAGTAATAAGAGCACACTTATCTCCAAAAGCACAGAACTGGGGGATTTATTCCATATTTTCTCATGGAATGGAATGTAGTTGAGGCAGCTTTAATAGCAGAAACCCTGCTCACATTAGTTTAGCCAAGAAGAGAGCATCCAATTCGACATTTAGGAGAGCCATTTCCTCAGCTTTATACAACCTACAACCCTCTGCATCAACTTCCTCTTTGAATACCAAGAATGAAATAGCTGCAGGAATATTTGAGAGTCAAAAACAGCAGGGCAAAACTTCTGTCTCTAGAAATTCTATGAAGAAGGGAAAGGTGTTCCAAGAAATGTCTGCTGCATCTCATTAGTGTGGGAGAAATGTCTCTCACAAAACCTGTCCTGGCCAAGTGCTTCATAGGCCATTAGGTCTTTGTTGAGGAAGAGGGTTCAACTTCCATTATGCCTTCAGGCTCTATGAGGGAGAACGGGACCCCTTCATAGGATCACTTGCAGTTTTCAGATAAGGAAACTAAAATCTGCAAAGGCCAAATGATTTGCCCACATTTATTTATTTAAATAGTAAGAGGACATTCATGGACTGTGTTCATATTCTATTACTGTGACAAATGACCTCAAGCAATCAACTTTTAGCCAAGAAGGGTTTTTAATCCATATTCTTTCAGTTCTATTGACTTTGGTGCTGTAGTAAGCCAGTATGTCACAGCTGAGTGTGAACTAGAGGACAGGGAGCCCCAGCAAGGGAAGAGAGCCAGAAGCCTGGTGACTTTACCTTCCTACCAGTAAACCACACCTGTTAAGGAGTCTGCCATCTCCAAAAAATGCTACAGACCAGGAACCAAATGCAAGGGATTCATAAGGCATTTCAGATCAAAAACTGTATCAAGGCCTAAAACAAGTGTTTAAACTTAATTCAATGTTTTTCTTGTTATTCCACATGAGGTCTTTAGATCCTGTGATTGGAAAGGGTTTTTACTGTCAGTTCAAAACTTCTCTGTAGATAAGATGTAATTGCCACATTTCCTAATAATAATCCACCAATATGCTCTATGACATACAACAATACTTTTTACCATCTTCTAAAACAGGACAGTCAGAATGAGGGAAACTATATTTGCCTTACTGTTCAGCTCTGCTTTAAAATAACGTCTTAATATTATCTTATTTTTAAAAGGCAGTTACTGCTTTCTCGTGGGTAATGCTAGAGGACATGCACACTAGCTGCCCCATGGTCTTGAGAGGTTAATTTTCAAAACACCAGAAACAGTATATTAGAAACGCTGGTGAAGCAACTTTAGTCCACCATCAAAGAACATAATGGAAAATCAATGGTTATTATGTGCGAAGTGGAAAAATTTTTTTTCAAACATCTAGCAAATTAATCAGCAAAGTGGAGAACGACTCCTCCACTGCTTTGTCCACCACCCTCCTACAGCTCTACCTCCGGCTGACGGTTGCAGGTAGCCTTGTACTCTCCTGCCTCACTTCTCACTTGCGCTGAGCAGCAGAGAGGATGTAGCACAGAGCTCTGATGCATTCCAGCCTGAGCACAGAGGAGCTTGCTCCCTCCCCTCTGTTGACTCAGCAGCAGTGCCAAGATGATGCTTCTTGTTCCACTGAACTGTGGGTGGCAGGAGCTTTACAACAGTCATGATTGTCTGGCCTGTGATTCATCAGCACAGTTGGCTAGGCCTTGAGGAAAGTCACAAGCTTTTAGGTCAGGAGTCATCCAACTGCCAGAAACTATTGGCTTGCAGAAAGGGGTTGAGAGATGGAGTCAGCTTTGATACAAATGACCCTCTTTGTCAGCAAGATTAGATGTCACTGAGGGGGTTCTCAAACAAGGTCTTCCCAGCAGGGTGGGAAACACAGATCAGAACCCCTCAGTGTTCCAGTGAACAACCAAACACACCCCCCAGGAGTGGGATTACAGCCTACCCTATGTCTGTGGGTTGAAGCATCACCTACCCTATGCTTGAGTCTTTTTTCTTTTTCTTGCCACTCACTACAGCTGAGAAAAACAGAAGTGGTTAATGGGATCTCTGAGTGAAAGGCAGATAAAGGATTTAATATTGCTTCCCAGCTAGGAAGATGCCTGGTGTCTCTGACTGCCCCTTGCATCCCCTTGCAGGTTGCTGAACGACTGATGACAATTGCCTATGAAAGTGGAGTTAATCTCTTCGACACTGCTGAAGTCTATGCTGCTGGGAAGTAAGTCAGAACCAGTTTTTGTCTCTCACATGGCATCTGTGGAACCAAGAGGGTATTCTCAGACATTGCTGTGGCATTGGCAAAAAGGGGCTGCTCTTCTTGTACATATGTCAGCAGCCATGTTCTTCCTCAGTCCTATGCTGGTATTCATAAAAGTTGTGATTCCTAAACGATGCCAAGAAATCAACAACTTTTTCAAGAGGGCACTTCAGAGCCTATTCTGAAGACTGTAGGCTGCAGAGAGACCTTGCTGGTGGTGTCGAGGAACTTCTAGAGACTTCTTTGGACCTGAGTGTTGACTTGGCACTCTAAACATGGCTTGCCAAGTTGGAACACATACCTGCTATTCTGTCAGTCCAGATCACCAAGCTCATGTCACATAACATAACTAGTGTATTTTAGAATAGGTATGGAGCCCTGGTCTCCTGGAATGAACGTGGGTGTCCAGCTTCCATCAGCAAAGGAAGAAGACATCCATGGTGGAGTACAAACCCAGCAGGCCAGCTGCCCTTCCTCAGGACAGTCATAGTCGAGCTAAGGCTTGCCTGGCCAGCTCCAAATAATCTCAGAGCTTTTTCTTACTTTGTTTCTTCCTTTTCAAAAACTTGTTTATGTTTAAGGAGACCATCAGAGGACCTGAGCATCCACACCCATGATGTTTATAATGGATCTAAGAAAGGAAAGTAGAAGCTGTATGACAACTTGCTCCTTTCTACATGCCCACTTCTCAGGGGCTTTTCTCTGTTGAATCTTGCTCAGTGCCAAACAGGCTAAAGCAGAGAAGGGGAACATAGTGATCATAACTCCTACTGTGAGAGATGTCATTTGAATCATTATTCATTGATGGATACTATGGAGCTAGGCTCCCAATATCTAAGGTCACATGTAACAACAGCCAAACAAGGAGTAATGAAAAGGATTCCGGTACCACCCCATGTCTGTCCATTTGGAGCATGTACCGTAGCTAGCCTGCATCATGATTCCTTGGAGGTTATGCCTTCAAATAAAAACAACTTTGGTTTACATCAAATAATAGCTAGCAGTGGCATCCTTATGTGGCTCACTGATGAACAAAGTGCTAACTGCATCAACTTCCCTACTCCAATCCCTGGCAGCCCAACTGCTTCTCGTGCTTAGCATCTTACTGGGAGGGTTACAGGAGAATATTTTAGTCTTCTCTATCTTGGTGAATCTACCTAGGAAAGTGGAAGTGGGGATACTCTTAGGATGTCTTCAGTGCACCTTTCCACAACCCAGCCTTAGGAACAGGAAAGGTTATTTTGTAGTGTTTCCCTATATCTTAGTCCTATGACAAACATTACTCAGTCCCTAGGACATTCTCATATGGACCAGTATAACTGCAACCCTGGACTTGGAGACATCTGAATATACATGTAGATTCTTTCTTTTCTTTCAAGATCAACTGGGAAACCAGTATTTTCTGTTAAAACAGTCTGAAGCCTCTGGGCACAACTGAATTGTTCCAGCACAATAGATGGAAATAGGTGGTGTTGACTCTCATTGAACACCACCAAGTAGGATATTTTTATGAGGGACCAAGCTGCCAGATGACTCCTCTGTTTCTTATGTCAGGCCCACAGGCGGTCTCCTGCCAGCGCCAGCATTTGGCAGGTGCTTCTGGGATGCCTGGGAGCAGAATTCTGCGGGCACAAGCAGAAACAGTGGAGACTGTGCTACCAGCTGAGCGTGGTTCTATTTTGGGGATCTGTAGGCACTGAGATGAGAGTTCAAAAATGGGATGGCTCTGGTGTTGGGTTGACTCTTGCTTTTCTGAGACACTGCATCCTAAGACATTGTCTATTTCCCCTTTCAGGGCTGAGGTGATTCTGGGGAGCATCATCAAGAAGAAAGGCTGGAGGTACCATGTTTACCATAACCGCTAGTTTGCCTTTTAAAGACTTACTGATTTGTACTAGAAAAGCAAAAAATAAAATCATATGGTATTAGAACAAAAGGCTGTCAAAAAAAATAATAATCAATACTAGGTAAAGAAGTAATCTACAGTGGTTTGGAAATAAATGCCAGAGAGCTCATTATTTGTATTTCAAAATTTACATAGCCATTGACTACAGGGAATCACAGTGTGGTTGAACAGAGCAAAAGGGACTGTTCCTGAGACTATTTGTGCATAATGAACATGACATTTTCATAGCTTTAACTATACTTGTAATTAGTGAAGAAAGCAAGCTACCAGGCACATAGATTTATGTTCACCACTCATTTTATTAACAACTCTCTGTACAAAGATGAAACAAATAAACAAACAAAAAAAAAAACGTGGCATAATTGCCTAGAGCTTTCTCATCTGGATACAGTTGACAACATCTATCCTGGATGCAAGGAGTTCTGACTTCTGAATATTCAGAAAAGTATCTACTATCCTTGAGAGCTCCAAGAAACTCAAGGAATGTGCTCACCTATCTCTTCTATCAACTCTATACCCAAAGCAAGTGGTAATGAGGGTTGTGTGACATTTTAAGGCTGTCATACAACTCAACAGAGTAAGAACAACCGCTGAATGAAGACTTCCCCATGGCTGAGTAAAGAGAAACAGTGTTTTTTTTTTTCCTCAGCAAGCATTGATTCATCCTCCTTCATTGCAGAACCTACCATACATACTTTGTGGAAAATAGACACTCTGAATATTTCACCAGCCACCTTTCAGCCTAGCAAATAACAGCTCAAGCTATTACTGTGCTATTAAAAGTTTATATGCCTCCAGGAGGAAACTGGTGAGAAGATAAACCATGCCATCCTGGCATGGAGCTTATAAAAGTGTTTCAACTAACTGGCTTGTTTTCTGATCCTTGAGCTGTCACAATGAGCTAGCTGCATTGACCAGAGAAAGTAATCTCATTTCCCTGAGCCTCGATTTCCCTAATTGTAAAATGGCTGCTGAGGTGCCATGCTGACCAAGTGAGAGGGAAGGAAAGGCACTGGGAGATTTCTGTCTTACAGTGCTATATTCACATTATCAATCCCCACCCAGAACAGTTGTTACTACTTGCACATAGATGCTGATGTGCACACCCTCGTGGGCAGACAGTGTGGGACAGACTCTAACTTCAATGTCTGGATAGAATGTACAGCCTTAGCATAATATTTGCTCCAAATAATCAAAATGGCTCATGTTCATCTTTTATACTATTTCAAATAATTTTTGGAAGACACAAAATGCTTGCTAAAGGAGACCTGGCTCTCCTGTGCAGATTGTTATCACCATAGGCAGCAGAAGGTTCATGTGTTAATCTGAAAAGTGCACAGCCCTTGTGGAGATGCTCAGGACCTCCCATTTCTGTAACTCAAATTGCTTTTCAGGAATTAGTAGGATGGGGTTGCCAACATTTTCAACAAAATTTTTGTTTGGCCATCAAATTGTCAGAACTGTACCCACTCTTCCCCACTGGTCATCATTAACTATACCTGAATAGTTAATGTATGTCCCTATAGCTTTGAGGTCGTGCCTCCTCTGCAGGTGACAGAATTATACATGCCTGGTATTGCAAATAATCCTGAATCTTGAATCTCAAAAGATTTTATTCTAAACTGAAGTGTACTGAGCTTTCTCAGCCTCACAAATTTAAATTATATTCCTGTAGTTCTCAAAGGACAGCTCTTCATGATCACAACATGAGAAGCTGCATTTGCTGCCCTTGCTGCCGTTGAATGGGGCTTCTGAGAGGGGAACAAGTTTGCTGACATGATGTCTACATTTCATTTCTTTAAGGGAACATGATCAGATCTTTGGTAAAGGGTTTAAACCTTTACCGACTAAGAGGCTTTATCTCGTCATTCATATTTCTCCTCTCAGTGAGAGGTGACTGCCTGTGAATGTGATGATTGCATAAGATTGTAACCCAGAGCCACTTGGGCCCATGGTCCTTGGCAGAGAGGAGGCTTCCTCCCAGGAAAGGTTCACAGGCAATCAACATTATGCCAGCTTCTAAATAAGTGTTAATTAGCGGCTGCTCTTTTGAGCTACCAAAGCAACTCATCTTGTAAGTCACCTACTTTCTCATTCTCACAGGCACCATTTCTGACCTCCAGGATCACCTCCCACTCAGTACACATTGCAACACCATTTACCAGCATGCTGGGCAGCCCCCCTCCTTCAGGGTCTCCTGCAAAACTTAGTTCCCTTCAGTACCTTCTAGTGTCTGACTTCAAGTCACTACTCTCCAGTTTCCCTTGTTCTTACATTTCGGGACTGTGAATTTAGAACTCCATCTCTGTCTTCTTTTTAATGTAAGGTGCTGTCACAAATCCTTCTGGTGCTATAATTATAACATGTTTCGGTCCATCAAATGCCCACAAATTATTCACTATTTTTCTGTGTCTGTTTGACATACAGGAGGTCCAGCTTGGTCATCACCACCAAACTCTACTGGGGTGGAAAGTAAGTTAAATACCTTTCATTTTTATTTTCTATGAGATAGAAAATGACTGGCAATTCCTGCTTTTTTTTCCCTTGTTTTTTTATTTGTTTGTTTGTTTGTTTGTTTGTTAGCAACCAATTCACAGTTAACTCATTAAAACTGATTGGCCTATGGGGTATTTTCCTCTAATGCTAAAGAAATCGTAACTATCTTAGGACTACATTTTAGTAGAGTAGTTCCAAAGGAATTTAGTACATGGCAGGTGGCCCCTTGTTACTAAATGATTCGTGTAGCTCTGTCAGTGTCTAACTTAGAACCATTTCCAAAAGAGAGTTCAAAATTCAGGAAAAGAAAATAAAGCATCACAAAAGAAAATCTCCTCGAATCTGCCAAAAACTCAAAGATTTCCACAGAACACAAAGATAAAAATACCTTGTCTGCCTCAGTGTTCAAGTCTCTGATCATTTTTGCAGAGGGTTCTGAGAGAGCTGATCAAAAAGACCATCTCATTGGGGAATAACAGAAGCTATGCCCGTGTCACTCAGCAACAGGACAATGAAAGAGCAGCCTCTGTGTGTCGCTTGATGCAGAACAAATCCACAGGCACAGCTGGCTTCTATGAACCAGCCTGTTGTTCTTGAACTGGTTGTTTACATTATTCAGCAAGAAGCAGGGAACTGGCTGTTTTTACAGTACATGTAAGAAAACAACAAGCTAGTCCTTATACCAGAGCAATGGTCAGCCCAGTGCTTCTTGGGGAAATCTCAGAGATATTGGGATCTTAACAATAATAATGAACCAGAAACTTGCAAAACCTCATTTACCACCCTGTAATAAATAGGGAGTATTTGCAGAGGGCTTGTGAGTGTTTGTTTGATTTAGTGTGTGCTATTTCTTTGTTGTTGTTACCATCAGTTTGTCTTTTAAAATAGGAGACCCAGGCTAGTTCTTCAGGAAGAGTCCAACCACAATGCATATGTATAATACACGCACGCCCATACTGCTACAATCCTTGAGCTTGCTAATGATATGAAGGCATAAGATCAAATTTAGATCTTTAGTCCTACTGTCCTCTTTTTAGATAATACTGAGCCTATAAGAAATGCAGGTGTCTGGTTTCTGTAATTTGACTCATGGTGTCCTTGATTCCTATGTTTGCAATGGTACCTGATACCTTGCCTTGAGGGAACAAAGAATTAAGAAATGAGACCAGCTGCAGGAGCCACTATGCAACAGAGACGCATATGATACTGACTGGCATACTTGTAAAAGACTCAGAACAGATACATTAAAAGGGGGAATGGTGGATTGCTTGCTTTTAGGAGAAGCTGTCTGAAGGACTCATGTTGAAGGACAGCTTCATCCATACTTCACAACTCAACCACCACATCTTTTTACCTTGTCCAGACTACAGAGTTTTTCCGGAATGCCAGAAGCTCTGTTATCAAGGGTTTTTCCTGTCCCCTTGGATGCTAGTTTAAGAAAAGTTTGTTGCATCGTTTTTTAAAAAAATCATTGTTAAATTATTTTCAACATCAAAAGTTGCCTTCAAATTTGCCTCATGCAAAAATTTACTATCGGTGGTGTGGCCACCATAGAGTAAACCTATTAACTTATGCCTAGAGTGGTTTTCTTCTCTAGATTGGCTAGGGACAAGGCTCAAAGATTGAGCTGTGTATTGGATTCTCTAATGAAAGTCTATACAATGGCTGGTTGGTAGCTTAGCCTAGAGCTGAATAATATCAATGTACTGGCCACATCTGTTAGGTATCTACACATGGGGTACTGCCTACCAGCTTTCTCTCTTCTGTGGCCAGTGGTGCAGAAGTTGCTGAAAATATGGTAAAAACTTCACAGTGTAAACTAAAAAAGAATGATTATTATTCTACATTTTGAAATGATTTTTAGAAAATAACAGTATTCCCAAGTCAAAGTCACCTACCTCTGTTCTGTTGCAGAGCTGAAACAGAAAGAGGATTGTCGAGAAAGCACATCATTGAAGGTGAGAGCTAATGTTTCCATTTTATTTTAGTTTGTGGGCTCCTGTTTCAAGTAAGGTATCAGCAAATAGGTTCAAAACACATAGTCCTCTGCATATACTTATGGATTAATAGCTTGGTGTTCTTATGGGAATCCTAACAGTGGGAGCCAGGGCTGCCCCTGACTCTTTTGCCTAAGGTGGAACCTTTTTCCTCCTGCTGTCTTGCCTTGTCCAGCCTTGATACGATGGTATGTACCTGATCTTTTTGTAGCTTGTGATGCAGTGTTTGGTTAATGTCCCTGAGAGGGATGCTATTTTCTGAGGGGAAGTGAGAGTGGGGAGAAGAGACTGGAGGAAGAGGGGGAGAAACTGTTGCCAGGATGTAATATTTGAAAGAAGAATGAAAATATGGGAAGGAAAAGGTCATTTATGAAAAGAGCAACCAACCATTAATCAACGTTCTTCCAAGGGTGGAGCTTAGGGGGCATATAGATGCATGAAGAATCAGGAGCCAACAAGGATATTAAGGATTGGGTATGTAGCTCCGAGTTAGGGTGCTTGCCTAGCAGGCTCAAGGCTTCAATCAAGGATTCAATCCTAGTAACTAACACTTACACACACACACACACACACACACACACACACACACACACACACACCAAGATTTTTATATCTTTGTATTTATGATTAATTATTAAGGCAGAAAATTTCTCCAACTTTGGGAATAATTTTATTCATAAAATTGCAACAGTATCAAAACTTAGGAAATTAAAAAAAAAAAAAAGCCATCACCACCACTACCACCCCACAGCCCATTTCATTCTCTCCTCCATTTTGACAGTCTGGTACGAGTCCTGCACTAACTTGCTCATTTGGCTGGCTGCACACCCACTTAGATGGGCACATCTCTCACCACTCATCAGTTTTTGATGGTGATTAACACAGAGACCTATAACTGGTCAGCATGCAAAGGCTAAGGGACAGTGGTGTGCTCAACTTTAAATGGACCATCTATACCATAGCCACTCCTCCCAAGGCTCAGGGATCACTGAGGAAGAGAGGGTGGAAAGATTTTAAGAGCCAGAAGTAGTAAACATCTGCAGTGAAACATCTGCCAGACATTTTCTGTGAGGTTGTTTTTTACTCCTACTACACTGTTCCAATATCACACTTTTTTGCATACATGAACTCCCAGTGGCTGTGACTACCTGGTCAAGACCTGCTCAAAATCAAGTCAGCTAACTCTCCCAACATGGATGGGGGAAGGGCTTGTGAAGTCCCACCCCTAGCTGAGTGTCTACTTGCAATGGATGACTGTGAGGGTCAGAAGAGTCAGTTTTCAAGGATGTGGTCCCTGAAAGGCTACCCATGCTGCAGGAGATGATCACAGACCCAAGCATCTTCAGATAACATTAAATGAATTTAATGGGTTCTAAAAAAAACAATACATGAAGTTGGAAGGGGAAAGGGAAAGAATTTGGGGGAGGCACTGGAAGGGAGATTTGATTAAAACACATTATGTACATATATGAATATGAAAATGTAAAATAGTAGAATCAAGTTGTAGCTATTAACCTAGACCTTTTTTCTCAACTAAAACATATTTTACACACAGTTTACTGCTATAAGAAACAATTGTGTACGTGACCATCTTTCTGTAAATAGGGTAGACTCTTGGAGCAGTTTTAAGTCAAAAAATAAGGTACATTTCAACAATTATTTTCTTCTAAGAATACATGTCAAACGAAGTGGTTTTATTATATTAATGAGTCCAAACTTCTTTCTATAATTTTATGCTTTAGTCTCTGAGAAGTAGCTTTTGTGTTTTTATAGTATATACATCATAGGGTGTGTGTGTGTGTGTGTGTGTGTGTGTGTGTGTGTGTGTGTGTGTAGTTCTTTGGTTTGGTAGTCTTTAATTTCAGGAGCTCTTTGTAAACTGCTGTTTACTCTGGATTCTCTACGTTCCCCAGGTGGCGTGGAGAGAAAGAGTTCATGCTGAAACATCCAACTGGACTAGTAGTAGAAGAAGATAGTCCTGATATTCAATTAATTAATTTTTATTACATTGTATTTTGTTGGGTACAGGGAGGAGTGAAATGCCAGGGCTCCAATGTAAAGTACATTACATAATCAAAGTACAATTTACAGGAGTTCTATCCTTCCATGACAGTGGTCCCAATAAGCAGACTTGGATTATTCATCTTGGCAGCAGGAGCCTTTATCTGCTAACACCACACCACCTCTCAATTCCTTAAGTTGTTTATTATTATTATTATTATTATTATTATTATTATTATTATTATTGGTTTTTCAAGACAGGATTTCTCTGTATAGCCCTGGCTGTCCTGGAACTCACTCTGTAGACCAGGCTGGCCTCGAACTCAGAAATCCACCTGCCTCTACCTCCCAAGTGCTGGGATTAAAGGCGTGCGCCACCACTGCCCGGCCTTAAGTTTAATTTTAAAAGGAGACTTTTGAAAGCATATCTCTCTCCCCCTCTCTTATACATACACATACTTTTAGCCATAATGTTTATTATATCATTTCACCGTCTGTAAAGTATTTATCTGAGGTTTGTATTTCTCAGTTTTTGGTATTTATTTCTGTGTACATGAGCTTTGAGACCAACATTCAAATTCCTACTATTTATTACTTATGAGCTGAGTAACCTACAAGTTACCTAAACCTCTGTCTCCATGTGTATAACATAGATTCCAAGTATTCCTACTTTATAGAATTACAACCTAGGGAGGAAACTCAATAATTCATGTGAAGCATAATGTCCATCATGTAATGAATACCAAGTGTCATCTTGTCATAATATTGTGTTATGAGAACAACTGCTTTATGGAGGACATTATCCTGAGCTCCTGACATATGAGGCTGCCATGATGAATGGCCACCCCCCAGCCCTAGGGAAAGCTTCCAACTTTCTCTTCCAAACACAAGTACCGCTAAGGCTTAGTGTACAATTGGATACTGAAGTCAAGTCCAGCCTGCCCCACCTAGCTGCCACCATTCCTCTCTACCATCCCCAGTATATGTGTCACCTACCACAGAGCTTGTCAATATCCAACAACCCAGGAAGTCCAAACAGGGCAGTGTGATACTCAAATTTTTTTCTAATCTAATTGGTTAGTGAAAGAGATTCAGAAAATGGTTCACAAAATCAATGAGAAACCTTATTGAATCTCCATTGTCTTAAGAGTCATGGTGTCTGTGTATGTGATTTCAGAATTCTTTTTCTGTAACTTTTCTTCAGGTCTCATTCAACTTAATAGGAATGCCTTAAATTTCTACTTTCTTTAGTTAAGAAATTTTCATAGGATGGTAACCCGTTCAGCCGATCTAAGTTGACCCAGATTCAGACGTGAACACAAACATTCAGTTTTGAGATTGAGACCGCGTGTTATGTTATTCTTGGTGCTCTTTTGAAGTTTGTAGTTTCAGCCAAAGACAAGGGCTAATAAGTGGGAGTTACCCCCACAGGACATTTGTATGCAAACTGAAATTAGAGAATTAAATGAATTTTGCAGAGGAGGCGCGCCATGAGAGTCTTAAGCCAGAAATACAGTTTGAAGAAGTTTACACATAATTATACCTGGATTTCACTGGTGTATTCCCTCTGAGAAAGGTGGCCTTATTAAATATTGATGATTCATATGCACATTAAATCCAAGGAGCAAGGTTAGAAAATGAGACAAAGCTGGCTGACCTTGGATAACTGAGTTGTTTTACAGAGTATAAATGAGTTTGGCTTGTATGTAATAGAGAGTTGGTTTTTTTTTTTTTTTTAATATACAAAAAGCCTTTTCTATGAGTCAACGTCTTCAACATAGCCCCAGTTACCATGATTTTCTTTCTTATCTTTCCAAGAAGAAAGAAGGCAATTTGCTAAGAGGTTTATTGTAACCCTTCTGAGTCCTAGAGTCCTAGAGCCCTGAGTCCTGGGGCTCTTTAGTCCTCTATATTCATTGAGCTTTTCCACAACCATTTTACCAAGATACAAACTGTGCCTTAAGAATCTGATGGATTGAGTGCCTAACATAAAGGAATTGGAATAGTTTAATAAGCCACTGTCTTAGTCAATGTTCTATTGCTGTGAAGAGACACCATGACTAAAGTCACTCTTATAAAATAAGCATTTGGGAGATGGGGAGATGGTTCAGCAGTTAAGAGCTCTTCAGAGGACCAGAGTTCAATTCCCAGCACCCACATGGCAGCTCACAACTGTCTGTAACTTCAGTCCCAGAGAATGCAACACTCTCACATGGACACATATGCAGGCAAAATACCAGTGCACATAAAATAAGCCTTTAATTGGGGCTTGCTTACAGTTTGAGAGGTTTAATCCATTATTATTATTATTATTATTATTATTATTATTATTATTATTATTATGGCAGAAAGTATGGCAACATGCAGGCAGACATGGCGCTAGAGAAATAGCTGAGAGTTCTATATCCAGATCTGCAGGCAGTAGGAAGAGAGAGACACTGACCGTGGCATGGTATTTTGAAACCTCAAAGCCTACCCCCAGTGACACACTTCCTCTAACAAGGCCACACCTCCTAATCCTTTCAAATAGTGCCACACTCTGGTGACCATTAAAATTGATGAACCTATGGGGGACATTCTTATTCAAACCATCACAGTCACATTGTCAGAATAAGCACATTTCTCTTAAGATTTTACAGTCGTCAGTCATTGCTGTCAGCCCAGAAGATGAAAATAGGTGGCAAAATCTCAGCTTGAAACGTTTTAGTTAGGGCCAAATATTAAAACTCAAACCCCTCCTTTAAAAGAATGAACATCAGTGATTTCTCAGTGAAAGAATACATTTCCTGAGCAAAGTGAATCATCACAGTGTTCCTTTCCCATATATCATGCTCATGAACAGTTATGTCTATTCATGACAACCGTGTTTCCCAATGGATTTTAAAGCTACATGGGAACTGAACAGACTAGGTGCCTTTAATAAAAGAAGTGGGTGACTGAGAGAACTACTACAGAAAAGAAACTGGAAGCTATGTAGGGAAATCATGTACATTACTTAAAGCAATATTTTTCCAAGCTACATAGGAAAGCAAGAACACGATAGGTAAATTGAATAAAACAGCATATTTAGATAGAGCTCTTGCAGACGCAATACACTAATTATCGGTTGATATATGGTTAAAGCTACAACCCTGAATAACTGCTACACATGTAACCATGCCCATCTGTTTCAAGTTTTCAGCAAACTCATTATTTTAGAAAGCTAAATATAAAGTGAAAATACTAGTTCTAAGCTGAGCATGGTATACCTTCAGCCTAGTACTGGGGAGGCAGAGGATGGCATGTCTCTGACTTCAATGCTAAGCTAGAGTACAAAGCAAGTTCTAAGGCAGACAGAGCTACACAGAGAAACCCTGTGTCAAACAAACAAACAACAACAACAACAAAACAATAAAACAGCTAGAGAGAATGGCTCAATGGCTCAGTGACTAAAAGCTCTGGTTGTTCTTCCTGAGTTCAATTCCCAGCACTCAGATAGCAGCTCTATAATTGTAGACTCATGCAATCTGATATCCTTTCCTGATATGCAGATATAAATGCAGACAAAATATCCAAATACATAAACAAATACATCTTTTTTAAGAAAGAAAAAAAATCTCAACAGTATCAGAATCTAAAAGAAAAATTGATTTATTTTCTTGTAGTCATTTGATAATATATAATTTGTTATCCTGCAGACTTTTGAAAACTTGCCAGTTAACTTCTAGATAACACCTCCAGGATGGGAGCATGTCTTCCGCTTCTTCGGGACTCACTTCTTAAGATCCTTAGTGTCTTCTGCACTCACGGCAACTGTGGCTTTAGCTTGTTATTAGCTGCTATGCTGGAGCCAGGCTTAATGCATTTTTACATATCTATTTACATGTAAAACAATATCTGGTTCAAGCCAGTGCTCAGTAAAATATTAGGTAAATGAAGGTTTATTTTAACACATCTCTAAGTAGTTTTAAGGAGACATTTGTTGAGCACCTCTTTGTAATGCTGTGATTTAACTTTTTCTCCAAAGCATCAAAATAGGAAAAGGTGGTGTTTCTGACTTGTTTTCCAATCACATGCCTGATTTAAAAAAACAAAACAAAACTGAAGAACATGTAAGTCAGAAATGGTGTACTCTATAACACCAGCATTTATGAGACTAAGTCAGGGTATTGAAGAGTGCTAAAGAAATCTGGACTACTTAAGCAGGCAGGGGAAAAAAAAGAAGAGACAGTAGAGTGTGCTTGGTGGGGGGGGGTGCGGAATTCCAGAAGGATGAGGAAGGAAAGAGGGAAGAGAGAAAGAAGAAAAAAGAAAGGAAGGAAGGCAAGAAGGGAGAGATGATCTGACATAGTTTACTCTTTGGACAGATTTCCATTTGTGTAATAATAAAGTGCCACTCAGACCCAGCCGAGTTTCTAACACTTTCTAAAAAAGTCCCCCCCCTCCCCAAATCTCCACCCTAGTTATAATCACCTGGCTCAGGCCATAAATTGAGGAGTCATTGTTGATCATCATGCCCTGTATCCACAGCCATGTCTAGTCCAATTACTTCCATGTACAAGACCTATCCTGAATGTAAACATATCCAGCTAGCTTAGTCTGAGCTTGATGTGTTGTTGCAGTCATCTCCTTGCTGGCTTCACACCTCCTTTTCAGTCTTGTCTCTATGGGATCTGCTCAGCAAGCAAAGCCACCAGTTCAATATGAAAGTCTGAACAGATTGGACTTGTTTCATCTTCTCAACTCTCTGACATTCCTGCATCCTTTGCCAATATGTCACATAGAATAAAATTCCAAACACATAGCATGGACTACAAAATTTCAGAAGACGTTCACAGTGACCAGTATCGAAGATATAATCACACACACAAACACACACACAGACACACGCACGCCAACCAGAGTAGGGTCATTAACTTGACCCGGCACACAGTTCCTCATACTCTCAAATGAACACATTTATATCTCTGCCAAAATATCAAGATATAGAGCTTCCAGAGAAATAATAGAGGCAAAGAATGACCAAATATTCACCAGTACAGTGAGATAGACCTATCTTGTCATTGTTACATATGAATATTGTGATGTTGCAGAGAACACAGGCCTATAGATGCCCTCAATATACATGTTTGGTCCTTGGGGTTGAAGACTGTATCGATATATCATTATGGTCCTAGGATCTGGCACACTTTGGGAACAAACTGAGATTTGTCACATGAAATGATAACTTGACACAATGGTGCCAAGTTATTCTAGCTTCTCCTCTTGCCTACACTAATGAGACCTAGTGGATGAGGGACATTCTCAGAAAGGAGGACATTTGTTTCCAGGGATGGGCATGAACATAGGCATGGGCCAAAGGAATGCCTGTTTCCCACCAACCAAGGGAATTTGGGCCATTTTGTCTTTACTGCTCTCCTCTGACATGACTGCAACAGTGCAATTATCACATTATAGTTTTGTCCAACACCTTAGACAACGTTCTCTGCCATGGCAGTTCTGAAGATGGTAAACTTGTTAGCCCAGGTGCAGGTTGCAGAATTAAGTCACAAAATGTATTGTGTTTAATCACCAAGAATGCTTCCAAACCTTGTTATGTGTCTGGTTGTCTATGTCCTATGTCCTGCCTACATACAATTTCCCCCCAAGTGGTTCATATCATAGTACTTTTTAAGGTGAGCTTCCTGTCAAGCTACTTCTTGAGTAAGCTGGTGCTACCACAACCATGAGCACCACTCAGTTTAGCAAGTTATTTGACTGCCTAACACGTGTCTGCCAGTGGTTTAACGAGAACCACTACAGACCATCCTTTCTTAAATAGAAAATATTTCCCGGGCTCTATTCCAGCATTCCATTTTTCTGTCAGAAGAGTAATTGTGACTATCCAATAAACTAGTTTGAAAATCAAATTTAAATGAGCCAAATTTAAATTTATAAGAGCCTCATTTACCAGGCAATTAATTTTATGCTTATAATAAAAGAAGAAAACCTCCAGTCTTCCCAGGGATTAAAGAGACTGATAAGGACCTGCTGTGCCTCCTGGGAAGGAGATAAAACAGTTCCCTGAAGCTGCCCTCCTTTTGGTTGCATAATAATATACATAATACAGTCTATTTGGGGGAAGTGTTAATATTAGTGAAATAATTAAATTTTCCTGACCAACGTTGAGGACTGAAACATAGCTATTGCTTCCAGATCTCCTGAGTTTCACTCTTTCTATTATACTAGATCTTACATCCTTATGGCTTCTGGCATTTTTGTTTCTTTCCAAAACAAAAAACAAACAAACAAACAAAAACAAAAAACAAACAAAAAACAAAAAAACAAAGCCCGGCCCATCCATTGGTACAGGCATGCAATCCCAGCAACCCTCAGGGCTAACACAGGAGAACTTCACATCCAAGGCCAACCTGGGAACCTTGTCTCATAGTGAAAAGCAAAACGATGCCTGGATGTAGCCTGGTCGCAGACACTCTAGCATCCACAGCACCCTAGGTTCAAGACCCAGTGTAATAAGGAAAACGGAGGGGTCTTTAGAAGGACAGAGCTTAGCCATACATCTTTTAGGCTTTCTAAACTTTGATAGACTTGGTGCTGAATATAGCCTTTATTTGCTCTTCTATTTATATTACTGTTAAAGCCTACATTTATCAAACGGAATTAAGGCAGCCTATTTTTCCCTAATTTATACAGAGAAGAACAAAGAACCTTGAAGAGAAGCTGCTTCTTCATTTTAAACTTGGCTTCCAGCTACTGCCACAGTATCCCCATGGAAGGTCATTCCTGGGCTGCCCAAGTTCCCACTGACGGTATTAGTCATCTTGAGAGAGGCCTGAGGTTTCCTTTCTCGAAGCAAAGTCGGTCTTTGACATGATTTAATGGTTCCTGGGATCAACTAACACATGCATTCAATGTACTTGTCTTATTCTTTTTTTTTTTTTTTTTAACTTATTCACGTTACATCTTACTTACTGCCCTCCTCTGGGTCATCTTTCCCACCATCCCTCCTCCCCTTCCCTCTGAGCAGGTGGAGGCCCCTGGGTATCCCACCCACCCTGGCACTTCAAGTCTCATTGAGGCTGGGTGCATCCTCTCCACTGAGACCAGACAAGGCAGCCCACCTAGAAGAACACATCCCACATACAGGCAACAGCTTTTGGGACAGCCCCCACTCCAGTTCTTTGTGACCCACATGAAGACCAAGCTGCACATCTGCTACATATGTGCAGAGAGGCCTAGATCGGTCCTGTGTATGCTGTTCTTTGCTTGTTGGTTCAGACTCTGAGAGCCCTAAGGATCCAGGTTGGTTGACTCTGTTGGTCTTACTGTGGAGTTCCTATCCCCTCCGGGGCCTGCAGTCCTTCCTCCTAGTCTTCCAGAAGAGTCCCCTTTTATTAAAAAAAAAAAAAAAATGCACATATTTGGGGAATATCTTGTGCATTTATGCATGAGATAACATTCAAATCAAGATAAGCAACTTTATCTGTATCATTTCTTTTATTAGAAACATTCGAATTCTAATGTTCCTGGAATATACAGTCCACTGTTGTTGGCCGTTACTGTACTGTGCAGCAGTACCCCTCTACATATTTAACTTAGCAGCTTTAACCAACATTCCCGTCTCCCATTCCTCAATACTTCCCATACCTAGCATCTGAAAACCATTATTCTACTCTTTTTTTTTAGATTTATTTTTATTTTGTGTGCATGAGTGTTTTGCCTGCATGTATGTGTGTGTACCAGGTGCCTGTAAGTGTCCAAGGAGACCAGAATCATCAGATTCTTCTGGAAGTACAGTTACAGACAGCCATGAACTGCCGTGTGGGTGCTTAGACAGGATCCTCTGTTCCTACAACTGTACTTAATATTAAATATACAAAAAAATTGTTTAGTAAAAGTTATTTTGAAAACACAGCAACTTAATTTTGATCATACACATTAAAAAGAAAGAGAACGTCAACACATACACTACATTCTTTCCTGTATTTTGATTTGTAATCTTTCATTTTAGGTTTTTATATTGCCTATTTCTTAAAATAGCAGTGTAGTCATTTTTCAATTTTTTTGGTTTTTAATCCTCATACTAAAGATGTTTGGAGTGCCACAATTAAAGTATTAGAAAACACTACAGTTTTCTGAGACTTCCAGTTAACTTCCAGTGTTTCTTTTACTCAACAATATCTTGTTCTCTCACACTAAAGAATTCCCCCTTAGGATTTATTCTAGAGTGAATCTAAGTGGCAATAAATTCCCTCAGCCTCTATTTGGAAACACCCTGTTGTCTCCTCTTCTGAAAGCTTGCTTTGCTGATCATACATCACCATCATCATCATCATCAGTTATTCACTTTACAACCCAATGCCAGCCCTTCCTCTCCTCCCAGTACCTCCTCATGCAAGTCCTTCTTCCATTCCATCTTCCTCTTAAGCCCCCATCACATCCTCCACTAGCATCCCCTCCCCATCCCACACATCAAGTCACTGGGTACTTGGTGCATCCTCTCCCACTAAGGCTAGGAAAGGAGGTCCATTTAGGGATGGGAATCTACAGGAAGGCAACAGGCTCAGGGCAGCCCCTGCTCCAGAGCACACCAGTGGTCGACCACAGGATTCACTTGTTTCCACCATTCCATTCCTCCTAATATGTAAGTTCTCTCCTGAAAGTCAGCCGTCTAATCAGTTGGAACACGTATTCAGGTCTGCTTCCTTCCCTGCTTCCTTCCTTTCACCCTCTTCTTCCCTTGCTAATTTCACAATTCTCTGTGTTTTAACTTTTTGAGACCTGATCCTAACATGTCAACTTGCGGTAGATTTGGTTCAATCACATCTAACTGGTAACTTTTGACTTTCCTCTATCTGGATATTTTGTTCTCTCTCTAGATTTGGAAAGTTTTATGTTAATGTTTTTAGGAAATATATTAATATAGTCATCCATTTTAATATATACAAAATTATGTGTGAATCATGTTTATTCCTATAAACTAGTTTTTATTACACTTTTTTTATTAAATATGTTCTTTGACAATTTTATACATGTGCAATGCATACTACATTCTGGTTACTCTCTCTTCCTCTTCTCCCATCTTTTACTCTGTCAATCTCCTCTCTTAGCTGCAAGTCTCTTTCTCAAATTCAGGTCGTTTTTGTTTTGTTGTGTTTTGTTTTGTATTGTTTTGTTTTGTGACACTCTGAGTTTCACTAAGGCAGTCATGTGATTATGAGTTTGTAACTGACCATTGTGAGTCACACAGGGGTATACAGCTAAATATAACAACTGAGCCTCTCCCAGAGTCCACTAGTAGCCAATAGTTCAGCAGGGAGGGTAGGGCCCACAAGCCCCTCCCTCATCTATGTTTAACTGATGTCAAGCCCAGTGTTATACAAGTCCAGTGAAGACAGCCTCGGCTGCTGGGAAATCACAGTTGCATTGATTGTGGCATACCCAGAAACTAGCATTTCACAACCTTTCCAGCTCTTGTATTCCTTCTGACCCTTCTGTCTACAGTGATCCGGAGCATTGGAGAGGAGGTGTGGATGTTCAGGCCTGAGCACTGGACTGTCACTTTTTCTCAGCATGTTATTTTATTTTTTATATGTTTTATCTCTTTTAAAAATTATGCATATACATTTGTGTCTGTGTGAATAGAGGCCACATGTGCAGGTCAAGGTCAGAAAGGAGCTAGACTTACAGGCTATTGTATGCCACCCAACTTTGCTAGGAATTGAACTGGGGCCCTTTGCAGAGAAGAAAAGACTTATTAGCTACCGAAGCCATCTTTCCACACCCTTGTTACTTTTAATAAATGTTTAACTCTAGGATTCTGAAGCCCTCATTGAAGCCCCAAACCTGAGTAACTATTCTTTTAATAATGCTCTAAGATCCTATAAGCTTTCTTCATTCCTCCTCAATTTTTCCTCCTGAATATATTAAAATATCTTGACTTGAAGTTCAGTGACTCTTCTGTTAAGTGGATTTCTTATGGATGCTATCAGTGCTCTCTTCATCTGTTCTGCTTTTCAGCTCCAGGAATTGTTACAGTTTTTTAAAAATTATTTTACTTTCTGTAGCAAGGTTTCCTGGTGGTTACTCAATTGTTTCTCTAGAGATTTTATTTTGTTGTTGTTATAGTTGTTGCTTGCTTTTGTTTCTGACTTTCAAGACAGGGTTCATCTGTGTAGCCCTGAATGTCCTGGAACTCACTCTGTAGAACAGGCTGGCCTCGAACACAGAGATCTGTGTGCCTCTACATCTCAAGTGCTGGGGGATAAGCAGCACCCGCAGTGCCCAGCTTCTTTTGTGTTTTTAAGGACCATGTTTCAGTAGATAGTTTCTAATGTGTTTTCCACCCCTGACCAGCTCTGGCCTTTATTTTTTTCAGATTACAATTCTATCATTTCCTTCTTCCCTTTCTTCCCTTCAAACCCTCCTGCATATCCTTCCTTGCTTTCTTCCAAATTCATGGCCTCATTTTTCATTATTTGTTGTCACATATATACATACATACATACATACATACATACATACATACATCATACATACGTCATACAGACACACACAGACAGACACACATACATACATACATACATATACACATATATACTCTTACATTCATAAAAACAACCTACATAATGTTACTTGTATACACATTTTCAGGACTGACCATTTGGTATTAGAAAACCAATTGATATGTTCGCCCCTAAGGAAGACTGTTTCTCCCATTCTTGGCTGACTATTATACAAAACAAGATCTCATTATTTAACTCAGACAAGCTTCTAAGTTGCAATCCTCCTGCCTCAACAGCCTTAGTGCTGGATTACAGGCATGTGTCATCGTGCCCAGCTTCTCTGTATTTTCTTGAAGTTCACTATTTTTCCATAAAATATCTGTTTTGAATTCTTGTCCAAGAGGCCATGCATATCTATCACCTCGTCATCAGCTTCTCACATCTCAGTTCCCTGGAAGCTCTTGATGCTTGTTAGTATCTGACATCAACCATGCATTGAAGTATTAGGCATTTATTCCAGCTGTCACTGTTTGGCTTTAATGGTGCCTGGCCTAGGAATTCTAAGCAGGTTGGTTATTCCGGAGCCCGTAGTCATTGCCCACTGTTGCAACACTAGAGGGCGCTAGTTCCAGTAAATTCAAAAACCAGTGCTGCTATTCTGTTAAGTGAGCATCCCCTAGCTTAGGTTTGTTGTAATTGGTATGCTGTATGTGATAGATTAGGGGACTGACTAGAGAAGGTAATCCAACCTCAGGGCCAAACGCCTCCTCTACAATCACTAGCCTGTGGTCAGGAACAACAAGGTTCTTCCCAGTCCTGAGCCTTACCACAAGGGATGCAGCTAAAAAGGGCAAGTTTTGGTCCCTTCCTGGAGCCCTCAGCTTGCTGAGACCAATGTAACTGTGTTTTCATGGCCTGTCTGGTGACGTAGTTTACCCTTGGCTGGACACCTCTGCAGCCAGGCACGGGCAATGCAAAGTGGAATTTTATGTGACATTCAGGCTTCTGCATGGGTGCTGTTCTCGGGAAGAATGTACAGCCCCAGCACTGAATTTCAAGTGAAAGTTCTACACATCTTTCCATCATAAGCAACTTGCAAATAGAGTGTCTTTGAACTTCCTGCCCAAGATTGAGGGTGAATAATGAAGGCAATCCCTTGGCTAAGTAGCACCATTCCTGAAGCTACAACCTTTAGAACTGGTATAGTTCCTGCTGTGGTTAGCAATTATGGAGGGAAACCAGGTCTATTTTACCAAGGTCAGAGATGCTTGCCTGGCTCTGGAGTGAATCCAAGGACTCTGTGAACATTAGCCTGGGAGCAAGAGCTCTGGGGGTGGAGCGCAGGGTCTACTCAGTACTGAATTTCACCCTAGTGAGGTTGGTACTGGTTTCAAGTTTACGGTGTTAACTTCCCCTCCCCTCCAAGAAGTGTCTCTCTCTAGGCCATTTGTTCTCAACCTTTGGGCCAAGTGACCCTTTCACAGGTTTCACCTAAGGCCATCAGAAAACACAGATGTTTAGATCACAGTTTATAGCAAAATTACAGTTATAAAGTAGCAACAAAAATAATCTTATGGTTGAGGGTCACCATAGCATGAGGAACTATATTAGAAGGTCGGGGAGCATTGGGAAGGGTGAGAACCTCTGTGGCTCTCTAGGCTGTTTGATTCTTGGATTTGGTGGGTCCCCTCTAGCTTTCTCAAACATCACTTTCCATTATTACATTAAAAACCAGGCACTATCATCTTTAATCTGTCTAACTCTGTAAATTAGCCATATGTAAATTAGTCGTATGTAAATTAGTCATAGGTAAATAACTCAGACTGATGTTTCTGTGGGCAAGAAGAAATTACTGCTATGGTCCACCGTGCCCTGTTCAAGAGGACTCTTGTAATGAACTCAGTGTTTGTTTTTAAGTAAATTCTTGAAAGAAATCAAACTCAAGCCCTTTCTAATCGTGGTCCTAGTTGGACTTCTTGGGCCTTTGATTATATTTGTTTTCTGCTTCTGCTGCTAGGACTGAAAGGCTCCCTCCAGAGGCTGCAACTAGAATATGTGGACGTGGTCTTTGCAAATCGCCCAGACAGCAACACCCCCATGGAAGGTGAGTAACGGAATTTAATAAGAATACGAGGCTACAGAATTGCTGGTGCTAGCCTGAAGATGGTTTCTACTTCAGTAAGTAATGAAGTATGTTCAGATTGTTAAGTTGGAATTTAAAAAGTAAAACCTTTCCAATGTCCTTTAGCCTCTGTACTGACCACGAAAGCCAATGCGCTTTTTCTCCCCCCCCCCACTCTTCCTCCTCTTCCTCCTCCTCTTTCTCCTCTTCCTTCTTCTAACTTCCTCATTTACCTTTATTCTCAGTGGCCTTTCTTGGTTGCAAGGTACTCATCTCTTCAGATTCCTTTCACTTTCATGATTGTCAACTAAAACGATTACATTACTCAGACGGGTCATAATACAACCAGCGATTCAGAGGCGCTCCTCTAAGGAGCTTCCTTTTCTATAATGATGCTAAGTCTGATTAGTTTCCAATCCTGCGTGATAAATGCTGAGAAGCCCTGTGTGCCAGCAGGCACTGGTCAGGCGAGCTGCTTAATATGGCTTTTCTTTGCAGTTTGGTTTTGGTTCTCTGCAAGCTGTTCTCCCTCCTAGCCCTCTCCCACCCCTCCCGCCATCGCCCTCTATCAGAAGACCACATTCTGACAGAACAGAAAGCTTTCAGAACATTCCTAAAGCCACATTTTCTTTAACTGTGCCCGTTTGCCGGTCCTACCTGGGATGACTGAGAAGTAAGATGGTTTTGGACACCAAACTAGAAAAGATAACTTCAGCTAGTTAAATAGAATATTTCAAGATGAAAAGGAAATTATGGCTTTGTTTTTAAGTTTTACAACATTTGAACTATCAATTTTTTTGAACAATTCAAATAATGTAATCCACATTAAATTACACTAAAGGTAAATTTGTCTTTGATAATTAAAAAAGGTATTTATAATGTCATAAGAAATTAAGTTTTGGAAAAATGTATTCTTATCATTGGGTTATGGAAATTAAGGAGAATACAAATGATTAAAGTTCATAGGAATTTTTCTAAGTTGCATTTTGTAGATCTTCACTCATTTCAAACATACGTTATGGCAACTATTTGTATTGCCATCTGTTTTTCCCAACTACAGAGAAACTATACATGCATACATACATCTATATGTACATTATTATCTGAGTTATACCACATATGTGATATATATATGTGTATATATATATACATATATATAAACACAGGCTGTTTGATAAGCAGATCATAAACAGTATTAGAGATATTTCAGTGATAATATGCTGTCACACAATTTACAAAGATTCATTCAAACAGAACACTAAAGCCATTTAGTCAGCAAAACTACCAAATAAAATATTGGATTGTCAAAGACTACTTATTTCTCATTTTAAGTACCAGGTGGCTATTTTCCTCTTTGGAATGGTGTCTTTTACAGTTACACCATGTACCTATACAGGATAACAGATAGCTGAGTTCGTGTTTCCACCTGTCCAGCCTCCTACTTTACCTTTAATTTTAGCAATATATTATAGCCCCTCAATCAGGAAATATAACCTGCATTATATCTATAAAAGAAAAGCTATATTATACATTTCTCTCAAATTAAAAAGATACAGTATGTGGGTAAAAGAAGGAAATTTTCCACCTATGTGATGCTAACAGGTTAACTGTCTCTTGTATAAACACCAATGGTATGCTGAAAATTAGTTAAGAAATTTCCAAGTATTTTTAAAAAGAATATATTGTTGTTACCTGCTAGGGTCTATAATAAAAGCATTATCTAACCTCTCCTGAAATCGAAGAAAAAATGTTTTTCCCTAAGATTTTCAAATAAAGTTTCACAAAGTAAAGTGGGAAGCTACCTCATAATGGGTCCTTGAACTAAAAGTGTTAAATAATGACATTCCCACTTACTGGGTAAGTCACAAAGCATAGACTTCTGTAGCTCCCTTGGCAGCGATCACCACCTGGTACTGGAATGTAGCCCCTTCATCTCTCCCCACCCCCGACCAGACACCTACCCCTGTCAGGCTACCAACCTCTGGAGTTTTCTCTGCCTTGGTTTTAGTGACCAGGCTCTCCAGGCTGGTCTCATGAAAACTTGTCCCAAATGGCTTCCATGTATCTTGTTCTAGCTTTCTGATAAATTTATATTTTATAATTGTTTGTAATTTATCATCACTTATTTATAGGTCAGATAGAAACACCAGAGTTGAACTCTAATTATGAAAGCACAGATTGTACAGTCTTTTCTGCTTTACTCTTTTTTTTTTCTATTTTTTTTTTTTTTCCTGCTTTACTCTTAACAGAGGCAAGTGCTCTGGAAAATAGAAATTAAAAAAATGAAGTAGAGAGGCAAGATTACATCCTCGAGGTGCAGGGATTGGGGGGGATATACCTGAGGTGTTTCTAGATTCTATGTTAATGACTGTAATGCTGGCAATGACTGTAAATCCTGCATGCCTGCACATAAGAAAAAGTTATACATGCACAATGAGGCTTACCTTGAAGGATGACTAGTGTCTCTAAATGCCTGTGAGACAGGCTGTATATTGTCAAAACTACCTTGGAACCTTGGTAACTGTTAGTCAGTGCAACTCTACAGCCCTTATTCAGCTCCTCCAGATAAAAATGACAAAAACATCTTCAGGTATTCACCCAGCCAATATCTTTAAATAATTGCAGGAAAAAGTCTTTAATATCATTCACCTGCTTTTATTATCTCAGGACATCACAGCTTAGACCCATTTCTATTTGCGATTAGTTACACAGCAGTAATTACCAAGCAGATATTAATTGCACATGTATCAAAACTCCAGAGCCTCAGCATTTGTAGATCTTCATTCATTATAAACATTCCTTTCTAAATCGATGAAGATGCCAATTCTTTTAGAGAGGCCGGAGCAGCTCTTCAATGAGGCAGCCCAGCCATGACATCAATAGCCCCTCGCTGGAGTGGAATAAAGCAGCAGCATGAAACACTGGGTGGCTTCTAGCCACCAACTCTGAGTGTCAAGCTCATCTGTGTGCATGCTCTGGGTAGCTCAAAGTCACATTTCCATTTCAAGCTGTTTACAATGCCATGAATCAGTGTTAATTGGGGGTACATCTAAAATAAACCAGGATGAATTTCGGCCAATTTCTGCATATCAAATTTCAACCCATTGAGCCAGGAAAAGATCAGTTGTTGCACCTTCCTTATGTATGTGGGCATCGTGTATCCCGTTAGCCGTTGCTACCCATCCCTGCCATTCTTGCCCAAAATCAAGAGACAAAAAGCAAGTTCTATCAAGAGAATAGTGGTAAATTCCAAATGTGCAGTCAGTGGAGGAAAGTGTAGCACTTCATTTGCAATCTGCTACCTGACAGAATACAATTCTAGGTTTTGTGGCGACAGGGAGACGTGACAGTAGAGGGGAGCGCACGCGCATGCGCGCTTCTCCTTCCGTCCTTCTCATTATTTTTCATGGTTCACCTACTAGTAAGGCATTTTTCTTTCACGGCAGCTGCTGTGCCATCTGTCTCTGCTATACTATCTGCCAATGGTGACATGGTTTCCAATAGTAGGAAAAAAATCAGCCCCACATCCTATGTCTTCTTTCTTATAACAATCTTAGAATTTCTGAGAGTTGCTTGTCTCTGAAAGTCAGATTGTTAATTCTCTCACTTTCATAGGTCAGTATGCATTTCAAATTCTTGTCCTAAGCTCGGTATAAGAGAAAGTTCCAGGCAACTTAAGTTGCGCTGCACATGGATTGACAGAGACATTGTGTCCCATGCTAGAAGGGTTTGGGCTTGTTTTTCTGCTATTGCCAATTGCAGGGTAACTCTCCAGGAAGAAAGCCATTGAACACCACTATATTTGTGAAGTGGTGATAGATATAAAGTATAGACCACTTGTGACTAGTGGCAAAAAGAAGAGGCACTTTAATATATAGACTTTTAAGATTTATTGAGAAAATATGATTTTTCCAAGTTAAATTATGTTTTAATAAAAATTTAATTTTAAAACATGCTTGAAATCAAGTCCTTTCATGTAGAACTCATTGCCAAAACTATTCATCTAGAATTCCTGAATCATTAAATATTACGCCTATACTAATTACTGTTCACTATGTTCGTGTTCCCTTTCTTGCGGGCTGGTACAACCATAAAGCAACCCAGATGTCTTTATTTCAAATAGCAGTAGTAAGACTGATGTTAGCGTCATTAATCTGCACCATACTAACCAAACAGCAGATTCTGTAAATATTTTTTTAGGTCATGTTTTTTACTGTCACTACAATGCAAACAGCAATCTATGGATATTTGGAAATCTAGGATACTCCTGACAACTCACAAAACAAGAAACCACAGAAAGCAGCCTAGATTGTCAATATTGAATCAGTTTGAAAATACTGAACCTGAGTATTTTATCTTCCAAAATAAAGTTTTTAGAACAAAACCTTAAACATCTGAAATTTACATATATCATGTAGCTACAACTGATCAGTGCATCTGGCTCTAACTCTCATTATTATTTCATTTCAGAGGCATTATTTCATGCCTCTAAAAGGTGCCCCCACCATGCCCCCCAAATCATAATAACAGTAAGAAGAAATCTTCTGCAAGCCATGTGACAATGTTATCCCAGAAAGATATAACACAAGACATTTATGCAATTTGAATTACTTACTAACCATACTAAAAAAAAGAGAAAAGAAACACATAGGTTTAGGTACAATATTACCTTAACAACTCATACAAAAATTACTATTTCAACATGTAACCATTTTAAAAATGTATATTTTACTCTCTTCATACTACGTCTTTGAAATTCACAGTATATACCATAATTTGAACCTACACATTTCAAATGCCCAAGAGCTACATGTCGGGAAAACTATTCTGAATCTCCACAGAGGTAAAAGCTCCCGGTCTAACGGCAGCATGGGGTGTTAGCCACATGTATCTGTGTTGCTCTGACTATGATGTGCAGCGTCACTCGGGTCATCTCAGGTCATCTTCGGGGACATCTCAGCCCACCATTGCAGGGAAGGCATGGCAGGGAAGGCATGGCAGGAATCATGCAGCAGAAGCTCTTCAGTACTACATCCCAGGAACCAGAGACAGGTCAGAACTGGGAGCCAGGCTACAAGCTTCTAACATATGTGCCTAGTGACTTCTGACAGACAGGCTCAACTTCCTAAAGGTTCCACATCCTCCCCAAACATTGCTACCAGTTGGCCAAAAGTGCTTAAAATACAAGCTCATGGGAAATATTTTAGATTCTACCCATCTCCCAAGGCGTTCACATCTTACAATGCAAAAGCCTTTAGCCAAGCTTCAAGGATCCTCCAAGTCTTAACTGTACCACTTCTGTTTAAAAGTACAAACTTCCAAGTAGCTATTGAGACTTAAGGCAGTCTCTTAGATAAGAGCCTGTGTGTCCCTGTGAAAAGAAACACCAATTACATACTTCCAATGCGCAATGGCCCAGAATAAACATTCCCATCACAAAAGATGGGACAGGAGAAAAGCAAGGGGAAAAATGGATAAAATCAAGATCAAAATCCCAGAGGAACGTGTTAAGAGCCCACAGCTCCACATCTAACACCCGAGGGGAACGGCATCATCTGTGCTCCAGTGCTCTTGAGCAGCCCCACCTCTGTGTTGCCCACAACACACATATTCTCCCTCCTGAGCTGGAGCCACTCATTTGCTACAAGTTTCCTAAGCAGGCATCCCTTTCTGTGTTTCATAAACACATGTAGGAGACTAGAGGGACAGCTCAGTGTGTTGAGTGCTGTTCTTACAGAAGACTCAGTTCAATCCCCAGCAGTCACATGGTGGCTTGTGACCATCAGCCACTCCAGTTCCAGGGGACCTGGTCTCTGTGAGTACCAGTTATACATGCACCAGGTACACATACATATGTGCAGACGAAACACTCATGTACATAAAATAATTTTAAAATTTAGAACACACAAAGAGATTTGTTATGAATATCCTAAGTTCCCAGTCCTTCCTCTCTGTGTCTTGACTGCTTCCACAGTAGTTACTAATCCTACCATGGTTGGTAAGTTCTGCCTATGTCTAGCAAGCTACTTCTTTTCTCCTGTTTATTTCCTTGTTTCTCTTACTTCCTGCAGAGAGACGAATGAATGATCTTAAGTAAGGCTGCAGAGTTCATGGGACAGAGCACCCATGCTAGTAGCTGTCATACTGCTTCACAAGGAGTTCTTAAGACCTGGTGGAAAATGTCCCAGAGTTAGGAGGTCTGTGCACAGATCACCAAGGTCGCAACTGTCAGAAACAGGGTCCTGATTATAGCCACAGATTGAGAGGGGAGCTTCAGAAAAATTATAGGATACTGAAATGTTAACCTGCAGGATATATGTGAAAAGCTGGCTGTAAAGAAAACCACTTCCTAAAATCCAGTTTTTAGTCATACGGTGCTTTGGTTGGAATTCAATTATAGACTGAATTTCTAATCTATAAAATCCTGGTGGGAATGGATGATCTTCGGAAAGGACATGAATATATTCTATACAACCTCCTGTGTTTTCTCCCGTTTCTACCTTCTTTTTTCTCTCCATCTTCACTCAGTTGTGAATTCAGCCCCAACTTAGTAGATTCAGATAAAGAAACAAGGTGAGCCTTATGTCTTCTCTAGGTTGAGGACCCCACCAGGTTTTAAATGGGTTTTTATTTGGATGGCTGGTTGATTGGCTCGTTGGTTGTTTGGGGGGGGGGGGGGTGTTTTTATTTTGCCTCCAGTTTTCTCCTTAAACTGTTTTCCATTACAAAGATAGGGAGAGAGAGAAGTGGGATGAGGAGGGGAGGAGAGAGAGAGAGAGAGAGAGAGAGAGAGACTGAGAATGCTTGTGCTCTCTCCCCAGCTGTCAGGTGAAGACAGAGCTGCTTAGTATTCCATCCGTGACTCACGTGCACCTTCTTCTGTGAGCTGTCAGCTCTCTGAAAGACATCTAGAGATATGACATGATTTAACTCAATATTCTGAGGACATGTTGGCTCCCTCTCAGGGGAATCCATTCCTGTAGGTTCCTCGTTGCTCCACAGCAGGTCTGTCATGGCATGTATAGGAACTGGAAATGGACACCACCCACACTAGCTCTCTACCGCATGGGTGGAGCTGCAGAACGTAGCAGCTCTTAGCAGCAGCATCTCTGAGGGAGCACAGCCACCTGTAGGGTGCTCCTCAGTAATTCACACAGTGAGATGAGCAATTCACAGTCTCCTTCTTACTCTGTACAAAGAGTCAGGGAGTGCATGGTTTTGTTAAAGTCTGGATATTTATAGGTGTGCTGAGAAAATACAATGAGAGGACTTTGGTGCCAGTGTGTAGACTGGGATGAGCTGGTTAAACTCTTCCTCTGACTCTTATTTATAAAACAGGAAGAATGGAAAAGTCACATTCTCTTTCCAACAATCTTGTGACAAAGAATTGTGTCTGTTTAAGTGGAACTATCTTGTCACTATTTCAAGGTCCTTACTGATGGTGCTTATACTTTTAGAATTTTATATGACTAAGATGAAGATGGAGTTTCAGTTAGGTCCTAAAACACAATCAAAATATCAGAAGGAGGTGGCAAAGCACTTCTACAGTCAAAGCTGGCTCCATGATTTCTTTTCTTTTTCCAACTTTTTGAGAAAATTAAAAATGACAGGAAAACAGAAGAATGAACACTTGATATGCTTCGTCTCCATGTTCCAAGCTGCTCTAAGTTCTGTCTGCTCTTGTTCTGTGAACATTTCACCCATGAATACTTTCTCCCATTATCTCCTGATTAAAAGCAGTCCTCATATGACCATGACACAGTCGTCATATGCAAGGCATTCCAACACATTCAAGGCACGCTCCTACTTCCTTCAGGGCCCCTTATGGAGTTGTATGTTTTGCTTTGTTTTGTTTTTCTTCTGAAAAGAAATTGGGAACACAATTTGACTGAAACCCCCACAGTGAGTGAGCCCGAGGGATGCAGCTGAGGGTGCAGCCCTTGACTTAGCATGCATTTGACTCTGGTTTCAATCCCTGGCACTAAAGAGAGAAAATGAAAAGGAAGATTCCTACAGTGTTGGGTAGGATCTTCTGTTGTGGCTAGTCAATCTCTTTTCATCTAAAATGATTTATCCACCCCATTTTCTCTTTAGTGACCTGGACCAAACAGGCAAACCCCCTTCAATTTGCTTTGGAGAACGAACGTCTCCCTATCAGACTATCTGACTAATAGGGAGATCACTTAAGGTTAGGCCAAGTTAAACACGTTTGGTAACAGCACTTCACAGGTGTTCCTCGGTGTCTCTCCAAGGATTGAGAAGGGTCACTGTGCCCCACTACTGTTCAGTTTAAAGAGAATCTTGCAGGTGAAGCCTGACAGGCATTCCCCACTGGTGCCATGTCTTTGACTTTTAGTAAATAACCTTAATGTGACTCCAAGTCCCGTGAAGAGCTGACAGCCCACAGCCTTACCACTTGTACAGGTTGTTGCCGTGGAGCTGACAGTGAAACCCTCATTCCATTTATGACTGAAATTATTCTATAAAATGATCTTCCCTTTTGTCCCTCTCCATTGAGTTCCATGAATCTGGAGCTCACTCTAGCGTAAGAATATGAAGCCTAAGAGCAAGAAAGACAGGGAATCCAGTTGAGAAAGGTAAAGAAACCTGTGCTGTGAGCTCCATCTACCCCAGCAGGGAGGAAGGAGAGCTAGTGAACCACATTTATCCCAGCAGGGGGTTTTCTTTCTGGAAACTTTCAAAGGTCCTAGAGTTTCCTTTCTTTCCTTTTCTTTCTTTCATTCTTTCTTTCCTTCTTTCTTTCCCTTTTCTGATTAAGTCATTTACATCCTGAGCACAGCTTCCCTTCACTCCTCCCCTCTCAGTCCCTCCCTCTCACCTCACCTTCCCCTCACCTACCCCTCCTCCCCTTCTCCTCAGAAAAGGAGAGACCTCCCACGAATATCAATCAGCCTTGGCATATCAAGTCGCAATAAGACTAAGTGCATCTTCTTCTATTGAGGCTAGACAAGGCAGCCCAGTTAGGGGAAAGGAATCCAAAGACAGGCAACAGAGTCAGAGACAGCCCCTGCTCCTGCTGTTAGGGGTCCCAAATAAAGACTAAGCTGCAAAACATGTTACATGTGCAGAGAGCCTAGGTTCATCCCATGTATACTCTCTGGTTGACAATTCAGTCCCTGTGAGCACCTATGACCCAGATTAGTTGATACTGTAGGTTTTCTTGTGGTGTCCTTGACCCCTCTGGCTCCTTTAATCCTTCCTCCCCCTCTTCCACAGGATTCCCCAAGCTCCATTCAATGTTTGGCTGTGGGTCTCTGCATCAGTTTCCATCAATTTCTGGGTGAAGCCTCTCTAATAACAGTTATTCTAAGCTACTGTCTGCAAGCATAGCAGAATATCATTAACAGTGTAAGGGGTGGGCTTCCTCTCCTGACATAGGTCTCAAGCAGGGCCAATCACTGGTTGGCTCTTCCCTCCATGTTTTACACCTGCACATCTTGAAGGCAGGACAAATTGTGGGTCTAAGGTTTTATGACTGGGTTGAGGTTCCAATCCATTCATTGGAATCTTGCCTGGTTACAGGACATGGCTAGTTCGGGCTCCATATCCCCTATTGCTAGGAGTTTTAGATAGGGCCACCCTCATAGATGTCTGGAAATTCCCATTGTCCTAAGTTTCTAGCTGGTTCCAGAGATGCCCACCCCAAATCCAGTTGTTTCTCCCAATAATCTCTCTATCTATCCTCCTCATGGCTGAGGAACACAGTGACCCAGGACCTGACTTTTGTCTGGAAAATCTAGATGGTCAGCGGGGCTAATCTAAAATCTAAAATCCAGATGGGCTGACCATCTGCCTTGATAGCACAGCTAGCTGAGTACTGCTCTCCTGAGGACAGACAACAGCACGGCGCCCAGATGAAAGTGTTCTGTGTTATTAGAAGCCTCTTACAGGGTATCTAGAATTGGGGCCAGGGATGGAGAGGGGTTCAAAGAGTATAGAAATAAAGAAGCCCACCACACCCTAAACTATCCTATTGTTTTAGGCAATTCAGGCTCCAGATGGGAAGAGAGAATTCTAACTTAAACTATTGATCAAAACCTGTAAGAGGTGTGTTTAGTACTTAAAAATTATCTTGGAAATGCCTAACCATGGGCAGAAGAGCTACAAGACAAGTGTGAGATTTCACTGAGACTGATAAAGGACCAACAGGCAATGCAAAAAAAAAAGGCTGAGTGACTGCATCCCCCACCATGCTGGCCCACATATTTTGTATGTTTTCAAACCATCTGACTTAAATGGCCTTCCATTAGTTCCAGAAAATATATTTACTTCAAAATAAAGTACCATTACATCCAATATAATTGGAGTGTAGAAAAGTGCTGTGTCTTAAAATTCAAATTTCTACAAATTACAGAATTGGGTATTTGGCTACCTCTGCAAAATTTATACATTGCAGGTAGGCATTCTTCGTACCCTCTCATTACATTCCAAAGACCCTCCTTAGAAATCTGAAGGCTTTGAAAGGGTTTCCTCTGCTCTGGGGAGTAATTGTCAATTACTAGGTTTTGAAAGTGTTCCTTCTGCTCTAGGGAATAAATGTTCAAGGCCTGGAGAACATTACATGCCACAAAACCTCAAACTCTGCAATCTGAAACATACCCATCCTTTCTGATGTATCTCTGTGCTAAGTTTTACTTTTAGAAAGGAAAGCTATGAGGTTAACCGACTTCAGTTGACCCAAGCATACAAAAATAATGACAAGTAAACAAGAATATTGTGGAACTTTTAAAAATTCAAACATAGACAACCATACATTACTTACCATAAAAACCAGGTTCAGGGTTTTAAGAGCCAACAGATGGGAGGGATTTGTGCAGTAGACAGTGTCATCAATATTGTCATTTACTTGGGGAAATGGAACATGTTATATCATTGGCTTTGAAACTGAAAAAGCATTGTTACAGAACAAACTTCATCTCCAACTAAAAGGAGTGTTTTATATAACGAGACAAAGAAAATACAACATGACAAGAATTCACATAAAACAAAAGGGAAAAACAGAAGGAAAAATGAAAATATTAAAACAAAGAAAATCTTAAGAAGGATGAAATTCTGGTTCCTCCCTTCCATTTCCCTACTCCCTTCCTGAGAAAGATGAAATTGTCAAGAGCTTTTCTCAAAACACTTGACAGGATACATTTTAAACATCACCATATGAAACTCAGAGTAGTCCAAACTAGAACACAGAGGAGAGCACAGCACCCGTGTCCAAAGCTGGCTCTCCACTTGTTCATACTCAACTCCTATTTACTGCATGCTAATTACACACCAAACATGAAAGTAGGCTATTCAAAACAGAAGAGAGCCACATCCCTGTGGGACAAATTTAATCTAAGAGAGGAGGTAAGAAACCAACAGTGCAACATTAAAAAGTTTAATAAGAAGTCAGACAAAGGCGAAATGCTCTGGAAGAAAGGAAGCAAGCAGGTTATGAAGACAGAAACATGAAGCTGCTCATAAAGCTGCCAGTGAGCGCAGGGAGATGAGGTTTGCGGATGACTTGAAGGGGTCATGTGATTAACCAGAAATGGGGTAGATTGTTTCTTCCTGAGGAACAGTGTAAAGTCTCTGGAATGAGAGCTGCCTGTCTTGTTTGAGGACATCAGTGGGGCTGCAGTGGGACAATAAGTGAAAATGTAGGGATGAGAGAGAGATGATGGAGCCACATCCCTTGAGCCCTCTGACTTTTCAATCACGAATTGACGTGAGGCAGGTTGCATTTCCAAAGGATCCCTCCACCTGAATTAAGTGTTGTGAATTATCGTGATTATATTGTTGATGCAAATATACCAGCAGGGAACAATCTTAAGAAATGGCCACTACAATCTAGGTGAGATATCCATGGTTAGGTAAGGGTATTAGCAATGTGGTTTGAGCTTGGACCACATTAAAGTAACATGGGCTATTTATAGATGTGACAAAGACTAGAACATCAATGACTACAAGGTTTAGGCTTGGATCACTGGAAGAACAGAGGTGCTCCAAACTTTAGGTTGTTCTCACCATCCTAATGCTACAACCCTTTAATATAGTTCTTCATGCTGTGGTGAGCCCCCCACCATGAAATTATTTCATTGATTCTTCATAACTGTAATTTTGCTACTGTTATGAATTGTAATATAAATATTTGTGGAGATAAGAGGTTTACCAAAGAGGTCACAACCCACATGTTGAGAAACACTGCTCTAAACAGATACGGAGATTCCACATGTAGCCAGAATGATAGTGAAGGTTTGGGTTTATCATTCTGAGATTGAAATGTTTATTTGATAGCCAAATAGAGATGCTAAAGCTGGACCCTGAATCTGACAGTCGGGAGCTAGGCCTGACATGGAAAGAGGTAGATTTGGGAGTTGTCTGCATGTGAATGGTGTTTTAAAACCTTAAGAATGTAATAGATAAAAATCACATATAGAGTAAAATAAATAGAAAATGGACACAGAAAGAAACAACTAAGGACTGAGCCCTAAAGTTCTCCACTATTAGCTAGTTTGGAGGAAGGCGGGAAGAGTGTGGTAACTGAAGGAGGAGGTAAAGAAAGCACCCCAAGAAAGAAAGACCAGTGCATCGAATGTTGCTAAAGTTCAGGTGAGGTAGATAAAGAACTGTCTACCATCAGTAGCATGGAGGAGATCTCTAACTCACACAAGTGAAAATGGAAATCAAGAGCCATTTATGGCTTTCTTATTTACAAAAAAGTGAGAAACTTCTGCATTTAGAATACCAAAGTATATGTTTACACATCATCCTGAAGATAAAAATCTAATCAACAGAAACAGAAGCTTCATTGGTGATGAAAATGGCAGACACCTGAAAACCTGGAGCACTATACATTAAAGTAAAAAAGAAATGCATTTAGGTGTGTAGGTGGGTGGGTGGTTAGTTGGTCAGTTTTTGGTTGGTTTTTGGTTGGTTGGTTTTGGGTTGGTTGATTGGTTGGTTGGTTTGTCAGTTTTTGGTTGGTTTTTGGTTGGTTGGTTTTGGGTTGGTTGTTTGGTTGGTTGGTTAGTTGGTCAGTTTTTGGTTGGTTGATTTTGGGTTGGTTGGTTGGTTGGTTAGTTGGTCGATTTTTGGTTGGTTTTTGGTTGGTTGGTTTTGGTTAGTTGGCTGTCTGACTGCTTGGTTGGTTGATTGGCATGCCCACAGAAGAGAACATAAATGGTATACATGACACAATGCTTAAGGCACTAAGGGGCACCAATGCTTCAGAAGATGCCATAGACTAGAGGAAAGATAGACAAAGAGGACAAGTCTACAGTCAAGGTCCAGCCCTTCCCCGTTAAGGAATGAAGCCAGGTCCGCTGACTGGAAATTTTATGTATATATATTTAAAACTCCAAATCTGTCCTATCACAGACATCCAAATCAGCATCCTCATGTAAAAAAAAAAAAATACTATATTTCTTGAAAGAAAAGTATTTACCCCAGAAAAAATTCTAACAATAATAACATCATAGAAAAAGATTAACAAAAGAATTTCAAGTGTGTAAATTATGCCTCCAGTGAATTACACTAATTGAAAAGCATTGTTCAAACACAATTTTAAAATTTTTGTTCTTAAACAAGAACAGAAGACTTGGGATCACTTGGCATTCAAGACAGTCTCTCCCCGGGACTTGAGAGATGGTTCAGCAACTAAGAACACTGTTGCTCTTACAGAGAACCAGAATTCAGTCTCCAGCACCTACATGGTACATCCAATATGCTTTTCTGTACCTGCCCATACACACACACACACACAAAGATGCAAGAGTGACAAGAATACCAAAGAATTAGAAAAAGTTCTTAGAAGTTAAAAATATAAAGGCTAAGATTTTTTTAGTTACTAAAGATGTCAAATATTTAGTTGAAATGTTTTAGAAAATGTGAAGAAAAGCATACAAAAGAGAAGTGAAAATGTAAGATTATTAATGTTCTGTCCAGGAGATCCAGTATCTTCTCAAAGCAAGGTTATCTAGAGAGAAAAAAATAAAATTGAGAATTTGTCGTGACCATTTCTGGATCTGAACATCATGATTCTCCAGACTGAAAATGCCCACTGAAGACCCAACACAACGAACAGAGAGACACAGGAGGACGAGTACTAAGAAAGCATCCTAAATACCCTGAGGTTGAATGTACATGACTTGGAGGATCAGAACTGCCTAAGCGAGATCCAAGACGGCAGCTCTGCCCCCAGTCACACAGAACCCAGAGGAAGCGGGGCTCCCAGGAACTCTAACCCGGGCAGTATCTTAGGTAAGCAGACAGCAAGGCCCACCCCAAACAGGGAGTAACTGGGACCCACAAGGACCCAGGAAGTCACTCCCAACCCAGAGCACTGGTTCCTTCCGGTCTGGGCCCAGGAACTGAGCAGATCCAAGACGGCAGCTCTACCCCCAATTACACAGAACCCAGAGGAAGCGGGGCTCCCAGGAACTCTAACCCCGGCAGTATCTTAGGTAAGCAGACAGCAACGTTCACCCCAAACAGAACTGCCTAAGCAATCCTCAATAGCAACACTGCAGGCAGGATCACCAAAGCTTTGAACACTATGACGTGACAAGCAACTTCCCCACCACAGGTGAAGAAATAAACCATTTGGACTTTCTGTCTCTCAAACAGTTTCTCAGAAACTTTTGAAAAATCTGCTCATGAAAATGAGGGAAGCAAACCACAGAAAGGAAGCCATGAGACTCAACTCATTGGAAGAGATTTCCCCAGATGCCTGTGGGAACGGGCCAGAACAAAGGCTGTGCAGCAGGCACAGAGAGCACGCACATGTGGCATCAAGAGGGCATGTTGCCCAAAAAGCAGGAAGTAATGGAGGTCTTTACAAACTTCACTATGTGAAAAAAAAAAGTTAAGACTTAGCTATACCTCCAAGGGCAGCTAAAGAATAGCTAGTTAACAAGAGGAAGGGAGTCACGGCAGACCTCTTTGGTAGGCAGTAGAAACAAGTACTTAGTCATAAAAATGAAAACACAGTAAATCATATCTAAATTTTACTTGTTCCAAATTTCACTATTTTTAATAAATATTATTGGATCATGTAAAATAATGTTTAATTTAGGACTTTTGTCCTATATTTATAAAAACATAAACCTGTAATTTTCTTTTTTTATGGATTATCTTTGTTTGGCCTTATAGGTTATTCATTTCTTGCTTCTCTGATAGGGTCAACACACTCTACAAATCGTTAGTATGTAATTCATTCCAACTGTCTAAAATACCATTGCTGGAAATTTTAAATGACAAAATTAGGGTATAATATAAACATGAATGAAACAAGACTGAGAAGACCTCCGAGCAGCACCACGTAGCCATCTGAGAAATCACAACTCTGTGATCCAATCAGAATAAGTCTAATGGCACAATCCTCCAATGAAACGCCAAGATACTGGCACAACAGAAGTGACTTTGCAAAGGCAGAGTAACAGAGTATGAAGGAACCAGAACTACGGTCCTGTCTTTTAAGTCCTAGCCACAGTGGTGACATTGCTAAAAGTCATGCTAAGAGACCCTAATATCCCGCCTCTCACTTACAGTACACAGCACCACACTACGTGCTATGAAAGACTGAAAAAATAATAAGGCCCTAAGCATTTGGATTCTTTATGGACTGTTCTGAAGACTGAGTCTCTCCCCTCAGATCTGGAACAGTTCCAAGTACTCTGTGCAAAACAATACAAATTAATGTCAGGCTAGTTTGTGAGCCAAAGACCGGCAGTGTCTACTTCTCATTTCTAACGCTCACCATGCAGACTGGACTACCAAAGAGAGGCCAAGGAGAGAAATGCACACTCAGCCTCTTCTGTTCCAACAGTCTTAGCCCAGGAATTTGTTTTCATGCATATGGGTGTTTTTACCTTGCATGTATGTCTGTGTACCACTTGTGTGCCTGGTGTCCTCACATGCCAGAGAAGGGCATTGGATCTCCTGGAACCGGAGTTAGACAGTTGTGAACCACCATGTGGGTGCTGGGATCTCTAAAAGAAGAGCCAGTGCTCTTAACCATTGAGCCATCCCTCCAGCCCCTCAGGACTTTAACATCAGCCAAGTACCTCAGCCACGGACCCAGACATGGCCCTCAGCAGTAGCCTGGGCCCAAAGGTCTCCATGGCCTCAGGTGTCAGCACAGGTCACTCAGATCAGCATGTGCCCCTTTGGCAGCACCGCCCACAGATAGCACATAGTGTCCAGTGGCAGCCCAGACCACGGATATCTGCTTGGACAAACTATGATGAACAGTATGTGATGGGAAGATGGGGAAGATAGAGTACTCAGTGGAGAGACAAAAGAGAAAGTGAAGCCGAGAGGTTCGTACGCTGTGGAGAAAGGAGGAACTGGCAGTGGGGAACAGGCAGACCCAGGCTACAGCCAAGGGCCACATCTGGGTCCGTGGTCCTGTGGCAGCTAGGGGTGGTAGGAGGTCTATGTTGATGTCTGTGGCCTGAGTTACCACCAAAGGCCAAGCAGATATCCATGGTCCTATAGCAGCCAGGGTCTGTGTTGATATTCCAGGCCCATGTTACCACCAAATGCCATGCAGATGACCTGATCTAGACTGCCACCTGAGGCACTGTGCTGAGCTGGCCCCACCCCTGGCCAGCTACCACAGTGAGGAAAGCTGCCCGGCCCTTGCCTAGGTAGCACAGTAGAGCTGACCCTGACAGCAAGAGAGCAAGGGAGCCAGCCCCAAGAGCTTGAGAGAGCAGATCATGGCCCCCATCCACCATGGGGTGTCCTGGGTGAGGAAGAGAGTTTGAGGGGGAGGTTACAAGGGCAGAAGCTGGATATGGAGAGACCAGGAGCTGAGTGGGATTGAGGTACATGATGTGAAATTCACAATCAATAAAAGGTTAAAAGAAATGCAAAATATTAATTTAACCCCCAAATGGAGATATAGATACACTAGCAATACATAATATAATAGAGGTATAACTGTATATGAGAGGAAGCCAATAAGCAATGTCTCAAAAAAAAAGTCAAAAACAATTATTGAGAAATATAGAAATTAACACCAGAGGAAACATATATCTATCAGAAATATCATACATCAGATATCATTTCTGGGATATAAGAAACAAGTTCAAAGGACTGAGGCTTCTGTTACAATTCTTTTACACATTAACTCCTTAAAGAATGTGCACATATAACTTTGAAAAAACAAAAGACTGAAACAACTCACACACAAAGAGGATAATAGTGTCCATGACTGTAAGTGGTCAGTATTAAATGACTGTGGCTGTCAAAATCCAATCACAACCTTGGAGTTTAGAAACAGAGAGCCAATCCTAATTTTCCTACCCCCTAGTCCACGATCAGCTACCACCAGCTAGGGAACAAATATTCAAAACACAAGCCCATGGGCTGTGAGGAACATTCATAGTCAAACCAGAATATTTCACACTGACTCCAAATGGCTAACAGCTGTCTCATAATGTGATGTGGGCTTAGTTCACTTCCAGAGTCCTCAGTGTCTTAGACCAACAGTTTCAAAACCCTAAGTTAGTCTCTACTGAGATTCAAAGTAGTCTCTTAACTAGGAACTCCTAAAAAATCAAAATGGACATTACCACTCTAACAGCATCAACTAATTGATTATTAACATTACTTTTCCAACAGACAATGGCATAGATTAAGCATTTCTATTCCAAGAAGGAGAAATAAGAGGTTCACAAATAAAGATTAGACAAACTTCCTGTACATCTGTCTCCAGCACCTAGGACACGTGGTAGTGTCATGTGAGCTCCAGCAGCCCTGCTCTCATGGCCTGGCATTTGCAGCCCGCATGTGCTCTCATGGTCTCTATTTATTGCCGAAGGCTTCCCCCTGCAGATAGTCCACATTCCTGGCATCTCCCCACTCCTGTGATCTCCAGTGCATCTTAGGTTTCACTCTCACAGTTTCATGTGCTACCCTCGCAGGGCCTCCCTGAAAGGACTCCAACCCTGCTGCACACTGGCCTCACAGGCTCTCCTCCAGGTTACCTGTCTAAGGATGCACGATAGCATAACTGTTCTCTTCTGTGTACCTGCAAAACCAATACCACATGCATGGCATCAAGATCTGCAAATAGCCTGGGAACTAGTCAGTCCCCCTGCACCACGGCTACAGTTGCTTCTGAATCCTTAGACAACTGAACCCAGGAAAACACTTCCCTAGGCAACCCCATGCAAGTGGGGTACCCTAGTAACTCTCTCTTTTCAAAGTTTACAGTCGTACACCCCAGAGCCTTTGATGGGGGAAGGACTAGCTGATTTAATATTGTACCAATGAAAAGTGCTTAGCTTCATATAAAAAATACACATTTTTTTAAAAACTATATTTAAAAAAATATTTATTCTTTGACAATTTCATGCATCCCAAACTCCCCCTCCCACTTTTCCCAGGAGTTACTTGTTTCTTTTTAATAATTTACTCATTTTCCTTGTGCCCCGGTTTCCTCATGTATAAAACAACAATAACCACCTATTTGATAAAACTGTCTAAAGGAATTGATTCTTTAATACATGCAAAGTGTTTAGAACGTTGCCAGAAACACCGTCAGTGCTTCGTGTGAACTATTATTTTTAACACCGCAGGTGACGAAGGATCCTTAACATTAATGCAAAGCATCGTCACAAAATCTGGAGTGAAGACATGCAAGCATTCGGGAAATAAAAGATTCAGTCTAACTGGTTCCAGGGCAAGGAGTGTTTGTGTGCATCACAGGAGAGGGAATGCAAGAGCAGGCTTGGGGGTGGGGAGGATCGGGGCTGAACAAGCCAAAGTAAACAGGAGACATTTTTCCTGTGTCAATCTTACTCAAGGATTTATAAATTAAAAAAATTATCATTTCTAATCTTTCTTATGGTATGCAATAGAAAGCTTGTGTACATTTTTGTGATGAAGGCCAAGCTGTCTAAAATAGCGTGTTGATGGCCTTTTAGAGGATTGCGGAGAGGAAGCACTACTTTATTGTTAAAACCCTCTCTACACTCTCCCTTAGCAGAGGATTCTGGGAGATACAATGAGGGAAACTGACATCGTTGATTGAAGGGTGGAGAAGGCCCCACAAACAGGAAAAAATCTCCGAAGAAAGTCTACATGCAAGCAGACACTATGTGAAACAGGGGAACAGGACCAGCAATAAAGCACAGGGCACTGCAGGCCAGACCCACCGAGACCAGCTATGTTAGGCATCTTTTTCATCACAGAATACTTGAAACAATCTCAAAGGAGAAAAGGTTGGTTTGGGTTCCTGGTGTCAGAGCTTTTAGCCCATCATGTCAGAAGGACATAGAAAGGGAAAGCTGTTTACATTATGGTAGCCAAGAAGAGGTGAGAGAACCAACAGGAGGGGCCAGAACCAAACTCTAAACCCCTCAACGACCCATGAGCTGCTTCCTCCAAGCAGGCTCACCTTCCACATTTCACCACCTATTCGACATCTGAATCCATAACTGAACTAATCCATTGACTCAATCACTTTCCAAAGGCCCCGCCTCTAAACACAACTGGTGTCAAAAACCAAAGCCATTGATACATGAACTTTGTTCCCTTCCCACCGAAGCCACAGCCACAGGGCAATCTCATAACAGCTTCTGCACTGCAAGTTGCCCAGCCATGCTGGGTGCAGCCTCATGTTTGAACAGATACAGCTGTGAGTGATTTGTTAAAAACATCAGATGGTTAGCAACTCTTCTTTACCAGGTAGTTTAGCTGATGAGAAGCTGAGAAAATTATTCTACTCCACCACAACAAGTTTAAAAGTCACCTTTTGGTTACCAGACACTTGACAGACGTAGATAAGTATGAGAGGGCCAAAATGGACTAGAGGCAGCCAGGGGCAGCCTGAGATGTAAGGGGAGAAGGTTTTTAATGTCATCAAGATTAAGATAGCTTCTCCTTCCAGACATCTCCCGTGACAGGACCAAAGAGACAGCTAGCTTGGACTATTAAAAGGGCAATAAAGACTGCTTCCTGGATCATTAAACTGGATTTGCCAGTAGAAAAAAATCTCATTAGAGTTGATATTTTTCCTACTCTGATCAATCTCTGCCAAGTTGTTTGCTTTATTCTTTGATCCATAAGATAGCATGCCTTTTAAAATATAGTTAAAAGCCTGTCCCCAGGAGCAGATACACAGACAGTTATGGAATAAAAGGCTCCAGACAGGATAATAGAATAAGAAGCTATGTGTCAAGATTCCACATCCATCTGTCTGACCAATGAGGATGATTCACATAACTTAAAACATCGGATATTAAAGCCCTGAGCCAGTTATTGGTAATGAAATGACAGGTGCTCCCAATTATAAAACCAAGTGGCATGCAGCACTGGAGGAGCTGGCTAAATTTATTTTTTAGCAGCTCAAAGAGTGTTTGGAAAGAATTTTTCCCAATACATTTCCTTCTGACATGCCCAAAGGCTTATTTCACCATTTGATTCAGATATTGTTGCCACTCTATGTCTCAAAGAATATAATCAAAACCATAGGCGTGAAACATAAATTCGAGGGAAGAGAGATGGATGTGTTGCTTCATTTCTCTGAGCGTGGAGGTTAAAGGGAAAATTTACATCTAACAGAAATGAGGCCTTCATCCTTCTGTGCCTTGATTTCTGTGTCTTGATTTTCTCAACACAAAATGAGATTATGGCACTATCTAACCTGCTGTGTGACTGTCCCTGGGGAGATGTGACGAGATGTCTATTTACCCCAGATTAACACACTGATGGCAGAACAAAGACATTATTCCACTTAAGGCTAGCTTGGTGAACCAATGAGTTGACTGGATCACTAACAGGAATAGATAGTGATTTATCCACAGGAGCATGGGTAATTCAAAAGCAGTTGCATCACAGAAAAGTACATCCCATCCTAAGTGACAACTTATGAAAGCTAAATCCCTGGAATTCTCTTTCCAACTTGCAAGCAGCTCTACTGAAGAGTCTCCTTCTCCCCAGCAACCATTTGCTACTTATATGAACTTGGAACAGGTATCACCAGTATTGTAACTACTGGGCCTTTCTAAGCCATACAAGCTTCAGGAACTTCCTGAGCTTTATCAATTTTCTTAGATGCTAGAGTGTTCTGAGTTTCCTTCCTTCTACCTGGAGATAATATTTTAATTCAGAGCAAATATCTTCAAAACATTACCTCACAGAACTACAATAAAAACATAAATGCAGTAATATTGGGGAAACTCCCAGCACATAGTCTAGCAGATAGATGACAAGCAGTAAAGCCAGCTCCCTCCATGTTCTTCTGCTGCCCTGTGACCTAGATACACCCACCTGCCTGGAGTGTCCAATAATATCAATCAAAAACTTATGGGAATTGTTGATTGTCTACCCAGTAGCCACATTGACTTCTTAGTACACAGGGTTTTCCTTCAGGGTATTCCCTGTCCCTGAAACTGACCCACAGGAAGGCTAGCCTCCTCTTCCCTGACTGGTCCTCAGTTACAGAGTAAGTTATAAGCCAATCTCCCTGCCACTTCCATTTTTCCAAGTCATTGGTTCATGTCACTGAAGCAGCTCACTCAGAAGGCATCTCAGAGTTTTACTTAGAATCATGAGCCAGAAGATCATACTGATTATGTTCATGTACAACATCCTCAGATGCTATAGGAAGTATATTAATGTCACAAGAGAAATCATCTTAAAGACAGCAGGGAGTTTGGGAGTAGAGGTTAGTCCTCAGTAGCTTGATAGAAGAACCATCCAGTGACAAGCATGAATAAATACCTTTTCGTTTTAAGGACATTCAACTGAGTTTTTGATAGCCTAACCTCCATACACCTAGAATAAAAACCCCTAATCAATACACCAAGAGGATAGAGCTACCCTTATTTTTTAGTAAGAAAAGCTACAACTCAAAGCTCAAGAAGGTTAGAATAAAAAAAAAACCTAGTAATTTTTAACAACATCATCTTAAGATCTTTTCAATATTATAGTTATATGTGAATTAATAACTTCTACAGCTTTCTGTGTTGTTGATTATGGTTATTGTGAAACACCAGAATGACCTAATGTTTTTCTGATAAACAAGAAGGGGAGATACAAGAGATACACATACAAGAGAAGGTGATACACAAGAGATAGAGACATGTAGCTATTCTGAAATTGTAATAGATAGGTTCCATGAAATAAATACACATAGCTATTTAACTTTCTCATTTCTTTCTTTACACGCTTCTGTAGAATATTCATTCTGGTCCATTCCTTTGGAAAATTATGAGGTTATCCAAACAAAAATATCTATGGCAGTGAAGAGCAACTAAGAACACCCACCGGCTTTGAGAATTTTCAAGTCAAAAATTATCTTGACCACATTTTATGATAGGATGTGAGGTACTTAATGGAGCAGTACACCAGCACACTAGCATGATCCACAATAGTTCAAGCCCCAAAAGAAAAGACAGTCTTCCATCCAGGCACATCCTGTCTTAGTCAGGGTTTCTATTCCTGCACAAACATCATGACCAAGAAACAAACTGGGGAGGAAAGGGTTTATTCAGCTTACATACATTCAGACTTACATATTACTGTTCATCACCAAAGGAAGTCAGGACTGGAACTCAAGTCAGGAAGCAGGAGCTGATGCAGAGGCCATGGAGAGATGTTTCTTACTGGCTTGCTTGCTTCTGCCTTACTCAGCTTCCTTTCTTATAGAACCCAAGACTACCAGCCCAGGGATGGTACCACCCACAATGGGCCTTCCCCCTTGATCACTAATTGAGAAAATGACTTACAGCTGGATCTCATGGAGGCATTTTCTCAACTGAAGCTCCTTTCTCTGTAATAACTCCAGATTGTGTCAAGTTAACACACAAAACCAGCCAGTACACACACCCTGATGCAAGTGCTTCTTCCACTGTGGTCTTTTGACCTCTAAGACACACACAGACTAATTCTCTCAACAGAGAATGCTAGTGTTAGAGAAACAAACTTTAATACATGAGCCTCCCTGGTAAACTTCTATGTCCCTTTTCAGTGCTGTTTTCCTCTATCAGCTTCTAACTTTCTATACAGATATAGAAGATGAGATATAGATTAGACAGAAAGATAAGATAGAGACAGAGGGATAGAGATGGAGGTGGAGATGGAGATGGAGATGAAGATAGAGGTGGAGGTGGAGATGATAGAGGGATACAGACCCATGTAAAGAAGTGAGCCTGAAAAACCAGAGGACCCAGTGGACTTTTTTGGGAAATGACTGAGAGCAGTTAATTGATCATATAAAGATGATGCCATGTATAGAAGATAGACTGGAAATACATACCAGGACCATGAAGGGTTTAAACTTGCCAGTTCTACGAAACTGGATTTATTCCAGCCAAATCTGCCATTTGAAAATTAATATGATAAACAAATTAAGCACTTATAAGAAAACTAAAGGTCCAAGAAGAGACTTACTGACTCCTGAAGATGAGTAAGTGGAAGAAAAGGACCTGATGTTAGGTTTTAGATGTCACATGAGTAAGAAGAAATAAATGAAACTAGATCTTTATTTTATACCATCCATACACTAAAATAACTTATAGGTCAGAAACATGGCAAGTGTAAAACTTTAAATTTTTAGAAGGAAAAAAAAACACCTCTTTTCATGTTTCAATATTTTCCTTCTGTCAGGGGGACACCCAAGATCAGGGGAAGGCCTGTCGACCTAGTTTTCCTCCTACTGTTAGCATTGCATCATGACCAAAAGCAACTTGGGGAGGAAAGGGGTTATGATCCATCACTGAGGAAAGGAAGAGCAGGAACTCAAGGCAGGAGCCTCCAGGCAGAAACTAAAACTGAGACCATGGAGGAACACAGCTTATTGGCTTATTCAGCGTGCTTGCTTATACAACTCAGGAGCATCTGCCCAGGAATGACACGGCCCTCAGCAGGCTGGCTCCACCCACACCAATCATTAAAAAAAAACATCAAAACCCTCAGACTTGTCTACAGGCCAAACTGATGCAGACATTTTCTCAGTTGAAGTTCCCTCTTCCCAGAAGACCCTAGTTTGTCTCAAGTCAACAAAAACCCTAACCAGCTATATTCAAACTGTGAAAGTCCTTTTATTACAAGCTGACTTCAGTGAAACTGCCAAAGGCAATCCGAGGTTTTGTAGAGAAACACCTTTAACCTCCAGAATAGAGAACTTGTGGCTCCACAGATAAAGCACTGTGGAAAAACTTCGAAATCCAGGACTGTAAGTTTACTTAGACTTGTTTCTTTAATTGTATTTATTCATTGCCTTGCTCCCAACAAATTTTAATTATTTGGAATTTGTTCCATTGTTCACTGGCCCTAAAAAATTTGACATTTTAAAATAAGAGCTTTGCCCTCTGCCCTGATCGAGAATACTCTCTCCCTTCTATTGAGACAAGGCATGACACTTTAGTTACTACCAAGTATTAAGCAAATGTGGAAATTACAATCCAATAACTTGAAATCACCAGGTTTTATTAGAAAATTGTCAGCTCCTGTTTAAGCTTGTATTGATAGGAAAATTGCAATCTTTGATCCATATCCTACATAATCACACCTTGGAGAGTCTCAGCAAACAACAATGAATCTAGATGAGAAGTTGGAGACAGCAGATGTGATCATAACATTATTATAGGGAAAGATTAGTCAAGAGGATAATTCAAAGACAAGAAGGCTGTTGTGGGACTGGAGATATGGCACGGCAACTTTTGTTCCAGCGGATCTGATGTTCTTTGCTGGCCTGCAGAATACCAGGCACTTATGTGATCCATACACATACATGCGGACACTATGCATGCATGCATACATACATACATACATACATACATTTTAAAAAAAAGAAAGAAAGAAAGCTAATGAGCTCTGCCTTTGCCTTAAGTGGTTCCTAAAGGTAAAATGAGAAGTCACTCTCTTGCTAGGATTAAAGAGCAGGTGTCTGAAGAAGGAAGAAACACTAAAAATACACAGCTTCTACCCCTCTGTAGAGAGGTAGGCCAGGAGTGAGCAGACTCCCAGGGCAACCTGTGTCTGTCCAGAGATGTCACAGCATAGCCAGCCTCTTTCTTCAAGGAGCTTTGCTCAGATGCAAGTTTCACAAATGGGATTCTAAGGCCCCAGGACTTCACTAAGTTTGAACTTCTATGATAAGCACAGAGCACGGACGCCTACCCGGAGGTGGGTTAAACACCCCTAACCCAGCAGGCAGCAGTGGTAGCACAAGCCTTTAATCCCAGAATTGGAGAGCTAGATGCACAGAGTGAGTTCCAGGACAGCCAGGGCTACATAGAGAATCTCTGTCCCAGAAAGACATAAGAAAAAAAAAAAAAAAAAAAAAAAAAAAAAAAGCCCTAATTCAAACATTTAAAATCAGAAATGTTTCAAAATCCAAATGTTTCAGCACTGATATAACACCATAAAAGGAAAACTCCACACCTGACCTCCTGTAGTGAGTCACAGTAAAAATGTAGGTACACTTCAAATACTAACACTATTTTAATATAAAGTAACCAAGTGTGGTGGTGCACACTTTCAATCCCAGCACACAGGAGACAGAGGCAGGTGGATTTCTGAACCTGAGCCCAGTCTGGTTTACAAAGGAAGTTCCAGGACATTCAGGACTACGGAAAAAAAAAAAAAAAAAAAAAAAAAAAAAAAAAAAAAAAAAACCTGTCTAGATAGATAGATAGATAGATAGCATAAATTACTTTTATCTTTGTATATGAGGTTATATATGAGCCATAAATAAATTTTGCATTTAGATTTGGGTCCCATGCCAAGGCAATATATATATATATACACACACACACACCAAGGCAAAATATATACACACACACACACACACACACACACACATATCTCCAGAACATCAAGGCTGTATACTGGAACCTTGCCAAAATAACTTTGCTTTTCTGCATCCCTGGTTCTGCATCAATAAAATGAGGGTAAAATATTACTGACTTAAACAGTCATTACAAAGATTACCCACTGCTTAATTATTATCAATTTGTTCTGCACCGAAGCAAGGTCTATATAGAAGGCCAAGATTACTCCTGACACCTATGCATGTCCTGTGACATGGAGCCAGCATCTCCTAGGTCAACCGACAGCTCTTATGCTAGTACTTGGGGCCAGTGCAGGGCACACCTTGCTCTACTTCTGAGCAGGTTTCAGTCCTATGAGAAAAGCCAGCCTTCTAGCTCCAAGCTCTGAGCTGAGAGGTAGAGGCATCTCTGCAGTCCAGAAAATGATGAACTCATAGAAATCCAAAGAGAAATCTCAAGGCTGCAAAGAAACCACAACCATTGGTTTCTGGAGTTTAACAAGAAAACTAAAGACAGAGAAATAAAACAACTGGTTTGAAATTAAAAAAAAAAAAATGTTTCCAGTTCTAGACTTACATTTTCTGTCCATGTCCATAACAATTCTGATGAAGCCCAGTCCTTCTATTGTGCCAGGGTCAGTCTCTCCCTAAGCCTTGCCTCTTTTCTTTAAAATCATACTTTATTTTATTTATAGCAATATAACTTACATTTGCATTAACACTTTAATAAAATAATTTCAAGTAGCTTTTTTCTTTGTTCTTTTATTTATTTATTTATTTTTATTGGATATTTTATTTACATTTCAGATGCCATCCCCTTTCCCCATCTCCCCTCCCTAGAAAACCCCTATCCCATACCCCCTTCTCCTTTTTGCTTTTATACAATTTTTTTAATGTTAACCAGTGGCTTTATAAGTTTGGTAATGCTCAATATCAGTCAGAAGTGTAACCTAATACCCAACCTAGATATATCAACTATCTTTGACTGGTGGAGACATGTGAACATCGGCCTCTATGTCTGGCCCCCCTCTCTCTTTCTCTCTCATCACCTAGCTCCTCCTCTCCTTACTCCTCCCACCTTAGCTCTTCAGGTAGCTTTTTTTCCATTTCTTTTAATGATCATGAGGCCAGAAGAGGATGTCAGATTCTCTGGAACTACAGTTACACAATAGTTGGAATTTGCCACATGGATGGTGGGAACTGAACCTGGGTCCTCTAGAAGAGCAACAAGTGGATTTAACCACTGAGCCATTTCTCCAGCCTCAAGACTTTGTATATTTTTAAAAGAAGTAAAATTTTAAAGTATTTAAATTGAGAGATTGCAGGATTTTTAAAGGTATACTATGTCTATATTGTTAAATATTTAAAATTTTTTTAAACTTACTTTTTACTTATTCACTTTACTCTCCCCCCCCCCCCCCCTTAAGGTAGTTTTAAATGGAAGAAAAAAATTACAGGCTATCAATCCTTTTCCCCAAAACACTTATTTTAAAAAATTATTTTTCTAAGTGGGTCAAGGGAACAGATATATCCAGTGACCACTCATGTCTGCTTTATTCTCCACTAATAGTCCATGGAGTTCAAAAGAAAGCCCCAACTCCCACACCCACTGCCTCAAAGGATTAACTCATGCTGTACTATGTTAGAATGCAAAATGATTCTTGCTACTTCCATACATAATAAGGTTAAATTCACACACGCAGCACAAAAGAAAAGAACAGCCTGAGACTAGTTAAAAATAGGAAAAAAAATTAGTTTTCTATCCTCTTTCATGACTGCTGTTCTTCTGCCTGCGCTCTCTCCTTCCTTGTTACCCATTGACCTCTCTTGGGTTTTAGACTTTAGACCTAAACTCCTTCAGATGTGTAATCTCCCTCAGACACAGATCCTGGTCCATAATGTATACATGCATATATATAAACAGGTAAAACTCTGGGGAAAAGTTGAAAATTTCAGAAAAAAAAAATTGAGCCCTTGCCTCTTAAAGAAGTGCCTCAGACAGAGGGAGGAACCTGGGTGGGAGATGGGAGGGGGAGAGGAGAAGGGGAACAGGATCAGGTGTGGGGGGAACAGAAAAAAATGCCCAGAGGGCCAGGAGAATGAATGGGAATATGCAGCCTCAAGGGGTGGGATGGGGGGGGGGGTGCTCTAGAAAGTACCAGAGACCTAGGAGGTGAGGACTCAATGGAGGTGACCTTAGCCAAAATGCCCAACATTGGGGAGAGGGATCTCAAAGAGTCCATCTCCAGTAGATAGACAGGGCCTCAAGTGGGATGGGATTACAACCCACAGTCAAAATTTCTAACCCAGAATTGTTTCTATCTAAAAGAACTGCAGGGACAAAAATAGGAGAAACTGAAGGAAAGGATGCCCAACTTGGGGTCTATCTCATGGGGGGAAAGAGGGGCACCAAGGCCTGATACTATTACTGATGTTATGATGTGCTTACAGACAGGAGCCTGGCATGGCTGTCCTCTGAGAGGCCCTAACAGTAGCTGACTGAGACAGATGCAGATACTTACACACAACCATTGGTCTAAAGTCAAGGACCCCTATGGTTGAACTAGGGAAAGGACAGAAGAAACTGAAGGGAAGGAAGACCCCATAGGAAGACCAACAGCCTCAACTAATCTGGACCCCAGGGAGCTCCCAGAAACTGAGCCACCGACCAGGCAGCATACATGGGCTGGTCCAAGCACTCCTGACTCCCCCTCACCCCCTATCCCCACCCCCACATATACGTAGCAGAGGTCTGCTTGGTCTGGCCTCAGTGGGAGATGTGCCTAATCCTCAAGAGAGATTTGAGGCCTCAGGGAAGGGGGAGGTCTGGTGGGGGTTGAGCACCCTCTCAGAGGCAAGGAGGGAGAGGAACAGATAAGGAACTGTGGGAAGGAGGACCAGGGAGGGGGGCAACTGCTGAAATATAAATAAATAAAATAATGATTTTTTTTAAAGAAGAGCCTCTGAAAGCATAAAAATCAAGCCATATAACACAACCAATGTTCAAACACTTTCCAGCTCTAAAAGGCAGCATTTAATTAAACACGTAGTATTTAATGGAGCCTTTCCTAGTTGATGAGTTTTCTCTTTCCACTACAAAAATAAAATACACATTTACATAAAGCTTGGGAAATCTAGAGAAAATTAGTACTAAACACAGTAAGTGTGGATTTAGTCTCAGCACGTTGCAAGCATAATATCCTAGCTTTTAGTCCTGTCCAAATACAGTGGACTCCCAGTCTGCTCCCTTACTTCCAGTGTGGCTTATGTCCAGACTCATTTGAGTAGCGGTATTTGATCTAAACACTAATTTCTATACATTTATCTCCTATTCCTCATGCTTTATCGTTCATATGATCTGATTATCTGCTCATAACTCTCAAGGTATCCAGGCCACTTCTTATTCAGTAAAAGGTGATGGAGGCAGGGTTTGTAAGCTGCAGCGTATCTTTATGTGAGGTCTGATTCCAAAATTAAAAATTTATCATATAAAACTTTTCACTCTAAGTATCTGTATCAATTCCTTTGGTGTGAAATGCGTTCTTTAAACATAGATGGACGACTCACGGAAAGAAGAATGTGGGTGCTAGGCTTCTGTAGAGGACACATTCCACTCACTGGCTATGCAGGCAGCGTTGGCACTTCAAATCATCCACATACAGGATCTGTACCAGCTGCAAACAAATTCTACAGGATTGATGTCACCTTGGTGTTACAGACGGAAATAAGATGCCTAGAGAGCAAACTGACCTGAAGGATTTATGAAGGTCATCTCCATGTGGCCTCAGGGCCCCAGGGAGAATCATCAGGTTAAAGAAGGATGATTTCAAACTGAGAAAGGTTGGGAAGGCCTAAGAAAATCTTGTGGCCATTTAGATAGATGATAAATAGGTAGGTAGACAGACAGACAGACAGTTAGATATAAGCCTGCAGAAGCCCGGCATACTTGTAATTACAAATGTATATCTATTAATTCAAGCACCCAGGAAACTGAGCCAGGAGGATTACAAATTTGAAGCCAGCCTGGGCTACCTATCTAGCAAGTTCTAGGCCAGGCTGAGCTACATAGAGAGACTCTACTCTGAGACTGAAGGGACAAAATGAAAAGGGAGGGAAGAAGAAAATAGAAAGAAGGGGGAGGGGACATAAAGTCTCATTAAAGGAAGCAGAGATTCAGACTGGGGTATAGAAGGTATTCTGTCAGCTTCTCCAGGCGATCTGATTCATGTCAGTGCATCGGTGTGTGTGTGTGTGCTCATCTTACCATCCACTTGCAGAAGCACTAAGGCAAATAGCTCAGGTTACATGAAGCGCTGACTAGAAGAACGTGGAAGAGCAGCACGGAGAATTTCACCCTGGAGATGGCTTGCTTGGGAAGCACTCAGTGAGTGGTGCTCAAACTTCAGGGGTCAGAGACTCTACCACAGGATTTGCAGTCCATTAGTCTTAAGGCAGGACTCTAGGCTGTACATTTGTAATAAGTTCCTGCCTGCTACTGCAGCTGTTGCCTGGAAGCTACAAGTAAAGCGCTTCTTACCCCAGGCTGTGCATGAGAATCAGCTAGGCCAAGTTTATAAAATACTCAAGCCAGGGCCTCAGCCTGGCTAACATATTAGAACTTCAGTACAGCCTTTTGCATGGGCAGTGTTTAAGAGCTCAGTCTTAGGGGTGGTGGATGGGATTGGTTTTAGGGTGTAGGCAGAGCTGAGAACAGTAGGAGCAAGGCTTCTAGAAACATCTGGACAGGGAGGGCCAGGATCAGTTCTGGGGAGGTAGACTTTACCACATTTCCAGAGTGTTCTTTCTCAGAGTATGAATGTAGCACCTTAAATATTCATTCTATTGTCCTTTCCCCACTCAGAATCAATGTTCTGATATTGTACGCCTTTAAACGCATTCCATGAGCTGTCAAGATGGCTCAGTAGACAAGGGTGCTTACAGTAAGTTCCATCCACAGGACTTATACGTGGTGGAAGGGGAGAACTGACCTATGACCTCCACCAACTACCATGGCACACACACAAATCAATAAGCAAACAACTTAATCACTTTTATTTTAAAATCTTACACTTAAATTTCTCTATCAAGGTCAGAATAGATAAATAAAATGAATTCCCATAATTCATAAGTAAAACAATGTGACAGGATTTTTTCTTTCAACAATGCTGCCCTCTAGTGTCCACAAGTTAGCACTACATAAAAACCATGTAAAATCCCACCTGAGTCACCAAAAAGCTAATTTCCTGTTTGTTAGTTAAATTCAGGGGATTTTCTTTTAAAATAACCTCCTCCACAGACAAGAAGTCCTGGTGCCCCCTTCCACCAGTCCTTCCTGCCACCTCTTCAGAGCCACACGACAGAGAGGTGTGGCCAGCAAGTAAAGCTTGTGCACTTCCGCCTCACCTCCCACACCACATGCTTTAAGCCATGTCTCAGTCCTTTGAGAAGATAGCATCAAACAAGACCCCGTCTCCCACTGAGTTCCACAAACCCAGCTGGTCCCCGTCCTTGGTGGGTGTCCCCAGCTCCAAGCACCTACCTCCTCCCTCTCAGCCTAGTGTTCTCTCTCCTCCCTTCCTAGTCTCACAAGTGGGTCTCGTCAGAGATACCCTCCTTCTAGGTCATCCTCAGTGGTACCAAAAGTCATCTCTCACCTCTCCATCTTTGAATAGAATTTTCCCCAGCATTCCTTGGATTACTGTTGCCTAGGCTTCATTCGTTTGAAAACCTGCTGAAGGAGTTTGTGCAGGTTGTCTCCAAACCTGCCTGCCTTCCATTCGTCCATCACCCCAGCCTGGCCTTGGTCTTTCACAGTAATAATAAAATGGTTTTCATCATGCTTTGCAGTCAGTGTGTGTATGCACATGTGTGTGTGTGTGTGTGTGTGTGTGTGTGTGTGTGTGTAGCAGACACTTCTGCAGCCTCTGATGTGACTGTTCCTTGTGTTCTACCCTGTGAGCCTCCTTCTTGAAGCACCCTCTGTTCTTGGCTCTAAAATGTCCCTCCCTCTGGCTCCTAGTCAGTCAGCTGACTGCACAGGGTCCTCTCTCTGATTGCATGCTGGCAATGAAAAACTCTTCTCTTGTTCTCTTGAGACTTCCACTGCTATGACTTAGCACAGACAGCAAGCTGCACCCATCACACAGCAGTGTCCATCAGTGTCCATTCATTATCTCAGGCATTCATTCACATCAGTTCCACATCTCCTTCACCTCCAAAGAAGGGTTTCTACCATTGCCCTCCCCTCAGTAAACAGTCAGGGAACTGGGAGAAGACCTTGATTCCTTCCTGCCCACAATGTACCACACTCAGTCTTAATTACCAAAACCCTCCTCCAGGTCACTCTTGCAACAAGACAGATTGGCCCCAGAGGCTTCCTCTTCCACTGATTCTTCACAACATAGGCAGGGATGGCATTCTGAGATGCAAACTCCGATGACAGGATGTCTCTCCCATTCCCTTGCCTAAAACTGGCAACAATCCCATCCACCTCTTAGCCCATACAGTTTGGTTTGTTGTCCTCTGGCAACTTCATCTCAATCTAGTCTTTTCTTGCTGGGCTTCTGCTATCTAACTTCATTTCAATCACTGGAATTCACTGTCCTGCTTGCAGGGCCTACACATGTTGCTCCATCATCCTAAAATGTTATTCTCCCATGCGTTGAATGGTTAGCTTGTTTCACTGCTTCAACATAATATAACATGACAGGAAGTGAGACATTCCTGACCCTGACTCGGTAGGTTTTCCCTTTCATTTCCTATCTGCACCTGCTTACTTACATTTTTCTATAACACTTTATATTTTATAATCACTTCTTTATTTCTCCATCCTTGCCACTCACCCCTAAACTCCCCAAGTCTAGGAATCGTATGCCAAATGTGTTCAACAAGTAAATGAATGAGTCTTGTAAGACTCACAACTTCCATCTTTGGTAACGTCCCCCTGTCTGTAGAGCACAGACGGCTGAGTCTTCCAATTCAGCTTGCTCTCTGTGACCCCGTCAGTGATACCAACAAGTCTGGCACACCTCGGCATGTCCAGCTCCCAGAACAACAGGTACCTAAAGAACATGGTGACTGGATGAGCTCCCAGCTCTTGGAGAAACAGGATATGAACAGGAAAGGACTTGTTGCAATGATACAGGTGGCTGATCTAGAGCAAAGATGGAAAAAAATCGCCCCAACTTCCAGAAACCTTTATCATCTCCATTTGTACACTCTTTAAAGAAGAGGGGAAGGTTCCTTACAAGTTTTAACACATTTATTTAACAAAAGATAAATAAACTTTACAGCTAGGTACTATGATAAGATATATGATCACAAGAAAAGGTGTTTAGCTAATTCTTCATTAGATGGTAGTGAATAAAAATATTCCCCGTCTTCAAAACCAACCAACCAAGGAAACCTTGGAATAACACATGTAAGCCCAACAACAAAGATGCTAAGACCCTAGCCTTGGCTTCCTCATCCAAACCTGTACCCATCAACTTAAATACAAATAAGACTACATCTACTCCAAGCCAGGAATAATGGGATACACTTGTAATCACAGCACTCAGGAATCAGAGACTGGAGAGGAGTGCTGAAAATTCAAGGGCAGCCTGTTCTACATAGGTGGATTCCAGTCCAGGAAAGGCTATACAGTGACACTCTGTCTCAAAGAACAAGAATGAAGGGAGAAAGAGATGACAGGAGGCAGGGGAAAGAGAAAAGAAAAAAGGGAAAAGAATGTATCTATCCCAATTTTATGTTGAGCAAGGATTCCATTCTGACGGACACTTAATCTAAGGGTATTACTGGGACACAAAGAAGTCCAAGACCTTGACCCTTGAAATATGTCCAGTGATCTGGCATCCTAAGAGTATAGTTGACTTGCTTTGTGGAACTGTCTGAGGATTTTGCTAACTTGAACTTGAAACTCTTTATGCTTCCTATCTCATCTGGCTGGTGCCAAAAGGATTAGCTTAGCTCCACTCTCTGGGGAGAGGAAATGTGTTGTTAATCGTAAACAGGGTGGTCCCACCAGCAGGCCCTGGTGAGGTCAATTACATGGGTGTCCTAGAACAACGTTGGGTTCAAAGTGGCCAAGTACAGGGTGTGTCAAAGTGGGCTTTGAGCACCCATGGCTCCAGCTGTTTGTTCTGCATTTTATATGTTTATCTTGCTGCTTGACACAGTTACTGAGTCATCTCTATTAAACGGCTATTGAGGGAAAGGAACAGCTCTGCAAATCTAGCATGCAGAAGAAACAGGCTGTTCATCCTCGGTGACCCTGCATTCTACCGTCACAACAATGCGACCCTCCCTTTTCACTTTGTACCAGATATTCAGCTTCATTTATCAGAACAAGAACCATCAAGCAATACTAGCAATGGAAGAACCTGCAATGGTCATTACATTTTTAATACTGTTTAATATTGCTGAAAACTGAAAATGAGTGTCAGTTTACCTAAGAATACCACCAAGCTTTCAACCCAACAGGTGGTGAATGTTATGTTGTCACCAGGGAGAGAATAATTATAGTAATCAAATAATCACATTAAATTTCTAAATTCTGGGAAGAGGAGGGGGAAGCACAACTGTGTATACTAGGTGAGTTCATGGAACACTCTTTGGGCTTTTGTAGAAATTGTTCGAGCCATGACGCACGTGATCAACCAAGGCATGGCCATGTATTGGGGCACCTCGAGGTGGAGCGCAATGGAGATCATGGTGAGTTAGTTTGTTTTTAATGGCTGTTGGGTGCTTTGTCATTATTGTTTGGATACCATGCTTAAGTTGCAGCATCTTCTGCAGACTTTTCTCATGAGACCAGGTCACTGGAAATTTACCATCAGTTCTCTCATTAAGGAGATGGATGTGAGGGCTGGAGCCCAGCAGTTTAGGACAAACACAAGGGCCAGGTCTGCAAAAAGAAACCATGTTTTAGCATGTCTTTTGCTGGCAACAGGACAGAGAGGATTTCAAAGCTAATGAGATACATGAATAGAGTATTCTACCTTTCTTACAATTCTGCTTATACCATGCCACTTAAAGACCACTTGTGTCTGAGGTTTTAGCCTGAGTTTTCTCTTTAAGAACTTAAGCATATTCAAACAACATCTCCTTTATTAACAGTCCATAGGTCAAGCTTCGACTAATTTGCCCCAGACTTTACTCAGTCTAATCTTCCTGAATAACAAGGATTCCCCACATTTGGTACCTCTCTTGGTGATATTTATGGCTATATCTTGGCATGTATTTGACTTATCTCCTTGCTTATTTAATCCACTGGAATGAAGGTCCCCAGTGACAATGAATCACGGTGAAGCTCCAATATTCATCAGAATAAACTCAGCTGCACTTTCCTCTGCCCCTAGGAGGCCTACTCTGTCGCAAGGCAGTTCAACATGATCCCACCTGTCTGTGAGCAGGCTGAATACCATCTTTTCCAGAGAGAGAAGGTGGAGGTCCAGCTGCCAGAGCTCTACCATAAAATAGGTAATCTTCACAATCACATCTGATCATTCTTCACAATGTGAGAATCAATGGTTAGGGGGATGGGGTGCTAGGAAAATGCTTTCCCAAACACTCCAATTAATACATTATAGAGAGGACAAGAACGACACACCTCAGAGATGGTGGCAGAATCAGGTGGGTTCATAGTCTACAAGGTACTGGGCTGACAGTCACAGAGTTGTAAATTGACTGTAATATATACACTCAGCAGGTATTCGAAAAATGCTCAAAGAGGAGCAGGTGGATAAACTCGGTTTGCATAGGTGCTTGTTCTAGCCTAAACATGCATCCATGAGTAGACTGAGTAAGTATTCCCAAGCATATGGATATCCACATCTGTCTCTTGTGCTGTGCCTGAGGCTGGGTAAGACAGAACTAATTCAACAACAGCAAGTCAGGTACAATTTGTTTGTGTGAAAGTAGTAGTGCCTGGGGGCGGGGATATATAAACACAAGAACTTTGGATATTAGAAACATGAATAAGCCACATTTTTTCAGTGTTATACACCAAGGCAGTTTTCAGAGATTACTTTTTTTTTCCCTAAAAATATGGAAATGCTGGATTAAAAACAATCCAAATTTAACAAGAGCTGCTGCTGTTTCGATCATGTACCAGGCATTTGCTGTGTGGCAGGTTCTGCCTCTGCCAAGTGCCAGGTACTGTCAGGCACGGAGTGGATAAGTGAAGTACCAGCTTTCTTTGCAATTAAAAGCTCTTATCTCTTGGTCTATGAACTGTGGCCATGAAAAGATCATGAAGAAGCCATATTTCCAAGTTCACTTATATGGCTACCTCCCAGGAACAGGCAGTACACATCTAATTGGTTTCTAAAAGAATGAGGCACAATTTGTAAGTCCTAAGTTGTAATGGAAAGATGGATGCTGGTATTAACTCATTTATCTGGCCAGTTTCCCTCTAGGACTGGTGGAGCTGTTTAAACATGCCCTCACTTTTGGTCCTACTTGGCATAAACAAGGTTCTGATTGTGTATTTTTGGTTTTTGTTTGTTTGTTTTTCTTCCTACAGGGGTTGGTGCAATGACATGGTCTCCACTTGCTTGTGGAATTATTTCAGGAAAATATGGAAATGGGGTGCCAGAAAGTTCTAGAGCTTCACTGAAGGTATTTTTCTCAACTTCAAGAAAAGAATGTTGTGGGGAGGAAGAAGATGAATTAGAAGGAGCAGAGCAGCAGCCCAGGGCTCCCCAGCTTGAGCACACTGTGGCCTTGGCTAGCCATGACCTTGGCAGGGCTGCCCAGGTCTCTGTTGCTGGCCACGCATCAGTCAGCCCTTCATAATCTGCCTGCACAGAGAATCTGTCTCTGGGGACTGGAAGAATGTGTCCAATGACCTAGTTGTCTTGCAGATGTAAATCCTTACATTCTTACATTCTTACGTATTCTTCTGTTAAAGGGGATACTTTTTTCCTTGTCTAGAAGTGACAGAATTTAAAATTCCTCTTCTATATAAGAGGATTTAATTTTCCTGTTCTTTAGAAAACAATACTTAAGCCATAAGGGCTTAATCCATTTGAGGTAAACAGCTACAGCTAGGTATGACTTGTGATTGGCTTACACGCCTTTGAGAAAGGAGTTGGGGGTAAGGGGGCAGGAAGGGGAGAGTCTCAGGAGACAGATACAGAACATGCCATCACAACCCTCCACTCTGCCCAGTGGGTCTTATTTTTTTTTATTCATGTATTATACACATGATGGGTTTCTTAATGGCATTTTTGTTCAGCTGTGTCATATACTTGTAATACATTCACTCCTCAATGTCCAGTCCCATCTTAGGCCCCCTTCCTAATGATTAACTAATTGGGGAGCACTACAAACATCTTTCATTAGTAACCACAAGATCCTGTGCTTTAAAAGCTTGAGAGAATGTTTAACAACATTAGAATCACAAATTTCTCTGTAGTATCTATGGAGAAATAATACAGGAATCTTAAAAATTCAGACAAGCCAAAGTCATCTTAAGAGAAAGCATATGCCAGACCCAGGCTCCAGCCTCCATTAGCACTGAACCAGCAGAACAACCCAAGCCAAGCCCAGACATTTCCCAGGGTAGCTGGAGGGGGTGAGGGAGACACAGGACAATGACATGACATGTATGAGCTGTATGAGACAGCTGACCACCAACACTCGCTAGCTAGAACCTTCTCAAGGCTCTAGGTTTTTACTATCCTTTCTGTCTATAAGAGTTGAGCTTTTAGCTTGTTTGTTCTCTAAAATCACAAGATATAAATAGCCCCCAAAGCATGCTGACATGACAGTGTTCTCATTTTTTAATTATCCCAAAGCACAGTTATCTCAGAATATTTAATGAGATCTTGTTCCTGAAAATTGAAGGTCGTTCAGAACAGACTCTCAACAAGTCCATGAAGAAAAAGGCATCTTAGGCAGGACTGTGACAAAGAGGAAGGCAAAAAGGGCGTGAAGAAAAAGGAAAGACTGAGAGTTGTGTCTTTACTTGGCATAGACCATGTGCCAAGCAATGAGCTATGAGTTATGCTTCACTTCCTTTCACCCTCACAATGAGAAATGGACACAGATGGCTTGCAATCAGTTGAGGCTAAGCTGAATTGCTACATAGACACACTTCTACTTATGATGGGGTAATGCCCAGATAAACACATTATAAACTCAAGATGCCCTGTCAAAAATGCATTCAATATGGCTAACCTCCTGAATATCATAGCTTAGCCTAACCATACCTTGAAAGAAAAAACAAAAATAAAGACAGCCACATCATCTGAAACAAATTCTTTTTATACTAAAGAGATGACTATCTCATGTAATCTGTTGAATATTGGACTGAAAATGAAAAACAGAGGTTGTATTGATACACTTCTTGCATATCAGTAAGAAAATCCTAAGTCAAACAATTATAAGCTGGAAGACCATCTGTATATTCTTTCATGGGCTTTCCAAAAAATTCAAAGCACTTCACATATGTGGGCTATTTGTTCTCAGAGTAATCCTGTAAGAGGCAGGCTTCTGCCGGATGCAGAAATTGAAGCCCAAGGACATTAAGCAACATTAAGACCATAAACTCCAACAGATAAAGCTGACGTGAGAACCCAGGCCTCCTGATGTCAGTGAATTATCTTTCCCTGAAGACATCTGTTTCCTTTCACACTCAGGTCCTTAAAGGGAAGATGTAGCTGGGCTGTATCTGGTCGGTATGCCTCTATCATTATTTGATAAAAAGCTCACACACAGATGGAAACCCTCCACAAATGTACTCACAAAAGCAGAAAGTAGATAGGGAGAACATTCAAAACGTTTGACTGTGGCTAAGCTCAAACGTAACTGGGTAAATGTTTGATGGGCTTTCATGAAGTCAATCAAACTGAGTGCTACTGGAACATTAACAGCAACCATTTAGAACTGTCCAAGCAAAAGGCTACAGATGGCCACAAATTCTCCAGCTCTACACTATCAACCAAGTGTTTCCAGAGCAACATATCTGCTCTGGGGAAGGATAATTAAGCAGAACTACGAAAGTGAAAAATAAAAATGAAAATGAGAAGAAGCAAATAGCTTGGCACCCTCTGTACTAAATTATAGTGCTAGTAGAGAAAATAAAGAAAAGTGGAAAGGTACATTGGTAACTTTTAATACCGCCTAAAAATGGCTCACATCACACTGTCTGTTATTACATCACTGAAATGCTAATGTTTTGTGTCTGCTATATTGAACTACAATTGAAAAATTCTCTTTTCTTTTCTTTTAATGGCTCTCCAGGGCTCTTACAGTAAGCAAGATTAGCCAGGGAATTTTCTGGGCAAGCTCTTCTGGCTGGCCCCATTCCTCTCACAATGCTATCAGCTCTGGCTGCTCCGCTGGAAAGCAAAGCACTGCTTCCAGTCTAGTAGATGTCCCATGGCTATCTGTCAAGCCTAATGAAATCTACTCTCATATAGCTTCTGCTCAAACTTAACCCTCCTTAATATCAGAAATTCCTCTGCCCAAGACCTAGCCATCCAGAAGTCATACTGCTACCTCAGATTTCACCCTCTGCATCCTCACCCCGCCTAGCAAGGCTCCACCCAAATCCTCCAGTTGGCATCCTGCCACTCAGGTCCACCCATGCACAGCCCTAAAGTGGGTCTTCTTCTTTCCTTCCCAGGTTTACTGCAGGATTGAACTTGGGTGCTTTCATCCGCTCCCTCTTCTCAACAGTCCACCTTTGTGGTTGGTTGTCCTTTTAAAGGACCGTATCATTTTAAAATGCCATCATGACTCTCAGTTACTGCTTACAGGATAAATCCCCAATCCTCTTAGACTCTAAACCAAGTCTACTTTTCTGATCTTGTCTCTACGATCCCGTGTTATTGTCTACCGAAATATGCTGCACACTTTCCTTAGCTTCCCAGAGTGTTTTCATTGTCCTGTGGTCCTTCCATCTTAGCCTTAGGAACAAAGCTTCTAGCTTAATACAGTTACTGGGTTGTATGTGTTTCTCTTTACTCCATCAACACTTCTTACACAGGCTTCAAGTTCTCTGGTTGCCAGTGACAGGCCTCAGTGTGAACAATCTCATTCTAAGAACTCTACTGTCACAAAGACAGTCCTTGAGGAGAGCGTGGGGCTGGGCTCAGTAGACCTGTCTATGAACTAGACATTATTAGTCCTCCGTCTTCTCTGCTTATCTCTAATATGAATATGCCAATTTCTTCCATTACACGGATCTTGACACTGAAGCTAGAGCAAGAAAACAGATAGCCACAGCCTACATCCTTAAGAGAACAGATCCTAGAGGAGATCTTTTCTTTGCCAGCTTCAGACCAGAAAAGAATGACCTTAGGCAATGTTCAACCTGAGAGACCAACAACAGTAGTTAAAAGAAAACATTGATCAGCTCAGCCATATATGACTTTGTTAGATAAAAAGAAGGTGCTACAAACATGGCTTGTGACAAAATCATTGAAGCAAAAAGGTCACTTACTAAACACTTAAATTCCTAGATAATGACTTGTAGATGATTCTAAAACAGAAACTAACACTCTCTAACCCACACACATGAGTCAGTAAGTGATGAATGAATGGTTATAATAACCCTAATCATTAGATCAAACAAATCTTAACAATTAGTACCCTGGGAAATATTACTGTCTACTCAGTACTGGACTCTCTGCTGGCCGCTGTGGATACATGGACCAAGGGAGAAAACCCTGATGTTCAAGAAGTATCTCAGAGACTTCCACAGAGACACTCATGTGCAGGGATACACTATGGAGCAACAGAGCCCACAGCGCTGTGCCATCCAGAGTGGCAACCATATTTGCCACCAATTCCTAAAAACACAGGGCCACTTTGATATTTAATTAATATTTTAATTATACTTCATCTCTTCCCACTGTTAGCACTTTCCAATTTGAGCAGAAATTAAAGCTGTTTCTTTAAAAACAAAAACAACCTTTGTTTCTTTTGGTATTAGGAAAGCAGTGTAAACACTTTCTTAAAACCTAACTCCCTATATATTCCACTGATTAAGTCAACAGTGAACTTTACAGTACTGAGAGTCAGAAGAGAGGGATTCAATAAGCAAATGTTTATGTATGCACGTGTGGGCACACATATACACTGGGTATGTAGTGGTCAGATGACAACCCCGGTGTCACCTTCCACAGTGTAAGAAAGGGTCTCTTTTTTGTTGCTCGCTGCTACACACGTCAGGCTGGACGGCCCACAGACTTCCGGAGTTCACCTGTCTGTGCCACCCTTCACTGCAGTGTTGCAGCTACACGCACACACTATCACCCCCAGTTCTACATGGTGCAGGGATCCAAACTCCAGTCTTCTGTCTTATGAGGCAAGTACCTACTGAGCCATCTCTCCAGGCCAATCCTCCTTAATTTTAGAAGTCTTTCAATATGGTTGATGTAAGTGCATCACACACACACACACACACACACACACACACACACACACACACACACACACAGAGTGTATTCCAATCTTAAGGAAAAAGAATTTATTACATATTTCAAAAATAGAGGGGTTGGGGATTTAGCTCAGTGGTAGAGCACTTGCCTAGCAAGCACAAGGCCCTGGGTTTGGTCCTCAGCTCTGAAAAAAAGGCAAAAAATAGAGTAAACAAATCAAACATTCTTAATGTGCCCGATACATATTGAAATTTCAGGAACTCTACTTTTTAAAAGTGTTGAAAAGCATTTGTCTACTACTTTCTCACTTTGTGTTTAAGTTATATTCCGAGATATTGCTTCCCTGAAAGATCATGAAAGTTAAGTAAGGGCTGATGATATTTTCCCACTTTTAAGGCATCTGTAGCAATTCAGGGATGTCTGACATACGCAGGGCCCAGGTTCAAGAAGGCTGCCTGGGCCCTGATCAGTGTTCGTAGTTCACAGACAGCCACTCCATCACCATTGGCACCAGCTGTCATCTATGGAGATGTCACTTCAGGCACCTTTCCTCTGGAAGAATCAGAGACTTCTCAAGGCTGAAGCTGGGAATGCCTTGGCCATTTCCCCAAGCAAAGTCCCAAGTGAGAAGCCAGACCAGAAGCCTTTGATACCTAGGAGCAGAGAGAACTGGGACAGCTTGCCCTTCTACTTTTCACATCTGTAAAATTATTCCAAAAATCACAATAAAACATAATTTTTGGTTTCTTTTTCTTTGGTGATGAAAAAAAAAAAATACTTAATAAAACAAAAGCCACCAGCCTATTGAAATCATGTGGGGGGAAGTCCTATGGCCAACTGCCAGCTATGGGGCTTCCTGCTCCCTCTGGGAAGGTTCATGGAAAAGAGGTCCTTCCCTGTGGCTGTTGCTGGTCAGTGCTAGCTTTGTACATCACAGATGTAATTCCCATCTCCTGTAACAGCAGACCCTTCTGCAAAGAAGGGCAGCAGAAAACCCTGGCTGGCTTTTCATACTGAGGGAAGTAAACTCACTTACTAAGCTACAGGTCATGCTCAATCCTTTCCCACGTTTAAAGAGGAGTTTCCTGGGTTGTCCTTTAAACAAATACTCTATTGATTCTAATTTGTGGCATTAAAACAAACCACAAGAGGAAGTCAACACAAAGTCATCATAATAATATTATTATTGTAATTATTATAATTACCCTATCATTATATTAGGGAGCTAGAGAGATGGATCAGTGATTAAGAACACTTGCTACTCTGGCAGAGAACCTCTATTCAGTTCCCAGAACCCATGGTGGGTGGCTCTCAACTGCCTGTAACTCCAGCTCTTACAGATCTATCATCCTCTTAGGGCCTCCAAGGCTATCTACACACATATGCACATACACACATGTAAAATATTTTAAAATAACAATGAGACTTGGGGTGGAATAAGGCAAAAAGGAGGACAGTTACAATAATAATGCAAAACTATGATTTCCAGGGAGCAGAAAACTTGGCAGCCAGCTCTCTGAACGGAAAGCTGAGCCTATGTGCATATATGCGGGGTGTGTGTGTGTGTGTGTGTGTGTGTGTGTGTGTGTGTGCGCTTACTCATGCATGCGTACGTGTGCGCCACATGAGAGCAGGTGCCCTTGGAGGCCAGAAGAGGGCATTAGACCCCTGGAGCTAGAGTTACAGGTTGTTGTGAACTGCCTGATGTTGGTCCTGGAAATCAAACTCAGGCCCACTGAAAGAACAGTGAACAGTCTTAACTGATGAGAACCATCTCTCCAGCCTCACCTGAGGTTCTTATATTTTACTGATTTAACATCACACTTGTATAAGACTTATGTGTTATCATTATTTCCAGTGCTACCAGTGGTTGAAGGAAAGAATTGTAAGTGAAGAAGGCAGAAAACAGCAAAACAAGCTGAAAGACCTCTCTCCAATTGCTGAACGACTGGGATGCACACTACCTCAGCTGGCTGTGGGTAAGAAACTATGAGGGGATGGCAGACCGGGCTCTGAATTAGGGGGTTACTTTCACTGATATTACTAAAAAACATACTTGTCTATGGTTGTCCACACCCTGTCATGGTAAAATGTCTACCGTAGGGACAGGCTAACCTCAGAAGCACCAAATTCTGGTACACATAACAGAGAAAGTGAATTATTCAAGGTTTCCCAGAATTTTCTATATGCTACATGTTTTCTTTCCTTTCTCCTTTATAAGACAGTTGCATGAGAATATATCAGTGAAAGGAGAGAGAGAGAGAGAGAGAGAGAGAGAGAGAGAGAGAGAGAACAAAGAAAAGGGATGGAGGGAGGGAGAGAGGGAAGGAAAGAAAGGAGAGAAAACAAAGTTGGGTGGGTAAAAGCTAGGGAGGCTCTGGGAGGACTTGTGCGAGGGGAAATGGTAAACACATATTGTATAAAAATTTAATAAAAAATAAATTTAAAATACACACATACTCCAGTGTCTGAGGTAAACTGTCACTACACAATGACACTCATTTCTCCTGGCTCAGGTTCCTCCCCTTGTTGACATTGGGGGAGACAGGGTTGGTGAGAGATTGAGAAACAGGGCTACAAAGAGGCCCTTGGCTCCTGCCACACTGAAAGATGACACTACAAGGGCAGCTTCCCCTGGAACTTTTTCAACAGCCATGAAAATTGTTCTTCTCATGCTGTGCAGTCCGTGAAAGGTCATGGCCACCCAAAAAACAAATACACTGGCACTGTCCATTAGAACATAATGGGAACTACTTAGTTCTTTTCAAATTTGCCAATGGCCATGTTAAGAAAGAAAAACAGGAGCTGGAGCAATGGCTAAAAGTGTTTGCTGCTCTTCCAGAGGACCAGAGTTTGATTCCCAACACTCATGTCGTGTCTCAAAACCTTCTGCAACTCCAACTCCAGGGGACCCAACACCCTTTTCTGGCCTCCACAGGTACCTGAAGATATATGGCATACATTCATACAAATGTACACACATATGCACATAAACAAACACTTTTTAAAAGTTTTAAAATAAAACATAGAAGTGAAATTCATTTTAATAATCTATTTTATTTAACACAATCTACCCAAATTATCATTTCAACATATAAAATAAAAATTACTTAGGTTTTTAAAATACTCTTTTTCAGCCTGTTTTCAAAAAACAGCCATGTATTTTACTTCTGAAGCACCTTCAGCCCATACATGGGCTCAGTATCCACAAATGGCGGTCATTAATCATTTGTGGATACTGAGCCCATGTATGGGCTGAAGGTGCTTCAGAAGTAATAATGACCGCCACACTGTATACAGAAACATTCAAACTTGCAGGTGACCAGGGGTACCACGCTGTGTCATATGCACTTCACGTCCATTGTCTTACCTTCTTTGACTCTTAGACTTTGAACAATCCTGTGAGGTGCATGCTATGAGAATCCTTGTCTTACAAATGTCACTAGATGATTTACTAGAATTAGCATGGCAATTCAGAAAGAAATAAAATAGGTGTTAATTCCAGGAAGGGCAGCGGGAGACCCTAATAAGAAACAGCAGCAAATAATAGCAAAACACAGCAAAAAAGCGACAGATACACTGGCCCAGAGAGATTGACAGCCAATGGTAAGGTCTGTGCGAATGGTAACAGAGGATTTGTCCATAGCTCAGCTCTGCTAAAGTTAGAAGTTAAAAAATTATAGCAAACAGTACTAGAAAACAGGAAATGAAGGTTGGAGAGATGGCTCATTGGGTAGAGGCACTTAGTACCAAGGCCTGTTTGATGTCCAGAAGCCTCAGAGTAGAACGGTCTGCTAGAGCTGCTCCCAGGCTGCTGCATGTTCATGTGAACACCCTCACACTGAGTAAGTGAAGAAGGAAGAGGTGAGGTGGCTCATCATATGCCCAGGGGACTTTAGGAGCACACTTCAATGCTTCCTTCAAAAGAATTAAAGAGCGTGTTTAATGGAGTAGCCGCAGCTTCAGCAAGAACAGCAAAATGACTGCGTGATCATAGACAAGTTATCTGGCCTGATTTTCTCATGTGTAATGGATATAATCTATTCCTTACTTGAACTATACTTAGCTTGAACTAAAGCAAGATTGCATATGTAAAGGCTCAGTGTATGTAAGTTCAGTAAGTGATAAGGACAGTATTGACAAAGGGTATATTGAGTAGAACTAGACATACTGGGCTTGAGGTTTTCTTAACACACAAAGAAAGTAGATTCTACTACTGTAAATAAGACTTTCAGGTAATAACAAGAACTGAAAACACTCAGCCTTCCATGTCCATAAAGTCAGCCAACAATTTACATTGCACTGGGCACTGTAAGTAATATAGAGATGACTTAAAGAATATAGGAGAAATGTGTATGCAAATGCCGAGGCATTTTTATAAAACAGAGGTGAGTGCCTCTGCACTGGGGGGAAGATAGAACTGATCCTCCACAAATACCAAGATTATATTAAACTCTACAAGAAATGGACAAACATTATCTTCCTAGAGAGGAAACCTTTTAAAAATTTAGACTTTCACTGGATATTAGATGTTCATAACACATCCTCTGCTCAGAGCTTAGGTTTAAACTGATACGTGCTGGTTTCCTCCCATTGCTTTCTAAACCATGCCCTAGGTCACCAGTTCTCAACCTGGGGGTCATGATCCCTTTGGGGCCAAATGATCCTTTCACAGAGGTCACATATCAGATATCCTGCATATCCAATATTTATTTACATTACAACTCATAACAATAGCAAAGTTACAGTTATGAAACAGCAACAAAAATAATTGTATGATTGGGTGTTACCACATGAGATGTTGTACTAAAGGGTCGCAGCATGAGCAAGGCTGAGAACCACTGCTCTAGATGGTTTTCTTTCCTGTCATCTCTTCTTCTTTCTTTACAAATAAGTTAATTTTTATCCACAGAATTCTCAGACCCAAAAAGGAATGATTCCCAGCCTCATCGCCTTTGCTCTCCAAGGGCAGAGCATGATTTAGAAAACGGAAGCTTCCAGCACGAGAGGGACTACAGAGTCTGCGTGCTGTTCCACCTGCCCAGGAGCCAGCACTCAGCTCACTGGCCCTAACAGGCACTATGGATGTGCTCACTAGTGACAGATACCCAGTTAGATAGGCTGATTGTAAAGTATCAGCTGCAAGCTGGTGCTATCCATGGATCAGCCAGCTCTGCAGAGCGGGTTCTCTTAGCTCTGTAGCCCTTGGAGGAATTCATTGCTACCGCAGCAACTGCTCAGGGCCCCGCTTTAACCCGGAACTCCCAAGGGGTTTTAAGTGCAAAGTAGACTGCAATAAAGCCAAGGGGGAAGAGAGGGTGCTATGACCAACTGGAAGGATTCAGTGATTGCCTCAGAGCCCTGGTAACAGCTTAGAGGATCGGCTGACACACAGCAGGGCCTTGAGTAAAAGGAGGCAGATGTACAGGAGAAAGATCATCCAGACCTGTTTCCCCAGCAAACATCTGATCAGCGTGTCCTATAGCGTAGGCTGCTGAGCTGTGTCCAACTCAAGATAGCCACATCCCACAGCCTAATGGGCACATCAAGAAAATTAACAGATTTGACTGCAGGTTATAATGTATAGGGCACACTGGCTGGTCTGGAATTCAGGATAGGCTTTAGTAAAAAGGCAGAAGACTGTTGGGAAAGATGAGATGTTAACAAGCCAAAGAAAAAGGGAGGGCAAAAAAGTGCCTTCCACACAAAGGACTCCCAGCCAAGGAAAGCCAGTCTGATGTTTAGGGATAGAGAGATCAACAAACCAGTTTTCTTGAAGCACAAAAAATAAGGCAGAGGCAGAATCAAAAGTAAGATTTACCAGAGTAAGAAATGCATGTCATCTTAAAGGAAAGGGATCTTGTTAGGCACACGCTGAAGTCAGGAATGAGGCATTATGAAACTTAGAAGCTACAGCTGGGAGGAGGGAATCTGTATTAAGGGGGGGCAGCTGAAGCAAAGAGTAGGGAAAGCAGCGAATCACAGAGCTCCTGAGGATTGGATGTGAACAGTGGCAGCATGAGAGATGAGCCAGAGCAATGGAGGTGTCTACACGGTCAAATACTAAGCAGCAATGAAATGATACTGTTACACCACAGAAGAAACTAGAAAACATGTGCGTGCAAAGTAAAAGAAATCAAATGCAAAAGGTGACGCTTTATTCTATTTAAGTGAAATGTTCAAAAAGACAAATCTAAAAACAAATTCTGATTAACTAGGGCTGAAGTATGTTATCAATTACTGCCTGTCATAAGGTATGTTATCAGGGAAGGGAATGTTCCACTAACTGAATTTAAAAGGGTAATGATTGCACATTAAAATTACAATCAAAAGTTTAGGGCTGTTAAACTTTTTTTTTAAGGTTGTTAATGTACACTCAAAAGCAGGTTAAAGTCTTTTTGATATGTAATTTCTACTGCAATAAGGCTTTTTCCTCCCCCTCCTGTTAAAAAGATAGTTTAAATTCCCAGGCTGGAAATATAAAATGCTTGCCTCAATATCTCATAAGCCTGGGATGGTAGCACATCCCTCTAATCCCAGGGCTTAGGAGGCAGAGGCAGTCAGAACCTTTAAGGTCATCCTTGAGCTACATAAAATGTTCAAGGCCAGCTTGAACAACAACAAAATGTTATCAAGTAAATACGCAGAAGCCCATATCTCAAGGCAAGATCTTCTAAGTAAAAAATCTTGAGGCCTAGAAAGGACGCCTTAAAAGCCCTCCAGTTAACTCTCTGTTATATGCTGAAGTGTAAGAACCAATGGATTGGAGAAACAGCAGGAATAACCAACTAGACCTGGAATTTAAAAGAGAAGGTAGACTCAGAAAAAAAAAAAGGGACAATTCCGGAAGGTCCCAGAGTTCTACTAGCAGGGAGGCAAAGGTGCTGCTGCAGAGTCAACGGTTCTGGCAAGGCGGCGGGAAGGTCCAGCAGCAACAGGTAGACCCACGCTCACATGCTCGCTGTAACCAGCCCTGGGGCCTTGGTTTCCAAGACAGGGTAAGAAGAGGACTAGACTATGATGATGAGGGGAGTACAGGAGCCTACGGGACCTTCCAGAACTTCCGGAGTTAGAGAAGTATCTAGGCAAGTATGCAGTCAGAGGCTATTTTACAGTGAAGAAGACCTGAACACTCTTTACTGACAAAGGAAAACAAGAAATAAAACCTTCAGGGAACAGAGAAATAAATGTTTAATTGATCCAAAAAAAAAAAAAAAGAAAGATGGATCCAGGGCAGTTTGACCTTAGGGCAAAACAGCATGCATCATCTGCAACTGGACAGGTTCATTGTGGGTACCAAGTAGGTAGAAAAATGAAAAATATTCTACCTGGTTGTCTTAGTTAGGATTTTACTGCTGTGAACAGACACCATGACCAAGGCAAGTCTTATAAGGACAACATTTAATTGGGGCTGGCTTACAGGTTCAGAGGTTCAGTCCATTATCATCAAGGTGAGAACATGGCAGCATCCAGGCAGCCATGGTGCAGGAGGAGCTGAGAGTTCTACATCTTCATCTGAAGGCTGCTAGCAGAATACTGACTTCCAGGCAGCTAGGATTAGGGTATTAAACCCACTCCCACAGTAACACATCTACTCCAACAAGGCCACACCTCCTAATAGTGCCACTCCCTGGGCAGAGCATATACAAACCATCACATTGGTGGATTTAATATTTTAGATAAAGTTCAAGGAAGGTCACCTACTGAGAGTGAATACAAGGCTTTAGTGTAGAGATCCTGCCAACATGGTTGCTTATGCCTTTAATTCCAGCACTTGTGAGGTAAAGGGAGGAAAATCTCAGGCTATGTAACAAGTTGGAAATCAGTCTGGCTCCATGAAACCCAGCCTCAAAAACAAAAACAAACAAACAAACAAACAACAACAACAAAAAAAACAGCACCAAAGGAGGGTAGACCTTATGTCGTTTGAGGAAAGGCTGATCAAGGATCAAAGAAAGGTTTGTCAGACTGGCTAAGGCCCAATGGCAAGATAGCAAAGGAGAGGGGAAATGAGAGGTGCCAGTCTATGAGATTCTATGGTTCTCTCTGGGTTACTCCACTAGCCCCACGAGGAAAACACAGGTTCAGTTTTGATGGGACTTGCTAAAGCAGAGGAAGGACTGGGGCTTCGAGAGTTAGTAAAAAAGCAATTGAGATAATCAATGCAAAGGGTTGACAGATGAGGAAAAGTGATACCAGGTAGAAGATAGAAAGGGAGCCAGGAAGAAACAAGATTCTAGACAGTATTAGTTGGTGAGCAATGTTGGGTATTTTCATGAACAATATTACTACATTGAACTCTGGTAGTTGGAGCAAAATGCAAGAAAGTCAGAAAGCCACAAACCTACTATTTAAATGTATGGATTCCATTAAACTTCTGAACAAGAAGAGTGCTGTTGCAGTTTGTAAGCCCAGAAAAGTCTATCCTCTATCCTACACACACACACACACACACACACACACACACACACACACACAGGCACGTCAATAATCCTGACCCAGTGCTTTGCTCTTTCTAGCATGGTGCCTGAGAAATGAGGGTGTGAGTTCTGTGCTCCTGGGATCATCCACTCCTGAACAACTCATTGAAAACCTTGGTGCCATTCAGGCAAGTACTGCAGCCCCTTCTAGCAAACTCCAGGGTATGTTACAGTGTGTCTCCAGGCAGTGACCTAGACAAGGCAGCAGGAAACACAAAGCTGTAAGATGCAACGGCACACTTACATTACACATAGAACCAGGGCTGTCCTCTGCTTATTTAAGAAACAAGTTTCTCAAATTCCAGTGGTTTGTTCTGTGTGGGGCAGTGCACTGCAGTGTCACAATTGGCAACTGATAGGTCTAACCATAAAAGCATGTCTAACTGTCTGCTTGAGATATAATGGTTACAGGACAATACATACTGTGTGTTCATTTGTTCCTTCCATAAACTGCTGCCAATATACTATGCCACATCCCTTTTCCAATCATCTAACAGCATCCTTTGATCCCACTCATCATACCACTTAGGTTAAGATGCATGATAGCTGTCTGTTCCCTCTGCTGTGCTGTAACCCCAGGTCAGAGACTATGGCTCTTTTTCACTGACTTCCCACTTCCTACTATGTGGCCCTTAGTTATTACTTCAGAAGTAACTGGAGAATAAACTCCTGATTGGAACTTTCAGGATCACATCCCCTTGAAAGAAGATCCAGGAGGCCCATTCCATACCATGGCTCTCTGCCCCAAGTGATGGCCTGAAGGCCAGGCACCGGACTGCCTGTGGTTGCAGCAGCACCTGGGGAATATGTTGAAGCAGTAGGAGGAACAGAAGATCAGGGGCATCTAAGGAAAGGCTAGTGATCTGTTGGGATCACCTTTCTTCAGCACTGAACACATCTTGGTACAGAAGCTGCTTCCTCTCAGCTTTGCTGAGAGTCCTAGGACAAGCCCACCCACTGCTTAGCCATAGCCCGCTGAAACCAACAAAGATGTTTCCCTCTCACACGCTGGCAACAGGGTCTTGGCCACCCATCTATTCTTAAAACAAGGCCTCTCACCTCTCCTCAAAGCAGACAGATGAAAGTGAAGACATGAATATTTAAAACCCTCTTTTAGAAACAGACCAGAATGGTGGTGCATGCCTTTAATCCCAGCAGAGGTATGTAGATCTCTGTAAGTTTGAGACCAGCACAGTATACAGAGGGATACAGGATAGCCAGGGCTACACAGAAAAAGCCCTGGGGTGAGAGAGACAGAGAGAAAAAAGAAAGGAGGAAGAGAGGGAGGGACGGAGGGAGGGAGGGAGGGAGGGAGGGAGGAAGGGAGGGACCAGAATACACTGGTACATAAATGGTACAGATCGCCTGCCTAGCCGCCATCTTTCTCTGGACCAGACCATGGTTCCTCCTGGATTCTGTGAGGCCTTCACAGGGAATGCCCCATCTAATGTACCATACCATCTTATTTCATTTTCTATAATGCACTGGAAAACAAGGTTACAGAATGACGATGGGATAGGGACACAGTTTTTACCCAGAAGAATTGAAGTTCAGTACAATACTTTCAATTCCACTCATGTATGAAATGCTTACTGCATGTGGCACCAGGGAGACAGCTGGGTTACTGTGATGAGTAAGAGTAAGAGCAAGATCCTGTCCTAAAACTGCTGGTGGGCTAAGAAAGAGTGAATTAAGAAGTCTATGCTTTAAAAAAGCTGGCCTCCATGAGCTCACTATGTACCAGATAGTGACAATGCCACAGGACACAAGATACTGTCCAGTCTTTAACAAGCTTACATTCTACTAGGATATTAGGACTAATAAAAATGCACAAAGTTTCAGATCGTGAGTTAGTAAGCAAACAGATTGCTGTACTAGAGAGCAACTGAGAAAGAGGTGGGTCTACTCGACAAAATAACTTTGCAAAAGCCCCCTCCCTATAGGACGTTCGTTCTGAGTCTTTGATTTGTATGCCTTGCCATAGCATGAAAGAAAGCCAGAAGTACATCTCAGGAACAAGAAAGAGCAGTACGAAGGACTAGGTTGAGAGGGAACATGGCTATGGCAGACTATCACTTTCCTTATAGGTAAGGAATCCTTTACAAAATTTAGGGGACAGATACGCTTCTATTTGAATGTTCAGAGACTCCCAAGCCTGTCGCAAGGAAAGCATAATGCAGGTGTGGTCATCACCTAGCCAAAGGAAGCGAAATGAACGGATTTGCAGATCTGGGAAGAACAGATAAAAAATCTTGACAGAAAGAGAAACTGCAGGATTCCTATCATGCTAACATTAGGATCCTCAATCCCACGGGAAGTCACGCCAGGGGCAGGAATGAAGCAGCACCCTGGATCTAAGCTGGTTGAGCTGCAGGACAAAAGGATTCTTTGACTCCCAAAGCATCCCCTGCCTAGCAAGGTTCTGGCTGCCAGCAGGATATGTCACCCAGACAGCCTCATGGCTGGCACAAGGGCTTACCAAACCTCCCTTCTCCTTCACCCCAAGTACTAGCATATAAGGTCTAGACATGATTGACAGACACCCTGGATGTGGTGAAAAGTACACTAGGTATCTAGAGAGGCTAAACACTGTTGGAATTGACTACAAATGTACAGAAAATATGGAATGCTGGCTACCATAAAGAAAGGAAAATCTCGAGGACCATATGAGCAATGAAATATGCCTATGGCACAGGTGTGTACACATTCTTGTGTGTACATGCTCTCTGTCTCTGTCGCCCTCCCCCTTCCCCTCTCAACCTCCCCGCCAGGATTCTAATCTCCAGCCACTAGGGGGAACACTTCAGGACACCCCTCACCCCAAATTAGCAGTGGTCCATGCTCAACCTCCAAAGTAACCGCCACCCAACTTGCAAAAAAACTCCAACATTCTCAAAGCTCTGAGTCCTGGAGGCCTTCCATGATGACCCCCAATACCAGAAAAACATCCCTAGCCAAACCTCCCCTTACACTACCAAGTCTTGTAGGCAATATAAGGTTGTACAACTGGAACAATCTCAGTAAATCTGCACAACAGCTAAAAATTTTGCTGTTTTTAAAAGTGATTTCACATAAAATTCTGAAAGTATGCCTCCTTTAAAAGGCACTGGTCCTTTAACACTACACACATTGGAATTTCACATTTTATTCAAGTACTTTTATGTTCGGTTTCTAGCTGATATGTATTTTGACAGTGACATTTTTTCATTTCACTGGCTAGCCCACAGGGTTTTTCTTCCACCACATCCAGTTTTTGAACTCCAGTCTCAGTAAGTCTCCAAGTAATTTTAGCTATTTAGAACCTAAGACTCCAGAGCTAGTGGGAAACAAAACTCCTCCTTTGACTTCAGGTAGGGAAAAAAAAACCCAATAACCAGAACCACAAGTTCCCCAGACACAGGAGCTGCACTATTGCACCAAACCCACAGGCCGGTAAAGACAGCCCTGGAGTAGAGACAAGGTCACCTCGGCCAGTAGGGCTATAGCAAAGGGCGAGGCCCAAACCTCAGAACTGGTCATCTTAATTACATCTCACCAGTCTCTACAAGGGTCAGACTATTCCAGAGAGAAAGCAGGTCTTTGTCCATTGTCTCATGGTCTAAGGCTAACCCTGAATGAGTAACAGCCTCTATGCAAGTCAGCGCTACACAAAGCTCTGCATGAGCACAGCACATTCTACTGATCCACACCCCGATTCCCCCTCCCTTTCCACTGCCACTAGCCTTCTTAAGTCCCTTACTGACCCTCAGACTGTGGCTCTGACCATCTGATACCTTTCGGACTCCTCCAACTCATCCTCCAACTTTCCCCTGGTATCTGATGGGGAAAATCAAGTCCTTAGAGCAGCAGTTCTCAACCTGTGGGTCATGACCCCCAAATGGGGTCGCATACCAGATGTCCTGTATATCAGGTATTTACATGATTCATAACACCAAAATTACAGTTATGAAGTAGTAAAGAAAATGTTATGGTTGGGGGTCACCACAACATGAGGAACTATAGCAAAGGGATGCAGCATTAGGAAGGGGAAAACCACTACCTCAGGTTTCGCAACCAAGTGGCATCCAAGCTCCCCTACTGTTCTTCTGTTCCCTGATCCCTGCCATCTCCACTAGTCTGTCCTTGGTATTACCCCATCCCACTGTTCGGGTATGTGCTGTTATGTCTATCTGGGAGGCCTACTAAGCTGCAAACATCCTTTATCAGTTCTAAGCAGCAGCTGGAAAGTCCATTCCCAGTCTCTAGATCAGTGTTACCCACTGCTGCAGCTTCCAGCCACATGAGACTATTTGAATACATGAATGATGGCCTGTCCAAATGCAGGTTTGTGTGTGTGTGTGTACAGAAGTGTATATTCATAGCACTGCCCTCAAAAGAACCTTAATTTTCTATACTAATTTTTCACATTAAAGTGATAGATACTAAATAAAAATGTGTTGGCTGGATACAATGCAATAAAAATGTACTAATTAGACTATTTTAAAGACAGCTAGCATAATTACTTGCTAGAAAAATTAAAACGTAGATTGCTTACATTGAATTTCCACCAGATAAAGCTACTCTGTGTTCCCGAGACTTTACTTAGGTCTTCATTTCTTCAGTCAACAAACACAATCCCTGACTTGGAAGCTTGTCCATCGTGGGGAATGGGGGGTGGAGGACCTTCATTTCAGCTATGGCTTGCCAACATATTACGAGTATAAATGACTGCTTAATGTTGACTACATAAGACCAATGCTCAACCCTAACACCATCTCTGTGCTTCTCCCCTACCCTCAGGTCCTCCCTAAGATGACATCACATGTGGTGAATGAGATTGATAACATATTGCGCAACAAGCCCTACAGCAAAAAGGACTATCGATCCTAAGGCAATGCATGAGCCACGTAAGCTGCATGGGTAAAATCATGGTGGGCAGGCAGTGCACAACGGCCTTACCAGCCACTCTTTTCAATCACTTAGCAGCTTGCTGCTCAACCTCTAGTGTCCCAGGATTCTCTGAGGTTTCTGCTGTTGCTACCACTGTGCACCCTGAATTCTGAACACATCTGAAAAGTCAGAAAATCCATTCTATTTTCTTATCTTGGACTGGTCTCCTATCCTGGCATTGGTCTGTGTACCTCATGTTTTTGCAATGGAAAGAATATTGGGGTAGGGGACTCTATTATCTCCAGAAGAAGGCTGTACATATATATTTTTTTCAAAAGAACAAAATTCACAAGATACAGTATTTGACCTCCATAGGAAACAGAATATCCTCACTCTTTAGTCTTGCTTGGGAGAACAAACACAACTAATTTACTTCTTTTCCTGTTTCATATTCACACTAGTAAGTTTTGTGTCACCTGTAATTCAAATAAAATTTCTAGGTATTTGCTTTCACTATCTCTAAAGTTATGTTGTTGCCTGGCCCTGTACAATGTAACTGGGGTGTCTCTCAGGGTTCTAACATATCCATTTACATAGTTATAAAGGCATGACTACCCCAATCTTTACTAGATACATAATGCTAATTTATAAAATGGTTACAGGCTATGGAAACAGCTTTAAATCAAATGTTAAATGTTCATTTTTTACCTTCTAATAAAGCCTGCATATACTTTCAATTGCTTGTAGGCAAAATTTCTGTTAAGTTTAAATATGTGAGCTTTAAAAACACATACATGCTCAGTTTTGTAATTAAACCTATAAATGCCCAGAATGTGTTCAGTTTACCATTGGGACATTACTATATAATGCTTGATATTTTCTGAAGAGTTATTAACATGAAAACAAGTCATAGGCAATGTAAAAACAAAAAAACAAAAAAAAAAAAATCTCATTCCTCAGCATATGCTAGATAATTAACCTGCCCAAAAGAAAAAGCAAAAAATATTCAAGAAGCTCCTGATTCTAATCGTATTACACACTACACCATATGCATGAAAGCTCTTTGCATGGAATAAAGGGGCTTAGCTTTGCACTCAGAATCTGAGATACACTTAGCCCTGCCTCTACAGGCTAATTCCCCTCACTGTATCCCACTTGAGAAGAACTGTAAGACTATACTGTGTGGGTATCTGTAAATAAGGATAAAACACAAGGGTTTTTTGTTGTTCTGTTTCCTGTAAAGGTGGGGTCATTTTCTAACTATCTATAGATGGACAGCATTCTACTTCATCTAGTTAGCAAGTTCTTCATCACTTTAAGATTTACACAAGAAACATATGAACTTAAAATCATTTTCAGGTATGTACCACATGGTTAAGTTCTAAATCTTCAACTATCAATGAAAGATACCACGAAATATGATTGTTACTACCTAGACTCTAGGAGGCAACGTGGAAGTTTCACCCATGAGTATCTGATTAACGATGAAGATGAACTAACTTTCCAGCTATTCGTTGTAAATTTAATCCACTGTACTACTGTATGTTTAAATGAGTGGAGTGCTGTCTAAATGAAAATCAATTCATTTGCTTAGAGTAATAAAGGCATCTGCAATCTCATAATACATCTTTTGGGTCTTTCATTTTAAGGCTTTAAGATCTATACATTCTCCCATATATAAAATACAAATAAAATGTCACCATGAGATAAACAATAATCACCTAAATAAACTATACCGAAAGCTATACTCTACTGAGAGTCACAGTGACAAAAACAGGCTGAAACAAGGAAGGTACTACACACCCACACTCCCATCTCTGGAGAGGCAGAATCCAAAGGATCCAGAGTCAGCTTGAACTACACAAACCCTCTCCCAACCTCCATCATCCCAACAAAAACAGAAAAGAAAAAAAGACCGAGATTTGTGCTGCAAGCTTTGAATGCTGACACACACCTGTAATCATACATAGTAGTTGAAAACTGAAGGGGGAGAAGTCTTAAGTCTGTGGCCAGCTTGGACTACACTTACAAGAAAACTAAAAACTGTTTTTGCAAACTCCTTTCCTTTTCAGTGGGTTCTGGGAAACTGCACACTAAGGTTAAAGCTTCTCAAACCCACTTGAAAGAAGCTGCAAATTTAAACCAAATATAAGCAATACTGGTTAGCTGTAGAAGCAGCCAATATTTAGACATACCTACCCAGGTAAATCGAGTAATACATTTCAGTTTTACCCTTATAAAAAAGTTTCATTTATTAATTTTCTCTTCACAACTCCTTGGCAAAGAACTGTCATAATGGACTCAAGCAGGACAAATACAAACTACAAACTCTGTGCCTGGATTCCTACTTCAGGAACTGATACACCATAGACTGCCAAATATCACTCAAGCACACAGCAACAGCACTGCTTCAAGGAACCTAAGCTGCAAAGCCACCTACCTGCATAACAAGGAATTCATGTCAGGACAGATCACACTTGCCCAAACACACTGCTAGTTCACTACAAAACCAGGCCTACAAGCCATACACCTTGTACGCTAGTCCACAGCTCTTCTGAAGAGATTTTTTTTTTTTCTTTATAGGGCTGTTTTACACTCAAGTGTATGAGATTTTCTGAGTTAAAGGAAACAACCTACTCCACAAAATAGTCATGTGATCTTCATGTACACATTGTGGCACGCCTGCCCTGCTACTCCAACTTCCTCTACCTTCAGCTACTGTGCATGTACCTACCTACACATATATAAAATTAAAAAAAAAAATTAAAGACCCCCCCCATGCTCTTATTAACTACCTAAGACTCCAAAATAGGTGGGAAATAAACAACATGCTCGTACTCTTCATACATGCACACGTGTACATTCATACAAATCCTTCCTACCGCATGCCTGGTGGGAAAAGCAGCGTGAGCAGGAAGGCCCAGCAGACACATAGCAGCACACTATGGCAGGGCCTGACTGCTCAGTACTATAACTGTGCTGTCTGTCCCCGCCTCAGACATCTGCCCAGTGACTTCAACGGTGCACTTACATGTGTAGGAAAGAGGTCTAATATAAAGCATGTAATAAATATTATGGTTCACATAAAGAATTACAGAAAAACACAGTTTTAAAAACAAAGTTTAATCATACTTATTAATAACAAGACTTTTTTTAAAATGCAGAGTATAAGTTCAACTTCCATTATTTCAGTTAACTTCAAATTATCCTTTCCAAATTAAAACAATACAACAGGACAGTTGTAAATTTAAATCCAAGTCTTCTATTAAGTTATAAATGAGTAAATCACAACATAAAAATGCTTAACACTAAAATTCTACTTATCACACATATGAGGAAAAAAAAAGACTGTGAGCATTCTGAATGTCCTATGTTACTGGCGTGATGTATGGCATCCTTTCATGGTACAAACTTAGCCACAGGATTTCACTGTCTGTCTTACTGAACACTTCATAAACCTATGTGCAGCATTTATGGTAGAGGTTAGAGAAGAGCGCCCACACTTCTAAGTATAAAGAACCGATACACTGATTCCTTAAAGGGAGCTAATGATACGGCTAATGACTCCACACACAGAAATTTGGTAGCAGAGTTAGAGGACATTTTAAGAGTTAAAAACGAAGATAGTCACAGGAAACATTCACGACAGAAGAAAACTACATAATCACTCTCCCAGCAAACTTTTGGTTACTAACTAAAATTAAAATTTTGAGGCTGGCATCCCTATTTCACCATTCTTGAGCTTCTGACCATATATAGAGTCCAGTAATGGTGGGGACTTTCACGCCATCTACACAGGCACCGCCACCTAGTGGCAAGTTCACAGCAGTCACTTAGGTGTTTGGTTCAGCTCTGGTAACAACTAGATGGTGTATCAAATGATCATTTTACTAGGTAAATGCACTGGTACACAAAGTTACCAGCCAAATGCCGATTAAAATAAAGCAACAAAACAGCCTACCCCATGTACTTTGCTTTGAATCTCTCATTTCCCTGTTCATTCCACATTGCCTGGAAATGACACTCAGGTAACAATGATTCACAGAAAAGAACTGAACACTTGGAGATAAAATGATTCTCAACGCAGACAATAAGGAGGTAAAGTTAACAGGCTCCTCCTGAGTTCCCTAAGTTCTTAGCACAGACCATGGAAACATCGACCAGCACAGAAACAGCTCTACTCCTCATAAACATCTTTACAGTTGGAAACAGTTCGTATGTTCCTCTTAGTTTACAAGCAGAAACTAGATATTAGTAATTTCCCTTTGAGGTGGCCTTTACAGAAAGTTCCTGGGTGTGGTGAACAGCAAATAGGAATATGAAATCAGTGATCATAGTGTTGTGTTTTCCAAACTGGGAAGTCACAGCACACAAAGACAGAATCTGGACATAATGGAACGGAGAAAAGACATGGGGGAATGACCTCCCAACAGGAGGCTACTCTTAGCTGGACCCCTGAAAAACTAATGTGATCAGCATTTCACAATTGAAAGGAACCTTGAGCAAAAGGAGCTAAATTTATTAAAGTCCTCATGGAAAAATGCTGACAACCATTTTAAACCACTGTAAATTCCTTGGAGAGTCCAAAGAATTCCAGGGCTAAGTTCACAAAAATTCTTTTGGTCTCTCATTTGTCAGTAATCAGGATAGAAATATTCTCTCACTTAATATTATGCCCATGGTGCCGAGAGCCTGGTCACAGAAACAATGATTCCAGTGACTTCACACATCAAACCAACATGGCAGGGTCAAGCTGACCTCCCTGGCCACCCAGGGCCAAAGCCATACAGCTGAACAGTGTGTGCTTCAGCCTCACAGGCCAACGCTCATAGGCCTAGGTACTATTTTTAGATTACTACCTTGGCTGCCTTTCTTTTAAAAAAAAAAAAAAAGATTCTGCAAGTTTCCCTCCCTCAAATTGGAGAGGCCATGGTTTTAACTTTGAGTTATTATAAATTACAAATTTGGAGCCTTGTTAAAAAAAAATGAGGCTTCTGTTTAATCCCTTAGGAAGAGGATTCGCTCTAAGATTTACAGTTCTAAAAGTTGTAATATTGTGCTTGGAACACAGAGAACCAGTTATTAACTTCTTCCTCCTATTATAAATAATAACAGCTCAGTCCAGGTTACCATGACCTCTGACAGTTATTTTCTCCTCGTGATTAGAGCACATTGCAAGACTTCTTGCCTTTTAATAAATGCCCTGGTACTCTGAGTTTCCCTTTCCACTCATTTAATTTCAACAATCTGTCAAAAAGAGCCAATAAACAAACACTGAATTACATTCTACTGCATTTTTAAACCCTCAAACTCCAGACTATAAAAATATCTTATGTGTCTCCCAACCTGGGCCCCCTGATGCTTTCCCATATACCACAGGCCACCCCTAGATACAAAGGCAGGGGCCATGCTACACGGTCTATTTGGAGCCAGTAGACAAGAGGGCGATGAGTCCAGATGAAGCACTTATGGACAAAATGTAGTTCCTGCAAGAATTTAATGTTAAGGAAAAAATGAGACCTCCTACATTAGTTTTTTAACAATAAAAGGGCTTTTCTTTACTGACACAAATATGTAGATGTAGATGTACTGTCTGTGAACACAATTTATAACATGGGAGGCTATAAAACATGAAAAACTACCCACAAGCAATGTGCTTCAGTACTGAAGACACTTGAGACAAACTTAGAACAAATAATAACAAAGAACACATCCTAGTTCCATGTAACCCTCATGGAAAGAACTGGTCAAAGAACATGCAGACATAAGCAAAACAGTAAAGGGGAAAATCCTCAGGTCAATCAGAGCGCTGCTACAGTCAGCCTATAAGGCAAGGAGCTTCTGAAAGTTCCTGGCTATTTACAGACTGAGCAAACCATGTTGGGGGCACTCTGGCAAGGTTCACCAGTATTCCCAAAAGATATGAGTTGGAAGGTGTCTGATATTTTATTACACCATAAGCTCTGATTGTTAAAAAGTCTGGCTGTATTTTTCTGGATAACACCTTTGATAAAAAAATTACTTTAATAAAAAACAAATGACTCTTGACCAAAGCTCAATTTAAATGCATCTTGAACACTATGAAGATGTTATTAACTGTGCAATTTTAACTACCCTGGCCAGCACCTAACCCACAAAGCCAGCATATATGAGCATAACGAACTAGTGAAGACAGCGCATTTACTCTGACTTTGACTCCTTGTAGACAGGAAGGCAGACCAAGTCAGACAGTGTAATACTGTAATAATGGTAAATATACACTATTTACCATAAAACTACAATTTATAGATTTAAAAAACACTAAGCCAGAAACTCTTAAACTCTAAGTCCACAGACACCTACCTCTAGTTAGTGTTATTTAACTGACTCTGGGAAGTTTTTGTTTCCACTAGCATACCAGACAGCTTAAAAATACAACAAACTACTGTTTATAGGATAACTTCTGAAAACTCTCTAAAGGATACACTGTGGGGTTGAAGTTCTTCAGTATAAAGAAGGAAGCAACAATAACCAGAACCAGGAACAGAGTGTTGTTATAGAAGATGGAGAATGTTGTGGCTTCATAATCGGCAACTTCATTCTTCTTCCACAGGATTCTAGAGATACAAGTCAAATAAGTTTATACACGTGATCAAAACCTTGACATACCAAATGGTTCTCATTCACTAAAAAACAAACCTTTCTTTGTGTCCAAGAGTGAAAATGCACTTGCGGTATTAAATTTAGAGCAACTTATCTCCCTTTTATCCCTACTGAATTCTGTAGGGTAGACGCCCTTAGATCTGCACTTAAAACTTGGTCTCCGTGGTTGGCATACACAGGCTTCTCTGGCTTTAGCTTCTCTAGAGGCAGAGCTTGAACCTTTAGTTTTACACCCTCAAGAGAAAATGCCACGAACACAGCAGTCACAATCTCACCAGGTCTACCTTTAGTTGTCTTTACTGGATTTGAACAAAGAATCTATATAATCTTAAGGAAGATGTTTTTAACTTCCATAAAATTCTTACTTTTAAATCTGTTTTAAATGATCCCATATTTATCTGCCTTTTATGCAAGAGGCCAAGAGAATGTTTCAGAATGCTTGTGATTAAAGCAGATTTTATTCCATTTGGCTAATTAAGTTTGCAAAATCGTTTTTTTAAAGACTAGATTATACCCCATTTGTAGGGTATGAAGTCAAACTGATCTAATGCCTAAATAAGTTAACTGACTGGGTTAAGACTTGCTTGTCTTCTTTAATGCAACAGAAAAAAAAAATGTTGAGAATCCACCATACACAGTACAGCAGCTACGTTTCCAGAAGCATTTGTATATAGGTACAAATTATTATACTTGGTTAAAGGCAAAAGGCTGCTTCACTGTGGAATCATCATCAAAGATTAAAAGTCCAACCTAAGATGCTCTGTCCTCCCAGGAAAATAGTCTACTCGGAGGTCAGATGATGCAGATCCAGCCCCCCGCCCCGCCCCTCCGGCGCCACCCCACCACCACAGGGACAAGTAACTGACATTTCTACTTAGCACGTGCTCTAACCCAAATCCAAGAAGCTTGCCATAGGAGCTACAGTAAGGCTACTACTATCACCCAGTCTTCACTATAAACTCTGTAGTCTCATATACACGCTCTATTTCCTTGTTTTATAAAGACCCCCTACTTAAAAAGTATAGCCAATAACATTCTGATTTCAAAGAAGAGTAAATGTAAATCTGAACTGGAGAGAAGACATTTTACCACTCTTACACTGCTCCAGGGAAATCAGGCATAGTAAGCTGCATAGATCCAATGTACCTGAATGCTAAAAAGTACTCAGAATCAACACAGCTATTTTTAACTCTGGCATAAGACCCAGTGAGCTATGGCATGCTTTTATTCTGCTGATTAAATCATCCCGGTGACATCTGAGCAGGTCTCCCTAACTCTCTTCGTGCCATGACCTGAAACAGAATCACCTCCAAAACAACTGAGATGAAAGTCTGACAATCCAATCCATAATGATACCCCAGCTCCCATATTACATCAGGCTACAATAAGCCAGGACCATCCAAATGTCTTTGGAGCATTTCTAGTCTACCACATACTGGTTATTTTGAAATAATTAAAAAACTCCAAATATATTCATTACCAAAGTTTCTACCAAAGCTTCACTAGTAGAAAATTTAGCTTAGGAGAGTATTTCCTAAGCAATCATTCTTCAGGGACAGCCAACTATGACAAGAGAAAAGGGGAAAAAGAAATTGTTACAAGCAGATACTGTCAAAAGAGCTTCAGGAAACCAAGAAGGAAGAGTCACACCTAGGAGCTTGAATCTCTAACTCGCCATTGCTTATTTCCATCCCTGAGTGGCAAGATACAAACATGCCAGAACAGTCAATGGCGCTTAGAGAGAACAACAAACTGTTGCACCTGTTCTTACATCAAATCTCTTGGAAGCAACATATCCTCTGGAAACAACTTACCAAATCTTAATGAGTCTCTGATCTGCTATCCAGACTAATCATGAATCTAGACCTGGGTAAAACTGTTTCTGAGGGAAATAGTAACAACACTCACTTCTACTGTCGACAACAGCAATTTTATAATCTGCACTTTATACACTGACCTGACAACTTTGAGAAAGCTAAGCTAACAAATGGCAAAGCGATCTCACTCCCACTGCTCAGACTCACTGGTAATGACCACCTGAACACCACACTGAGAGAAATTCTGAGACATGTCCCAGAATGAAAAACCAATACACACATCAGACTGGGCAAGTCTGCAGTGGACAGGTGAGACCTATTTGCCATTTCCAACATGACCATCTCCAAAATCTTGACTTTTGTGTCAAGTACTCTGAAATTTATACAACTATGATATGTACCCCAATTTAACAAATATTGACCTACACAACTCAACAAAGGCGGTTTTATGGTTCAATTCTCCAACTTTTATTTCTACTCAAAATTATGCAACAAAACAGCTATGTAGCCAAACCTCATTACTGCTCCCTACAACAGGCCTTCAGTGCCATGACTTTAATATCATGTCCTTATTTTTATAAAATATTCAAAGAAGATAATCATTTTGTTAATGTTCATTAAGTTACTTGGTGTTCCTTAAATTAGGACCCACTTGATGAAGTCCTTCCAAGGGCCAGTGCCAGGAAGTCTTCTTTTCTGCAGGGCTTGCATGCTGCCTTCCATCAGAGAGAAAACAGCATGAGCTCACATGCTTCCTGAGCGCATGGACTCACAGGTAAGAACAATGCTCAAATGCTAGAGGTAATTCCACAGTCAGCATTTAAACAGCTGTTCTTGCTTTTAAATGCTTATGGTGTTATAAAATTCTATTACTGCACAAGGCCCACACAAAGCCTTCCTGGAGGAAACGCAGTGAAAGTGCTGTCCCAAGGCAGCTCTGTCCCCAAAGCAGCATGCTAATGCTTAAGGTCCATGAAAGCAAACCACATATCCACCATGCTGCCATTACACATCTGGGCACCCACTCACCATGCTGCCATTACACATCTGGGCACCCACCACACTGCTATTACACATCTGGGCACCCACCATGCTGCTATTACACATCTGGTACCTTTTTGGTTTTGTTTTGTTTTGTTTTCTAAGCCCTGGTTATCTTGGAATCCACTCTATACACAAGGGTAGCCTGAACTCACAGATTTTCTTGCCTCTGGAATTAAAGGCTTGGAACATCAATACCTGGCCCAATCTGATAACTCTTATGCACCAATTTACTTGATCAATTCAGGGCTTAGGCAGTTCATACTGTGTGTTGGGGTGTAAATACACATACCACCACAACCTCAAGCAACAAAGGACAAACCTAGCTCTTTCTTTCCCCCAGACAGTGCATCCAGTATTCATAAACGCAGGGACACCCCTAGGGAATCTTATCAAAACTACTAAAAATGTTAACATACTACCCTACAGACGTGGGTTACATGACATACAAGCTCTGCTGCTTCCTAAATCCCAGTAAGACAGTTACTGGCATAAGCTTCCAAGTTGGACAGTCTGTATTACCATGGATCTATGTATCAACAGCCAAGTTACCAAGCCTTCTTTTTTTTTTCCCATGAGATTCAGGCAGTCACACGGGGAAAGCGGGATTCGAACTGGGAGAGAGAGAGCAAAGGGCGCGGGCTCGCCCTCTGGAGGCCACTGCCTAAGCCACTGCGCCACTGCTCGTTTGCTGTTACCAAGCCTTCTGACGCTTGTTTTCCTTGAGTGTAAAATGGAGATCACAACAGCACCTACTAGCTCACTCTTCATGACTGTGTGGTTATAATTACATCATTTGCCCTCTTTCCTTGTTTTCTATACACCTCACCCCCCATGAATGCCCCTGTGCTCCCTTACAAATTCACAGCCTTTTTCTTTAACTGGTGGAGGTGATGGTATATGTCATGTGTATTCCTAACTATAAAAATATGACCTGTTCGGTCTGTATGTTATTTTATGTATGTTTTCAGACCTGACTATTTGGTATTGGCTAACCAACTGGTGTGAGCTTCCCTGGTAAAGACACACTGTTTTTCCTGCTCTCAGCATTCCTTAGTTGGCTGTAGTTCTTTGTCGGGGCTAGAACCTCCTGAGTGTTCCCCTGCTACATCAGATTGTCTATCTGTATTTTGTTCAGGTCACCCATGTTGATGAGATTTCATGAGTGTAGCTTCTCTGACATCTTTAGTAGACTAGAATCTCACAGCAAACTTCCTGTTCTTTTGGTTCTTAGAATCTCTCTCCTCTCTTCAGTAACAATTCCTGAGCTGTGAATGCAGGAGTTATGTAGCAGATACCTTACATGTAGTTTTGCTTTGGAACAAATCAGCTGTATATAACTCAAAGAAAACACTCTAGTGGTAACAAGAATTCAAAAAAGTCAGCCATTGCTGTCACCACTGCTACTATTTACACAATTCCAACACCTTTAATGAGAATTTAAAAACTGTTTCTTCCCAAGGTTTATGACAATCACTTTAAATAAGGAGTCAAAGAGGGGTAGAGAGACAGATTAAGAACCCAGCACTCATGGCCCCACCTGTAATCCCTGTATTATACCCTGAATGAACTCCTGTTATTCCAGCTCTGAGAAAACAGAAGACAAGAAGCTGCTGGGCACCAAGCCTCGTGGGTTGCTCCCAGGTTCAGCAAGATCCTCAAAGGAACACAGTAGAAAGTGACAGAGAAACTAACCTGAACTGTCTTCTGATCCCTGGCATGTCTTCTGGCCTCTAATGTGTACACCTATGTGTACACACACACACACACACACACACATCCCCCAAACCTTTCATCTTTTTCCTTCCGGGACATCTTTCTATTATCAGCTTCAGAAAGTTTTCGAGTCACTTCTTTGGAAACAGCATCCTCCCTCTTCTGTGCTACTCTGAAAGAAAACACAGAAAGAAAAACGTTTCCACATGCTCTAGAGATGAAAATCAATCTCAACAAAACACTCTGTACTCTTATTTTCTATTGTCAACTGAGTGATACTTTATATTTCAAGAAAGCCAGCTATACAAAAAGTTCCAAGTTTATTACAGTGTACAAACCTAAGAGAAGTTTGAGAAATTCTCAATATGTGGTTTCTTAGTTATGGGATTTGATTTCTGCTTGAAAGGAAGCATTTTCCAAAGCCGAAATATTTAATATGGCATAAAAGTCAAATGATATTAGCACAATTCAATTAGGAATCACTATAACTACATTTTATTTTCCCGAGGTTCACAACTTGATGTTTTATGAATGATCCAATTTCAATTCCAAGTAAACTACAGAATAGACAACTTGATTTAATACATGAAGAAAAATAACAAACTATCTTAAAACTATGCTTTTAACTCCATTCCAAAGGACAATTTCATTTAAAAGAAACAGTAAAAGCATGGTCAGAGGCTGACCATAACATTTTTAGTTAAATTAGCCACTGGTTTGAGTTAACACTAAGTCAGACAGAAATGGCTTGAATAAGAACTCAAGAACTCAGATCAGAATATGAAGATCTTAGAGAAGTATGTGAAACATTCTCATCAGCTGGTCATGATAGTAATCCCAGCATTTGGGAAGTGGAAGCACAAGATCAGAGATTAAAGGCCAGCCTCAGCTACATGATACCTTGTCTCAGAAAAAGTATACAGATCAAAACAACAACAAAACCTACAAATGAATTTATCATGGGGGTTACTAGAAAAAAAAAAGATAAATTTAAATAAAATGTAAAAAGTCCATAGACTAAGACACTTATATTCAACAAAGTATATTTTCACAAATAAGAGCTACCCTATAGAAGAGAAAGTAACTTTCTATAGAGTATGTATATACTATAGAGTATGCAAACTTTCTATAGAGTACCTACCAGACCCTCGGTACTACCACTATAAGAGCATTCAACATGACATCCCAACAAGAGAGAACACAGAAACAGAAGGAAGCCAAGTCGCTGTGTTCAAGTGACTCATACTGCCACACTGTATTTAGTTCTAGTTAGTATACCCAGGAAAACTGGAGAAACTAGGATGGACTTTAAAAGAACACCCAAGATCATTCATTTGAGGCAATGGGTTTCTGTCTTGATTCAACCACAAGAGCCTCTAGAATCTAGAGTCTAGATGCAAGGTAAGCATAGACAGTGGCTGAGCTGCAGGGGATCATAAAGGAGAGTCATACAAGGTTCTATTCTGATGGATTCACTATCCATAGATGTCCATGTCCCATAAGAACATAGTCCAGAACAGTAGAGACCAAATGAGCTGAATCTTCAAATACCAGGTAGTAAAGAAACTGCCAAGCAGAAAGATGACAAAGAAGACCTGCTGAGTCTGCTTGTCTAGCAGAACTTCAATCATGAAGCCCAAGCCTTTGCATGCACAGAATGACAGCAAGAAAGCAGCTGAGGGCACTCCTGGCCGATCTCTTAAATAAAACCCTGCTAACTGAAATCATAATATACTACTAATTACTTGCCAATTACAAGAGCCAACCAGAAGCCGGGCGGGCGGTGGTGGCGCACACCTTTAATCCCAGCACTTGGGAGGCAGAAGAAGGCAGATTTCTGAGTTCAAGGCCAGCCTGGTCTACAGAGTGAGTTCCAGGACAGCCATGGCTATACAGAGAAACCCTGTCTCGAAAAACCAAAAAAAAAAAACCAAACAAACAAACAAGAGCCTACCAGAAAGACAACCAAATAAAGAATGAGCAAAGTCAGGCAGGAAGTCTCTGCAAAGGTTTTCTGGGTCTTGAAATAACAGACATGTAAGAATAGAAAGCAAGGGGTCCTGAATGAAAGTAAGTACAAGACACACTCAAGGGATGACAAGAAGGCTAAGTCTAAGTCTGAAGGCTTAGGCTGACTCACAGGAAGGAAGCAGAGGACTTTGATTTTAAGAACCTGAAACAACATTTGGTGTTATTGTATTAGAAAAAAGAAGGCTATGATGTGTTAAGATAGTTAACAAAATAAAAATGTCAGATAAAGAAGAATATATTTCTTCCCAGACATTTGGCTAAGATATGTGATCTTTAAAAATGATGATGATGATATACTTTGCCTGCTTGTGTATCTGTACACTACAGGCATGCCTGACACCCAAGATCAGAAGGCATAAGATCCCCTAAAACTAGAGTTACAGACAGTTGTGAGCTACCATGTGGGTACTGGGAACTGAAACTGGGTCCTCTGGAAGAGCAGCCAGTAAGTGTAACCACTCAATCACCACTCCAGCCCCTCATGTGTGTGATTTTTATCCCATAAAATATAAACAATGCAAGGAAAAGTATCATCAAATAGCTTTATACAGTACATTCCAGAGCATACTCTACATTTTTGTTCCAAGAGACCAGATGGAGACTGCTATATAAGTCTAAAGAAAAATAATTTCTCATCAAGTGTGGACACTGTGAGAGATTTTTAAAAAGTCAATAGATAACAAAATTAAAATCAGAATCCCTATTGCCTTAAAAAATTACTTCAGAAGCTGGAGAGAAGGCTCAATAGCTAAGAGTACACCTGATCTTGCGGAAGAGCTGAGCTCAGTTCCCAGCACCTCCATCAGGTGGCTCAGAACTATGTGCAATCCCAGTTCCAGAGATCGAACGCTCTCTTCTGGCCCCTCAGGCAAGGGACACACACCAAACCACACACACAAACACAGTTCAAAAGTAAATTAAAAAAAAATTTTTTTCAAAGAAAAAAAACAAACCTAAAAGGCCCTATTGAATAAACAAGAGAATAGCCTGCTACACCCTCCTGTTTTATCTTTAGGAAAGCAGAGTATACAAGTGCTTAAAACATAAACATTTACTAAGGTAAAACCTGGGTTTTCAGGGGCTGGAGATACGGCTCAGCGGTTAAGAGGACTGACTGCCCTTGAGGTCCTGAGTTCACTTCCCAGCCACCAAATGGTGGCTCACAGAATATCTGTAATGGGATCTGATGCCATCGTCTGATGTGTCTGAAGACAGCTATAGTGTACTCATATTTAAAAAGAAAAAATTGAATTAAAAATAAAACTTGAGTTTTCTTCTCCTAAAGCTATTAAATAATTTGTCTTGTAATATATGTGATCTTGAAATTCAAGAAATATGGTTGTCTTCTACAGTGAATAGACTTACAAGATTTTAAAAAAAATGTAACTGGCATTGAAAATGTCAGAGAATTTTTAATTTTTTTCCTCCCAAGATCCAATGCGATCTTCTGGTGTGTCTGAAGACAGCTACAGTATACTCATATAATTAGTAAATGGGCAGTTCAGAACAATTTCTAGAAAGAAATTCATTGAGTTTTGGAAGCATTCATTTATTTACTAGATTTGTTTTTCTGATCAAACTATCAATTAAAGACTAGGATTAAATATTCAAACTCCACCCTCAACACCTATGTCCACTGAAGTGTCAGTCATATGACTCAAAAGGTTATCAATTCTCCAGGTACTACTCTCTTCACAAAATATATACACATTTCAAACTAATGCTTATAAATATAAACCATGTTTAAGAAGACACCCTGCCATAACATATGCAGGTTGAGGTTAGAGTACTTACTTGTGCTTGAGAACAAATTTTACATTCTTGTATGCAAAGGCTACCAAGTAAGTGCTTACTAACGTCATCACACTGTAGAGAACAGCAGACTGGATAAGATCCATATGCCATATTCTCCAATACAACCCTGAGATAAGACAAAAGGAAGGGACACAAAACATTACTACCCCATTACACATGCCTGCTAGATTAACTACAGCTAAACCAGGTAAATGAGAGTCAGTAAATCCTACCCAAGATCTGAACAACTTCACTAGACGTGAGATAGCCAATACACTGGGTTAGTCCCAGTTCAGGGCTTTCCCAGTTCAGAAAGTTAGGTTGTGGGGATATTGCCAGTCTAGAAATTTCTTCATCTTCTAACTTGAGAACAAACTGGGAGTAGGGATAACAAATAAGAATAAAAATTTCATTCATGGACTACTATAAAAATACAGGCCATTTTAAATCCAATGCTGTCCCGAAACATTGGTTAACTTGCTGACGTGGCTGCTCTCTTGAAATCAAAACAATGCTTTTTCGGGCCAGTGAAACAGGGGGCTCCACACCACATTCACTGCACGCTGAGTTTTTTACAAGGCCAAAATAACAAAATACTTTTAGATGTGAGTGGCCTGCAACCCTGCAGCAGTGTGGGTCAGGAGACAGGAAACAGTCTTGGCATTCAGGCTGGCAGTTTCTCATTCAATCGACAAGTCTAGAGTTGCTCTCAAGGAGTTACTGAAATCCTAATCAAGGCTGATCTCGGACCTCTGGCATGGCCTAACTTGTCATTCTGCACGTCAAGAGGATGCTCATGGGTGAGAGGAGGTCTGCCACGGGCCACGCTGCTAATTCAGTGAAGATTAGAGGTGGGTCTCCCACCGGGTTCATTAAAGACCTCGTAGTGTCATACAGTTGTGAGGGGAAGGGCAGTGTACTAATGAGAGGATCGGGGCCAGACCCCGCGCCCGGCTCAGAAGCACACCACGAGTGACTTCCCGAGGGCGCTGCCCCCGTCACTAGGCCTCCCCGCCGCGCCCGCCACGTCCCCGCCGCCGCCCGCCCAAAGCTCACAGATGGGGATGGCAGACACGATGAACGCGTTCCCGAAGAACAGCGCCGACGATTTGGCCGACAGGTTGCGGCTGAAATCCTGAAGGAGCAAGTCCTCCTCGGACTGCTGCTTGGAGCCGCCTTTGGGAGCCATGGCCGAGCTGAAGACTGGAGGCCGGGAGCAAGAAGACAGGGAAGCTTAGAAGGCCTCGTGTCCCTCCGCTCGAGCCACGTATCCCTCCCGCGACCCGTCAGCGCAAGGTGGAGGCGGGACTCCACAGGCCACGCTGCTTCGGGATTGGTCAGCCTGCCGTCGCTTCGCAAGCCTCGAGACACGATTGGGCATGCGAACAAAACTTCCGCATCCTTCAAGGTACGTGGCTCCTCAACGCCACAAGGAATGGAGGGATTTGTAGTTTAGTGTGTTTTTGTGGCCTTCAACCTAACTCAAGCTGATCTCTCATTCTCCTGCCTCAGTCTCAAGAGGCAGGCTTGGATACTCCGTTTTAATTAATTAATAAATAACTTTATTGGTATTTCATTTCACATGTGCACTTTTTATTTCTCTTTTAATTTATTACATTGATTGGTTGGTTGATTGATGATTGATTGATTGATTGATTGATTGGAGGGCCATGCCACAAAGTTGTCAGAACACAACTTGAGGAGGTCAGTTCTCTCCTTTCACTTTCTGGGTCCCAGAGAGTGAACCAAATTGTCAGGCTTGTGTCTTTACCCTCTGAGCCATCTGCATGGCCTGGGTTTAATTTATTGTTGTTGTTGTTGTTGTTGTTGTTGTTGTTGTTGTTATTACATCATTTTAATCAACGAAAACTCTTAGTCACTGAAAGACTCTCTCTCTCATTACAGTCCTTGGAAACCGGAAAATAGAAATACTCTTGTGGGTTCAGGACATACATTCAGTAATTCAGTGAACATATGGACATATGGTTAACCCTGAACACTGGAGAAGAAAATTATATCTAACACTTGTATACACTCATCATGTAGCCCAGATTGGCCTCAGACTCATCATGTAATAGGAGATAATCTTGAACGTTTGCCCATGTTCCTAGTTTAATAGCAGGTCCTGGGAACTGAACTCAGAACTTCTTGCATATTAAGCAAGCACTTTAGCAGGTGAGATATATCCCTGGCTCCTTATCACACTTAGAGTCCTTGGATATGCACATTATGGTGACCATTGCAGATGGGGAACCTGAAGGTGACAGACAGGCCCTGTTTACAATAAGGACCTGTATAATAATAAATAAGGACCATTTAGCAAATTTTCAAGCAAACTACAAGTACTCACTTCAGAATCTCTGGATCTACTCCTGATGCTGCTGGGTTTTCTCTGCATTACATGGTAATGATAGAAAAAGAAACTTTTCTACATTTTTTGCTCCCTAGATTTTGGACAACCACACCCATTTTGCTCCTTCACATCGGTTAAAAGGCTACATTTGATAACCACTTATTTTCTTCTTTTCTCCATCTCTAACCAACTCATAAACAGAAATTTGGAAGCCTGTCTTTGTAACTGTGCTTCCTTCTGGCTATAAAGCAAAGATAAAAAGAACATAAAAGTTAAAAATCAGAAAACTCAAAGATCTCTTACAATTCAAATAGGTTTTAAAGGAAGAAAATCAGAAATAATACTGATGAAGCTAAAAAGAATTGTACCGAAGGAAAAAAATATTTTAAAAAAAGTTGAAGTTAACTAAATAAAAATGTCTGAAAATTGGAACTGAAGAGATGGTGCAAAATCTCTTAGAAGTATGTACTGTACTGCTCTTACAAGGACCTGAGTTCAGGCCCCAGCACCCATTCACTTGACTGGCAACTGCCTATAACTCTAGTTCCAAGGGGATCTAGTACCTTGGAGCATATATTGCCTCCAGGAGTGCACATATGCATATGTGTGTAACCAGCTCTCCCCAACACACACGCATGTATACACACACGTACATTATTAAAAATATTTTCTAATTTTAATATTGAAAATTAAAGCAATTTAAAAAGACTTGGCTCAGAAAAACAAACATGCTAAAACAAAAAAAAACTGGAACGAATATAAAGGGCCAGGATGTAACTCAGTGGTAGACATTGGCCTACCTTGTAAAAAGAGTCTTGGGTTCAGTGCCCAGCACTAGAAGGAAACAAATATCTATATAAGAAAATTTAAAATTTAAGGGGGGGTTATGATAATAGATCTGTGGTATTAATATAGAAAAATTGCCATTCTACTAAAAGTAATCAACAAGATTCAATGTAATCACTGTCAAAATATCAACATAATTCTTCACAGATCTTGGAAATTTTCAGCTTCATATGAGAAACAAAACAAGCAAACGAAAACAGAATAGTTAAAAATATCCTAAATAACTAGAGAACTGCAGGAGGTCTCACCATCCCCAACTTCAAATTGTATTACAGAGCTATGGTAATAAAAACACCATAGTATTGGCACAAACACAGACATTGATCAATGGAATTGAAGATGCAGATAAAAATCCATATACCTATGGATACCTGATTTAAAAAAAAATAAAATAAAGAAGCCAGAAATACTCACTGGGCCGAGTTCAGGGAGACAGCATCTTCAAAAAATAGTGCTGGTCAAGTTGGTAGCTGCATGTAGAAGAATCCAAATAGAACCATAAGCATCACCCTGCACAAAACTCATCTCCAAATCAATCCAGAACTTCAACATAAAACAAGATACACTGAACCTTATAAAAAAGAAAATGGGGAGTAGCCTTGAACGCATTGACCCAGAAAAATGTTTTCTCAACAGGACACCGTTAGCATGGGCACTAAGATTAACAATTAATAAATGGGACCTCATGAAACTGAAAATTTTCTATAAGGCAAAGGACACCATCATTCAGATAAAGCAGCACCCTACGGTATGAGGAAGATTTTTACTGACTATATAATCAATGTGTGTGTGTGTGTGTGTGTGTGTGTGTGTGTGTGTGTAATAATATATGCATATATTTCAAGAAGTTAGATATCAAGAAAATAAATAAGCCAATTAAAAAATGAGGTACAGATCTAAACAAAATTTTTAAAAGAGGAATCTCAAACAGCTGAGAAATGCTTAAATGTCCAACATTCTTAGCCATTAGAGAAATACAAATCAAAACTGTTTTGAGATTCCATCTTATACCTGTCAAAAATGGCTACAATCAATAAAACAAGTGACAGCTTGTGCTGGCAAAAGTGTAGACTAAGAGGAACATGCATCTATTGGTGGTAGAAGTGCAAACTTGTACACCCACTATGGAAATTAGATGTTACCTGAGGAAGGTGGAAATCAATCTACCTCAAGATCCAGCTATACCACTCTTGGGCACATACCCAAAGAATGCTTCATCCTACCACAAAGATGCCTGTTCAGTTGCGTTCACTGCTGCTCTATTCAAAATAGCCAGAAATTGGAAACAACCTAGATGTCCTTCAACAAATGACTAGATAAAGAAATGGTACACTTACACAATGGAGTATTGCTCGGCAATTGAATGAAATCATGAATTCACAGGTTAATAGATGGAACTACTAAAAAAAGAAAAACTTGCCCAGACCCAGAATAACAAATATGATGTGTATTTGCTTATATGAAAATATTAGCTGTTAAATCACTAATAAGCAAGCTATAATTCCTAGAGCCACAGAGGTTCGGTAAAGAGTAAGGAACTTCAGATAGACCTCCCTAGAAAAGGAAAATTGAATAGATAGTAAAGGATAAATGTGGGGGTTAGGCTGGAATAGGTGGATCAAATGGAGTGAGAGGAAAGAAAGGAACAAGGGAGGGACATGGGGAAAAACAGCTAAAATTAAGGGTCATTTGCGGGGTCATATGGAAAGGTAATACAGTAGAAGCTTCATAAAATATGTACCTATATGAAGACAATCTAAATGAAGTTGCCAAATAATAGAAAAGACAGAGCCTCAACTTGATATTTCTTGTCACCAAACCAAGCTTCCAGTACTGAGAATGGGTTACATCTAATTGAATTGTTGGTCTACCATGGGAACCCCTAAAAACTGGTCTGCCCAAGAATGTAATTTGTTCTCCACAAAACTGATAACAAGGCCCTCTTGCCAAAGACAGCACCTACATAACTCATTGAATATCAATGAATTTGATATCAATGAATATCAATTGAATTTATGGTACCTACATAAAGCCTTATGTGTTAGAATGTTTAGTACGTGAAGGTACTCTGCATGCTACCAAAGGAGAAATGTGACCAACCCAGCCACAAACCCATTGATCAACAATGGTATCCTGCCTGCAAGAAGTGTTAATGCCGTGGTGCACAAAGCTTGTGGAGATAACCAGCCAATATCTGATTTGACTAAAAACCCACTCCATGAGATAGAACCCATACCTGGATAGTTCCATACCTGGAACTGCTTGGGTGATGAAGAACCTGAGACTAAATAGCCCAGAAGCTCACAATAAAATCAAATACTACTGTTCTACAAAAAAAAAAAAAAAAAAAAAAAAAAAAAAAAGCAATAAAATGACCCCTGATGACATTTGACATTCTGCTGTACTCATAGCTCAATGCCTTCTCAGCCATTATCAGAGAAGCTTCCTCCTGCAGCAGATGGGTACAAATACAGAGAGCCACAGCCAGACAATATACAGAGAGTGAGAGAACTCAGAACACTGTCCTAAGTGGAATGTCTTCATCAAATCCCTCCCCTCAGGGTTCAATGAACCCTGCAGAAGAGGAGGCAGACAGAATGTAAAAGCCAGCAGGATGGAAGGCACCAAGAAAACAAGGCTCTCTAAATCAACAGAATAGACACACATGAATCACAGAGACTGGAAGAACATGCACAGGGCCTGCACAGATCTGTACCAGATGGGGTCCTAGAGCTGAAACAAGAAGTGGACACATGCCCCATCCCTAACCCAGAATCTACCTCTAATTGTTAACCACTTATAATTAAAAAATAGTTTTTCTCCAAGGGAGTCCTCACCAGGGAAACAAACTGTTCTTAAGGGCATGCAGGATGCCCAGCAGGAGATTGTTAACAGAACATTACCTCAATGGAATCTTTGGGGGTTCTTTGTCTCATAATGTCATGTCAGGACTTTTGTTTTTAATCTTATTTTTATTTTTTAGTTCATATTTTTTTCTCTCTTTTTACCCCACAGGCCCTTTGGTTATATATTTTGACTTCCAGTTTAGTATTTTATAGGATTCCTAAACATATGAACATGTGGATCTCTGTGTCTATATCTGTTTCTTGTGCCTTTGTGGGGGCGGGGCTCTTTCCCTTCTGTTTGTTTTGTCTTATCCTAATGTGCTAGTTTTTGTTTTACCTTATTTATTTTATTATTATCTATTAGAAGCTTGTTTGTTTTCTAATAAGAGACCAAAGGGGAGTGGATCCAGATGGGAGGGGGGTGGGAGGAACTGAGGAATACAGGAAGAAAAAATCATAACCGGGATATATTATGTGAGGAAAAAAATCATGTTCAGAAAAAGAAAAAATATAAGGGTGTTATCATAGCTTGTCTTTAGCTATTTTGTGGGTTCTTCTCCACCCCTTTTCTTTTACCCTTTCAGCCCTCTCTCACTAGATGGGGGGGGGGGGGGGAGAATAGAAAGGAAGAGATCACTGAATAAAGTCAGGGGTCAGAAAGGGGTCAATGTTGTAGTTAGCCGACTTCCTGCTGGTTAGGGGGGTGAGTTCCTTGAGGCAAGTTTGATCTTCAGTGTCAGGATATCTAATTTCTTCTTATTGTTTCTTCTTTGCTCACAACTACCTAACAAACTGTGACCAACAAAAACCCACCAACAAATAACCCACCACACCTCTTAGGGCCCTGGCATTTATATATCCTCTGAAAAGTCCCCTTAATTCTAAATGCCACACAATCACAGATACTCTCCACAGGTAAGTCACATTTTTTGCTAGAGCACAAGGCAAACCATAACCAGCTGCTGTGGACCATCTGAAACAGCCTCATATTCCACACCTGGAATTAAAATGAAAACGTGTCCTTACAGTATTTCTGTGTTTTCAAAAAGAAACCAAAACTCCAAAATTGTCGCTATAGTTTATTTATTTATTTATTTATTTATTAGAGAAATGTGATAGGCATTTGATGCTCGCTGCAGAGAAAGCTTTTGATGGTAAAAATGAAGGTGGCAGATGCCATGCACTTGCCCAGGAGGGCTGGAGTGATGCTTTCTGGTACCTGAATTATCATCTATGTTGTTTTGAAATTGTTGTGTGCTAAAGACATGGCATATGCTTGTGGCACAATAGGCAAACAGAACAAGTGATATGCCAACAGAAGATGCCAACAGATCCTAGCCAAATGAAGCTCTGATACAGACTTCATTTCAATATAACTCATCTTTATACAGGAAGCAGATGGACTTGATTCTGTACTAGCCTCGCTCTAATCTGTGGGTCTCAGGTTTTGTATTTCTCTCATATAACTTTACAATTATCAAACTGATGGAAAATGTTAAGCAATAATACTTGTTACTCTTGAGGATAGGAATAATAGATTTCTCTTCTTCATTACTGATAAATTCCCATAAGAAAGTCTGTCAGGTTAGTAATAAATATATTTTGCTAAGGCAAACACCCTGCAAGATTCCTAGCCAGTAGAGAATCTAGTGCTGAGTCTTAGAAAAAATAACAAATGAATTATCCAAGGCTACTCTGAGGAGAAAAAAATGTTCTTTTGTTTTAAAGCCATTTGAAATATAAATACCATTATGGAAATTTTTTAAAAGGAGATGGGATTTTTTTTGTTTATTTAACTTATTCCCTGGGAAATTATTTACTTACCCAAATTATGTCTTTCAAGCACTAATGTGTGATTAACCCATTCATTAATATATTCTTTCAGCAAATATTGAGAAGCTACAATATGAAAGGTACTGTAAGCAACTGTCAAGTATAATTACAATGGTTATAATGACCAACCTTTATTAAGTCCTTGTTAAACATTTAACTCTATGCAAGTTCCTTTGCATGCATGGTTACCTTATAGCAGCCCTGTGAAGTATGTGTTGTTATCCACATTCACCAGACGAAGACACTGAGCACAGATTGGAAGCATAACACACCTTTGCTCCCACAACTAGTAACTGATAGAGCAAGTCACAAAACCAGGAAACATAATGCCAGTATACATAGTGTTAGCCGCAGATGAATTCTGGCCTCTTGTGTATCATCAGTGGGATCTCTGAGTCCAAGCACCTATTCCCAGGTGCCAGCACCTACAGACAGACAGTTTTTTGTACCCTAATTACCATGCAGAGTCAAGCCACACTGCAATCCTGAACATTCATCCTTAGACTGGGAGAATCCTGTGCCCAGTCCATAGGCAAACATAGATGAGCAGACTGGACTCTTCCATGCCGGATTCTCTGTCTCAGTAAATCTGAAGGTAATACCCTAGAAAGAGACAGTTCAGCGAGACTTATAGAAGTAGGAACGCAAACTGAAAAGAGCTGTAAAATAAAATCTGTTACTCTCTGGCAGTCATAACTTAGAGGAGGAGAGAGTAAAAGATTCTCAACCCTTGCGGCTTCCTCATTTCCCCCTGTTAGCCTAAAAGAGACCCCTGTCACTTGCAATGAATCAAACCACTTGTATCAAAACTGAAAACAAAATTGTATTGGGATAATATCAGCATGAATGATATAAACAGAATCCACTTACAAATGACCACACAGATGAACACTATGCTCTATCTGTCACCTCCCTAAAAATAAGGTGATATGATCGAATACCTACAAGATCCATAACCTCAGGGAGGTGATCATGCCAGGTATGAAACATGAACCGGTGATGTAATCATTACCGCTAAAACCTTGCCCTTCCAAAAGGCATTCAGACGGAGGGAAATAGACTCAATGGATAAATCTTTAGGATCAACAGGAAATCCCCTGTAGGTCAAACACTGCAGGTGTCAGAATTATTTCTGCCTCGTGAAACTCTGAGACTGATGTAATGGCAGAGCTAAGGGCAACAGATGCATGCTGGGAAATGCTAGTCCTTCATCTTTATCAAGCCCTATCCTCTAACTATTCACCTACAAAACACCCAAAGGGTTTCGGTGTTGTTGCTTTGTTGGTGTTACTTTGTTAAAAACGAGGTCTGGAGACTTCTAAACACACAATTTACTGAGAAATTGATTTTTTTTTTAAAAACCAAACAAGGCACCGAAGCATTTGGAGGGCGAGCATTTGTCTCTGAGCTTGAAGCCTGCACGTTCCATATAAATACTGATTTCCTTTTGAGGAAGTATTGATCTGACCCACGTGACGTGGAAACCTCATCTGGAGTCTTCTGAACAGCTTGTTTCCTGTCTGCCTCTGGATGTTCATAAAGCCCCTGTGTCCTTTAAGAAAATGATCCAGATCAACAGAAAATATATTATCGTAATAAGTACCAACTAAGGCTATCATCCTTAAACTCTCAGTACTCCCCCCTGGAGTCTTCTAAATGTGAGGTTTATCATGCATGCATCATTCATGTAGCACTGTGGGGCACAATAAAAATTAAGAAGATTTATAGAGGAAATCAATTTTCTTTTGTTACATATTTAACCCAAGCACTATGGCAACAAAATGTTAGATAAAGTAGGTCATGGGCTTTAACTGGAATCACTTCAATAACACAAAAGCCAGTTATAATTTGTAAAGTGTCTTTTAGGAGTCCTCACTTAAAGATCTAACTCAGCCACCACAGTTGGATAAAAAAATCATAAGACTAAATCCCCAGTGAGATTTATTTAATCTCAGAGCCTATTTCACTTGGCATAGTGATTCGCTCAGAGTGTCCCAAATCCATGGTCAACAATAGAGAATTTCAGATTAAGAAACAGTATACAGAGTGTGACCAGTGTGAAGGGACACAGTGCACTGTTTGCAAATCATGCCGTGACATCTTGGGAGAGTGAAACCAAACCAGGCAATTCTAAATGATAAAGTAACTGTGTCCTCATGCTCCAGTAGACTCCACAGAACCCCAGTGTTCCTGAGGAACTCAGCTGGACACCTAGCTGGTGGCCTGAGCTATTTGTATCCAGGGAATAAATAGCATTAAATGTTAATCTCATGCAAGTTATCTTCTGATAGCATCTTCTTCTGCCTGTGAGCAAGATGAGTTCCTGTCTTACTAACATATGTTTTTTTATTACAATTCTAGCCACCTCCTCTTAGACCTTTCTATAGTACATAGGCTGTTTTCTTTGTCTCCATACTTAAGGCCTGTAAATCTTTAGACTCTGAAAGAATTGTTCATTTAGCCTGCTATAATGATAGCTGTGTGGTCTTGGACAAACCCCTTGCCTTCACAGAGCCTCACTTCCTATACAGTGTTCCTAACATTGCTGTAAGCATGAAATGAAACATTTTGCAAGGCTTTCACCAGTTCCCAAACAAAGTCTGGGTGTTTGTTATAACAGTTTGTTAACTGCATAGGCCTTTCAATAAAACCGCCTCAATTCAAATTTCACTTAAAGCATTTCTTAGTTACATGAAGTTGTAGAAGTTATTTCAACCAAGACTCCATTTTGCTAGTCTATTTCAGAGGAAAAGGCTACACCTATTTCATGGTAATTTGGGAAAGATTAAGTACAAAAGTGTATGTAGCAGCTGCCAAGACATATGGTTAAATTCAAAATATGTTGTGTAAATATTTTCCCTTTGCCTCATTTCCAGGCTTAATCCCTCCCTTCCTGAGGAATTCTTACTTAATTATTGATGTATAAATTCATATGAAGAAGCTTCACTGGAGAAAGACATTCATACCTAGTGTAAGCTTAAAAGGCTGCGGTTTCTTCCCAGGATGAGTGGCTCCATCCACTTCAGCCTTCAGGAAAGACCAAGGAGATTTCAGGTTTTAATCAGAAGAACATGGAAAAGTATCTGACTTCCTATAGCAAAGAGATAGGAGGCAGAGAGTTGACACCTATTCTTAATTAAAATAATATATCATTTTAATTCCATGGTTGTTAACTTTGCGTGTTAATTTGCTTGAGCTAAGGGATTCCCTAGTAACTAGAAAAAGGTTTTTTTTTTTTTTTTTTTTTTTTTTTTTTTTTTTTGGTATGTCTCTGTGGATGATTCTGGATTCAAAATATGTTGTATAAATATTTTTCCCTTGCCTCATTTCCAGGCTTAACCCCTCCCTTTCTGAGGAATTTTTCCTTAATTATTCATATGTAAATGTGTGTGTGTGTGTGTGTGTGTGAGAGAGAGAGAGAGAGAGAGAGAGAGAGAGAGAGAGAAAGCGAGAGAGATTTGCTTTATAATCAGTAGGTTAAATAAAAAAAAACAGTCCACACATCAGTGTAGACAGCTGTCATCCAATGCTGAGGGTCCAAATAGAGCAAAATGCTGAGGAAGGGTAAATGAATTATCTTCTGGGGAGTGCACACAGCCATCTTTTGCAGCCTTCAGACATAGGCAGCATGTGTGTTGTCAGGCCTTAGACTTGGATCAAAGCTATGCCACCAGCTTTCCTGGGCAACTAGCTGGTGGACAGCAGACTGAGGGACTTCTTAGCCCTCAGTCTTATTATTATATGATCTAGTCTTAGATCATATTAAGAATTTTTTCGCAATTAATTCATCTGTATGTCTGCATATCCTGTTGGCTATGTTTCTCTGGAGATTCGAATATAACTACTACTATAAAAGAACCCTGATTCTCAATGCTAGAAAACATACAGAAAAAAAAAAAAAAAAAAAAAAAAAAACCTTTTTAAAATGCCATGTTATCAACACAGGTGACTTCTATTAACACTCTTGAACTAACTCCTTTAGTCATTCCCATATACTAGGTATGTATACACAGCTAGTGTTAAATGTTGTTTTGATTACCTTTCCAATAGTTCCATGTGAGCATTTTTCAATGTCACTAAAAATGCTTCTAAAACACTATTTTCAATGACTACAAAATTATCTTTTAGATGAATGCATCATAATTTATGCATTTACCTTAATAACTCTTATTACTTTCTAATCATGAAATAATTATGTCCATTTATAAAATTAGAAGCCATAATACACAAACCATCCATAATCTTATGATTCAGATATAACTACTATGATATTGTGATAGATTTCCTTTTGGTATTTTTTTATGATTAGCTATTATATGCTGAAAATAATTGAGGTCATATATTACTCGTGTTTTCCCATGTCTGTCACTTAGAATGCTTTGGAAATATAATTCTTAGTGCCTGTAAAACATTAAATGAAATATGTCTAATATAATGCCCTCACTGGTAAGGAGGGGAGAAGTGTCTTGTTTATAAGGACAGAAACTTTCCAGAGTGCAGACTTGCTTATCATATAAAAGCCAAGTGTTTCTTTCCAGTGAACTATGGGAACCAAGGAAAGGTAAGTGTTTGGGGGTCAGACCTTTTTCAGTAAATGACAGAAGCCTTTCCCAGAGGAGCTTAAGGGCACAAAAACAAATAAATAAACAAGAATGAAGAATAGGAGAAACAAAACAAGGAGGAAATGAGAAGATGTGCCAGCATAGGTAAATTAAGGAAACCCCACCCCCGCTGAGTCCAGAGGCACATGCAGAGGAGGAATCTGTAGGACTTTTTATTAGACTTCTTCCTTTTGATCATGTTGGCATCTTTCTCTATGGTATGAGTAATCCTAGGAATATATTTCTGAAAGGAAGTTGGTTATAAGACAGTCCAGATTTTATAATAGTTGTAGTTCTTGATTCCCAAAGGTGAACCTGGTAATTTATCTAGGACTCTTGTACAAAATTACCAAGGAAGATTCTGGAAGCCAAAGCTGAAAATCCTCTATGTGAGAACCAGACCTGGCTGCGTGTATATTTGATACACAGCCTCTCAGGGCAGGTATAACGGGAAAACATCATAGCAGAGTCACATCCAACCAGATAAAAGGTCAAAGGTTATATCCCCACAAGCCCCAGGATCCTGAGAAGGGAAGAAGAGTAACCCCATGGTGGAGTAACTGGGTAGTATGGTCCTCCGTAGGAATCATCCTGTGAGTGCACCTTAACTTACTTCACAGACCTTCATTATGAACCATGCTGATGGCTGCTAGCTGCCCTATTTATCAGTGCCCCATCTGAAAACATTACTTTTTTCATATATTTTACAATATTCCTTCATTTCTGATGGTAAAATAAATGCAGATTTAAGATAAAATCAAAGAAGGTAAATGAATAGATGTATTTTTGCTATCCAGGGTGACCAAATGGATGTGTGTGTGTGTGTGTGTGTGTGTGTGTGTGTGTGTGTGTGTATTGGCACAGATATACCCAGTTATATCTATATTTACACAAATTTAACAAAATGCAGTTTTAATTCATGGTTCTAAGACTAAAACAGAAGCATTTTATTATTATTGTTATTTGTCTTGCTGTTCTATTGCTTTGAGAGACACCATGACCAAAGCAACTCATAAAAACAATTTTTTTTAAAAAATTGTGGCTTATAGTTTCAGAAGTTACGTTATTATCATCACACCAGGGAGCATGGCAGCACGTAGGCAAACATGGTGGTGGAGAAGCAACTGAGAGATCTATATCTGGATCTGCAGGCAGCAGGAAAAGAGAGACAGTGGACCTTACGTGGGCTGTTGGAAACAGCCATACAAAGCCCACCCACAGTGACACACTTCCTCCCACATTACCGCATCTCCTAATTATTTCAAATAGTGCCACTTCCTGATGACCAAGTATTCAAATCTATGAGCCCTTGAGGGCCATCTTATTCAAAGCACCTCACTACCCAGATATTAACAGATATTTAATATGTTATCATTTGTGGGACTGTGAAAGGTAGAGTGGTCCCCGGTTAAGCTAAGGTTAGAATCTCTGGAAACCCTGAAGGGACAGTAGGAGCTTTGCCTGCTCCCAGGCACCAGGCCCCTGTCACTAGCCACAGCCCCCCACCCTCCAGATTTGTGGCTACCAGTCACATAAGGGCAATGCCCCAAGCCCTTCCATGTGTGGAGGACTTGACCCATGGTCACATAGGCTCAAGATAGATCTCCATTTTGATGAGGTACCTAAAGGCCTGGAGGGCTTAGCCAATAAGCTTTCCTTCACAGACACTCCTCCCTGCTAAAGGTATTTAACCTCAGGCTCACCCTGAGAAGTTGGGTATGGTTTTACTCATCCACTTTCTGCCATGACAATAAATGTCTTAAAACTATAGACTGCATCTTCTCATCAGGATCCACCTTGGAGAGCCATGGAGAAGGCCTTCGCCTATAGAGCCACCACCTAGTCTCCATTAGAAGGCTTCTCTGTGCTCCCAGTCACAATAGCCACCAAGCTCAAACCGCCATTCATCAAGCCCAGGACTCTCCTTGCCAGACCAGCCAGACCCCCCCACACCCTACCCCCCTACATCCTCCCACCTCTCCACTCCCTATATTCCCCCACCTCCCACCCCTACCCCACCCCCCCCAACCTCCAGGCCCTGACCTAGATCTAGCCTGCAGACCCAGATTCCATTCTCAGCTCTTCTTCAACTTCCAGCAGTGACTGATGTCTGAAAGCCTGGGAACTCAATGGCCCCAGCATCTTTGCAAGCTGGGGACCCCCAAGCTCTGGCTGTCCCATGGCGCCTCAGACTGTGCTTTCCCACCACCCTGAGCCATGTCCCAGGGCTTTTCTACAGCCCAACACCCAACTGGCAACAGCATGGGATAAGCTTGGTCAACTCCCAAGTCACCCCTCCCCGAGAGACTGTACCCTGTGACAGAGGGAATTCGGGACCCCACAACCCTACAATCATTTGGTTTGGTTTGGTTTGGTTTGGTTTTGTTTTGTTTTTTTATCAGTTTGTATAACCATTTTTCAACTAGGGATCATTTATATGGCATTCACTCCCTTCCCACTATAAGCATAGCAATATTTGTATAAATATTGTCTATTAAGTGGGGAAGAGCGCCATGCCCATCAGGATTTGAAGGATGCTTTCTGGAAGATGCCAGGTGTCTCACTTTCTTTGCATTGATTCCTGGAAGTGGGTATATTAGGCTAAAGTATGTGAATTCCCCTTTGACTACAGTTGCACAGACTGGTCTGGGGTCAAGTATTCAGGAGAGGAGTGATGATTACATTCTATAACCTCCGACATTCAGAAAGGGAATAGTGGAAAGCTAAGAATGAACTTGAACGTGAAAGGCTACAAACCAAACTTCATGGTGAAAAAAAAGCAGGATTAGGTTGCCATAGATCCTTGTAATTATGAATTTGAGAGAATCCTGCTTTATTTGAAGTAGCTCTCACATGGATTGTCCCCTAGGAAAACAAGATGCCCTTAGGAACTCACCCTCATCTCTCTTCTATACTAAGTTGAACCCCAGTTGTCCCCAACTGCTCAAGCTGTCCCCAGAAAGAACTTTTTCTACCTAGGAATGTGTCTAGAACAAAGCTGAAAAAACTGATTCGTCAGTAATGTTCAAAAGAGTCACCTTTTTCACATCATGCCCCAAGGAACCAGTTCTTTCCCCTGGCCCTCTATAGACCCCGTTCTGTAGGAGCAAGGTCAGCAGCAAACCTGCACCAAGTGCTCTTCAGCACCCAAAACTGGCAAACAGAGGAAGAGCCAGCAGTGCAGAAGCAGCCTGGCCACAGAGAAGCAGATCCAGAGGGGTAACCACATGAAAGAGAAGAAACAGAAAAGATTTTCTTAGGTGCCACTGTGACTGGAGAAGAAAAGAGCTGCATGCCAAGCAGGACACCTGGGATGCTCTCTGGAGGATGACAGGTCTGGTTCCTTAGGACACCAAAAGCAAAGATATGTGCTAATCTTCAAAGCTTTGGACACGGATTTATGTTTCTTGTAAATGTGATGTTGTTCAGAGCCTGGCTCAAGATGTAACCTCCAGTCACTTTTTAAAATTTGGGGCCTGTGAGTAAATCTGGGTCAGTGAGTAAATCAGAATCCACATGATGGAAGTTGAGAACTCACTCCCAACAAGTCAAAAGTTGTTCTCTGACTTCTACATGCACGCGCAGCACAAGCACAAACACGTGACCACAACACTCCCCAACACACAAATATATGAAATAAGAATGTTATTTCAGTAACTGATATCTGAACCCACAGTATCTGCTTTGAAAGAAGAATTCACATTGATTCAGGACCTGTAGAATTTCACATCACCATTTTCTGATAAGCCAGCCTTAGTAGTAGAGCAAGTTTGCGTGTTAAGATCAGATCAGTGCAATGCATTGTAAGTTTTTTTTTGGATCTTATCTCTGTTTTCTAAGTTTCCTTCCAGAGCTTACTATTAGGTCTCAGGAAGTCCATATATCCAGAAGTGAGCTCAAGCTGGCCCATACAGTGACTTCTGGCAGTTAGATAAAACCCAGCCTTCCTCAGGAACTTGTGAAACAGGTTTTCCATCCCCAAAAAAGGAGTCATTTCTCTTCCCTCTGGCACAAGGGACACATGGCTCCACTCATATGCACCTGTAGTTGCTTATCACAGTGAATACTGGCCTCCAGGCTCCCTTGGTTTCTGTTCACAAGGACCTGTTAAACATTTCAAAGTTCACACTAGCCCCCTGGCTCTTCCCTCCCCACAGCTGCCTACCTCTTTACAATTTTCTATTCTGACTACTCTTTATCAGTCCCTTTGGTCCCTTCTCTGCCATGCCATCTTCTTGCTCTCTTGCCATCTCCACTACTCTGTTCTGCTTCCCTAGCCCCCCTCCCCTCTCTTTCTGTCACATTCATAATAATCGCCTTCCCCCTAATAACTGAGTGGCCAATTTTGTATTCTCTTTCCTCTGCCCCCTCACATACACTTGTCACATCTGCCCATTGATTACAGCCCATTGTTTCATAAAAGACTTGCTTTATTTGTTCATGTACAGTCCTTGGGTTTCATGCAGGGATTTGTGCCCAATATGGAGTATCTACTGCACTTGTTAGAGTATGGTGAGCGCAGAAAAACAATGACTAGAAGAAAGGTTTCAAATGTCTTTGTCTTTATTCATTAAATCCACCAGCATGGATCAGCACTTAATACAGGACTTAGAGTTGAAACTCTAAGTTCAGCCTTCTCTTGTGCAAATGCATTGTGTCCTCCCAAAGGAGTATGACTTCATCTGTTGAGCATTTTAAAAACTGGCCCTAAGCGAAGCTGAGAGGAAAGTGGAGATTTCTCCAGGTAAAAGCCTAACCTGGGTTGTCAAAGGGTCTAAGCAACAAAGCCCCCTTTGGAGGCTGAGTGGTTAAGTTGCACAAGCAAGAGGATTTGAGGTCAGATCTCTGGAACCCATGTAAATATCATATAGACATATCACTGGCCTGTCGTTCCAGCCTAGAGAGGTGTCTTAGTCACTGTCCTTTTGCTGTGAAGAGACGCCATCACCAAGGCATGCAACTTTAATTTTTCAATGCCTATTTTTAATGATGGTTCTTAAACCTCCCTTGTAGCCCCCCCCCTCCCCACCCCCCCACACACAAGAGGTAGTGGAAAAGAAAGGATCTGTGGGAAGTGGACCTGTTTAGCAACGGTTCTTTGGAGTAACTCCCGTCTCTGTTGTCTGGAAACTGGCAGTTCGGTTCACAGGTCAGCAGCGGCAGCTCCATCTACTTGCAGACACTTCATGGATATATCTGCAGTCCAGTTCAGTAGAGTCAGGGTAGAAAACACAAATCAGCAGTGGTGTTAATACCTAGCAGAAACAGGACCCAGAGGGATGCCAAAAGAAGTTCTCAGCTATGTCTCTCTCATCCCAAGCAAAGATTAGCTGTGAGACCAACAAGCATTGCACAGCTAACTCTATAAGCAAGCCTAGCTCAGGCCCTGTCGCTGTTCCCTCCAAATATCAGGTGTCCTCCACAGGTCTTGCCTCAACATGTGAGTCTGACTTAGCAAAACTGCACATGAGTCTGTCTCAGCTGACATCTGCCAATCAGCCCGAGTCTTTGGACCACACCGTGAGAAGTTTTTTGCTGTGTCTCTCTATGGATTCCCAACAAATGGAGCTCAACTATGCAATGTACGGAGAACCAATACATGTGTGTCATTAGCAAAGAATCCTTCATCACATGTCCTTTCATGTGCTAGCTTTAGCAGAACATCCTTTCACCTGTGTCTGCTTCAGCCAAACGTTCCTTCACGAGTCTGCCTAAGCCTTTCACCTGTGTCTACCTCAGGAAAACACTCCATCACATATTTGCCCCAGCAAAACACCATCCAACACAACCGACTTTCCAAAGAACCCTTGAGTTTCCACTTCAAAGGCAACTCTCTTTTTTTAATTTATTTATTCACATCCCGATTGCAGTCCCTTCTTCCTCCTGTCCTCTTAGTCCCACCCTGACAAACTCCTCTCCCCATTATCCCCACCCATTGTCAGAGAAGGGGAAGCCCCACCCCTAAAGGTACCATTCTGCCCTGGCACATCAGTCATAACAGGACTAAGTGCATCCTCCCCCTGAGGTGTGACAAGGCAGCTCAGCTAGGGGAAGGGGATTCAAAGGCAGGCAACAAAGTCAGAGACAGGCCCTGCTCCAGTGGTTAGTGGTTCCACATAAAGACCAAGTTGCACATCTGCTACAAATATTGGTCCAACCCCTGCAAGCTCCAAGGCAACTCTTATGGCAGAAAACACTTAATTGATGGCTTGTTTTTAGTTTCAGAGGTTTAGTCTGTTATCATCATGACAGGGAATGTGGTGACACACATGGTACTGGAGCAAGAGCTGAGAGCTACATACTGGTCTACAGAGTAAGAGAGAGAGAGAGAGAGAGACAGTAGGCCTTACATAGGCTTTTGAAACCTCAAAGCCCATCCCCACTGACACATTTCCTCCAACAAGACCACACCCCCTAATCCTTCTCAAATATTGTTACTCCCTAATAACTAAGCATTTGAATATGTGAGCCTATGGGGGCCATTCTCTTTCAAACCACCACATGTGGGAATTCCAAAGCAAGCTGGCTATTAAGGCTAGTCATAGCAGTAAGACCCAGGTTTGATTGACCTCAATTCAATAAGAATAATTCCCGATATCAGTCTCTGTCGTATACACACACACACACACACACACACACACACAAAACATGCATATACAATCTCACACAGATAAAAAAAAATATACCACACATTTATATGCACATCACATAAGAAATGGGGAGAAGGCTTTTGTACTCAGGTAAATGTTCAAGGCCAAGAAGGCCTTTGGCCTGAAAATTGAAGTAGGTGCTTGACTTGACTTAGTTTATGTTATCTTGGGATAAAAGAGAGAAAGACATTTGAGACTTAGGACAGACATGTATGGCTTAGAAAAAGAAGAGGCCTTAGGATACCAGATTCAGGGAAAATAAAGGTATCCCAAAGCCAAGAGATGCCACAATAGCTTCCTCATAGGAGCAGAAGCATGAGAAAAACTTGATGCTAGAAAATCAACAAGTGTGAATGACCTACATATGAAGGTAAGACATCTGTGGTGGTTTGAATAAAAATGGCCCCAGAGGATAATAGGGAGTGGCACAATTAAGAGGTGTGGACTTTCTGGAAGAAGTGTTATCACTGGGGGTCTGCTTTGAGGCTTCTAATGCTCAAGCCACTCTCTCTCTCTCTCTCTCTCTCTCTCTCTCTCTCTCTCTCTCTCTCTCTCTTTCTCTCTCTCTCTTCTTCCTGCCTTCTGATCCAGCCATAGAACTCTCAGCTACCTCTTCAGCACCACGTCTACCTGTGTGCCATCATGCTTCCCACCATGATGACAATAGACTAAGCTTCTGAACCGGTAAGCAAGCCCCAATTAAATGCCTTCCTTTATAGCTGTTGCCTTGGTCGTGAGGTCTCTTCACAGCAAAAAGAAACTCTAAAACAACATCAAAGGAATAGACTGGAGGTAATAGAGTTGTATTGTATTCCTCAAACAAGTCCTCTCACCATGTTCCTCCCTCCATGAACCTGGAACATAGAACAGACACGACCCCTTCTGCCAGCCTCACGAGCCACATAAGAACAATCACTTTATTACCAACAAAGGAGTTAGGAACTATTGGAAGAGAGAAAACAGTAGTAACTACCCTTTCCTCATCCCCACCTCAATTTCCCTGGGACTGTGACAATTCTAATCAGGAAAGTCTTGAGTTCCAGAGAGGAAGCTCAGGTCCTTGCAAAATTGTCCATTAGTTACCCTCCTCACCACACCAGAGGAGACCTGTAAAAAATTCAAATACTCAACTTAGATATACTTACATTGTATAACTTTGAAATAATCAGACTGTATTTATACAAGTACCAGTTACTCCATTATAAAAGAAGAAGGGAAGCAAAAATTGAACAAGACCAAATAAATGAGGCAAGTGTGGGAAGTCAATCCATACATGGCTCTGTAAATATGTCACTGCAACCCAGGAAAGAGATACTGCCCTGTTTTTAGGAAGTCAACGTGGTAAAAACATAAGGTGTGTTTTTACTCACTAAAATATGGAGACTGGGATTATTTTTATCATAGACATATATTTTTGCATCAATAAGGGGCTTTGTTTGTTTTCTTTTTAGACTTTTTATACACAGGGATTTCACTCATTAATTTGTAATCACTCCCCAGCAAAACCTAGTGCTTCCTCGATCTTGAATTTTCCATTTTTGAATCCCCCAAATGACAAATGACACGTTGTGAAGGTTGTATAACCAGTGTTCTTTTTCTTCATTGTCCTGCTGAAAACTGTCACATGCTGCTAATGCAGAAAAAGAATGCTGTCTACAGTTGGCCTTTGAAGTCCTCTCCGGTCTCCTCCATATCTCCCACCGTATGTCCACTGTGGATTCTCAGAGGACATAAGGTTCTGACATGCACAACATTTTGACATTGTGGCATGGTGTTGTGATCTACAAGGTTTATGTCTGAGAACCATGCAATGGAATTATGGAAGCACACACACATAATTTCATGCTGCTTTAAGCAAGTTTATAGTTTGGTATTGTGCCTGGTTAGAGCCCATGAGCTCCCTGATAAATGCATCCGCCCAAGATACTTAATCCCTGCACTTGCCAGAAGAGCCCCCATTCTTGTGTCACCATGCCCCGGCTTCCTCTGATCTTTCCCTATTAAAAGTCTTCTACATCTCAAGCTTTTCTGCTCCTTGGACTGACTAGACCCTCACCACAATCCCAGGAGCCTTATCCCATCAGTCACCATGGCCACGCCTCTGAGTAGCTTCAGGTGCTTCCTCTCAGGCTTCACCCACCGCACCTAGCCACACTCAACTCAGCCCCAGCTTTAAAAGGAAGCACTGAACATAGCATGTGTGATGCAAATAGTACTTGGAATTGTCTCAATTTGTTTAACAACGCTTTCCAGAGTTACTATGACAGAACAGCACATGGAGCATTCCCACACCTGTGAAAGTTTGGCTCTGTATGGAAAGGTATTTGGTGTTATTCCTAGAGGCAGAACTGGAAGGATCATTGGATATTTCCGTACTTGTTTCTAACAGAAACGCCTCCCAGGACTATTTACTCAGTATCTCTCTTGAGATGAGCTGAGGTCTAGCTTACTGTTACGTTTCATCCTAAGCATTTATGTCATTGAACCACATGGCATATTTATGTGCTAATTATGTATTTTCTGATATGTATTAGAAGGTGTAACAAACAGGAAATGGGAATTACTTTTCTCTCCTAGATGTTTTCAGCTCTGGCTCTTTATAGTCACCTGGCGATAGTTTTTAAAGGAACATCTAGCGCTTGGGCTGTACCTCAGAACAGTCAAGGAAGAGTGGCCATGGTAGAAGTCAGAAACAAAAGTAAAGTTCCTCAGGTAGTTATAACATGCAGCCTGGTAAGAAACACTGATCCAGCAACCCTCACCACTCCCTCCTGATTCCTGGGTCCTCTACACAAGACAGAAAGAAAGGCAGACAGAAAGAGGAGCGAAGGAGAAAGTCTGGCTGTCAAGTTAGATGGTCTCAGATCTAATCTAATATGGCCTGAAGTTTAACATTTTAATTCAAGGAAATTAGTCTAAAATTATCTTGGTTTTAGATAGGGTACTCAAAATTAAAATCCATGATGCTTTTTTAAATATGAGCATGTTAAATATTTTAAAATGTATTATATCCTACATGCCTCCTATCAAATTCTACCTACTTTCCCTTCCTAAAAAGAAACAGCTGTTTGTTAATTTAAGAAAGCCCAAGCCCATTCTGTAATTCTCTTACACATGAGCTAAGGACACGGGTTCATATGTGCTGAACCCCTTGAAGAAAAGATTGAATCAATTAAAATTCTGTGAACTTTCAGATGCTTATTTTCAAAGAAAACTATTTTTTTTTAGACTCCAGACTCTAAAAGTTGGATTTCCTATACTTTTACTAGCACATCATTTCTGAAGTCTGTGTTACCAGTTCTAAGAGGTATGGTTAGTTCATAGTTCCCTAGTGTGGCTTTCAGGAAATCCCAACGTTAACCATTTGTCATCTATCATCAAACCCCTGACTTCACCTTACTTGGCCATCTGCACACTTTTTGTGCACAGAAGTTGTTGGCATGCGTGTGCAGCCCTCCTTTGCATATGAAAAGTGCATAGTTTTCAAAGGCAGACCAATAAAGTCCTGAAAGAGGCCTTGCTGTGTACTTAGACAACATCCAACATCACAAGATGGCGCTGCCTGGTGGGGAGATGATGAAGCCTACTGCTCTGAATCTCCCTCGTCTTTGCTCCATGGACCATGAATAGATGACATTGGGTCTGTGAATTTACTATTAATTAAGTGCATTTATGTGGCACTGAGTAGTAAATTTGTGGAAGGGAAAAACACCTCTCAGTGTTCAATTGCTGTAAAAAGACAGCATGACCAGAGCAGCAATTATAAAAGAAAGCACTTAGTTGGGGCTGGCTTACAATTTCAGAGGTTTAGTTCATTGTCATCATGGCAAGACACATGGTGGCATTCAGGCAGATGTGGTGTTATAGAAGTAGCTGAGAATTCTATATCTGGATCTGCAGGCAGCAGGAAGAGAGAGACACTGGGTCTGGCTTGGGCTTTTGAAACTTCAAAACCCACTTCCAGTGACACACCTCCTCCAACAAGCCACACCCACTCCAACAAGGCCACACTTCCTAATCCTTTTCATATAGTGCCACTTCCTGATGGCTAACCATTTAACTATATGAGCCTTTAGGGGTCATTCTTATTCAAAGCACCACACTACCCAAGTTTTGATTTTTTGTTTTGTTTTCACTGTACAGTCCTGGAACTTGCTCTATAGACCAGACTGGCCTCAAACTCAGTATCACCTGCCTCTGCCTCCTGAGTTCTGGAATTAAAGGTGTGGGTCACCACTACCAGCTACAACACCCAAGTATTGTTTAATGGATGCTGTGGACGAGGGAAGAATAGCAATAGGCTAGATACATTCCTGGGGCACGTTGCAATTGTTTTCCCTAAGTTCCATCGAAAACCAACTGTGAAGGGGAAATGATTTATGAGGGTTTAAATTATGTTTTTGCCTGAGGAGACTCCTAGATGGAGACAAGAAGGGGAGGGAGCATTCCCCATAAGATAAGGACATTTCAGAGCAGACAAGATAGTTCAATCTGTTAAAGATACCTGCTGCCAAACTTTTGACCTGATTCTGACCCCTGGGACTGGACCCATGTAGTAGAGAAAGAGAATTGACACCAGCCAAGTTATTCTGTGACCTCCACATGAGTGCCTTGAGCTGTGTGTGCACATACACTGTAATGAAGGGTTGGGTTTTTTTTTTTAAAGTGGCCAGTGAACTCTAGTTTAAAGAGAAAGGGCATTTCAAATAGGATGCAATAGCTAGAGAACACTGGAATATTCAATATTCAACTGAGCTGGGAATTGGTGGTGGTGGTGAGATATACTTCCGTTCATATGACTATTGTTACCTTAACATTTGACAGCAAAAAGCAACACACTAGAGAGGTGGCTCAGTAGTTTAGGGCACTTGCCACTTCCCCAGAGGACTCAAGTTTCTTCCCAGCACCTACTTCAGGTAGTGCACAACCAGCTCTAACTCCAACCCTAGATCTGATACTTTCTTCCAGAATCTGAGGATACCTGTAGTCTCTCTCTCTCTCTCTCTCTCTCTCTCTCTCTCTCTCTCTCTCTCTCTCTCTCTCTCCCACACACACACACACACACACACACACCTCTATTTAAAATGTTTTTAAAAACCAAACTAACCAGCAATCACCCCTGGTTGCTTTTTTTTTGACACTGAGCTCCACACACAAAGCAACCATACAACCATATCTGATGACAGTGTTGGATGTTCAGGTCAGGCCTGGAAGCCAGCTGAAGGAAACAGAATTGCATTTGAAGATCTTGTTCTATTTAGCTTGTACTGCTCTGTGCCTAGCACAGCTTTTCTTGCATAGCTGATACTCAAAAACATTTGTTGAGCCAAAATGATTGTCTAACATCTGTGCAAACACAACAAGGTAGGGGCTGGGAGACATGACAATACTTAACAAAGCTTGTGCATTCAAGAGGACATTGCTTAAGAGGAAGAGTGACTTAAACGTGGAAAAGAGGAAGATGTGGCTGGCGTGCCCCATACCAGATATCTTGATGAGACCACAACAAACCATGCTGGTTCTCAGTGCAAAGTAATACGAACCAGATGAGGCCCAGAGCACTTACAGGAAAGGCAGGGTTGCTTAGAAAAGATAATTTGAGGTTATCACATTATTCATTTATACATTCATCTTGGGAATAAACATTATACTTAGGGTCACTCCTGGTCCCTCAATGAGGTAGAGCCAGCTTGGATGCTATGGAGTGACTGTACTCTTCAACTGTCTGCTTCCCATATGGCACTAATGAATTGTTAAAATCACAGTGAAACGCCTTCAGAGGAAGCACTTTCAAAGTAAGACAGTGTTTGTGATTTGAAGACAGAACAAAGACTTCTAGATACACAGATGCAAAAGGTACACAAAGGGCAAGGTGCCATTTTAAAAGCATGGGGTCACTGTTTCTCAGAAATAAAAGCTAGTAAAACTTTCAGAGCTGGGGAACCAACCCAAGGCCCCAAGCTTACTAAGCATTCATTCTACTACTGAGCTAAATCCTCAGCCTCAAAACCTGTCTTTTGGTCTACACCTTGATAAAGATCAAACACAGGACCCAGGACACACTAGGGAAGTGGCTAAAGACTTTTGTATTGAACCTACCTCTATGTCATCTTAGGGCCTTTTAGGGAGAGACTCCTATACAGCCCACAGCCAAAACTAATCGAATAACTGTGATTGTACAGCAAAGGATGTGCAGCTGTAGAGAGAGCAGAGTCTATGTAAAGACCAGGTTGAGTGTGTACACTTTCAGAGAAACGTAGAGAAAGGAACCTTAGAGCAGACACAAATAAAAGCCATAGAGGATTGGAAGAGACCCAAGCAAAGCTATTGGGCACTATAAACACCAAGAAAGATTCCCTCTAAAGTGTGAATTTTAATGAATTACAATGAGCATTTGAAGACCCCCATACTCGGGAGACCCTTCCTCAAGCCTCCGGAAATCGCAACCACCCAAAAATCACAAGAAACCATACCTGGATGAAATCAGCAGAGGTTTATTAGGGGAGGAGCCGGCGGTCAAAAATGACAAGCTCTTTAGCTCCAAGAGCAGGGTTTTTGGCCCCATGTGGTGGGTTAAAGGGTCTTTTATAGCATGGGGTGGGGGGAGGAAGGCATTTTCGCACGCTTACACATGATTGGTTGTTTTACAAATTTTGAACATAGCACTGGGAAGACCAAGGGAGGGGTAACCAAGAACAGTGGAACATTTCAGAGAATCTAGCCCAAATGATCTAGAGTCATGTGAGATCACTCTGCACACTCATTCTTCTCAAAAATGTGGTTTTCACCATGCTATTGTGTCCTATCCTGCCATTTCAGATTACTATCTTTACTTTTTCCGGCTTATAGGGCTATGGCCCCACCTAGGTGGTAGCATCTTTATCTGTAGTCAGGAATGCCTTCCTGCCTTGGGCGAGGCTTGGGGAATGTAATCCAGCAAGTGTCCTTCACCTGGAATGTGAAGGCCTGAAATCTTATTTTCAGTTCCGAGTTCTGTAAGGCGAAAAATCTACACATATTTCATAAAATGGCCTTTATAATTTTTCACTCTACACATTGTAATATTTTTCCACAATGGCGCTTTCTTTTGCTATTTAGCAGCGGAGAGCTTTAGAGAGTTCTGCACTAACATGGGCTTTGTCTGTCTGGGTTTAATGATCCAGAAACACATAAAACTACCCAGAAGCTTCATGAGTTTTGAGTAAGATTATATACGAGTTTTGAGTAAGATTCTCATGCCTGTGCCCCCTACATCAAATATTGAACTCACCATGTAATGAACTCACCATGAGGCAAGACATTTGACCTCAGTTAGTGCTAGAAAACTGCCAGACCAGGCCAGACAGGGTGGGGCTTTCTCCCAGGTTTGGCTTTGAGCACTGAAGAAATTAGTTATCCTGTCTGCCTGTGGAAGCCTGTCTATCTGGCAGAAACTTTTTATTATCTAAATAAAGACTTCTAAGACTTGTATTTTTTTTAAACAAAAATTTCAAAATTTTATTTCTACTCTAAAAGTACTACTCATTAATGAATTTACTGTATAAACACAAGAAATAAACATAAATTGAAAAAAATCACTCAGTATATCAACATCAGATCATCTGTATTTAAAACAATTTAACATTACCTATTTATTGGTGTGCAGATGTGTGCAAATGAGTGCATACCATGGCAGGTACGTAGAGGTCAAAGGATATCTGGCAGGAGTCAGTTCTTCCCACCACGGAGGAAGTGAACTTTGGTCAGGTTTAGTGTCAGGCACCTTTACCCTCTGTACTATTTCCCGACCCAATGAGTTTCTCAAGTGTTCTTCTTTTAGGACTTTCTTTATACATACTGCCCCTTCCTCTGACTACTTTGTAAATGGTTTTATATATCAATTTTCCCATGACATAGCATCACGTAATCAGTGTTACATAAAGACTAGTTTAATGGTTGCATTTCATAACCTAACCAATAAGGTCCCTATAGTAAAACCTATGTATTGGTTTCTAATTTCTCACTGTTGTCTTAATATAGTTATTCTTAAGCTTTTAACAAATTTGTCAAACTATTTCATTCAAAAGATCAAGAAATATGAACATTTTGAAGCTATTGCTTTAGTTGGTAAGATGGCTTTCCATGTTGAGTCCTCTTGGTCTGTCAGAGTTCAGACTTCGCAGTCCATCTGGGCTGAACCCTTACTCCACAGCTGGAAGGAAACAGGCTCTTAGTACTGATACGAATCTGTGGCACTGCCTGCTCCCTTGCACAAAATAAATACAATTCGCATCTGAAGATAAGTTGTGAGGGAGGCTAAGATTAGGTATTCCCCAATGATTAATGCTTTTTATATTAAATTTCAAATTTCAGCAAAACAAAACAAAACAAAAAAAATCCCCAAATATCCCAATTGTTTGGAGGCCTTCTTGCTTTATCAGTGTTCTGTTAGGAGGTCCTAGAGACCCATCCTTGGTATCTGTGAGACCTCAGCACACCAGGGCTCTGATCCTGTTCACGTTGCCATCCTTCTTTAATTGTTTTTTTTTTTTAAAGCGATGTGTCAAATACAAATCCACACACCACTTTTCATTTCATGTGCCCCACCATTAGCACACCACGGGATTGGCTTGTAGTTATGGCTGTTCCCGCTATGCCTCAGCTCCAGCCAAATAAGATTATTTGTTAATCCTTAAACATGGTGTGTACCTTCTCGCCTCCACATCTTTTTAAATACCATTTGCTGAAGCTGGCAAGCACTCTGCTAACTTGTTCTAACCGCAGGGTCTGGCATTTTGTAAATAATCTAATGGTTAAGCAAAGAAGACATTTCAAGCCAGTGGAACGTTATATAATGACCAAAAGGTGTAAAAGGAGCAAGGAAAAGGAAGAAAAGAAATGTAGACTAAGTTAAGTATCAATAAGTTGTTAAGGACAGGTTAACTAGCTGGCCAGTGGTGGGTGCATGCTTTTAATCCCAGTCTCAGGAGGCAAAGGCAGGCAGATCTCTAAATTTGAGGGTAACCTGGTCTACAGAGTGAGTTCCAGGACAGCCAGGGCTACACAGACCCACCACCTACAACAACAGAACAGTTTAATTGTGGCAAGGGTGGGGCCTCTACATCCTTGAGATTTGACTTTGCTAGAACTTTGTTTTTCCGTCTTTCTCTGCCTCTTTCATCTTCCATCTTTTACTACTGTTGTTGTTTCTACTCTTCTTCCCAGACGGAACTTCTAGGCATCCTCTGGTGTGGAGGCAAGGGAATGACTTTGTAAGCCAGCTGTAAAATTGCAAAAATCTTCAGAAGAGAGTTTGAACTGGGTTGACTTGAGCTCACTGTATGATGATGGTCACTGGGTTGGCCACTGTGAGATCTAGAGCAAGAACTTGCCTCTGTCATCAGGAAGGAAGATGTTGGGGGTGACAGTATCTTTAGAATCATGTAATTTAAACAGAGGAGAGCAAACATATATATGTGTGAGAGAAAAAGAAGGATGAGGGAGGGAGTGGAAGAGGGAGGGGAAAAGGAGGGGGAAGAAGAGAGAGGGAGAGAGAGCGAAGAGAAAAGAGAAAAGAGAGATCAGGAACAAGAAGACCTGGGAAAGGAAGAAAAGAAGAAAAGAGCCGTGGTGCAGAGCACATGAAACACAACCATCATGGTTGCCAATTGTTTACGGCCATCTTTGATGCACGCCAAGTAACAGCATCATTATCCCATAAGCCTCATTCTGTGTGTAAGACTGAGGGAGGAGGGGAGTACAGGTGACTTTAAGGTTGAGCAAATGGAAAAGTTAGGGCTCTCCTGGATGGCTTCTGCTGCTGCTAAATCAGGAGGCATGATCCGTGCTGAAAAGGATCGGGGCATGAAGGGTGAAGAAGCTTGGCCCTCGTTCCCCTCCTCTCTCAGATTCCACCAGGCTCCCATTCTCCTTATACGTTACTCACAGCCTCCAGGGCCCCCAGGTCCCTCACTGCCTGCTTGCTGATGCAACATCTACAGTTGAAGGCTTGAGTGAACCTGGCAGCTGCTCACATGCTGAGGAAATTGTGCCCTACATTACGAAGAGTGAACTGACAGTGAGATTCCTCATGTTTCTTCACGCATTTGTGCCTCTTTCCTCTTGAGCACGTGATCCCGACTCCTGCTTTCATGCCAGTAGGAGCCGTGCTGCAGAGGTCTAACCTTGCCATTTTGCTCATCCATAGTCGCCTGCATTCTCTCCACATTCCTTGCTCAGTCTCACAGGGAACGATGACACTTCTCTCCTCTAGGCCAGCTTTTCGATACAGTCCATCCTTACTGTTTTGTCTCCTGTATTTTCAGTCATCCCTCATTGCACCCCCTAGATAATATTTGCTAACTTATAAATTGTTTGCTTGTAGTACTTACTTGTAAATGCTTATGGAGTAAATAAATGAAGAATTTGTGGATGAATGGTAAATGCACCTGCCCAGAAGGATAGTTGCACCATAATAGCTATGTTTCCATTTTAGATAATTTTAAAACTATTCCTTCTGGTCTGGGCCCAAGCATGAGCAAATTCCAGGTGGCAACTCTGCCCCCAATCTCACAGAATCCAGAGGAAGTGGACCTCATAGGAGCTCTAAGCCGGGCAGTATCTTAGATAAGGGGAAAGCAACACCGACCCTAATCATGGAGTAGCTGGGACCCACTAGGACCCAGGTAGTCACTCCTGGCCCAGAGCCTTGGTTCCTTCTGGTCTGGGCCCGAGCACTGAGCAGATCTTGGGCCCCAGCTCTAACTCCAGTAGCAACACCTACCCCACACAGTTCTGATATAACCAAAATAATAGGAAAGACAGGCTCCAGTCAGAAACAGGGCAGGTAGCACTAAGGAGATACAGATGGCGAAAAGCAAGCACAAGAACATAAGCATCAGCAACCCAGGGTACTTGGCATCATTAGAACCTAGTTCTCCCACACAAGAAAGTCCTGAATTCCCCATATCACTAGGAAAGCAAGAATCAAATTTAAAATCATTTCTAATGATGATGATAGAGGACTTTAAGAAAGACATAAATAACACTCTCAAAGAATTTGAGAAGAACACAGGTAAACAGGTAGCAGCCCTTAAAGAGGAAACACAAAAATCCCTTAAAGAATTACAAGAGAACACAACCAAACAGGTGAAGGAATTGAACAAAACCATCCAGGACATAAAAATGGAAGTAGAAACAACAAAGAAATCACAAAGGGAGACTACCTTAAAGATAGAAAACCTAGGAAAGAAATCAGGAGACATAGATGCAAGCATCACCAACAGAATACAAGAGATAGAAGAGAAGAATCTCAGGTGCGGAAGATACCATAGAAAAATATCAACACAACTGTCAAAAAATGCAAAATGCAAAAGTTCTTAACACAAAACATCCAGGAAATCCAGGACACAATGAGAAGACCAAACCTAAGAATAATAGGTATAGATGAGAGTGAAGATTCCCAACTTAAAGGGCCAATAAATATCTTCACCAAAATTATAGAAGAAAACTTCCCTAATCTAAAGAATGAGATGCCCATAAACATACAAGATGTCTATAGAATGCCAAATAGACTAGACCAGAAAAGAAATACCTCCTGTCACATAATAATCAAAACACCAAATGCACAAAACAAAGAAAGAATATTAAATGCAATAAGGGAAAAAGGTCAAGTAACATATAAAGGCAGACCTATCAGAATTATACCAAACTTCTCACCAGATACTATAAAAGCTAGAAGATGCTGGACAGATGTTGTACAGACAATAAGAACACAAATGCCAGCCCAGGCTACTATACGCAGCAAAACTCTCAATTACCATAGATGGGGAAACCAAGATATTCCACAACAAAGCCAAATTTACACAATATCTTTCCACAAACCCAGCATTACAAAGGATAATAGTTAGAAAGCTCCAATACAAGGAAGGAAACTATACCCTAGAAAGAGCAAGAAAGTAATCCTCTTCCAACAAATCCAAAAGAAGATAGCCACACAAAGATAATTCCACCTCTAATAACAAAAAGAAAAGGAAGCAGTAATCACTGTTCCTTAATATCTCTGAACATTAATGGACTCAATTCCTCAATTAAAAGACATAGGCTAATGAACTGGATACATAAACAGGACCCAGCATTTTGCTGTATACAGGAAACCCACCTCAGTGACAAAGACAGACTTTACCTTAGAGTAAAAGGATGGAAAACCATTTTTCAAGCAAATGGTCCTAAGAAACAAGCTGGAGTAGCCATTCTAAAATCTCCAGCCTGAGAACAAAAAGGAAGGGACTCATGGTTCCACCTGTATAGGTAGTTGAGGGTGGCCTTGCCAGGCATCAGTGGAAGTGGAGGGCCTTGGTGCCTGAAAGTTTGGATTCCCTAGTGTTGGAGAATTCAAGAGCAGGGAGGCAGGAATGGGAGGATGGTGGGAGCACACCCTCATAGTAATTGGAGGAAGGGGGATGGGGTAAGGGGTTAGGCATCAGTGGAAGTAGATGGCCTTGGTGCCTGAAAGTTTGGATTCCCTCGTTTTGGGGAATTCGAGAGCAGGGAGGCAGGAATGGAAGGAGGGTGGGAGCACACCTTCATAGAAACTCCCAGAATTATGTGGATTAGACATGACAGAGGCAGGCAGCCAGAAGACTAGATTCCAGAATTCAAACAAAAAATATCTTGATACTAAAATTTGTTTTGAGAATTGTATATTGCAGAATACACAGCCTTGGTGTATCTACTCATTAAGCAAGCTGAGCAGACCTGCTCAAACCTCTGATGTCCTGGAATTCCAGCTGGATGCAGTGATGACACATTGTCAGAGGCTTATCAATTTACTCTTCCCCCTGCCCCTCCTCTAATATTTCAACGCCCTTAATCAGCTTGAAGAAGTTAATGGAGAGTCAGCGCCTATTCCCTGGACTTGGGGAGTGAGGTGGTTAATATTGGGCTGTTTTTCTAGGGAAAAATAGTGGTTTGGTTGGAACAGGGAGGATTAGCTAGGATTTATTGCATAGCCATAACCTATTGGTAGAAATATGTATAATTGTTATTAAGATAAAGTTATAATTTCTTAAATGGCACAAATTTTACTTTGACTTCAAATTTAAGGTTTTCATTGGTATGAGTTCCTTATTGATATAAAAGTGAGATGAATATTGTTACTGTCATTGGCATTGTGCTTATATAACACATTTAGGAATACAAGGCTTAGACCCAGTCCTTCTTTAACTTTTCTAACTTATTTGAGATGGTTAGCCTGTGAGTTAAGGGCCTATAGCAAATTCATGGCTGTGAGTTTATTGTTAGGGTGTTTTCTATATTTTATTTATAAATAGCTGAGAGGAGTTAACAGACAACAGTTCAGATTGCCTTACATGGATAGTTGGTTTTCAAAACATCAGAAGTCCACAGAATTGACGTTACAAACATTTCTGTATTAATGCTCATTTTGATTAGAGACCTGTTTTCTTCTGACAGCTTCCTGTCTTGGATTCTAAGAAGAAATTGACCATCTTTGGAGTTACTCCAGTTGTGGTGAGACAGCCACTAGGCAAGAATTGCCTCTTTCCATCTACAGACAAATCACTGTCCAGAAAAGAACACACTTGTAGAATAGTTGACTGATTATATCTGCCAATACAGAGTAATCAGCCCTTAATAATTCTGCATCACTAGGTCTGTCAGATGATCCTGGGCCAGAAGACTGAAGATCAGATGCTCCAACGTTTTGTAGTATAGGGACTGTCCAGGTGTTCAGCAGTCTCTATAAATTGGCTGAGTTTTAGAAGCTATAATTTGTGCTTCTCATAATTTCAGTTAACTCAGTCATTCTGGATTTCTGACGGGGTTGAAGACTTATAGTCTCATAGCCAATCCTTGCTATTTACTTTGAGAGAAAAGATTTGAGGGGATGGTTTTCAGCTGACATTCATTCTAAAGCCAAGAAAAAAAAGCCAGGTTCAGAACTAAGTCTTTTAGTTATGAGGGATGGCAGAGGTTCTGGTTAGTCAACAAAATGATGGACTGGGTATTAGGTCTATCTTGTACCTTACTGACACAAATTGGTATAGTTATGGTCTAATTGTATTTTAAGAGAAAAGTTTTATTTTAACAGGAAGGGTGATATGTAGGAGGAACTAAGGTGGAGAAGTAAGGAGAGGAGGAGGAGATGGAGAGAAGGAGCTAGGTGACAAGGGGCGGGGGGAACATGGAGGCAGATGTTCTCGTGTTTCCGCCACTCAAAGATAGTTGGTATATCTAGGTTGGGTATTGGGTTACACTTCTGATTGTATGGGCATCTTGTAATTGAGCATTACCAAACTTATAAAGCCTTTGATTAGCATTTTAAAAATTGTATAAAAGCAAAAAGGAGAAGGGGGCATGGGATAGGGGTTTTCTAGGGAGGGGAAATAGGGAGAGGGCATGGCATCTGAAATGTAAATAAAATATCCAATAAACAAAAAGAAGTCAGAAAATTTAAAAAACTATCATAAATTATGAATACTCAGATGTATAACTTTCAGTAAATACTTTCAGTAAATAATATCAATTTATAGAAGAAATACCTGGTTGTGGTTTGTGGTGTTTTTGTTTTCACATGGTTGGAATTGAACCTGGGGCCTCACATGCTGGAAAAGGGCTCTACCATTGAGCTATCTACCAACCTTATTGAACAAATATCTAAATACTGTGGTTGCTATACTCTGGGTGTTGCAGGTAGGACTAACACTAATATGTCATCTGACCTAATGAGACTGCTATTGTGGATGAAAGGTCAGGAAATCACTTAGTAATAAGGAAATAACAAATTTTCAAGTGGTGGAAGAGATTGTGAAGGAACCAAATGTAGAAACGAATAGGAAGTAGCATGTTTGAGAGAAACCGGAAGCTCAAGCTTGATGGCAAGAACATAAGACCATGGAAGATGGGCTGAAGAAATAGGTCACTTGTTAAAAGCACTGGCTACTCTTCCAGAGGACTCAGGTTCGATCCCTGCCACCCAGATGGCAGCTGACAACTGTCTGTAACTCCAGTCCCAGAAGATCTGACTGGCACCCTCTTCTGGCCTCCATGGGCACTGCACACATGTAATACATGTACATTTGAGTAAAATTTCCACATACACAAAATAATAAAATGAAATGATTTGTTTTAAAAGACCATGAAGGGGAGCCTGAGGCAGGCGGATTTCTGGGTTCGAGGCCAGCCTGGTCTACAGAGTGAGTTCCAGGACAGCCAGGCTTACACAGAGAAACCCTATCTCGGAAAAAAAAAAAAAGAAAGAAAGAAAGGAAGGAAGGAAGGAAGGAAGAAAAAGAAATCCCTGAGTCTAAAAGACCATGAAGAATAGTTAGGTGTAAGGAAAGAAAAACAGGAGCCAGACCATAACATGGCTCATAGACATTGATCCCAGGGCCTCAGTAGGGCTAATCCTCCACTGAACTGCTCCACCAAGCCGAGTGTAAACATTCTTCAGTGTCAGAACATAGTCCAAAAACAGAGTAGTGTGAGAATTCTGAACATTTGTGAGAAAACTCCAGGAAAAGAAGACATGAATTTTATGACCTCAGCTCCTCCAGAACACAGAATTATTCTTGGAATGTGTTTTCAGGCTCTTCCCATGGGTAGTTGATAAGAGCGAGTTTACTTCAGCAGTTGATATGCATATTCCTCTATGGAAAAACGTGTTTTGCCACATGAAACTTGTCCTTATGATTGTACACTTTACTGGGGTGACTTCTCTTAACCCTCAGATTATAAATTGTCTGATGCTCTGAATAAGCTTGGCTATTGCATGAGACTTTAGTCCACATCATTTTTAGGCCCTGGGAGACCTAGGTTCAGATCTTTGCATGGATATAAAGAGCCATCTACTCCGAGTATCTTTTTAGGAGGGGATTTTTTTTTTTTTTTTTTTTTTTTTTTTTTTTGGTTGGTGGTTTGAATGAGAACAGCCTCCAAAGGCCTATACATTTGAATATTTAATTTCCAGTGAACTATTTAGGAAGGATTAGGAGGTATAGCCTTGTTGGAGAAAGTGTCACTGGTATGGACTTGAGTTTTCAAAAAGCCATACCAGGCCCAGTGTCTCTATCTGCCTTCTGTTTGTAATTAAGATGTAAGCTCTCAGCCACTGCTCCAGTGCCTGTCTGCTGCCATGTTCCCCACCATGATGGTTATAGACTAACCTTTGAAACTGTAAGCAAGCCCCTAATAAAACCCTTTCTTTCACATGTTTCCTTGGTCATGGTGTGTCTTCACGGCAGTAAAACAGTGACTAGGACAGTTAGAAAGCCCAGTAAGAACACACTGAGATATATAGCTAAGCAACTTTCCAGACTTATGTTGTACTGCCATCCATCAGTACAGTATGGAAGTTCTAGCTCATCCACCTCCTCACAATATATGGCACTGGTCACGCTTTTAACTTTAGCCATTTTGTGATGTGTAGCAGAATCTCATTGTAGCTTCCATTTTACCTTCCCTGGTGATTAGCAACCACTGACATCTTTTTAAAACTTCTAATTAATTGTGTTTTGGGATTTTTTTTTTTTATCTGAAGTCAGCTTTTAGGCAGGTGACTGAAATGATTAGCCATTTAAATCTCTCGCTCTCAAGTTGCTCTGTGGAGAATTGGCTGCGTGGAACATGACAGAAGCCAAGAGAGAATTTAGAAGACTGTGGTATTGGCCCCAGCAGGAGATAGAGGAGGCGGCTTGGACTGTGGTAAAGGAGTTAAAGAGAAGCAAAGGGACTGAAGACATTTTGGAGGAAGCCTACGGAGGGCAGCCACTGACTGGCTGTGGGAGAGAAGAGGAGGAATCAAAGAGGAGCTGGTCAGGCAAACCAATGGTGTGGTGCGTTCCCCACTGTGTAGAAACCCCAGAGCGGGTTCATTGAGTTAGCAGGAAAGTAATCGGAGATGAGAGACGAGGCTGAATCATACCGTAGCAAACTGTGCCAAGCCCAAAATAAAACACACACAAAAAAATAAATTCTAGTCACAAACTGTGTTCAAAGAAACCACCGGACACTCAAAGAACCACAATGGCGTTGAGTAACTTCCCCGCCTTCCAAATGAGCTTAGCTCAGTGGCACGGTGCAGCCGGCATCCTTCGGCAGGATTGATGTGGTTTCCTTTAGCACGGATGGTGCTAGGTTTTGTTTTGTCTTGTTTGTCCTTCTTCAAAGAATAAATATGTCTCTACACAAAGAAATGAAAAATCATAAAAATGTAAAATTAGGTTAGTTTGGAAACGACTGCCATTTTCCTTCTCGTGTGAGGTCACTCTGCCCTTGCAGGCCAGTGCTGGGGCAAGTGACACATTTCTTCCCCATCCCACACTTTGCTTATTTTCATGCATTGCAAAGCAAAATTCCCACATTTCAAACATGTAGCCCACATGGTAAATACTTTAATCCTCATTTAAAACTTTGACTCTTTTTATACTTTGAGTTGTGTTATTATATAAAAGGTAGCACGCCAGAGGGCTGGTTTACTGGGGCATTTCTATATAGGAAACAAAATTCCTCCCTTGCAGAAATAATAAGCTGACTCTTCAAGTTGCTACAGTGTTCGACTGCCTGCTGTGTTGGTTTGTATAGTGCTTTTCAGCTCTCAAACCAGTGATAATGGTACATAAAAGAACTTCATAGTTAATAACAGCTTACTATAGATAGTTCCAGTGCAAAACACCAATCCTATGAGCTATGAACTATTATTATCTCTATTGGACGTATCAGAAAATCAACTTCAGTAGCTGGCCCGGGATCACTTGACTGGGAAGCATCAGGGTCAAGATCAAAACCTAGGTTTATCTCAAACTGAAAACTGAAGCTCTTAATGGTTTCCTAGCCACAAGAAGGCAGGGTAAAACGAAGTGTGTGTTCAAGAGCCAAGCACTTAGCCGACTGGCTGTGTGGCCTTGGGTAGTTTCCTCTGGGAACTTCCAAAGTCAGTTAGTTTAGACTGGGGCTTTCCTTCCTGCTATGGTACCCATCTCATTGAGTACTATAAGAATTAACGGAATTAATTAATTGGAAACATGGCTACATTCTGCTCTGAAAGTGCTATCTATCACTGTGTAGAAGTTGTTTTGTTGCTATATAACCCACATCCCACACAATTACAGGATAACAATTAGCCATTGCTAATTGACTGTCTTTTCTTTACACCCCAGGGCTTTATGCAAGGCAGTGCTGGGGCAAGTGACACATTTTTTTTCCCATCTCACACTTTGCTTATTTTCATGCATTGCAAAGCAAAACTCCCACATTTCAAACATGTAGCCTGTATGGTAAATACTTATGTTAGTGTCCTGCCACTGAGATATATACCCCAACCCAGTTTCAGAAAACCTTTGTGATAACTATTTAAAGTTGTCGATTTAGCTGGGCAGTGGTGGCGCATGCCTTTAATCCTAGCACTTGGGAGGCAGAGGCAGGCAGATTTCTGAGTTCGAGGACAGCCAGGGCTACACAGAGAAACCCTGTCTCAAAAAAAAAAGAAAATAAAACAAAAAACAAAAAAAAAAGTTGTCGATTTAACACAACTGGGAAGAGAGAACCCCAATTGAAGAATCCCCTTTACCAGACTGGCCTAGGGCATTTTGTTGGTTATTATAGTAAAGCACAGCCCATAGTGGGTGGTGCCATCCCTGGCCTAGTTGACCTGAACTTGATGAGAAAGCTAGATAAACAAGCCAGCAAGCATCGTCACCCATGAGCTCTGCTTTAATTCCTGCCTCCATGTTTGTGCTGTACAATTTTATGTCAACTTGACACAATCTAAAATCAGCTGAGAGGAGGGAACCTCAACTGAGAAAATGCCTCCCTAAGATTGGCCTATAGGTAAGCCTGTAAGCATCCATCTCAACTAGTGATTGATGTGGGAGGGGCCAGTCCATTGTGGGTGGTGCCGTCCCTGAGCTGGAGGTCTTGAGTTCTATTAAAAAAAAAAACAAAAACAAAAACAAAACAAAAACACAGGCTGAGCAAGTCATAAGGAGCAAGCCAATAAGCCACACCCCTCCATGGCCTCTGCGTCAGCTCCTGCCTCCAGGTCCCTGCCCTGCTTGAGTTCCTGTCCTCACTGCTTTTGATGGTGAACTGTTATATGGAACTGTGAATGAAATAAACCCTTTGCTTCACAAGTTTCTCTTGGTCATGGGTTTCATTCAGCAACAGTAGCCCCAGCTAAGACATTGTTTCTGCCTTACATTCCTTCCTGGGCTTCCTTAAATGATGAACTCTAACCTGGAAGCAGAAATAAACCCTTTCCTTCTCAGTGCTTTGGCTAATGGCATTTTTCACAGGAACAAGAACCAAGCTTGAACAATTTCCTTAGTACAGAAAAAGAAACCTAGTATCCACTGACGCTCTCTTCCTCTCCCAGCCCTCGCATACATGCCCATTGGCTTTCCCGTCTGTTACAATCTCTAGACATTTGACATCTGTAGAATCATATAACACTGTACCTATTGCCGATGACTCATTTACCCTAACATTTCAAAGTTCATCCATGTTGTAGCATATAGTACTATTTTGTTTCTTTTATTTTGTTTATGTTTGGCTTTTGTTTGGGGCGGGGTCATTTGTTGACTAGTTTTTTATTTTGAAACAGAATCTATGTATCCCTGGCTGGCCTTGAAACTCACTAAGTAGAACAGCTTAGCCTGGAACTTGCAACAATTCTGCCGCCTCTGCCTCTTGAATACTGGAATTACAGCAATCTCCCAACACATTTGACTTCAACATTCATTTCTTTTTATTGCCAAATCATGCTGCATTGTGGAGGCCTACTACAGTCTATTTGTTCACTCATCAGTCAATAAATATGAAAGTGATTCCACTGACTATTATTAATAAAATACTATGAACAGTTGTGTATCATTTTGTGTGTGGACACGTACATATGTTTCCTTTGGGAATGTAACCAGGAATGCATAGAATCACATCTATTACTTGTCACAGCCTCCCTCTAAATTTCTGAATGTGTAGACATATGATTCTCCCATATAAACACATTCCTTAGTGTTTATCTTCTAAATGACCTAATAAGGAAAATATCCTCCCATTTCACATCACAAATAAGACTGGGAGATTTGCCTGTTTGGGCCCACAGGCTTGTCAGTGCCTTTTCAAATGTAATCCTCAACTTCCTTGTCAACCCCACTTGTCAAAAAATGTCTTGCTTAGCTCCCACAGGAGGGCCAAATATTTTGCTCTGTGCTTCCATGGTGTTCTGGGAAATGCTTGATCATTGCCCATGTAACTTTTTACTCTGCTTATCTCAAACACGTAAGACGAGCTAACCAGACCAGGACCCAGCTAGGGTAGTGTCACTGTCTTCCTCCACTCCATCTTCCATGCTAAGCACAAGGTTTGGCAGTGCAATGGTTGTTCACTAGATGCGGCTAGGTGTGTTAAAATTAATTAATTATAATAAAATTAATTAATTAATTAATTAATTAAAAAGGGCTTATGGGGAAAAGGCACTAGCTGAGCTAACCTGCTGCCCTGAGTTTGCTGCCCGGAATCTACCACACAGAAAGCAGAAGCAATGGTGCACATCTGTAGTCCCAGGACTCCCGCTGTTAGATGGGAAATGGAGACTGGAGAATTACACAGCTGCTCTCAGCCCAACTAGCTGCAGCACACTGTTAGCATAGCCACGGAAACAAGAGAGACACACCTCAACCTGGTAAAAGGTGGAAGCCAACTTCTGAAAGCAGCCCTCTGACTACCAACATGCTCACCGTGGTAACAGCACCCACATTTTGTTTTGTTCTAATTAAAGGTAAAAGGGAGACTGGAACCTGGTCCAGGTACATGCTAGGAAAGCCTAAGACGAGTAAGCATTTTCAATCACATCATGTAGATTCCATCTTCATGGTCAGAAGAAAAAAGCCAGAGAGTAACTATGAAGATTGATAAAAAGTCTTCATTTTGAGGGCCAGGGTTTGGGACCTAGGGGCCTTTTCTATCAGTGTTCTTTACTATCCTACACCCCCAGTCCAATTCTTTACTTTTCAAAAATCACTCTGCACCAATTTTATGCTACAATTGAGTTTCTCAGGAGAGTGGCCTCAAAGAGCCACAATGATACCAAGGATGGCTTTAATAATTTATAAGGCACATTTCAAACTTATATTTCTTATCTATGTCCAACTATATTATAATAGAATGAGTATGGCAAAGTTTGTAAAAACCTGTGATACTGAGTTTTTTATTTTCAAATTTTATTTTTATGTGTATGAATGTTTTGCCTGCACATATGTGTACCACATATACGCCCGTTGCCCATGATGGTCAGAAGAGGGTTCCAATCCCCTAGAACTGAAGTTACAAATCTCTTTATGTCTTAGTTTTAGGAGTAGACTAAGTGTCTTTTTATAATTAAGATGATTCAAAATATGTATCAAGTAAATAAGAATGCATATGGAACGTAGATATAGGGAATATTATATCCATAGTACAAAATAATTCAAGTTTTGGCTCACTATTTAAAGACTTTGTAAAATATGAAAAGCTGTAAGCACAAAGTGTGTGTTATAGAGTTATAAAGCAGCGTTGTCTCCACAGTGGCAAGGCATGTGAAGAACCAGGAATACTGTAATTCAGTGTGCAGCACATCTAGGGTGGCTTTGAGACCCTGCATTTCAAAGAAGCATGAAGGGAGTGCTAACACTGCTGAGCCCAAGCCACACGTGTAGTATCAACATTTAAATCATAAATGTAGTTTAAAGTAATTGTATACTATTAATAGTATAAGGCGATAGTAATACTAGGTACTGGCTTTTGAGTTCTTTTCTGGGTTCTAGAAGGGTCCTTTTCTAGTGGTTATTTATTATCTCTTATTATCGCTCTCTCTCTCTCTCTCTCTCTCTCTCTCTCTCTCTCTCTCTCTGTGTGTGTGTGTATGTGTGTGTGTGTGTGTGTGTGTGTGTGTGTGTCCCTAGAGACTACAAGAGGGTGTCAGATCCCTTGAAGCTGGAGTTACAGGCAGTGGTAAGCCACACACTTGGGTGCTGGGAACCAAATTCTTGATCGTCTCCAAAAGCAGCAAGTGCTCAGAACACACTGAACCATTTTTCCAGTCCCTCTTCCAGGTATTTTGTAGACATTAAATTTATCACTATTCACAGAAATTTGGAGAAAAAGAACTCCACTTTAATCAAATTAAAATTACTAATAGTTCAACTTTTCATCACAATTCTCCAGCTTCTCCATACACTAAGACATACAACAGAGCAGAAGTGGTATTATCTGTTTTTTTTATTCCCATTATATAACGTGTGTGTGTGTGTGTGTGTGTGTGTGTGCAGTCACGATAGAGGCCCTGAAAGATGGCCTTTGCGTGGGCCAGTGCAGGTTCTCAGCATGTGCTCTGTTCCCATGTCCTGTCTGTGACCTCATTGTGAGACAGAAAATAATCTGGTCCAGGGATCAAAGCCTGAAATGTATTCTCATTTTCCCACATTCAAAACAAAGCAACTCTGGGCAAAGGATGCATTTCTATCCCAGGGTTATGATGAATTAAAAAAAAAAAAATACAAAACTCAAACCCAATCTGGAACAAAAATATATTCTTAAAGCAGATACCAATTATCACTAATTAAAAACTAAACATTCATGCCTGTTAATGTGCATAAACCCACAGTCCATAGTCATATGTATACAGCTGTTAGCATTTGTAGGCTGCCTACAAGAGAATTAAGATGCAAATACTACTAATTCCCTTCCACATGTGCACTAACTACTTCAGCTTTATATGGTTCTTGTTTTCAAAGAACCATATGAAATTTCAAATTTTCTAGTTAATCATAAAGCCAAAACAAACAAAAACCAAACCAAACAAAACCAAGAAAATAAACAAACAAACAAATACATAAAGGTTCATTTCAGAGAGCTGTGGTGTGGGGAACAGGGATGAGAATTTTCTGCCATTTTTTGCCACTCACAGGGTGGCAGGCTCCTTCACCTGGTTGAACTTCAGATTTTAAAAAACCTAACGGTTTAGGTTTCCATCTGCCTGCTCAGTTGGATCTGTTTGGTTTTGCTTAATCGGGGAAATGCCCATATAATCTGCGTATCTGGCATCCCTTGAAAAATCAGGCCTGGCAACACTGGGCACAGATTCCTGCTTTAGCTGCAGTTTCTAGCCCCTGAGGACAGCTATCCCTGCCGACTTCCCCAGCAGGCTTCACTCAGCCTGTCTGGCCCTGGAGGCTAGAGTTTAGAATCGCTCATTTATAAGTAGGGTTTGTGAACAGACAGCATTCGCTGTCCTCATTACTATCCCAGGGAAAATCTGGCCAAGTAAGTACACTGGAACACTGAAAAGCAGTTTCCTCTCAACAAACTGAAAGCAGCTGGCTCACACAGCTTGGCTCATTGGGTTTGTAGGAGCTGGGTGTACCCTCATTTAAAGACTTCACATGGTTCAGATGTGCAAGCGACAAATCCACTGTGTCCATTCCACCTTCCAAACTGTGCAGCTGGTCTTTAGTTGGTAGACTCTTGGCTCATTCCCTGGGAGACTCATTTCAAGCACTGAGACACCAGTGGTGGTCCAGTTTGCTAGACCAGTCTTCTGTCCAGGCTGCTAGTGGCTAGAGCCAAAGATCCCCTGAGCCAAAAAAGGGTCAAAAGAATGAATAAGACATATGGCACAGAGAGATTTTATCTAGAGAATCAAGTTATGACTTATAAAGTAACAGATTCTTTCTCATGTTAGAGGTGAGGAACATTCCAGCCATTTGAGCTTTTATTTATTCAATAAATATTTATTAGACACCAACTTTGTGTTATGCATTGTGATGAACTGGAAACACAGTAATGACTAGGCTTGGCCCCTGCCCTGGAGAAGTTCATAGTGGAGGGAATTATCTGCATGCTTATAATTCCACAGCAATGTGAGAAGTGACTGGCACCAGCTTAGTGGTAGGAGGAGTTAAAGACCAGTGCTTTAGAATAGGCTAGGAGATTCTACAATATTCCCATCTGATTCTACTCTCTGCCTTGAACCATACAAAAACAGATTTTTAAAAAAATATCCTATCACCCCAATCCCGGAAAACTACCCACACCAAGAAGAGATACCACAGGCAAGTGGGAGCCCATAGGGAATCCCCCAGAGCTTGTGAAATCGGGATTGGGTGGACACACCCAAACTGGGCTCTGTTGGGTGCAGAGGAGCCACTGCTTTTTAGCTAGAAATTAGAATTGTTTTTAAACATCCATTTTAAAAAGGCAGAATTCAAAAACAGTTTAAAACCCAATATGGATAAACAAAAACAATTGTAGGTAGGGTTTGGAATGTAGGGATAGGGGTCCCCAGACTATGACCGACAGAAGATCCACTTCCCAGCTCCATAATGTTTAAAATAAACTCTTACTAGGAAGTAAGTTTCTTAGGATTTGATCTTCCCAGGAAGTCTCCCTAAACCTCTTATGCTTTGGGAAATTGAATACATTGTAAACTTGACCACATTCTTAAAGAGGAATCTTCTTAAAGACATAAGTGACTGAGATACAATTTGTCTCATTCTGATTCTCTGTACTCTGACTTTCAGTCGCAACCCTTCCCTGGCACTTGTCATTTTCTTCCAGGCTCATTTTGCTGCCATGCCCCTGGGTAACTTATCTTCCACTGCCTGCAAAGACTTCCTTTTCTGATACTCACAGGTGTCCGGTTTGTCCTGCCCAGATTAAGCCAACCACATGAAAGGTTTTGTTTTGGTTTTCCATCTCTCTGCTCTCCATGCCGCTTCCTTTTTATCCAGCTGCAGCTGAAGAGAAACAGGTGAGCCGAGAGTGTACAGCCTCCCTGGCTTTTGGGTTTGGGGTGTTTTGTTTTTTGGGTTTTTTTTTTTTTTTTTTTGATTTGTTGTTGTTGTTCTGAAGAAATAGTTTCATTCTTTAATTATTTTACAGCAATTGCTCCTCTCTTTAGGATCCAATTTATGTGCAATACATTGGATTAATTTTAATTAGCAGCCATGGATTCTAAACTTCCCTTAGCAGCATTGCAGAAGGGACTTCAGCTTCCTCCATAATGTCTTCCATCCTCTGCTTCTTAATGGTGTATGCTACAAAGCCAAGGATGCTCTAACACAGTATCTGTGTTTTAAGCATTCTAATATGTTGAAATGCTTTAGGTAAATCTTACTTTGGTTTCTCTCATCTCTTCCTTGTTACCATTTAAAAAATAAGTGGTATCACCAGCTCTGACTCTCCTCCGGAAATGCTTTGTCCCTCAGGAACATAAGGAATGTTTCACGCTGGAGTTTTAAGCTGAAGCCTTAATAGTTAGTAATGCCTAAATGTGATCTAATTTTCTGAGAACGAGGAAAGTGATAATTTATAGGGCCCAAGACAATGCTAGCAGCTGGCATTTCTTAATTGCTTGTTATATGACAGCATTGCTCAGGTCACTCTGCCTCTGCCAGCTAATTTAACTATTATTATCCCATTCTAAAGTGGCACAGCTGAGGCACAGAGGAGGACACTGAAACTCGCCCGAGGTCCAGTGGTGGTGACAGGGCACATATTTGCACTGAAGGCCTCTATAGAGTCCATAGCCTGGCTCAATAGATTGTCAACTGCTAGGCCTGAGGAAAAAGGAAGCAGAGATGAGGTTAAAGGTGGCGGGTTTCCTTACAAGCCTATTGGTACCTTTAGTTCTTTCTTTCATCCAAAATTCTTCATTTCTAAATCCAACAATCTGTTTACCAAGGTGCCATGGCAACTTATTATTTAAATGTATTCCCAGTTCCTGGAAAGAAAGGCTATATAAATATTAAAGAAGCATTTTTCAAAATATATGAAACTCAGGTGGATACCTGAATGTAATGGTCTTATTTCTCACAATGAATAAATGAGTGGTGCTGATTTTCCCCCCCTCTGGCTCTGTGTCCCTCATAACTGTCTCACAATCCAGGCTGCTGAGGTCAGACTCTAGACCCGGTGGGAACCCCCCCTAAGGCCCCAGGAAACTACTTCTTGTTTTTTTTTTTTATTCAAATTCTCTCCAATTCAACGTCACGTAAGAAAATTATGAAGAAGCAAAGCAACTCACAGATGGCAGTACACTCGCCCAGCGGCAGCTATTGAGCAATGGAAATGATGAAGTGAATATACACGTCACATACACGAGTTCCCCAAGTTCTGGTATTGAAAAATGAGGGACATAGAAGGACAGAGTTCTATAATTTTATCCATAAAACACTTAAGAGCAGGCAAAATCTTAGAATTGGTGGGCACTGTGCCTACAGAGCAAGGACGATGCCAGTTAGCTTACAGAAGGTGCGTGTTTGTGTGTAAAGGGGGCGTTTACGCATTGATTCAGGTGTAGTGACATACAACAGGCCTGTGTGTGTGTCCGAACCATAAAGTGCACCAGTGGTTGCACAGTTTGCACAAATCAGAGCTCCACACCAAAAAAAAAAAAAAAATTAAAATAAACAGCATACAGAAGACTGTCAAGCTGAAATACGAACAAAGGGATTTGAGGCCAGCTCATAGCTAAGGGGTTTGGACCAACTCAGTAAGCCCAGAGGCCTGGGGAGGAGACGCTGTGAGCGGAACCAAGAGTTGAAAGCTCAGTCAAGGTCATTCAACATGGAAGGATCCCTGAAGCTTCGTGCGACAAGGCAGAAACCAGGGAGGCAGATAGCCTTAAAAGTTCCTCAACTGAGGAAAAAAATCCACCTCTGTTTCTATGGGGTCTCAGCTTCTCATACTTTTCTGTCTTCAGTCCCTGCCATTGTTGTGGTTTCCTTCTTTTGGTCGCAGTATTTGCAGGGAAGATGAAGAGGTCTTTGCTGGCCAGCTGACCTAAATAGCATGCAGGTCACAAGGTCACTTCCACGCAGTGAGTACTGTCACTCAAGCAGACTGTCAAAATGCAGGCAGTTTTCCGTATTAAAAATGATTGTTACCCATTTAAAGGTTAGCATTTTTGAGATGGAGTTGAACATAGACTACTTTTAAAGCATTATTTTTATTTTTATTATTGTGTGTATATGACGTGTGGGTGTGTTTGTGCCGTGATGCTCATGTGGAGATCAGAGAAGTTTGTGGAGTTGATTCTCTCCTACCATTTAAAAAAAAAAGTAATGCTTTTATTAATTTATTCTTGCAAATACTCCATCCTCAATGCAGTTTCCCCTCCCTCCTCTCCTCCTAGTCCCTCCATCTTCCTTCCTATCCACTCCGGTTTTCTTCAGAAAATGACAGGCCTCCCAGGGACATCAATCAAACTTGGCACATGAAGTGGCACATCAAGTTGCAATAAGACTAGGCACCTCCTTTCATATTAAGGCTGGATAAGGCAACCCAGTAAAAGGACGAGGGTCCCAAAAGCAGGCAACAGCATCAGAAACAGCCCCTAACCCCTCTGTTAGGAGTCCCACAAAACCACCAAGCTACACAGCTATAATAGATATGCAGAGGGGGTAGGTTAGCCGCATGTAGCCTTCCTGATTGTAGTAGGTTCAGTCTCAGTGAGCTCCCATGAGTCCAGGTTTGTTGATTCCGTGCGTTTTCTTATGGTGTGCTTGACCTTTCTGGCCTCTACAATCCTTCTTCCATTTTTAAGTGGATTCCGGGAGTCAAACTTAGATCCGCAAGCTTATGTATGCCACAGGCACGTTTACCCTCTGAGCCATCTCACTGGTCCTGTCAATAAGGATTTTTAATCCAAAATTACTTATGGAACATCTATTTATGTAGTTTATACATACACATAGAGTAAGATCAGGAAGCTGGGTTCTTTCCTGATGTGGGCTTCTGTGGTGGTTTGCATAGGTATGGCCCCCATAGACTCATGTCTTTGAATGCATGGCCCATGGGGGCGTGGCACTGTTAGGGGTGTGGCCTTCTTGGAGGAGGTGTGGCCTTGGAAGTATGTCACTGTAGGGGTGGGCTTGGAGGTCTTTTATGCTTAAGCTATGCCCAGTGTTAAATACAGTTCTCTTCTGTTGCCTGTGGATCAAAATACAGAACTCTCAGCTCCTTCTTCAGCACTGTGTCTGCTTGGGCACTGCCATGCTTCCCACCGTGATGATAATTGCAGGCTTAGATTTTTCAAAGCCTACTTTAATAAGGGTTCTCAAATGCTTCGATCCTCTTTCTCACCCACTGTCCAAAGGTATGGGAGAAAGATGGTAAATAGGACAAGGGGATGAGGACCTGTTTAGAAGTAGTTCTTTGGGGTGATTCTAGTCTCCATTGTCAGGATACCAGCAGTCCAGGTCAGTAGTGTAGGGTACCAAACACAAATCAGCAGTGGTGGCATGATCCACCTGAAACAGTCAGGCCTCCTTCAACTCTGCACCAGTCAGCGGGAGCAGTAGGGATGCCGAGAGAAGTTCTCTGACTTGCCTCCCTCAAGAAAATGAAGATCTGTGAAGACCTGAGTCCAACAAAGCCATTGCAAGGCTAGCTATGTAAGCTCCCCATCACTGTCCATTGAGTGCTATCTATACTCTTTTCAAACATTACATGTCACCCAGTGGGTCTTGCCTCAGCAAAACACCACGTGAGTCTGCATCACATGGCACAACCAGAAACTTCTACAAATAATGAACTAAACCCCTGAAACTGTAAACCAGCCCACTTAATAAATGTTTTTCTTTATTAGAGTTGCCTTAGTCAAGGCGTCTCTTCACAGCAGTAAGACCCTAACTAACACAGCTTCTTTAGGTATGGTGCTGTATTCAAAGTATCCATTTTCAAGCAATATATGAATAAGGATATTTATATTAAAGCCAGTGCTTTCAAGAGATTAAGACTTTGATTTTGAGACTGAATATATCAATATGGGAGTAAGGGTGGGGGAAGTATGTGTGAGCATTTGTATGTATGTATATGTTGTGTGCATGTGTATGTATGTATCTGTGTGCATGTGTCTATGTGCATGGTGTATATGTATGAACATGTATATGGTGTGCACATATTATATGTGTGTACATGTGTGTGGATATATAGTGTATGTATATGTACATATATGTGCATACATGTGTGTGTGTGCCTGTGGTATGTGGCACACATATGTTTGGATAGGTACCTATGTGTATGTGTGTGTGATGTTTCATAGGGTATGTATACATATTTGTATACATACCCTATAAATGTATACATATTTGCTGTGTGCATGCACATGTGTGCATGAATGTCTATGCATGCAGAATGTGGGATGTATATATGTATTATGTGTGTGTGGTGTGGATACATACACATACATGTGTATGTGGTATTTGTGTGGATAAGTGTATATAAATGTGTATATGTGTGTAAGCCAACACCAACACATGCAAATGTGCATGTTGTGTGGGTATGCATGTGTATGTGATGTGTTAGGTGAGTATGGGTGTGCATGCATATGTGTGGTATGTATATATGTGTGCATGGTGTAGTGGGGAGTGTAAGAACTTGTATGTCTGTGCATTTGTGTGCATATATATATATGCATATGTGTAGTAGTATGTGTGTGCATGCATGTGTGGTATGTGTGTATGTATGTGTTTCTGTGTGTGCATGTGTATCTGTGCACTTTCTCATGTGTATGCATGTGTTTCTGTGTGTTTAAATGGTGTCTGTTTATATTTGTATGTGTGCATGCATATGTGGAATGTGAGTGTGGTATGTGAGCGCTGTATGTGTGTAGGCATGCATGTGTGTATATGTGAGTATGTGATATGTGTCTCTGTACATGTTTGTATGTTTGTGTGCATGTGTTTGTGTCTGTGGTGTGTGTATATTTATAAGAGATATATAGAGAGTGTATATGTGATGTGTGATGTGTGTGCTGGGGTATACTGTGTGTGTGCACCTGTGCATACATGTGTGCTTGTGCATGTGCATGTATGTGTCATATGCATGTGTCCTTATGTGTGTGTATGCATGTGTATACATACGTATTCACTTGTGAGATGTACACTGAGTCTATAGCTTGCAAGGGGATTACATGGTGCTTCCTTATGCAGTGGAAAGCAAGGTGTGACAGAATCAGTAAGCCCCAGACTTGACAAGTGGAGAAAGTGAACTCCTTCCAGGCTAAGGGACTGGTGCAAGTCACACTGTTGATACAAATTATTTAGTAAACATTCTTTCAAACCCATATGAAGTGTGAATTTTTTTTAAAAGAGTAAACATCCTAGTAAGATTTATTCTGATAATTAGAAGGGAGGGAGAAAGAATATTTCAAAATATATAAATCTTAAAAAAAAAAAACAACAGCAACTACAAAAATACCCCCCCCCCCAAAAAAAACATGATGATGAGGAAACAGAGGATGCTATCATAGTTGAGAAAGAAAGAAACACCTGAGGAGTGGCATCTATGTTGTACAGACAGCAACGGATGCTCTTCATCCAGGACAACTTGGAATAGTTGTCTGGTTTTTTTTTTTTTTTTTTTATTATTATTACTGCTAAAAATCATAATGAAAATGCTTTTTAAAAGCTACAGATAAAGATATTTACATTATTTGTATTATTCATTGACTCACTCTGATTCTCATTCCTAATACTAACCCTAACTCTAACCCTACCCTGGTCCCAATAAAACTTTATTTACAAAACTAGGCAACTGGATCACAAGCCATGGCTTTTTGTAACTTATAGTAAAATATTACTTATTTCGATTATTGAGTTGTTGGCATCACCTTCATTGTGCTCCAGATGTGAATGTTCTACTCACTTTAGCCTGGTTCTGTGGACCTATCAAATAGTGGCTTCCTTTCAGATTAAATGATGAAAAAGTTTGACTGTAGAACAAGGAAAGCCATGCAAAGTCAATTGACTAAGCCAAAGTAAAGTTCCAAGTACATTGCATTTCTATAATTCTTCTATATAGCTGCTTTGCATTCTACACAGAAAATTTTTGTGAGTGTCAGAGAAATTGAAAACCAAAGTACTTTCTAGTCTTAGATGGAGTGGGCCTGATGAATGTCCCTGATCAAATGCTCACTCAGCCCTTTGGGAGAAAGCTGTGACACCAATATACTCAGATCCCAAAATAGGGGCTTCTCGAGTCCCCTATTACATGAATGCTGAGAATCTGCTAGTTATAACGTGTGTGTGTGTGTGTGTGTGTGTGTGTGTGTGTGTGTTTTCTAAGGTCCACATTTCCTAAAGCTTTGTTTTAGAATTAGCTAGTGGGTTTGAAGCACAAAATTATGGTTAAAAGCAACTCAGGGATCCAAAGAAAACCACAGTACAAAGATGAGGTCAGAATCTCTTTAGCATATAAGTGGTGATCTGTCTCAGTCTTATGATTGTTAAATACATTTTCCAAATAATCTCCAGTTGGAAAAATTACATCCAAGGTGTCGCATCTGTAAATATTCCAGGACATTGTATACTTTGCTGATTCATTACCAGACTTTAGATCTTTCTTTTCTTAGTAGAGTGACAGTCAAATTCATTGTCACTTCTAGAATCTACACAATTTTCTTCTAATGGATCTAGTTTATACCTCAGGATTTCTTGAGACTCAGGTCACCATCCAGAGGGTCATCACAAAATGGTCGCAGCTGCCTTTAAATTCTTCAAACAGTTCCCAGAAAGGCTAATGTGATATTTAAGCATGTTAACCCACAAGCTCTTAATTGTGTTGTGCTAGAGCCCTTCAGACTCATCTCTATAGCCACTTATCCTAGGACAAGTTTATTTCTTGACATGGAAATTTTTAAAACTTTTGGGTTTAGTTGACATCATTTGGGAGTAATTATATCTATAGGTTTCTTTTATTTCCTTTGTTATTATTGTTGTTGTTGTTGATTTCTGAAGAAATGGTACGTTTTATATTTTACCAGCTAAACTATTTGGTGTCAGAAACAAATAGTAATGAGGTTAGAAATGTAGGTCAGTTGATAGTGTTTGCTTAGCATGCATAAAACCCTGGGTTCTATTCTTAGCACTATGTACAACGTTGCATAACCTGGGTGTGGCGGTGTGCACCTGTAATTCCAACACTTGGGAAGTAGAGACAGGAGAATCCAAAGTTCAAGATTTTTCTTAGCTACAAAATGAGTTGGATCTCAGCCTAGAGGTAGAGACCCTGTCTCAAACAAACACACAAACAAATAACATAAATATATAATACATGTATATCTCACATAACAATTCACTAAGGAAGAAAATTCAAGTCATAGTGAATTTCCTGGAGCCTAAGAACTTCCCTTTCATCTTCACTGTCAGAAGAGGCTATTTGAGATACAAAATTAGAACAAACCTGAGGGCATGCTGGCAGGCATCTTTCTCTGTGGTTGCCAAGTACAAGAGGTGAACCAAGTCTCTGATAAATATCTTCAAGGGTACATACTCATGCTGGACAACTGGAAAGTGACCACCCTGTCCTGGAAAGAACATAGCGCTCCTTCAGTAATTTAGAGGTTCATTTTTCTCTTTGTGGCTGCCATACACTCTGGGTAGCTCTGTTGGCTGGAGCATTAAGTACCAAATGCTCCATGGGAGAGAACAAGCCCCAGTGCTCCAGGAGTACAGAAATGGAGGTGCTCTCAGCATGCTCCAAGCAGGAGAGTCTGGGGATGAGCTCTGAAAAACCAGCCAGATAGGTAGGCTGGGGCCATGGACACAGATGGGCTAATGGCATCCAGAATTATGAGCCTCCAAAGCCATTTATTTTTTTTTCTTTGTATGTAAGCAGAGAATGAATGGTAAAGCAGAAGGGATTGAACCCAGGACTATGCTAAGCAAGTGCTAGGCCACTGAACTGTAATGTATCCCCCAGGTACTCTTCTTTTTCTTCAGGATCCTCGTACATTTTAAAATGTAGTTCCAGATACTGGAGAGATGGAGGGACCAGGATCACAAGTTAGAGGTCTATCTAGCCTCTCCAATGAATTTAAAACTAGCTTGATGAACTTAAGAAGATCTTGTCTCAAAAATAATAATACTAAAAAAAGGTACAACCCACTTGTAAATCAGTGGTAAAGTATTTGCCTAGTATGTGTTAGCCCTGCTTTCAATTCTTAGTACCAGTGGATGGATGGATGGATAGATAGATAGATAGATAGATAGATAGATAGATAGATAGATAGATAGATGATAAATGTAGATAGATAGATAGATAGATAGATAGATAGATAGATAGATAGATAGATAGAGCGATAGGTGATAGATGAATAGATGGACAGAGATAATATTATATATTAAAATATATAATATATATTATATACCTAAAGGTTCTTACAGCAATTAAAATTACAAGTTGAACATATTATTATCCCACCAGTTGTTCCATTTTATTGGAAATTGTGTCCACATTTGAGGCAACCTATGGCTGGCAGGCCCCAGCCACATGCTGCCCACAGTTCACTATGACTATGGATCAAATCTTAGTAAGTATATGTTGAAATAAAGAATTGGACACTCTTTAAACAGAAGTAGGAACTTGCTTTTTATTCTAGTTCTTCCCTAAAAGGCCTAACCCAGTACTCAACTGCACCAGTTTTGCATCTAAGCCACCCTTGGTGGTGTAGCTGAGTTCCACAGACCACATTGTTTAATGAAATCTTTATGGCTCAATTAATGCAGCTAACTGCCTCTATATTCTGATCTCCTGTGCTTAAAGTCAGAGCCACACATTACACCCTACACCTCCAAGCCCCAGTCTCACTCCAACCTAGAGAAAACAAGGTCATTATAGGCAAGAACCATGACTTTCCTCCTTTGCTGCCTCAGATTTATTGACCCTTATTCAGAGAACCCCATTGGCACCTAATGGTACAGGTGATCATGCCAGTCCTTCTGTCTTCACGTTGTCAGACTAGAGTCTCTGCATTTGGTGCTGCTTCAGTTTGGAGTTAGAATATTTCCCAAGGTCCATGTGTTAAAGACTTGGTCCCAGCTTGACATCATGGGGAGGTGATGGAAACTTTACGGGATGGGTCCTAATCCTATGTCTTCAGTCAATCAGAAACCTTTATTCAAAGGGTCAGTGGGATCCTTCCGTCCCCACCCCAGGACACTCTCCAACCATGAATGGAACAAGCAGTCTTGCTCAGCCATGTATTCCCACCACAGTCTCCTGCCTCAACAGGTCCAAATCAAGAAAGCCAAGGGATCCTGAACTGAAACTTCCAAAACCCTGAGCCCAAATATTTTCTCTTAAATATACTTTCTCTTAAATAATTTTCTCTTAAAAATCTGCCCCAGCTTGGGTGTCAGATGAAGCCTCACTCTCGCCTTTTGCTAGACAAAACTGAGCCCCTTAGTGGTGCAGACTAGAGCATGCTTCCTGAGCTGGCAATGAGAAGACATAGGCAAGGTGTTAAGTTAATGGCTTACAGCCTTTGGGATCCTGGACTTACCCTCTTTAGGCTTCAGGGGGCTTTTGATCTTAGAGTTGTTGGCTTGTATCTCCTTCAGGCCTTTATGTGCCTTTAAAAAAAATTACGTAAACACGGTATATTCAGATGTGTGGGTACACATATATGTTCATAAACATGTGAAAAAGTTGATGATGGCTGTCTCCCCCATTGCTACCGACCTTACATACTGAGACAGGGTCTCTCCCCTGTAGCTAGTGATCACTATCTTGGCTACTCTGAATAAGCAGCTGTCGCTGGGGATTCCTTGTCTCTACCTCCCTTGCACTGGAATTACAGACAGGTCACCCAGCCCGTCTGGCTTTTACGTAGGTCCTAGGAATCCAACCTCTCTTCCTCATGCTTGCATGCTGAACCTTTCACTCATGGAGCCATCTCCTAGGCCCTTGTATAACCTTCTTGACAATGATCAGGTTCCTTAGGAACTTGGCATTCATCCCAAGAGACTTGTATCTTTGAGATCAGACTTTCTTGATGTAATTTCGTGCCATTTTGATGAATAGTGTGTATGGTGTGACTCTTGGACTTGGCTCTGTCTAGACTATAACCCATGGCTCCCTGTTCTTTTATATTGATAGTGTAAAAGTCTAAAATATCCTCTGTTAGCTAGATGAGAGTCCCCACAGCCTCACTGGGAGTTTCTGTGCCCTTACTAGAGATGGCCCTGTCATCTGGACAAAGACTCCTATCTGCCTTGATCCCTTATCCACTGAATCCACTACATGTTTCATGGTCCTCAGACTAATGGAATTTTATTTCCCTGCAAACCCATGAAATTATTTAAACAAGCCAGCTACATCAAGAGCCAGGGTCACCCAGCCCTTGGTTACTATGAAAGCTTACTTCATAGTACATAGTTAGCACATGCTGGCTAACTCTATTCCTGAGTGCAACTCTCCCCTGTGACCCAGTGTGAGTGGGGTAGGGCAGTACCCCTTCTGGGAAAAAAAATATATATATATATATATATATATATATATATATATATATATATACCACCAACAACCTCAGCTGTCCAGTCCTATATGTTCAGCCACCTCACACCATGTAAAGCAGGCAAGTACCTCTTTCAACAAAAGGTTATGCAACAGGCAACCAGAACAGCATCCTACACATAGCTGACACTCAACTGCCTTCATTACCTCACTTCATCCTATGAAATTTCTAACAAGGTAGGAAAATGGATCTGAACAAATCTCTTCTGCACATGAATATAGATCTGTTTTCCTTACAACTAAAACTTCAGAATCAACCATAACAAGTTTCTATTTGCTCTCCCTTCAATTCATGTGTATGTCTCTGTCTCTGTCTCTGTCTCTGTCTCTGTCTCTGTCTCTCTCTCTCTCTCTGTGTGTGTGTGTGTGTGTGTGTGTGTGTATGTGTGTGTGTGTGTGTATTTCTTCATGCATGTGTGGAGGCCAGAGGTCAGTCTAAGGTGTCACTCTTTAATAGTTGTTCTGTCCACCATATTTTTAAGGCAAAGTGTCTTACTAGAACCTAAAACCAATTAAGCTAGGCTGACTGGCCAGCAAACTGTAAGGTTCAGTCTAGCTTCCATTTTCCCTACATTGGACTTCCATGCTGACACCACCATGCCCAGTCTTTTGGGGTTCTTGGGATTTGAACTCAGGTCTGCATGTTTGTGCAACAGATATTACTGACTGGGCCAATTTTCCATCCCCTATTGTTCTATTTCAAGCAATCTTTTTTTTACTATACAGCAATAAAAGCAGGCAAAATGACCTTAAGACAAATCTGTAGGATTAGATTTTTCTAAACCTGCTTTATTTAGGGTTCTTAAACACATCGACTTGCCTTCTAGCCCACCGACCAGAGGTGGGGGTAGAAAGATGGTTAATAGGACAAGGGGATTATGGACCTGTTTAGAAGCAGTTCTTTGGGGCAATTCCAATCTTCATTGTCAGGATATCAGAAGTCCAGTACCATAACAAACACCAAACAGTAGCAGCAGCCTGATCCAGCAGAAACCACAAGGCTTTGCCAAATCTGCATGGCTCCTCCAAATCTGCAAGAGTCATTGGAAGTGGCAAGAATCAGCTGGAATACCATAAGAAATTCTTCGGCACATTTTTTTCTACAAAGTGAAGACCAGCAAAAAACAGAGACCAACAAAGACCAGTGAAGCATTGCATGACATCACCATGCAAGAGTGTCCTTTCTCTGTCTGTGGGGTTCTACTTACACTCTCTCCAAACATCAAGCACCCTCTCAAGCATCTGCCTCAGCAAAACATCCTCTCACAAGACAGCTTCCAGAAAAACCATCACATGACACAACTGAGTTTCCAAAGAAACCAGAAATTTCCACTTCACAAATCCATACTTAATTTTTGTACAACATACCTGACATTTACATTGTAACTCATATGACTAATACAGGTAAATTGTAACTGTGTAATTACTGGGAATAAAAAGATTAGTCGCTGTTGAGTCTAATCGGGAGATCACAACAACTGAACACAAACAGGAGCTTATGTTTCCACAGAAGAGTTTAATTTGCTGTGTCTTCATCTATCTCCCTACTTTGTAACTGAAAAGTCAAATATTTCCTAAACTCTGTAAAGCTGTTTGTGATTCAGGAAAAGGGTTCACTTGTGATATTCTGTTATCATTGGCTCCCCATGATCCAAGGAAATGGAGGCGGGGTGGGAGAGGGGTGCACTTCACTTCTGACGGCTCTTGCCCGTAGGATAACTATAGCAGCCTGTATAGGATCCCTGACACAGGGTCTCACTATGTAGTTCTTGCTGTCCTAGAACTTACTATGTAGACCTCAAACTCAGAGATCCTCTGCTTCCCCCAGTGCTGGGATTAAAAGTATGTGCCACCACACCCAGCCCCTGCCATACTTTTAAAAAAACATTTAATATTTATTTATTTATTTATTTACACTCCAGATTTTATTCCTCTCCTAGTCCATCCTTGACTGTTCCACAACCCATACCTCCTCCCAGCATTCCTGTCTCCACAAGGATGTCTCCACCACCCACCACCCACCCCACCAGACCTCTAAACTCCCTGGGGCTTCCAGTCTCTTGAGGGTTAGGTGTATCTTCTCTGACTGAACCCAGACCCAGCAGTCCTCTGTTGTATGTGTGTTGGGGGTCTCATATCAGCTGGTGTATGCTGCCTGGTTGGTGGTCCAGTGTCTGAGAGATCTCTGGGTCCGGGTTGAGACTGCTGGTCCTCCTACAGGGTCACCCTCCTCCTCAGCTTCTTCTAGCTTTTCCTTAATCCAACCACAGGGGTCATCAGCTTCTGTTCATTGATTGGATGCGAATATCTGCATTCGACTCTTTCAGCTGCTTGTTGGGTCTTCTGGTGGCAGTCATGATAGGTCCCTTTTTGTCAGTGCTCCATAGCCTCAGTAATAGCGTCAGGCCTTGGGACCTCCCCTTGAGCTGGATCCCACTTTAGGCCTGTCACTGGACCTTCTTTTCCTCAGGCTCCTCTCCATTTCCATCCCTGCAGTTCTTTCAGGCAGGAACAATTACGGGTCAGAGTTTTGAAATGTGAGATGGCAGCCCCCTCCCTCACTTGGAACCTGCTACCTCTTTGCTGGGAGTAGGGGTTAGGGTAAGGTGTGTGAAGGCAGAGCCTAGAGTTTTCTGTGAAGGAAGACTGGAAGGGAGATTTATGGTAGTTTAGGTCTACTTCCTGAACTTGCTGGGATGTAATAACACTCGTTGCAACCTCAGCTCTACACAAGGAAAACTGCAGAAGGCAAAAATTAGTGGAAACCGGTCATTAAACAATTCCAGAAAGCTCTAAACTGTAAGCCAAGTGTAAAACCTTTCTGAAGCAATGCTGAGCCTGGGATCCGGCCACACCCAACCTCACTGCTACTCCTTCCAGAATGGCTGGCAGAATGAATCTCCCAGGATGGGACGCTGGGACATGCTGATCGTGCAGTAATTCCAAGACTATTATCAGAGTCAAGGGTACATGCTCTGGGCGGGGAGTAGGAGGGTAGGAGATGTTTCCAATCAACTCAAATGGCTCTGTACTGGAGAAAACACTTCAACAACCGCCAGGGGCCTGCGGGCCAGGACCAGCAAGCACTGCCTGTGCTTAGAAACTGTGGGGACTGGGAACAGATGACTTGGCTGCACACTGCTCAAGCCAATGTTCCAAGACCAAGCTCTCCCCCTTTGCATGGGCTCAGGGCCTCTGCTTTCAAAACAGCGGACAGGAGGATGTGCTTTGTTCCCTGCCTGGCTGGGAGAAAGTACAAAATAAAAGAACTTTGCCTACACTCTGCTATGCGAGGGGACAGGCAGGATGCCAACTCCTGAGAAAAAGCAGGACTGCCTCTCCTTGCACTAAGGGATCTGTGCTCAGTGGTGAGGGAGCCCCAGGGCAGCTGCTAGCTCTCAGTTTGCCAAAGTTCACCCACTTGAGTATTGACTGCTGGCCACTTGATAGGCAAAAACAAACCCCTCATTTGCACACTAGTACTGACACTGTTCTCAGTATTCGCTATATAAACTTGCTAATTTCACTTAAAATTCTTTAAGGGAAAAATGCAGAGGGAAAATACTTTAACGACTCCATTATACACTGCCAGTGATTGAATATATGTGTTTGTAAATCAGAACTTACCATAGCTGGATGATCTAATCTTTACAATTTTTTATTGAGGTCAAGAACATAGCATTGGACTTAGCAATTTATTTTTAAGTGCTCATTTCAATATTTGCACAGTCACACGTATGTATTGCTTTCCAGAAGATCCTTCTAAATTTTTCATCTCACAAAACTGACACTCTTGGATTGGCCGCAGCTAAGTAGGGGAGTGTTTGTCCCACATGTGCAACACCCCACCACCACCCTGTGACAATGGGAAACTCCATTCTCACTAAATATAGATTCCTCAGCCATAGACCCCATACACACAGCCTTTAACCACCACCTGTCAAGAGTCAACTTCTGTGATTTTTGTCAACTCTAGCTCCTTCATCTGAGCAATAGTCATACACTGAGCGCTGTCTTTTTGTGACAATTATTCCTCTGAGTATATCCTCAAGGTTTACCCATTCTGTAGCGTGTGTCACATGTCATATATATATATATATATATATATATATGAACATTACACTGTCATGAAAAACACAGAAGTCTTTTAATTTTTAAATGTTTTAAAATTGTGTGTGTACATGCACGCACACGTATGTATGTGTGTGTGTGTATTATTCACCTCTATAGATACACACATACAGAGGCTAAAAGAGGACCTCAGGTGTCTCCCTCTACTCCTCTCTACTTTATATTTTAAGACACAGTATCTCACTAAACCTGAAGCTCACCAATTTTGCTAGGCTGGCAGGACAGCAAGTTCCCAGGCTCTACTGGTCTTCCGTGCTCAGCTCTGGGGTTACAGGCACACACAGCCATACCTACCTTTTACCTGGGTTCTAGAGATTCAAACTAAAGTCACACTTGCACAAAAAGCACTCTTACCAGTTGAGCCCCCTTCCCATTCTTTGCATGTCTGTGCCACATCTTTATCCATTCATCTGCCAATGAACATTTGAGTAGTTTCTACCTCTTGGCTATTATGATAATTATGTGAATGCAAATATCCCTTTGAGACTTGCTTTGAATTCTTTTGACTATACACCCAGAAGTGAAATAGCCCAATCATATGGTAGTACTATTTTAATGTTTTTAAAGATTTCCCCCATACTGCTTTCCATAAAAGCTACACAATTTTACATTCCTACCAACAGTAAACAGAGGCAATGGTTCTTCTGCATCATAGACAGATCTAGTCATTTTCTGTTCTTTGGATAGTGACTATTCAAATGGATGTAGATGGTGTCTAATTGTGGTGTTGATTTGTATTTCTCTTGTGAACATTATATTAATTGTATAATTTTCACATGTTGGTTGGTTGTTTGTAAAGGCTCTTTGGCTAATCGTCTATTCAAGTCATTTGCCCTTATTTTAATTGGGCTCTTTGTTAATGTCATAGACTTTTTTTTATAATGTGTCAGATTTAGTTTCTTATCATACATATAATTTGAAAATACTTTCTCCCATTCCAGGGAATAGGTAAATAAGGCTTCCTTTTTGCTCATATCTTCACTGACATTTGTTGTCCTTTGTTTTATTGGTAATAGCAATTCTGTCTATCATGAGATTGATGTTACATTTTCCGAGTAATAAAATAAAAGCCATTCTGTAGAGCTGGGTTCTCACAGAGCTGAGTCACACTGGAATGCTCTGGTTCCTACCTCCCAGTTCTGCTGCTGCTGAATCTCCACCTCCACTTCCTACTAAATGCTGGCTATATTATTGCTGAAAGTTCTTCTAACCCACGCTGAGGTTGCAGGACAGACAGTATTCCTTTCATCTTGATAAAGAAAGCACAGCTGGAATCAGGAACTGGGGGTCATAATCTGAGATCTATCATTGTGGTAACAGTTTGAAGTGTTAGGGGATTAATTGCTTCCCTCCAGAATTCATTAGTTGAAGCCTAATCTCCTAGTACCTAGTACAGGATGTGACAGAGCCTTTAAATAAGTGATTTAAGTTTAAATGAGGCCATTAGAGTGGTCCTTAATCAACTAAAAACCAGTACCTTACAAGATGGACATACACTGAGACTCAGAAAACTGGTCTACACAAGGAAAGGCCTATGAGGACACAGTAGGAAAGAAGCCAACAGCAAAGCACAGGAGAAACAAAACTTGCAAATGCATAATTTTATGATCTTGTAATTTCAGCCTTTAGAGCCATGTCATGCTTTGAGTCAGGCTAGAGTGTTTGAGTGCTTGGTCCACAGTGATAGGACAATATACTGTTATGAAGAGACAAAGGAGAAGCTAAAATAGGAGGGTTAAATAGGAGGAGGATGGAAGAAAAGGAGTAAGGAGGGAATGTGGGGACTAACAACTAACATTAAAGTCCACTTGAAAAACCACATGGAAACTTACTTCAGTAGAAGCTTACTAAAATACATACATATATGAAAGGAATCCAAATAGAGTCACCAAATAACATAGGAGACAATACCCAACTTGACATTTTATGCCACCAAGTAAAATCTTTAGTGTCCGGATGGGTTACATCTTTTTGTGTCATTAGTCAAAGGAACTTCATGGAAAACCCCAAACATCCCAGGCTATGCTGAACATTGCTCTCCATAAACTGATGGTAAAGCACTATTGCAGAAGACAACACTTGTGTATGTCATTGAGCACAGAGAAGTCAAGCCAGGGACTAACTAGAAGCTTCACCCTTACTGAGTAGTGTTCATGGTACTGAAAGGTAGACTTCAGGCTACCAGAGAAGAAAGATAACCATGGGCACAGCTACAAACCCTGAGATCTGCTACAGTGACCTGCCTGCAGGATATACTGGTACAACAGTGGCAGACTGTTATTGGAGTAACCAACCACTTTCTAATTGAATTTAACCCACTCCATGAAATGGAACCTGTACTGGCTGGTTTTGTGTGTCAACTTGACACAGTTGGAGTTATCACAGAGAAAGGAGCTTCAGATGAGGAAATGCCTCCATGAGATCCAGCTGTAAGGCATTTTCTCAATTAGTGACCAAGGGTGGGAGGACTCATTGTGGGTGGTGCCATCCCTGGACTGGTAGTCTTGGGTTCTGTAAGAATGTAAGCTGAGCAAACCAGGGAAAGCAAGCCAGTAAGTAACCTACCTTCATAGCCTCTGCATCAGCTCCTGCTTCCTGACTTGCTTGAGTTCCAGTCCTGACTTCCTGTGGTGATCAACAGCAATGTGGAAGTGTAAGCTGTATAAACCCTCTCCTCCCCAACTTGCTTCTTGGTCATAATGTTTTGTGCAGGAATAGAAACCCTGAATAAGACAAAACCCATACTTGATGTTGCAAAATGGCCAAGAACCTGAGACTAGGTAGGTCATGGGCCTAGGGAAAACCCTAATATTGTTAGTTTGTCAACAGAACGTAGTAATAAATGGCTCCTAATAGCATACTGCTATAGATCCATGCCTCCATCAGCCCTCATCAGAGAGACTTCTTGCAGTAGATGGAAGTTAACATAGAGACCCACAAGCAAACAATGTACGGAGAATAACCTTTGGAACGCTCCGCCCTAAATGGTGTATCTTTATAAAGGCACAGAGATCTATGTGGAAGAGGAGGCACAAAGCTTGTAAGAGCCAGAGGTGATGAATGGCTCCAAGGAAACTGTGTTTTCCCAACATCAGGACTGCTGCACATCACCAGGTCACAGAGATTATGACAGCACACACAAAGTTTACACAAGTTCAAGCTTAATAGGGGTTTAGCACTGAGAGGGGAAGTAGACACAGGCTCCCACGCCTACCCACAGAGCTATCTGCAGCCGATATCATCAGCTGGCAAAGGGAAAATCAGTTTTCTTCAATGGACTCTCCCTGGATATATTAATCACACTTCAGGGCAGGCCCCATGCTCAGGAGTAGTTCAACACAAAACAAACACAGTGGTATTTTTGTTGTGCTTTGCATGGGCATTTTTGTTTGTTTGTTTGTTTGTTTGTTTGTTTGTCTGGAGGGTTTTCGTGTGTGTTTGTTGTTTTGTTTTTGTTTTTTTAAGAGAATTTTTTTTTAAAAAAGAACATAAAATTGGGTGGGAAGGAAAGTGGGAAGCACTTGGTAGAAATCAGGTGAGGGGGAAAAACATGATCAAACTATGTTTTGCATGAAAAATAGTTTTTTACTAAAAAGAATAAAGAGCAGCAGTGAGACCTTCTTGCTGCTGCGTCACCTATTCGTCCCTTGAATGTATGATTTATCGTAATGAGAGAGCAGTCTAAGATTCCTTTGCACACATAACTGCACGTCCAGAAGGAAAGATGTCAGAATTGTTGATTCAGGACATTCAAAGGTTTTCACAGACCTGGGTCATTTTTTTTTTTTCCTGTCTTTGCTTTGTGGACCAAAATGTGAGCCTCCACTTCTTCACTGGCTTGGCTGCCTGCAGCAACAAGGGCTAAATCCTTCCTTCTTCACATCTAAGAAAGGCAGTGAGAGAAGAGGACCAACCCACTTCTACTCATAGATCCTTAGCCAGAACAGCTTAGACCTGGCTTTGCCAGCTTATTAATTTAGAATTCAGGCACTGTGAAAGATTTAAAATGGTATTCTGGCTAGAAAAGATACAGAGAGGCACTAAGAAATATCTCCTAAAACTAGGACTCATTCATTTAATTGCTACTTCATTATGTTCTCTATGTAATCATGTCCATTTATGAAAGCCAGATCATACCATAGTATATCTATACTAACATTTTGTAGACATCCAATATGTTGGACATAACTTTAACTTGTAGTCTCTGCTGATTTTTTTATATCACAATTTTCCTTATGTATACAGAAGCCAGTATTTTTTTTTCCACATCTAAATATTGAGCCTTTGTAAAGCTCTCAGACTCCAGGCATTGTATGAAATAAAGAACAAAGCTCCAGAGGCCAACTGGAATGTGATAGTAATTAAGAAAATCCAAAATTCGATAAACTATTGTGTTCTTTGCCAGAAGGAAAAATGATGCTTATAAAAGAAAAAAAATCCCTTTGCAGTGTGGAAAGGAAATGTAAAAATAGTAACACCCTTCTGTGCGTATGCAGCACCATCCAGGGAAATCAGTTCTGACTAAGGAAATCAAAGAAGGGTAGACAGACGTGACTCAGAAACCCCTTTGCCTTGCTACTACATCCTTGAAGCTATGAGTCTGGCACGAAAGAAAGAAAGAAAGAAAGAAAGAAAGAAAGAAAGAAAGAAAGAAAGAAAGAAAGAAAGAAAGAAAGAAAAGAAAGCCAGATCAACAAACAATAGCAACAAAACAACAGCAAACCTGGAAGAACTATATTTTCTCCTCTTCATTGCAAAGTGGGACATCATTTGACAGGATCCAAGCCAAAGAGGTACAGGGGAAATTTTATGGAAAATTTCTACAAAACCGTTTTCTGGTCATTCAAAAGCCTCTCTTTCTCTGCAACATTTTCCTTTCTCTCTTCTCTGTAAAGATGCAGATTACTGGCTGGAGGTGAAGCAGTCATTTTGAGACTACAACAGGGTTATAAACACCAAACACAGTGAAGCAGAATGCAGAAGAGACTAGCTAGAGCCTAGAGGTATCTGAGAGCTGCTACCTGTACCACCCCCACATTTGGGTACAGAAGGAGAAATGGCTATTCGGCTGAGAATCTTAATGTGATTGCAGCTGAATGGGATTCCTGATTTGAGCACTGGGCATTTGAGCATCTGAGCACTGGGCTAGCACTTTAACAAGAAGTAAGGGGATAAAGGTACTGCAGCCTGAGGAGCAGAGCAGAGCAGGATGAAGACTTTCTCTTATCTTGGGAGAATGGGTCATACTGTTTATTCATGTGCAAACACAGAGGAGAAAATAGGGTTTACAGGCTGGATTGAGAACAGATTTTAAAGCATTATTGCTCAAATTTAACTTGAAATTCTCTAGTGACCACAATGAAAAAGTAAAGGGGAAAAGCTAAAATTAACTTTAAGAATGCGTTCTAGAACTGGTGAAATGGCTCAGCGGTTAAAGCACCGACTGCTCTTCAAGAGGTCATGAGTTCAAATCCCAGCAACCACATGGTGGCTCACAACCATCTGTAATGAGATCTGATGCCCTCATATGGGTATCTGAAGACAGCTACAGTGTACTTTGGGCTGGAGCAAGGGAGAAAAGGGAAGGGGGGGGGGGAGAGAATACATTCTACTTAACCTATTAAAATACATGTTATTTCTGAATGCAATTAACACAAATGATAACTGATGTTTTTACCTGTTCTTTTCTTGATCTTCAGAATCTGTCATGTATTTACACTGTTGTCCTCCTCTGTGGGGACAGCTCAAATGGCCACATATGGCCAGTGACCACCCTACCAGATAGCACATTTTTAGAACCTTAAAATCTGGGGCCTGGAAGATGGCTCAGTGGAAGATGGTTAAGAGCATTTGCTGTTCTTAGGAGGATACGGATTCAGTTCTCAGCACCCGAATCAGTAGGCTCACAACCACCTATAACCATAGATTCAGGGAATCTGATGCCCTCTGGCCTTCAAGGGCATTCACACATAGATGATACACATACATATACTTAGGCACATGCAAGTGCACGTAAAATGAAAATAAATATTAGAACCTTAAATTTCAGATTAAAAGGCTTTGAAGTTGGGAGTTGGAGAGCTGGCTCAGAGGTTAAGAGCCCTTGATTGCTCTTCCAGAGGTCCTGAGTTCGATTCCCAGCAACCATATGGTGGCTCACAACCATCTGCAAAGGGATCTGAGGCCCCCTCCTGGTGTGTCTGAAGATATCGACATGTACAGAAACAATATGTTTCCCTTCATTTCCACTACATGCTTCTGTGGGGCAGTTACAGGGAGGCTCTGGAGCAGCCACTGAATTTTCTTAGCCTTGGCTCACTTTTTTTGCAGCAACATTTTTTAAAAAATACTTGTAAGAAAAAGAGAGGTAAGTAAGAATAAAAACCAAAGCCAGACACCACAGATAACTATGACCAGAAAGTTAGTAAACTGTCTTCATGTCTTTTTCCCCGGAGGTAGGGGTGGAGATTTTTACATATTTGTATTTGTGTCTGGAAGAGAGACACTTGTGTGGGTGGGAATGTGCCAGGACACACACATGTATGTCAGCAGACAACTTATTGGAGTTGGTTCTTTCCACCATGAGTCTCAGTGATTGAACTCAGGTTGTCTGGCTTTGCACCAAGTGCCTTCCATCATGGAGTCTTTCAGAGAGCCTTGACATTTTTCTATGTTCAAATACTTCAGTAGAGTGAGATTATACTTTTTTAATTGTTTGTTTGTTTGTTTGTTTAATATGTATGTGTATTTGCCTGCATGAGTTTATTAGTGCCTTGTGTGTGCTGGAGCCTGCTGAGGCCAGAAGAGGGCATTAGTCCTCTAGAATGGAAGGTACAGTTAGTTGTGAGCTGCCATATGGGTGCAAGAAACTGAACCCAGGTCCTCTGCAAGAGCAGTATAAGCTCTTAACCCTTGAGACAGCCTCAAGGATAGACTTTTTGTACTACTCTTTACTTAACATTATTGCATAAGCCTTTTTCTATTATTACAAATGCCTCAAAAATAGCATCCTCACTAACTTTGCATTATACTACCTTCCTATTGATGAGCTGAATTTGTTCTGACTGTTACCTTAATGTAGACATGTAGGTTGTTCCCAGCTTTGTGCTTCCTTTAATAATTTTTGCTAGCTGACTTTATACAGAAAACTATTCTCCTACCTTTGTTTATTGCTTTATGATAGATTTTCAGTGGTAAAATTGCTGAACAAATGCATGAACACTTACTAATAGTGCGCTCTCTGTTAAAAAAGATTTATTTTAATTTAAGTGTGTGTGTGTGTAGAGAGAGAGAGGGAGAGAGAGAGGGAGGGAGAGGGAGAGAGAGAGAAAGAGAGAGAGAGAGAGAGAGAGAGAGAGAGAGAGAGAGAGAGAGAATAGCAGATCCCCAGAGCTAGAGTTACAGGCACATGAGTTCTGGGAACTAAACTCAGGAATGTGCACTCTAAACCCCAATACTTACTCTCTCTCTCTCTCTCTCTCTCTCTATCTCTCTCTCTCTCTCTCTCTCTCTCTCTCTCTCTCTCATACACATACACACTATAATGCTTGTTTTAAATGTTTTTTCCACTTTTCATTTTGTTGTTATTGTTTTGTTTTATTCTTAAAAGTTTGCTATTTTGTGTAGCGCGCAGCCTCGCCGATAAGGAGCACGCCACACTTCAGGATTCTTCTGACAGCATTTATTAAACAGCTCTCTTAATAGTGAGGTGGAGGAAGGACACCGAGCTCAGAAAGCCCGCTGCTTAAATAGAGCTTTGTGAGACGTGCAGATCCCTCATTGGCTCAAATCTTTCATCCAATTGTCATACTCTGTTTTCGCGCCACACGCAGGCGCATTCTCAAGTAAAGCTTCCGTGAAGAACCAGGAAGCAGAAGCCTGCGCCATCTTTTAATGGCAAATTCGGCTCCTCACAATTTTGTGGTAATTTTACTTACAAGAATTAGTTCTTTTTAGAATAAAGTTCTATAAATTTTCACAAGTGCATATGGTTAGGTAAGCAGTCTTATAACCTCAGTATAATATATCTCATCACTGTAACAGCTGTTCTGCACACCCTCTTACACTCAGCCCTTCTAATTATCTCCAGCTCCTGTCAGCCAGTCAACTGTTTTCTGCCCCTATGTTAGTTTTTTCAGAATGTTCCATTATGCAAACTATAGCTTTCTGGGGATGCCTTCTTTCAATAAAATAAAGCACTTGAGAGAGCCAGCAATATTGTTGTGTGCCAGTACTTTGCTCTTATGTGTTACTGAATAAAGTTCAATTGTGTAGAGTCTCAACATTTTATTTTTCTATCTCCCTCCTGGAGAACAGCCGAGTTATTTCTAGTTTTTGTCAATAATGAAAGGCTGCTATAAACATTCACATATAAGAAAGTGTTTGCACAAACAATTTTATTCCCATGAGTAGATGCTCACAAGTGGGATTGCTGGTTCTATAGTTCTGATCTTCAAAGCCTCCTACCCCACCCCAAGGCTGTGCTCCTGACAAGCTGAATTTGGAGATGGTGGGATGTTAGGAAATGGGGCCTTGTGGGAGGTCTTCAGGTCACAGAGTGAATGTCTTTGAAAGGCCTGTGAAGCCCACTGTCTTTGATGTCCTTTATTTTTCTGAGTCTGCTCTCTGCCACACACTCCTACACCCTTGCTGACTCGCCACAGGTCTGAAGGCAGTCAGGCCAGTTAACAGAACCTGGGAACTCAGAAACAAAAGTACAACTTCTCTTTTGGTAAATTAGCTTAAGAATTGTGTTCTAGTGATGAAAGGCCAAGTAACACAGTTGGATTGTATGGTAGGTGTGTTCTCCAAAATGGCTGTACAATATTCTATTGCCACCAAGACATAAAAGAGTCTGTGGCCTTGATGCACTGGGAATTCTTCGTTTTGCTTTGTTTTCTTTTTGCTTTTCAGATTGGGGGATGGGAGGAGGACTACTATTCTAATAGATATAGGAGCTCATTATGGGTTTAATTTGCATTTCCCTAAGAATTCAAAAACAAGCAAATTATGCCTAATGAAATACATATCATAAGGAAATTAGCAGAGTTTGTGAATTCAAATATATTTACTCTTTTCATCCTACAATTTTTAGGTTGGAAAGTTTTTTTTTTTTTCTAATGACAAATCAGAAGAAAATACAGTTATATTTTAGAGAATGTTAAAAAGCTATAATCCAACTGGACAATATTTAATTAGCTGCATAGTGTAGTGATGCTGACTAGCTCTATTCAACAAAGACTGGTAAGACTTTTGAAATTTTTAATTAATTGCTCTAATTAATTAATTGTGTGTGTGTGTGTGTGTGTGTGTGTGTGTGCACGCACACTTGCGTGTGTGCCTACACCCATGACATGTGAGGTTAGCAGAAGACTTGTAGGAATCAGTTCTTTCTACTCTCTGGGTCCCAGGGATTGAAGTCCAAGTCATCAGGCTTAACAGCAAAGTGCCATTTCCTGTTGCTAGCCAAGCTCTCCTCAGCACAGGACTTGTATTGACTAATCCATTCATCTTATTTGTTAAACAATAGGATCTGTTGCTCCAAATCTGTTCCAATCCTTTCAGTGCTGATTTAGTAGCACTACCTATATGCTAGGCACTATACTAAGTTCCGGGAACATGAGTGAACTCAGATAAAAAAAGATGGCGGCACAGGGTAGGAAATGGTGGTGCAGGCTTGTAATCCCAGCTCAGAAGCAGGCAAATCTCTGAGTTCCAGGGAGCCAGAAGTCCAGAGTGAGCTGTCTGTTGGGAGCTCAGTATCTTATTTGTCATGAGCAGGTTGTGATAAGGTTTAGTATCTCCTCGGGGAGAGGATCGACAGGTCCTCTCCACTCAGGAATCGTATACAGGATTGACCGTGAGATTTGTCAGTTCCATGAGAGGGGAGAGAGTACGCCAGAGATGGAGGTTTGATATTTAATTGTTCTTTAATAATGCACAGCAAACAATATATTATTACCAATGCTAAAGCTATTCCCACACTGAGGTATTGGCACATTTCCTATACATTGGCTCTATCAGTATCAGCACATTGAACACAAATAATAAATTGCTAATTACCAAGAAAATAAGCATAAGAATAAGTACATGATTATTCATGAGTTATACGACCTGAGTCCTTATGACTGCAGTTTCCAGCAGCTTAGGACCGGAGAGTGCTTGACCACGAAGTTAGGGGTGTTGGTCTCTCGGCTGCAGAGGAGGCCTGAATGGAGGATCACAGCTTGCCAGTCATGGCTACCAGTGTGATGAAGTGCTCCTGCCGGGGGGGGGGGGGGGCTCCTCTTTTATGCTTGAATTGGGGTTACTGCTGACGTGCACGGCAGATAACCAGATGCTTCTGGTTATCTCTGGGCTATGACTTCATTGCAGGTGAACTTTTGATTATCATAGTGAAGACCCCCATACTCGGGAGACCCTTCCTCAATCCTCCGGAAATCGCGACCACCCAAAAATCACAAGAAACCATACCTGGATGCAATCAGCAGAGGTTTATTAGGGGAGGAGCCGGTGGTCAAAAACGACAAGCTCTTTAGCTCCAAGAGCAGGGTTTTTGGCCACGTGTGGTGGGTTAAAGGGTCTTTTATAGCATGGGGTGGGGGGAGGAAGGCATTTTCCCGAGCTTACACATGATTGGTTGTTTTACAAATTTTGAACATAGCACTGGGAAGACCAAGGGAGGGGTAACCAAGAACAGTGGAACATTTCAGAGAATCTAGCCCAAATGATCTAGAGTCATGTGAGATCACTCTGCACACTCATTCTTCTCAAAAATGTGGTTTTCACCATGCTATTGTGTCCTATCCTGCCATTTCAGATTACTATCTTTACTTTTTCCGGCTATAGGGCTATGGCCCCACCTAGGTGGTAGCATCTTTATCTGTAGTCAGGAATGCCTTCCTGCCTTGGGCGAGGCTTGGGGAATGTAATCCAGCAAGTGTCCTTCACCTGGAATGTGAAGGCCTGAAATCTTATTTTCAGTTCCGAGTTCTGTAAGGCGAAAAATCTACACATATTTCATAAAATGGCCTTTATAATTTTTCACTCTACAATAGTACTTTAAAACATGTCCAAACTTGTTTTCTGGACTTGTCCAGACTTGTTTTCTATGTGCACCATGATGGGGACACATCAAGGAGGCTGGGGTGGAGGAAACTGCAGGGCAGGAGGGTCAAGTGTGGGAACAAGGCACCCAGGGCATCTTGGGGGCTCTGGTAAGCAGATCCTTGCTTCTCCTCGCGTTCATGTTAAATCATATGGGAAGCGACTACAAAACTAAGTACAGAGTATTGTAGTCAGGCTTACCTTTTAAATAAGGACAGAATAAAAACTATCACAGTGGTACATCGATAACCAAACTGTTGGAAATGTTGGTTTATCTGGGTATGGCCAACATCCACGCTCTGAAAATTCCTGAATTTTCTTTTAATAAACATCATTTTCTTGAACTTTTCCAGTAATTCTAAACTGCCCCTCCCCACCCCATCATGGTCTCAATCCATATAACCCAGGATGGATTCACTGTTCTCCTCAAACTCACTATGTAACCAAAGATGAGTTTGAACTTCTGATACTCTTCCCTCTACCTCTTGAATGGTGGTATTCCAAGCATGTGTCACTCTGCCAGGTTTATGCAGTGCTGGGAACCCAACCCAGGGCTTTATGACACTCCAACTGAGCTATAGTCTCATAGCCTGTCATTGATTCTTTAAAAAATTATTTATCTGAGAGCTGCCATAGCCCAACAATGGCAGAAAGATAAAGCTGGAAGCAGCTCCAGTTCCTAATGATCTACACCAATTACCTAGACATAGGTTTAAGGAACAGGAAAAGAAGGGCCAGCAAGAGTGCTCAGCAGGTCAAAGCTCCAGTCACATAAGCCTGGGGCTCAAGCTGGAGCCCCAGAACCTGGGTAAAGGCAGAAAGAAAGAACCGTTTCCTCACAGGGAGTTGTCCTCTGATCTCCACTTGTGCTCTGTGGCAAGTTCCCTGGCATGTGTGCCAACACACACGCACATACACACATGCACGCACATACACAGTGTGCATGAACATACATACCATGCATGCACACAATAAAAGTAAACAAACAAAAAAATCACCAAAGAAGAAGAAGAAGAAGAAGAAGAAGAAGAAGAAGAAGAAGAAGAAGAAGAAGAAAGAGAGAGAGAGAGAGAGAGAGAGAGAGAGAGAGAGAGAGAGAGAGAGAGAGAAAGGAAGGAAGGAAGGAAGGAAGGAAGGAAGGAAGGAAGGAAGGAAGGACAGGAAAATTGAGTTTTATTTTGCCTAAGCTGCTCTTTTTTAAGGCCTTTACCATTCCCAGCTTCGTTTAATCCTGGCACCTTATAGATCAGATTTCCCTACCTTCCTCAAAATCTAGTTTATAAACTAGAAGACAAAAAGTCTAACAGCTATCAAATTCATGGATAGAATCCTTATCAAACACATATTAGAAGTTCTGGCCCTATTCAACCAGCAAACTTATCCCGAATTATTTTTTTTCTAATATTTTCCAGATGAACTCTGATTACATAATGAAATTGTTGCTTTTCAAAACTATTCAGTGTTCCAAGGTACCTTAGAGAGAAAAGAACAGGAGTCAATGATAACTGTTCATACCAGGATCACATACATGATCCTAGGTACATGAAACATGAGGCCCTAGGACCTCTGCAGGGGTAACTGGGGTCTTGGAACTAGACTGTTGCCTCACTAACGAGTCCTGCTAGCCTTTGGCCCAGCCTACTCCCTTACACCTGATACACTGTCAAGCTGTCTTTCCTTACCTATTGTTGCTAAGGAAGCCTGTCTGAATTACAGCAAAGGGGTTGGAGGCTTTTTTTTTTTTTCATTTAGCACCTAAAATACTCCACAATGTATGGGATGAGTCAATTCTAGGAAGTTCCAAGTATCCTGGTACTTGTTCAGTGAAGTGCTTGCTGCAAAGGGCCTACATGGAGGTTATATACGCAAGCCAACCTGTAGGAGGTAAGAACAAAATGTAACTTCAAAAGACTATGTTTTTCACTCCCCACTGGTTTGCAACATTGCTCCCCTCTGCCCAACTCCTATCGCCTTCTCTTGAGCAAGTCTGTTGGCTTCTGAAAAGCCCAGTATATATCTGCTACTGGCTTCCCCATAGCAACTGGCTTACACTCTCCTCTGAATTCTGTTTCTGAATGTGTGTGTGTGTGTGTTAATGATAAGCTTATTCAAATCTTTTCAAGAGATATTTCTCAAATATCTTATATTTTTAATTTTTAATATGTAAGGATGGTTTGCCTGCCCGTTTTTTCTGTGCACCGCATGTGTGTCCAGTATCTGAAGGGCCAGATGTCACACCCCCTGTAACTGCATTTACAGATGGTTGTGAGCCACCATGTAGATGCTAGAAATCAAATTTAGATCCTCTGGAAGAGAAGAGTAGCAACCGCTCTCTCAACCTCTGAATCGCTCTCCAGTCCTTAACAAACATTTTTTTAAAGCCTGAATATTAAACACTTTCTTACTCATCCTTTGTAGGCACCATGAGTCCAGATTCACAGATTAAATAAGTGAAGTTAAGAAACTTATTTATGACCAGACATTGGTGGTACATGCCAGTCCTAGCACTTGCGACACAAAAACAGGCACATCTCTGAGTTCAAGACCAGCTGGTCTACAGAATGAGTTCCAGGACAGCCAGGGCTACATAGAGAAACCTTGTCTGGAAAACAGAAGAGGGAGAGGAGAGAAGAAAGTTGTGAGTCCTGAAGCAACTATGCACTAGAACTGTGTGCTAATCTCAAACTCACCCAATTTTCTCCACTACTTCCTTTTGAATGCTAGAAACTGAAATATGAGCATTACTTGCTACCAAAAAGAGCAAAGAACACGGACTTTGAAATCGAATATAGCTAGGTTTAGTTTCATTTCGTTGTTTCCTACCTATGTGGCCTGGGAAATAGGCCTCAAGTAGTTTCCCTTATCTAGAAAATGGGAATAATAATAGTCTCCTTGATGAGATTGCTAAGTGAATGTAAAAAACAAGAGTTTGAAACCTGCTAATGTTGCACGGATAACTACGATGGCTTTTTAAAATTAATTTTAAATTTCAGATAATGGCCAAAAACCCAATAAACGAAAGGACTAAAGCCCCCAGTTACTATTAAAAAGACACAGAAAATATAAATGAATCCTTTTTACAAATTTTCATTAAAACTTTCAGTAAGTTTTTATTGAAACTTACTCTCTCACCAGGATAGTTGGGGGTGGAGTGCTGGTGTAACCGGATGCTATGAGTTTGCATCTCAGTGGAGGCAAGGCCAGGAAGGTCAAAGAATGAAGAAGTTTATTGTAGGAGCAGGGACACAGTGGTGTGTTTGAGCAAACAGACATTTATACAGGAAAGAGTTTTCATTCCAGGGGAGAGGAGCACACTGGAGCATGTTCAGCTGATGTCATGCTTCATACATTGTATGTTCAAAATATGGCAGAACACTTACTATTTATTACAAAGAGCCAAGCTTTACTCTAAGTAAGCTACAAGAAGTGGGGACAGAATGAATCAGCAATTCTCACCAGGTTTTTTTTTTTTTTTTTTTTTTTTTTTTCCTTTCTTCCCCTAGAGGGCCAGATCTGAAACAGAAAGCTAACTACTTTAGAGGTTGTGGACCATCTGGAAAGATAAAACCTCAATTAAGAACATGCCTCCATCAGATTGGAGGTAGACAGGTCTTGGGGCATTTTCTTGATTAGTGGTTGATGTGCGTGGGCCCAACCCATTATGAGTGGTGCCTCCCCTGGGCAGGTGGTCCTAAGTTGTATATGGAAGCAGGCTGAGCAAGTCATGGGGAGCAGCCCAGTAAGCAGCACTCCTCCATGGCCTCTGCCTGCCTCCAGGTTCCTACTCTGACTTTCCTCAGTGATGAATTATAAACTGTAAGCTAAAATAAACAATTGCCTCCCCAAGTTGCTTTTGGTTGTGATGTTTTTATCACAGCAATAGAAAGCGAACTAAGACAACGGCCCTTTAAAAACCATTTGTTAGGCAGTCTTTCCCTGTAAGCAAAGGTGTCTTTTAAAAGCATCTACTTAGCAGCTAACAGTGACATGGGGAAAGACAATTTAATTATACAACATGTTAGAAGGTCAGTGCCTAGAGAGAATGGAAGGAAGAACAAGTTTTAGTCTTATACAAATGGCCCGAAACAGGCTCCACTAGGACTGTAGGATTACATTACAAGTGAAGATCTTGGAGTTCTCTTGTGACTAGATGTCCAAATGATACCAGGAAAACTGGGATTCCCCCTCTTGGGCTTCTTAATCTCATTGATAAAAGAATGTAAGAATGGACGAAAGCAGCCGCTCCAGGTCAATTTCATTAGTACTAAAAGAAAAACCCCCATGGCAGGCAAACTGTAAATCTTGTAAATCTCCTCAAGAGGAAGAGAGTGGAGACAGAAGGGAAGGAGAGAAAGAAAAGAGAAGAGAAGGGGAAGTTATGCTATTTGAGTTACCAACATGAAAGTTTGCTTCACAGCAATAGGCAGCCATATGGTGGAGATAACGACCTTACAAAACCAGAAAGGAATTCTAAAGTGTCAGGAAAAGTACTTGAGTTTTGACCAACATTAAAAAAAAAAACCAAAAAAACAGGAATGGGAAAGTCGCACTCAGAAAAGTGGACAACATATATATACATATACATGTATGTATGTATGTATACATCTTTAACCACACACATATATATACACATACACACACGTATATATGGTTAAACATATATACGGTTAAATATTTAGAGTCTAGTACTAAACTTATATTGATGACAGGAGTGTGAACAAGTCATTTAAGCCCATCATCCTTAACTTTTTCATCAATATGTTAGAACAAATGCCTCTTCCCTTTCTGCACATATATTGTTTTGAACTGAGTCTATAAATGGCACTAGGTTTGTTTGTTTGTTGTATTAAGATAACTTCAAGCAAAAATAACTTGAAGAATATTTTCTACTCTTCTCCCTCATACACATCTCAATCTGTAAGGGAAGGATAGTGCCAACCAGAGGCTCCAGCTGGCAGGAAATCAGAACACAATCCCCTTGTCCGTTACAGGATTTCTCCTCAGACTATTCAATGCATTTCCGAGCGTTCAATGAGAGGTGCTTCACAGACCTGTGACTGGGGATCTCCTGCAGGCATTTCATCAGATTTTTTTTTTTTTTTTTACCAGCAAAGAAGTCCTGAAAGGAGCAGCTTTCACATGTGTGGGGTCATGGACCCTGCTGAGAAACTGATGTACAGTCTGCTCTGTCGAGTCAAAAGGCAAGAGTCATGGCTGAGAAGAGGAGCCCTCACCTTTAGGTTTTACTACGAATGAAAAGGAATGGAGGCCTGTGATCTGTGTCTTTGTGCTCAACATTCTTTCCATTATATATGTTACTTTGGTACATTTTTTCTTTCTTGTTTCTTTTTTTCCAGAGGTGGGGAGGCTATGTATTATGAGTCAGAGTTCACATGAGTAAAATTTAACTACTTAAAACACACAATCCAGTATTTTTAAGGTATTCAGAGTGGTATAATGATCATTAATTTCAGAACATTTTTCTTCTTTGCACTTTCATAAGATCATGTACTTACTACAGTCATTTCACTTCCTCTTTCCCTTACTTCCGTTCTACTTTCTGTCTCAATGGATTTTTATATTCTGAACACTTAATATAAATGGAATCATATATCATGCCATTGTTTGTGACTGAGCTTTTTCAACTTAGCTTAATGCTTTCAAGGTTTTCTCATATCGTGGTATGAATATGCATGCCCTTTCATGGTATTGAATATTTTATTTCCTTATTCATCACTTGATATGTGGTCTTACTTTTTGACTACTGTGAGTAATTCTGCTTTATGAACAATCATACAAATTTTTGTGTGAACATTTGTGTGTTCTTGGTTCTCTCGGTATGTATACATTAGGAGACCTGCTGGAACTTGAAGTCATTCCACTTTTTTGAGGAACAGCCAAACAAGTTTTCCAATGGTCACATCATAATATATCTCTAACAGTGATGTGTGAGGCTCCAGGTTTTCTATAACTTTTCAACATCTGTTATTGTCTTTATTTATCATTGCTGTACTCATCCTATTCTCTTAGCTACACTGTTCCATTGCTATGGTAAAACTTATAGAAGGAAGGGTTTATTTGGTTCCAGAGGGATAAGATCTATCTTTATCATGACTGGGAAGCACCAAACATGGCGGCAGGGACAGCCAAAAGATCACATCTTGAACCCTAGATGGGAAACAGAGAACTCAAAAATGGTACAAGTCTTTTGAAACCCCAAAGTCCACCCCCAGTGACACAGGAGCTCTGAGTCTAGAGGGTCAGAGCTCTCAGCTCTTGGTTTAACCCCTTAGTAACCAGACCTAGCAACTTTTTCCTCTTTTACTGAAAATAGCTTTTTCTTCTCACATGTTATATTCTGATTAGTGTCAGCTCTCTGTACTCCTCTCATCCAGATCCACAACCTTTTTGTCTCTCATTAAAAAACAAACAGGTTTCTTATTATAGAATTTGGATCCCAACCCAGGGTTTCTACCCCACCTTTGACCATTTAATTCCTGAATAAAAGACACACACAACCTTTATATTTATAATAAGCCTTAATCAGCACGAGAGCTGGGCAGATATCTACCCTCTATGCTATTAGAATCTACTTTCCTATTGATAATCCTAGTTATTACTCACTATATTTCAGCTGGACTGCTCTTAACTCCAATTGGCCAGCCCTTAGGGCTGTGTTTTCATGACTCACCTTACCCATGGTGGCTTCCTCTCTGTTCACTTCTCCCACTTGTGGTTTTCCCTGACCCCAAGCCCAGAGATCCTAAACTCCACCTATGTCTCTTCTGCCCAGGTATTGGCTGTGGCATCTTTATGCACCAATCAGAAATAACCTGGAGTCAAGGTCACATAGCATCACTTGGGTCTATGTGGACTCTCTGGGGCAACCAGATCTTGGGGACCCGCACTTGGCAGTATAATACACAACAAAAGACCAAACTTCAACAGTTTCTAATGACTATCAGAACTATTTCTTTGGCCAGTCCTTACAGCTCTTAAGCAATCTCTCTTGGCAGCCCTTGACCTTCTGTGGTCTCAGTTCTTTGCATGGTGAGGCAGCCCTTTGCAGTCCCAGCTCTCCATGTTTGCTCCTACCTACTCTCTGGAATCCTTCATGTGCTTTTAGCTGCTATTGTTATATGTGACTGGAGATGCTACTCCAGACTGTTCTCTGCATTGCCAGCTCAACCTGTTGTATCACAATAAAGCAGTAGAATGGAGTTTCTTGGGACCTAGATTCCAGCATGAGGAGGGAATACACAGAAAGGAGAACTTCCCAAGTTCTCCAGTAACAGTGAGAAAGAGAGTCACTAATGTGGCTTGATACACTGTGCACTGGGTGAGCAGTGATAGGTGCTTCTCCCTAACCACACTGAGGACAGCTGCTATGGACTTCAGTATCTCTGGATAACCCCATGGAACTCAGGGACTGATGACAGCAGTAGTATTCAGATCTGGCCTCTGTTCCTGTCAGCCCTGGGGCAGTTATGGGTTCCTGCTGGAGGCTGCCAATGCTGCAAGGCATGTGGTTGATAGCTGTGGGTCAAATAGCTCTTGCTTGACAGCTTTCCTCACTCCAGGTGTTGTGATATATAATGAAATTTGAGAACCATTAGGTCTTTTTTTAAGATTTTTATTTATTATATATATATATATATGACGAGTACACTGTTGCTGTCTTCAGACACATCAGAAGAGGGCATTGGATCCTGTTACAGATGGCTGTGAGTCACCGTGTGGTTGCTGAGAATTGAACTCAGGACCTCTGGAAGAGCAGTCAGTGCTCTTAACTGCTGAGCCATCTTTCCAGCCCGAGACCCGTTAGTTTAGTTAGACTTAAACTTGGTTACAATGATAAAAGGTAAGACCATACATAAGTTTATGAGTTTATTTTTCTCACCCAGTAGTAACCATTCAATCAGGATAGGTCTAACACCAGGCTCAGTGCTAGGAACCACCCCTAGCTTTGCATACCTTTTGACTTCTCCTAGTTATCTCATTGCCTGGCTATTATACAAAATGATGCTTCCAGTTAACTAGGATCTGGAGGGTGGAGCAAATACCTGCTATCACCTTAACAATCATATGGATAGGATAGTCACTGCTTTCCCTTAATCCCTTGGGCCAGAATTGATACTATGGCCCCAGCCCACTAATGATACTTCTTTTATGACAGAGGAATTTTAAAAATTGTGTTGTCAGGGCTTGAGATTCTAAGCATTCAGCAAGGAGAAAATTTCACTTAGCTTCTATATTTACTTTTGCATAAGAAGCTTGGACATATCTTCTATAAGATTTTAGATCCCGTAGTAGAGTGACTAAAACAACGATTCTCAAACTTGACTCCATATAGGACATACCCAAAGATCTTTAAAAACTACTGATGTTGCTGAGGGTGGAGGCTCAAGACTGTAGCCTGAGACAGGAGTATTCCAAGTTCAAGGCCAGCCTGAACTACATATAAAAAAAAAAAAAAAGCAAAACAACAAACTTCTGATGCCTGGCTTCCGCATCCAGTCATTCTGGTTTAAGTGCTATAGACAGAAATTTGGACATCAAACTGTTTAAGATGCCCCATGATGGTTCTGATGTGCAGCAACATTTGGCAATCACCAGATTAATGATAGGAAACACTCCCAATTCTTGCCTTTAAATCAACTGGGTTATCTTCTCCCCAAGACCCACTAAGGTTAAATCTTATGTGATTTTCTCTGGTGATGGCTTTTTACTTTATCCTCTGCAGCTGAACCTCTTGCGCTTGGGCTAGTGCATGCCACTGGTAAACGTGATTGGGTGTGGTCAGGGTTAATGTATAATCAGCCTTGCAGAAGAGTAAGAAAGACAATGCAGAGGACACATCCTATTTTCAGTAACCATTTTCATGCTTAAAGGAAAACAGTTTAAATGTAGTTATATTTAAGCACACATGTTATTCCTATGCGTCATGAAAATAGCTCTTTGTGTGTGTGTGTGTGTGGTGTGTGTGTGTGTGTGTGTGTGTGTGTGTGTGTATGTGTATGCTTGTGTTTAGCAGGGCTCAGACAGCATGGTGAATCATCGTTAATATGGTATTAACATTTCAAACACAGACACCTATTTAAATTAAATGTGAATGCCCCTCTCTATTTGGCAGTGTGCGTGTCCTAGAAGCTCAAAATAGCCTTTTAGAGATCTAAGCAGTCCATGCTAGAGGCATCTCAACCTATTACTAGCTGTCAGATATTCTATCCATTCAAGCAGATAGGTAGACAGGGGTCATGTTTTCTCTGAATTGTTAATGCAGAGGTCTATCTTTTAAGATGAGACATGAAATGAAATGAGGAATAAAACAGGAAATTTTCAAAGAAAACTAGACATATCATTCCATGCACCTCTTTGCTTTTATAAAGAATGGCATTAGAACATTCTAAACAGATAGAAATCTATGGTATATATATATTTACAGCTCTTCAGTAACAGGATTGTGCAACTTGGTCCCCACCACACCACATCTCTTTGCAACAATTTGCAGCTGGGAAATTCCTCTTTGCATCTAACCCAAGGGCTGTGACCCCATCGATCCCATTTCCCCCTTGCTGTTCTTCAGTTTAGAGAGACAACAGCATTCTTACTGGATTTTTTTTTCTCACATACTCAAAAGCTGTAATTCAATAAAGCAGGTTTCTTTTTCATCCTAATAACATTCCTTCACTCACATCTCCCCCAGAAAATTGCTTTTAAATGTAATCATTTTCATGGCAATCTTCTCTTATCTCAGGGTTCTCCAAACTTGTCTGTTTCTTAGAATCACCTGGGGCACTTTGAAAGCTGTTGTACGTGACCCACTGCCATCCATAGTGAATTAGTAGTCTGGGAGGCGCCGTGTATCTGGGAATTCTTAAAGATTCCCAAGTGTTGCAAAAATGCATACAAGTCTGCATATCTCAGTCAGAATCTGGGGTCCATTACTTTCCTTCTTTTTCTTACTAATAGAATCCTAACTCCAGCTCCCGGGGATAAAGGGTGTGGCTTGCCAAAACCAATGGCTCCCATTTCCTGCTACACTTAAAATCATGTTTGACAATAAGGATGCTTGAACTCCATAAAAGAACTCAATCAGAACATCTAGTGATAGGACTGGGGGAATCTGTACCTTTAAATGTGCTCTCCTGGGGCTAGGGAGATGGCTTGGTCTGTTAAGTGCTTGCTATGCAAGCTTGAGAACCTGAATTTGATCCTCACTCCCAGTGTTTTTAAAGGAAAAGAAAGAAAAGCCAAGCATGGTGGTGCAGAGAGGATCTCAGTGAATCTGAGAGCAGCCTGGTCTACATAGTGAGCTCGAGACAGCCCGAGCTATGTAGAAAGACACTGCACACTGTCTCAAAAAAGAAAAAAAAAAAAAAAAAAAAAAAAAAAAAGCTGAGCATTGCTGGCACACATTATAATCCTAGTGCCAAGGAGACAGAGACAGGAGCCTCTCTAGTGCTTGTTGGCCAGCCAGTCTAGCCAAACTGGTGAGCTCTGGGGTCAGTAAGAGACCCCTATCTTAAAATGACTAAAAATAATAAACATGAAAAGCAATAGAAGACATGACATTGACCTTAAGCCTCCACATTTACCTCCCCCACCCACCCACACACACAATATTTCTCTCTCTCTCCCTCCAGAAACAAGGTATAGTTATAGGGGAATGCCAGTAACTCCAGTACTTGGGAGGTAAGCCAGAAGGCACAGGAGTTCAAGGCCAGCCTGGGTTATATGAGACTGTCTTACCACCTATCTTTGCAAGGAGTTGCCCCCTCAAAATGCTCTCCAGATGTTATCAATCCACTCTGGTGAAAGGCCTTAGTGGAACTCCGTGGCTCTCAAATTGTTTTCCTAAGACCAGTAGCAGCACATGATTTGAATGTCACATAATAAGAATCCTTAGGTCCTAACCTAGGATTGCTAAATTGGCATGTCTAGGAAGTGGATCCCAGTTATCTCTGTTTTAATGAGCCCTCTAGGGAACCTGGCACTTAGAACTTCGTGAGAAGAACCAGCTAAGCCCACTGTACTGAACCTGCTCTTTGTTTTCCCAACTCCCTTAAATCAGCAGGTAGCCCTGTGAGTTTTAGCCAATGAAGTTTATCAGAGGTCATGCAGGAAAAGAGGGCTGTGGCAAAACTTTCCCATTTTTGATATAAAGGAGCAGAGACCAGAGATGGCTTACCATGTACTTCTGCTTCTTTCTGAGGCTCTTGAAGGCACAGGAACCCCAGAAACAGCTGTCACTTGAAGACCTTGAAACAACAGCTAAGGAAAGCCTGTGAGAATACAGAGGTTTTGACTGTTATCTGCAGTGAAGGACAGCAGGACTTCAGAAGTCAAAACTCTAATTGTATTAGTCAATATTCATGGATTTTGTTTTACTTACAGGTAAATACAATCCTATATAGGGAATTCAATCTCCAAATACCTAGTTCCAAGGAGAATCATTGTGCTGGGTAATTTTTTGTCAACTTGACACAAAACAGAGTCACCTGGGAAGAGGGTACCTCAATTAAGGAATTGGCTCCATCATATTGGTCTGTGGGAATGTAAAAGGGTCATTTTCTTAATTACTTACTGGAATAGGAGGGCCTAGCCTACTGTGGGTGGTGCCTTCCCTAGGCAAGTATGCCTGAGCTTTCTAAGAAGAGTAGCTGAGCAAAGCCAGTGAGCAATATTTATTCCCGGTCTCTGTTTCAGTTCCTACCTCGAGTTCCTGCCTTGGCTTCCCCTGAAGATGGACTGTCAACGGATAAACCACATAAAACCCTTCCCTTCCCAAAGTTTGTTCTGGTCAGTGTTTTATCACAGCAACAGAAATCACACTAGAACATCACATCTTCCAATTGTGGTATTCTGAACTCTACACCAATGGCTCCCAAACCCAACTGCATATTTGCATGGTGAGGCATATGTAAAGCAATGCCAGAACCCCACCTCAACTGTACTGAATTGGAATCTCCCAGACTCGGGGTATGAAACACTCCAGAGTCATATGGTGATTAATTTTGTCCTCAGCTGACCCCCAGCCACCCTCTGTTTGAGACAAAGGTGGAAAACTTAAGAAAGTGCTCCCTTTCATGGCTATGTGAGGGTAAAGTCTGATGGCTGCATCCCCCGAGAGTGTTACCTTAATTTCACATCCTAAGCACCTCATTTGGCCCCATCCAGTTTCTACTCCAATTCAAATAATGTAAACTTAGCAAATAGAACTAGAACCTGTCTTTTGTCATACACAGGAATTTGAGCCAAAATTCATTCACAAAAAAAAATAATAAATGAAGCCACTGATGTTTTTAGCATTGGTGCCAGTATCATGAGGTCATAGATAAGTAATACTGTTTGTAGTTTGTTTTCAATTTAGGGCATGTAGGTGGGGGTCAAATGACATCAGTTACCTTCTAGGCAGGAAACTAACTGTGGCACTGATTATCTCAGTCACCCACATGTAATGAGTCTGCTGGAGGAGAAATTTATTAGATGAGTCAATAGGTCCCAGATATCAGCATGTTGGTGACAGAATTCAAGACTGTAGCCCTCATGTAGCTACTAAGTAGCCAAGTATCTATTTCTTGAATTCAAAGTGAAAAGTAGTAGATGCCTGGGAAAATATGTGTCAGGACTTGGTTATTACTGCTTCCCCCAAAGCACTTTAGGTTCATATATGCTGTTGTCTACCAGAAACAGAATCGAGGGTGACTTAAGCCAAAATCATAGTTCCTAATATTGAACAATGTGAATGCAGAATGCATGCATAAGAATATCAACCAAACCTTCTCTAGCCTCTGATAAATGTGTTGCTAGGGTAGGCAGAAACGTAGAGCTGCTGGCCTGGAAGACAAAGGAGGCTCACACATAGTTTAAAGCAGTACAGGATGAAAACTATAGACAAACCTGTTTAATTCTAGGTTTGATGGTTCTTGCTTCTGATTTTATGGTATGGTAAGTCAGTTGGGAGCATGCAGGGGAAGACAGAATTGACAGACAATAAGAGTCCTGCCCTCACACCCTCCTTCCTTCTGTAGAGGTAGATTCAGAGTATTGTTCACCTAATGTGACCAATGACCACCTAGCATCAAGCAGATATTATACATATGGTTACTGATGTAATGACCAGTAATGCCTGGCATATGCTTGAAACCTGGCTTCCAATTTTGCTTCAGACTTATGGCAGCAGGAATACATATCCTGCATTTTACTGTGGAGATTGGGATTCGGAGCTGCCCTACCTGTGATCTAGAAGCTGCTTCCATTCTTCATTTCCTGACCGTTTCAAAGCAGGCACGGTAGCACCCAACAGCAGCTGGTACACTGCGGCTAGATTGAATCAACACTCAGCTGTGTCAAAGGGCTTGGAAGGCGCACAAATGTGTTTGTCAGTCAGCATGACTGAAAACCTATATCTGGTGCCACAGTTCACCTCACAGACTGGTCAGGGTGCCTCGGCACATCTGCTGTGCTCCTGGTGTAATGTGACTTAAGGAGGTCTTGTCGGCAAAGCCGTGTTCCTTTAACACAAAGACGTTTTTTTACAAGACACATCCAGAAGTAAGAAAGGGGAGAGGACATGATGTCTGGGATTTAATACTTCAATGGAAAAGCATCAGCAACATAATGATGAAACAGGAAGAGGGAGAAAGCAGCCAGCTAAAGCAAATATAGTAAAATTTAAAAAAATATAGTTGTTGAATCTGGGTATTGAATAAATAAATATTTTTCTATTAGTTAAATTGGGTTATTATAGTCTGATTTTAGGGTAATTGGATTATCCTGTTCTTTCTGATTGTATTTATTTGAGCACTTTTATAAATAAAGTTTTATAGTTTGAATCAATCTTGATAAAGCTTATAAACCTTGTAGAAAAAGAAGTTAATGCCTGCCTGCCTTTGTGTAGCCCTCATTTCTTTTAGGTAACAGCAAGCAATAAGAAGCCAGAACTGTGTAGACTAGTTCTTAGACTGTTTGTCCCACCCAGTCCCATATATCATTACTTATTTTGTTGGGGTTGAAGGGTGTGGTGGGGAGATCCTTACTTTTCAGTGAGCACATGGCAAAACCAGAACTCAAGAAATCTAAGAACAAATCCTGGTTTGTTAATTGACAGTGAGACCTTAAACAAGTCTTTTCCCAGAGGAAGGAACTTTCCTTCCTCTATAAAATGGGGATGGCTCACTAACAACACCAACCTCTCAGGGTATTAGGTATCCACATGATATTACTACCCTGTGAAAAGATACAGCTTATCATTATTACCAGAAGTTATCACCGTAAAATAGGCAATCAGGTGTTATAGCCTCAGATAGAGTCCATCTATAACAATGAGGGGAGAAATTACAACAGGGTCCCAAGCTGTATAGGAATCACTAGGAGGCGAGTTAAAACTTAGAACAGGAAGGACAGCCAGAGGACAGCAGTACAAAGTCATTTTTAAGTACACAGTAACTCTGAAACCATCTTAAGCTAGATGAACCTCCACTTAAAAATAAAACAAAATTCAGATTCCAGCTCCTATGGCAACCCACTGAGTAAGGATTCCCAGGCCTGTGGTGGTGAACACCTGTGCAGTTGATTCTGCACTGCATTTAGAAGCAGACAGCTGAAATCAGTCCTTGGGGAATTTGTTTGTTTGCTTGCTTGCTTGTTTGCCTATAATAGCTGAAGTACCTGTTTGGAGATTGGGAACCAAATTATTCTGATGGTTAGGTACTGTTCACAAGTTTGGGGTAATTTCACAGTGATGATTGGTCCAAAATAAACTAAGAGGAGAGACACAGAGCTTGCCCAGGTGACAGAGGCTTGGAAAATATAGCAGGCCAGTTGATCTGTGCTCACCTGGCTTCTATGTAAAATTGACTGGGTCCCAGAGCATCTGGAAGAGCTTAGAAGAGGAGTATGAATAGGGTCAAATGAGCGCAGCACATCTAACTCAAACAGGCTTGAGGACCCTGAGTTAGACAGCAGGGCCTCATGGAAGAGGATGCTACTGTGCTCCTGGCTCTAGGCCAGTGCCTTCTTCACTGCCAGTGATTTGCTACCCACCATGCTTATATCTCATTGGCTGTCCTCCTTTTTAACCCTGCAGAACATTCCAACATTGTAAATGGTTGCTTACAAGCCTCTCATCCTAGCAGATCCTGGGCAGCAGCTCTGTACCCAATCCCACAGAACCCAGAGGAAGCGGGGGCTCCCAGGAGCTCTAACCCCAGCAGTATCTTAGATAAGGAGACAGCAACACATGCCTCAAACAGAAAGTAACTGGGACCCAGTGGGACCCAGGAATTCACTCCTGGCTCAGAGCACTGGTTCCTTCCGGTCTGGGCCCAAGCACTGAGCAGATCTTGGGCCTCAGCTCTAATCCCAGTAGTAACACCCACCCCACACAGTTCTGATACAACCAAGATAATAGGAAAGACAGGCTCCAGTCAGAGACAGGGCAGGTAGCACTAAGGAGATACAGATGGTGAAAGGCAAGCACAAGAACATAAGCATCAGCAACCCAGGGTACTTGGCGTCATCAGAACCTAGTTCTCCCACACTAGAAAGTCCTGGATTCTCCATATCACCAGGAAAGCAAGATTCAGATTTAAAATCACTTCTAATGATGATGATAGAGGACTTTAAGAAGGACATAAATAACACTCTCAAAGAAATTGAGGAGAACACAGGTAAACAGGTAGCAGCCCTTAAAGAGGAAACACAAAAGTCCCTTAAAGAATTACAAAAGGAATTGAACAAAACCACCCAGGACATAAAAATGGAAGTAGAAACAATAAAGAAATCACAAAGGATCTCAAGATAGAAAACCTAGGAAAGAAATCAGGAGTCATAGACGCAAGCATCACCAACAAGAATACAAGAGATAGAAGAGAGAATCTCAGGTGCAGAAGATACCATAGAAAATATTGACACAACTGTCAAAGAAAATGCAAAATGCAAAAAGTTATTAACACAAAACAGCCAGGAAATCCAGCACACAATGAGAAGACCAAACCTAAGAATAATAGGTATAGATGAGAGTGAAGATTCCCAACTTAAAGGGCCAATAAATACCTTCAACAAAATTATAGAAGAAAACTTCCCTAACCTAAAGAACAAGATGCCCATAAACATACAAGAAGCCTTCAGAACGCCAAATAGACTAGACCAGAAAAGAAATACCTCCCATCACATAATAATCAAAACACCAAATGCACAAAACAAAGAAAGAATATTAAATGGAATAAGGGAAAAAGGCCAAGTAACATATAAAGGCAGACTTATCAGAATTACACCAGACTTCTCACCAAATACGATATAAGTGAGAAGATGCTGGACAGATGTCATATAGACCCTAAGAGATCACAAATGCCAGCCCAGGCTACTATACCCAGCAAAACTCTCAATTACCATAGATGGGGAAACCAAGATATTCCACAACAAAACCAAATTTACACAGTATCTTTCCACAAACCCAGAACTATAAAGGATACTAGCTGGAAAGCTTCAATACAAGGAGGGAAATTATACCCTAGAAATAGCAAGAAAGTAATCCTCTTCCAACAAATCCAAAAGAAGATAGCCACACAAAGATAATTCCACCTCTAATAACAAAAATAACAGGAAGCAACGATCACTGTTTCTTAATATCTCTTAACATCAATGGACTCAGTTCCTCAATAAAATGACATAGGCTAATGGACTGGATACATAAACAGGACCCAGCATTTTGCTGTATACCGAAACCCACCTCATGGACAAAGACACACACTACCTTAGAGCAAAAGGCTGTAAAACAATTTTTCAAGCAAATGGTCCTAAGAAACAAGCTGGAGTAGCCATTCTAAAACCTCCAGCCTGAGAACACAAAGGGAGGAACTCATGGCTCCACCTGTATAGGTAGTTGAGGGTGGTCTTATCAGGCATCAGAGGAAGTGGATGGCCTTGGTGCCTGAAAGTTTGGATTCCCTAGTGTTGGGGAATTTCGAGAGCAGGGAGGCAGGAATGGAAGGATGGTGGGAGCACGCTCTCTTAGTAATAGGAGAAGGGGGGATGGGATAAGGGGTTTTGGGGAGGGAATGGAAGAGGAGATAACATGGAAAGGTAAACAAATAAAATATCCAATTTAAAAAAAAACAGATAATGAGTCTGGCAACTGTAGTTGAGCAGTTGAGACTTTTTGTCAACAATTTATTACAGGGATTTTATATAATCCTCAAGGACAAGCTATTGTGGAAGGGGCCCATGAAACTTTAAAAAGATTGGTGAGACATACTGTTGCTGAGACAAAGAATGATGCCAACCTGTGAACTTGCTGAGTGCCCTAACAAGGGTGACTGGGGAACTCTATTGCACATATGTTCCTGATCCACCTTTGCTTGACTATATCCCAGATAGGACAAGCTGCCTTGCCTCAAGTTATTAGATCTTGTGGGATAGAGAATTGAAAAGAGAAATTATGTCTCTTGTATTCTTCTTAAAGGTGCCCAGCTATTAGAACTCAATCATGTACTGCTCTAGATATCAAACCAATATGGGAAGTAACAGTCTACTTTTGGAAGATTGGATCTGGACTTTGTCAAGAACATATTTGGAAGCTAGTTGTAGCTTGATATGATGTTAGGATAGCAAGAGATAATGTTGGGACAGGATCTGGATTTCAAACAAGGGTTAGTGCATGTTTTGAGGTTCTTTTAATTGTCAAGCTAACTTGACAATTAAAATTGCATTGACTAGTTGCATTGACTATATAATTTCCAATTATGTTAGTGTGTTGAAACCTGGCATGTCTGTTATGGGGGTCTATCAACCAGTTTTTGTCTTACTGCCCTGAATATTAGAAAACCTTGATTCTCTGAAAAAAGTTTGAAAGTGCTGGAAGAAGTGAGTTAGGCTTCAAACAGAAGCAAGAGGGTAGCAGGCTTGATTATTGCTGGTATAACAGCTTTAATTCCATTCATTGCTAGCACCACTGCTTCTGCAATAGCATTGACACAAGGAGTTAAGACAACTGTTTTTGTTAACCACCTAGCAAAAAAAAAAAAATGTTACTAATGTATTGAGTATACAAAAGTATTTATATAGGTATCTGGAACAATGAATGATGTTCTGTAACCCATTCAAATTATCTGAAGGAGGTTCAGCATTCAAGAGTTAGAAGCCATCCCAAGTGTCATGACAAATATCATTGGAGTAGTGTTACTTTTGAAATTTACAATAATTGTCATTATAATTAGAGAAAAAGTTTAAAGACACCTGTAGGGTATTTGGCATAATCCTAACCCCTCTCTGGGTGTGTTAACTTTGCATAATGAGATTATGAATTTAAAGAATGCTGCTCTGTTGACCTTTGATGCTGCACATAATGCCATTAAAATTATCCATAGCCTGAGCTCAGTATTTCCATTTTGGACAAACCTCAGGAATGACATATATAGCTTGATCAGGCTAGCCCTTCTTGTCCTGGGAATACTTTTTTTCCTGCCCATCATGTTAAAGCTTATCTCTAACAACATCAACATGTTGGCAGCCAAAGTACATGGCTTAAACCTGAAAATGGATGTCCAGACAGAGTTATTAAATTAAGAAGCTGGCAAGCCAAGGACAGGTAAGATTCTGCGCAGAGCCTTACCAACCTAAGACAGAAGTCCATTGCCTTTGATGATGCATATTCCATGACAGGTAAGGAAGGCATTCTTGTCAGAATGACCTAAGACAACCTCAGTCTTGTTAACAAAATAAAAAACTGGGAGAGGTGGAGAGCCTTTGGGGCTTTTTGGCAAGAAGCTGACATGGGCCAAGGACAAGGAAAGGGGCTACTTGACAGGAATATGGCATTGGCCAAGGACAAGGAAGTAGGCTTCAAGCAGGAATCTGACATTAGACTACAACAAAGAAGTAATTTCAGGTAGGAGTCTAACTTGTAGGCTACAACAAAAAAATAATCTCAGGCAGGAATCTAAATATTAGGCCATAACAAAGAAGTAATTTCAGACAGGAATCTAAATCTTAGATTAGAACAAGGAAGTAGGCTTCAGACATAAAAATGACCTTGGACTAGGATAGGAAAGTAGGCTCAGATACTTTGGCCATCCTGATAAGCTTTTAGAAACAGTGATCATGGGAGTGTTCATGCAAGTGGGTTTAATGCCTTGTTTCTTCTTTGACTATTTGTGTTTACTGTATTGCTTGTTCCTCGACTATTTGCATCTATTGTATTGCTAGACCCTCAACCTTAGAACTGACGTTAATACATGCATGTAATCAAAATGGTATAAAAGCATAAAGGAAGAGGGAGTATAGGATAGGGGGGTTCAAGGGAGGGGAATGGGATTACATCTCTATTGTAAATAAATACATAAAATATCTAATAAAAAAATCTCTCGTCCCACGTATTTCTTTCAGAACTCTTTGTCTTTTTTTATTTTTAGAAAGGAATCCAATTCAGTGTTTGTTAGCTGCCTGGCATGTTCAAAGCCTTGTACTGAACACCCCAGATGATACAAAAAAAGAGGGAAAGAGAATTTTGCTTTTGTTTAGTACCAGGCCATTGTGAAGAGGGAGGAGAGAATCAGATAAGCACACAAGTTAATTACAACACAGAATCTTGTGGTATGCGTATCAGCATCCAGCTTTGGTTCCTTATCCTCTGCTTCCTTGCTTCCTCCCTCTCAGGGTGTCCTGTCAAGCTGGAAGGACTAAATGGAGTCTGGAATGGGTGGGGATCTGCAGGATCTTGGCCCAGCTGAGAATGAGTGCTGAGGGTAGGGGTTGCTTTTCATGCACATACACTTTATTCAGGGTGAACCAGGATTATACATCGACCTTTGAAGAGGGTCTTAGGGTGAAGTTTCACTGGCTAGAGTTTAAAGTACTGAGAATGCCTCCTTTGCATGGAAAGGCATTCTAGAAATCCTGTGTACTTACTGAGGGGAGGGTCGGGGTGGAGAGAAAGTTGAATTTGTAATTCTGCCAAGTACTTTGACCTTCTCCAGGTAGAGGGTTTGGGGGATTGGGTTCCCCAGACAAGGTCAGAGAAGGGAAAGCTGTGCTGGTAAAGGGACTCCTTCCATTTTGCAACAAGCTCAGAGGAGCTATCTGGTCATGGTAGACTTCTACCTTAATTAGTAGAGTTTCTCCTCAGAATCTAGGAAGCACCACTAGAGTGTGTGCTGTAGTGGGATTCTAAGGAGGATGACCTCACTTGAAAACCTTTGTGGAAAGAATAGTATTAGAAATGGGTCTTGAATATTAAGTAGGTTTTCAAAGGGCATGGACAGATGGAGGGCAGGATTTAGGGGAACAGTATAGTCAAAGACAGGAGAAGAAAAAGATGGTTTTGTGCTTAAAGATAAGCAGTGTCATTCCGTCTGGGTCCTGAAATTCGAAGATGCGCTTCAACTTGATAAGCAAGAAGGGGCCTGAAATTTTTGAGAAGAGACTTAACATGATGACCCAAGCAGGACTTACTGACTCAATGCCACTGGGCAGTCTGGAGAGTCAGCAGGACCAGCCTTCCTAGTGTGACAGACCCAGAGTTCAGAAGCAAGTGAAGTTGGGGCTGAGGAAGAGGATGCTGTGAGGTGATATTCACAGAACCACACTTTGATTGAGGCAGGAGGCCATCCTTTCTACATATGTACCTAGGATTGCAGACATCCTACTTACTGTCAAAAACTGGAAACCCAAAAGCAGGATTCTTCCCCCAAGAGAACCCACTTTCAGTATTCACAACTCATTTCTTCTTTTTTCTTTCTTTCTTTCTTTCTTTCTTTTTTTTTTTTTTTTTTTTTTTTTTTTGTTTGTTTTCGAGACAGGGTTTCTCTGTATAGCTCTGTAGATCAGGCTAGCTTCGAACTCAGAAATCTGCCCACCTCTGCCTCCCAAGTGCTGGGATCAAAGGCGTGTGCCACCACTGCCCGGCCACAACTCATTTCATAGTGTTCATTCCACGTAGATCTGTGGGAGCAAAGCAAAAATATCTGAGATGAAGGCCAGGGGTTCTTCTTCATGACTCAGCTTAATTTAGAGGGGGTCACCTCTAAATGACCCCTCTTACTTTCCTGAAACAGTCCACACTTTTCCCTTGCCATGGGGTCTCCAGAGTCTCTCTGGTAGCTTTATTCCCTCAGCTATTTATCATCCACTATTTCCTTCTACATTCCTCCTGCTCCCGATCACTGTCTTTCTCTTCAATGACTGCCAGAGCCCCTCCTGCCAGCTGATGTTCATGATGTGCTTCCTTCTTCAAGGCTCCACTCTCCAGGCCTCTTTGTCCTTCTAAAGCACCAACAGTAACACCATATCTCTGCCTGGTTTCAAACTCCATGTGCCCCTTGTAAGACCCCGACCCTCCGTTAGTGGTGAATTACTTCGAATGTCCCCAAGTAAGACACTGAGACACAGATAGATGCAAATGCAAGAAGTTTATTTTCTGGCGTTGGGTCAACCCTTAATCAGTCCCTTAAGGTAGGTGACTAGAAGGCCACCCTGAATGGCTATTACAAGCAGTTTTTATACTTTTTAGGGCCACAGGTTACATCAGCAAAGTTACAGTTCAAACTTATTGGCTAAACATATTGACCTTTAAATCTATTGGCTAACAAGCATGACATGCATTTGAAGGCTACCTGAGACTTTCCAGAGAGTCAGTCAGTACATTCTGAGAATTTTTTACTCAAGAATGTTCCTGTGGGTGGAAAATAGAACTTGGCCTAGTCTTGACCTGAGGCAGGTGGGTATAAGGCTGGCGAAAGCCCCTAGGGTCTTCATCCCTCACAATCAGACTGACATCAGAAGTCAGAGTAACCCACCAGGATTTTTGTGGTATGGTCCTTGTCTCTTCCCCTACCCCTACCCCAACCCCACTTGCTCTCTACCCAGTAACTGAAGTATTTGCATATCCATGGAGATATGCAAGAACCAGCCTTGCCCTTGGTTTCTCTCTGCCTGGAATGTGCTTCCTAGACATTTGTCTTGCTTGCTCACTTCCTCTTTGACTCTATTTAAGTGCTACCAACTCAGAGAAGGCTTTCTGGGCTCTACTGTTATTCTCTACTCACTGGCATGAATATTTTTTCTTTGTAGCATTAACTCCAAATAATATCCATGTGGTATTTATGTTTTATAGGAGAAAAAAGATCCATGAGGAATATCTTCATTTGGTTCACTTCCATAGGCCAGGTAACATCCATATTCTGAATTATAGAGGAATTTTAAGTCAGCAACATGTTTGCTCTGGCAAGGGATCACATTCAAAGATCTTCTAATTCTTTAGTCCCTCTGACTGGAATACAAACATGCCCTTCATGCACACCTTTATTCCGTAACAGTGAAGGTAAAATTAGTTTGTAGAAGGAAGTAGCCATGTTTGGAAGTGCCATCTAATTGAGGGGCAGACAAAGTGATGAATCAGAGAAAGATTTGACAGAATGAGTCAGAGTTAGAATATGCCCAACCCCTCACGATGACAGAAAAGAAGTGACTTAAGAGAGCAACACATACATACATACACACACACACACACACACACACACACACACACAGGGAGGGGAGGCAGTTTTTCAAGAGATAGGGTGCAGGTGAAGACAGAACAAGCCAGAGAATGAGAAGGAACCAGAGGATTAGAATGGATTGCCAGAGTTAGTTTGAGGCCAAGCAGAGCAATTCAGTCAGAAGCCAAGAGAAGGCAGTTTGAATTAGTCAGCTTGGAGAGGAGTTTTGAGCAAGAACAGCTGAGCCAGTCATCCAGAATTCAGAAAGTTCAGAACTAAAAAGGGTGAGCTTATTCATCAGTAAACCTCCAAGACGACAATTACATTCAGCAAATAAAAGTTACTTTTACACCAAAAAAAAAAACCAAAAAACAAAAAACAAAAAAAACATTTATTAAATCTGGGGCTAGTAAGATGGTTCAGTAGGTAGAGTTGCCAGCAGCCAAGCTGAGTCAATGACCAGGACCCAAACAGTCGAAAGGGACTGACTGCAGCAAATAGTTGTACTTTAATCTCATAGTGGCATGTACCTATACATACAAAACAATAAATAAAAAGGTAATAAAAATGAAAATGTATCAAATCAACAAATATGGAAATCTTATCTCTAGAAAATACCTCTGTTTTTTCCATTGATTCATAGGCCTTTGTTCTATGCAGACTTTGACCTAACAGAATACCTGTGTCTTGACCTTTGACCAACATAGAGCTACAATTTTTCTTCTTTCAACTTAGATTATTGCTGTGATTCTTCCATGCATATCCCTAGTATGTTGCTTTTGAGCCCTCTGTTCATCTCCCTCAGTCTTTCCCCTATCTTCACTTCTTATCTCTGTATAGATGCCTTCTTCAAGCCTGTGCTCTCTCTAGACTTGCCTTTCTTTGCCTCATGAACATCCTGATGAAACATCAGATTTCAAATGTCTTCCCTAGGGGTGTCATGCACTGTCTTGTACTTTCAGCATTTGAGAGGTAAAGGCAAAAGATTGTGGGTTCAAAGCCAGCCTGGGGTACATATTAAGACATACATACATACATACATACATACATACATGAGAGAGCCAGCTATTGCCATGAAGAGATTTGGGCTATGACTCCCAGAGCTTCTGTATCCAACATAAGCTAGAAATCTAGATATCCAGTCTCGACTTCCTTGCTCCTGCCCCAATCTCTTTCCTATATCAATAAAGTCAGCCTACTCACTACAAACATTCCTGTAATGCCTATTTTTGGTTGTCAACTTGACTAAATCTGGAATTAAATAAAACCCAAATAGAGAGGGCATAGCTTTGAGGGATTTCTGCTTAATTTGAAAGGCAAAAATTATCAGCTCCGACTTAGAGATTGGCAGTCTAAGAGAGAGAGACAGAAGGAGAGGAAGGCAGAGGGAGGGAGAGAGAGAGTATTGTAAAAGATCTGTTAACCTAACTAGTACAATTCCTTACAAGTTTTCTTTTTAACTCTTCTGGTCCAATACATTTTTCCTGTTGTTCTTCACCTGAAAATAGTGTCTCCTTCCAGTGCTTTTGGTCAGTCTGAAGTATCCTGAGATCACTGTTGTCTAATCCTCAGTAATCTTCTGTTCTTATACTACTGACATCCCCTGAGCAGCACAGAGTGAAATAAGTTAACCATGTGTCAGAATATCTGGGGTAAGCTGCACCAATCATGTGAATTTGGCAAGTTGTGACATCTCTTAGACTGCCAACTTCCTCATCTCTAAATTAGAGGCAATGATTTTTGCCTTCCCTTCCTCCAGGTAGACTTAACTTAATAACCTAATATTCTGTGAACTACAGAGTATGATACAAATTAACAATCATAACCCTCAAGGTTACTGTTGCTGCTAGAGACTCCTGCTCCATTTTTACTTTCCTGTACTACCTCCTGCTTCCCTTCACTCTTCAAACCTCTGTCTCCAAGGTAGACTGGTAGCTGCTTCCTATTTCACTGAGAAAATAGAAACAATTAGAAAATAATTCAACAAGCTGCCACCAACCCACCCACCACTTACTAACAGAGTATACACAAACTCAGCTTTCTTGTTACCGTGAAAAAATTTAGCAAAAGCCAACTCCTGACTGTGGCCTAGATCTTTACCTTCCACACATTCAAGCTTGCTTTACTGGCAACCCTCCTTTGCTTTGCAGCATGGATTCCTCCTATCAGAGCCTTCTCATCAGCCTCTGCCATCCTCATCAGCCTCCAAAACTCAAAACAACACAATCTGTCTTGGTTCTATTCTTCGGTCTTCTTCTTTTCCATCACAGCAAAATTCTTAGAAGAGTTTTCTGTATCTTGCACTCTCCCTATCCTGCTTCCACAGCGGTGAGTTAGATCTGCCCTACCCCTCTTCATATTGCTCTGTCAAAGTCTCTAGACCCTGCTCTACTGATAAATAGTTCTTATAGTCTCTCTTATTTGGTCCATGAGCTGCACTAACAGAGTCCAGCATCTGCTTCCAGGACATCATGTTTGGTTTCCCTGTCTCCTATCTTGTTCCTAACTACTCCATTGGTTTTGCTGATTCTTTAACTCCATCATCTGTGTAGGGGTGAGGAGTGGGTGGGTGTTGTTTGTTGAGGTAGGCTCTTGCTTTGCAGTCCATTTGTTTTGCCTTCCAGGCTGACCTTGAACTAGTGGTGATCCTCCCCCCCACCCCCCCACCCCCAGTTTCCTATATACTGAGATTACAGTCACTGTCACAATGCCAGGCTTCATCTCTGTAACATCTAAATGCTTTGGTACTAGGTCATAGCATAGACCCTCTTCTCATTTCCCTTTGTCTTTCTTGGTCCTCTCCTCTCATTGTGTGATTCTAATTGCCATCCAGATGCTGGTGACTCCTAAATGTGTATGTGTAGCAGGACCTCCCCACTGAACTCCTGAAATCCATCTGTTAGTCACTGAAGGAATTATCATAAATCTCCATGTCCAGCACGGAACTCCAAGTCTATCCTCACGCCAAAACAATTCTCCCGAAGTCTTCTCTTCTGCTAGAAGAGACAGTGCTTAGTTCTTCACCCATGAAATGTTTATTGAGTACTTCCTGTGTCCTAGGGCCTGATGCAGAAAACTACTAGGTTCACACAGAGTGAGGGGCAGAGCGAGAAGAATCCACACAGATGGTTGGAGTCAGCAGTCACTCCTCTTTTGTCCATGGTCTCAGCTTTATTTTCAAAATATATTGAGTCTGGCTATTTTTCCTTGCTTCCATTATCTTTGCCTGCAACAGCATTAGACTCCTAAATGGTCTCTTTGGTCTCAGTCTTTTTCCTCCAAAGCCTATTCTTGATCTAACATCCAGAGTGATTCTCTTAAATCATGTTAGAATATTGTTGGTTTGCTATTCAGAATTCTGCCATGGCTACTCAGACCATTCCACATAAAGCCAGAGTCCCTGCAAAGGCTTCCATGGTCTTCCCTGTGTTTTATGACCCTGTTTGCCTCCAAACTCCCCTTCACCCACTGTACTTTAATCACTCAGGCCTGTCTTTTGTTCCTGGAATCTGTTACTACAGTAACAGGGTTTCAGGGTGTTCCATGATGAGATGACCAGGGTCTTTGTGTTCAAACAACAAACTGTACCAGACATAGAGAGCAGAAGTAAAAGTGTAGATTTATTAAGTACGAGTAAAAGCACAGAGTACTCCCCCAGAATGAGAGCAGGCTTGAGCAAACATGTGGCTCAAGAGCCGGGAGTTCTTTTTTGGGTTCTTTTAATGAGCTCAATCTGGAGGAGTTGATTTCCGGGGGTGGGAATGGTGTATATCCTTATGCTGATTGACAGATGGGCTGTTACATAACTTTGATCTGTGAGTGTGAAAGCTACAAATCCCATATTTTTAAGCATATATGCACAGGCTATGCATGCATGAGATGGTAAATGGGGATTTTTTTTTTTTCTCCCTGACACATGGCTTCAAGGATAGATTAGCTCTCACTGTGCTTGCTTGTGTCCAATATTGATTTAAGTCAGCCTTAGTTAGCTTTCCTACCAAGATATGCATGACCCCACATTACCCTAAGAAGAGAAGGTGGATACATTTTTCCCAAGGAGAGTTGCCCTTGGTTGGGCTATCCCTATACTTACTGTCCTAGTTAGGTTTATGTGTATGTGTGTTCGTGTGTGTGTGTGTGTGTGTGTGCGCGCGTGCGTGTGTGTATGACACACACAGTATATGCAAGTTGGGTGAGAAAAGCTTTTGTAAGCCTCCCAGACAACAATTACAACGGGAGAATAAAGTGTACTTCTACAGGATTTATTTGGCTTATCCTTCCACATTACTGTTCATCATGGAAGCAAGTCAGGACAGGAACTCAAACAGGGCAGGAACCTGATTCAGAGGCTATGAAGAGGTGCTGCTTACTGACTTGCTGCTTGCTCAGCCTGCTTTTTTATAGAACCCAGGACCACCAGCCCATGGGTGGCCCCACCCACAATTGTCTAGGCCTTCCCCACTGATTGCTAATTAAGTAAACGTCCTACTGTTGGATCTTATGGAGGCATTGTGTTTTCAATTGAGGTTCCCTGCTCTCAGATGATGCTAGTTCCTGTCAAGTTGACATTAAAGTATCCAGCACACTCCCCTATCATCTCAAACTCAGTCAGTATGTTCCCGCTCCAGATCCATTGCTGTTCCTTCTGCCCATTCCTTCATGCCCCAGGCATGATTCCTTTGTGTATGTACTTAGTGGTGCCCTCTGGGAAAGGCTTTGAGAGGCCCCCTTATTAAAATGGAAACTTTTCCTTCCCTGTCTTATCTGCATTCTTACAGTCCAGGTCTCCTTTACTTCCTCTGTTGTGACAAGTCATCATGAATGTTACATCGGTCAACATCTGCATGGTAAACATCTAATTAATTTGCTTTTCCTAGTTTTCTCAACTTGAATGTAAACTCTTTGTGAGTAGATTTTTTTTCACTGAACAGAACTTTTTTTTTTTTTGTATTTTGTGTTAAACTGCACATTTTGTGAGCCTTTCATGCAAATATTTTAATGCCTCTTAGTGAATCATAAATTTCAGGAAAATTTATGATTTCTTCTTTTGCTTGGTTTGTTCATAACCCAAATAATACTTTTTTGACATGCACACAAAGTTCTTTTAAGTTTGGGAAATGTCTGTAGCTTCACTTGTTTTCAGATCCAGCTCCTGCATCTGTTCCAAGGTACAACGGCTTATCTTTCATTTTGCACAAGGCTGTGAGAAGACCCAAGTCCAGTTAACTCTGGAAATGTTGTTCTAAGCAGAATGTTGAGCCAGGGAGATGTTCTACTTGGTTGAAATGGACAAATGTGTTCAGTGAACTAGTTGCAGTCAGAGATAACCCAGGCAAACATTGAACTATGGAAATGTAAGCTTCTCAATTTACACTTGTAAATTCTGATTAACAAATTCTCCTGTTCTTCACAAGGGACCCAGGAAAAGTCAGAACTTTCTACTTTGCAGATGATTAATGTTAGGATGGGTTAAATACCTTCTCAGAAGGACACTGTTATTCCTGGTTAATGAACCATCCTTCAGTCTCTTTAGACTCAAGGAGTGTAGCATCCACCATGATCATGGACATATCTTTCTAAGTCATTAAAAACCAGGGAAGTGGCTTGGGACTGGAACAGAGCAAGCACTGTTTCTACTATCTTCTGTATTTAGAATGTTGTTCATGGTTTCCATCAAACGAGTACTTTGTAATGTTTACTATCTTCTGTTTTCTGTTATAAGCTTCTTGATGTGTTCTTAACTCGTCTTTTATCATGCTGACCCTGTTCTCTACTTCCCTCTATTCCCACTTCCTGGATTTTGTACAGTACCTTGCATATAGCAAGGACGTTCTGTTGGATAAACAACAACAAAATCTAAATGCTACTAAAAACAAAACAAGCCAGGTCTGGTGGCACAGGACTGCAGTCTTAGCTACTCAGGGGCCCGAGGGAAGAGGATTGCGAGTTAATTACCTGCCTGGGCTACAGAATAAATTCAAGACCAGTCTGGACAAATCAAAGGGACACAGTTTCAAATTCTTAAAATGTATAAAGCAAACCGGGGAAGTAGCTCAGTGAATAGAGTGTTCGCCTTGTGTGAGCTGAAGTGTCCAGAAAAAAGCCACACCTGTGGTAAGGATTCTACAAACTGGGCGACTTATTAGAACTCTATGACTGCAGTAGGAATGTTACAGATCTGGAATCAAATTATCTCAGGTTATTTTTAGTCATTTTAATAATCCTTCATTGAATACCACCATGTTTAATATCACAGGTTTTGTGGGTGAGCTGAGTTTGTAGGTGCCTAGTTGAAAGGGATGAGGAAGGACAGTAGAATGAGAGTCAGCAGTCAGGGTTGGGTTTTTGTTTTTGTTTTAAGTAGAACAGCAGCTCTCCACAGAAGGAAGCCCCTCTTCCCCCCCCCCCCCACTAATGGGTTGCCAGGTAGAGTGTTGGTTCTTTTATATTTGGGGGGAATGTGCCAATTTGGTCCTACCCAAATATAAATTAAGCACAGAGTTGAGGTGAACCTGGTTGTTAATTTTCATGCAGACAGTGTATTCTGATTGCTCAAGGGACCAGGTGAAAGAGTGGAGACCCACCCCACCCCTAATCAGGACCACCACCCAAAGCTACAAGCAGGAGGAACTAGGGCCCAAGAGTAAAGGCTGACATTGTAATGAGGGGCTCTTTTGGATTTCTGGACTCTGTTTATTGGGCTTATCACTGACAGCTTAGAGTTTATTATAAACCTTCTGTGTTCTCAGAGTTGACTACTAGTTTCATCTGGTACTTAGATACTTTGTTCACTTGAGCCTGAGACTTTGACTAGCTTGCCTAGAATGAAGCTGTCTCATCCCTAATTCCCATCATTAACATCTTTATGATAATCAAGAGAAAACTTTTGAGATGTATTAATAAACCACTAGCTTCCACCAAACCAAACCCCAAGAATATATCATCAGATAATGTCTGAAGCCATAGTGGATAACTGCCCTCCCCAACACACTGCCTTTGCTACACATACAGCCTGCCTACCTGAAGTTTCCAGCAGTGTTTTGAAAAGTACCTTAATGTATGACTTTCTTTTGTCCTATAACTATAAAAACTGTGAAACTGTTGCCATGTTGAAATGCAAGATTTGTTCTGAATCTGTATTTCCAGACCATTGTGCTAGATATTTGCCTGTAGAGTAAACTGTCTTTAGTACCCTTTGAGGTGAAAGCTGTGTGTTTTCTTGACACTAAGCTAGCATAAGGCTCTGGGTTCAATTCTCAGTCACATGATCAATCAATCAGTCAACCAACCAATCAATTAAATGAAAAGCCCTGCAAGCTGCCTGGTTTCAGTCAGGCCAAGGCCATCAGCTACAAGCCAGCTTTCTTCCAGTCTGAAAGATGCCTGGATTCACTTGACTCTGCCTCTCTTTTCATTTTCTAATGATGAGCTATTCCAAGTGTAATGGGTCAAGGTGCCTGACTCCAGTGGAAGCCTGTAGCAAATGAGTAAGTATTCGGAAATGTTCCAGCAACGTCACCGTTGCCTCTATACCAAAACAGATGCGACAATTCTGCAATAATCTATTTACTGTATTTTATAAAACTTAGTGACGAACTGGAAACTATTACAAGTGGAAAGTGACCTGAGCTGTTCTCCGTAGAAGAGCAAGTTGAGCTCCGCAGACTGTTGTGCTATTGCGAGTTTGTAAGAGGTCACAACAGTGGCGGGAGGGTGGGGCCTGGAGACTGACATCAGACTAACACGAAAGAAGCCCTTCCTTCTCTGGATGTCCTCTGACAAACAGAACCCGCCCAAGGAAAGGCCACACTGTTCAGACCCAGGGTGGTTCAGACCCAGGGTGGTGGCAGTGCTACTAGTATATCATAGTGAGTGTCACAGTGCATCGCATGCCTCCTGCACCGCCACTTTACAGGCAATTCCTCTCAGCTTTTTAGCCTACTCCTAAACTCAGGAGAACTATCCTTAATAAACCATTTCTTTCCATGACCCCTTAGACATTTTCACACTTTCCAAAGCCTACCCGACCCTTCAATCATGCCACTGCTTGCCAGTCTCCATTGCTCAGTGTCTTAGTTATGGTTTCTATCGCTGGAAGGAAACAACAAGACCAAAAAACAAGTTGGGGAGGAAAAGGTTTATTGGGCTTATATTTCCATGCCACAGACCATCACTGAAGGAAGCCAGGACAGGAACTCGAAACAGGGCAAGAACCTGGAGGCAGGAGCTGATGCAGAAGCCATAGAGGGGTGCTGCTTACTGACTTACACCCTGTGCCTTATTCAGCCTGCTTCATATAGAACCCAGTGATTAAAAAAACAGGGAGAAACAGCTAAAAGGTTAAAGGTTATCTGCTCTTCCAGAGGTCCTGAGTTCAATTCCAAGCAACCACATGGTGGCTCACAACCATCTGTAATGGGATCTGATGCCTTCTTCTGGTGTGTCTGAAGACAGTGACAGTGTACTCAAATATATAAAATAAATAAATCTTAAATCTGAAAACAAACAAGCAGGTAAGTAGCTTGGGACCAGACTAGAGCAAGTACAATGGGCTATGCCCTCCCCTATTAATCAGTAATTTTAAAAGTACCTTACAGCCAGATCTTATGGAGGCATTTTCTCAATTGAAGGTTCCCTCCTTTCAGAAAACTCTAGCTTGGGTCAGATTGACATAAAACTAGCCTGACACTGAATCTGCCTGTTTTCTTGGACCCTGACTTTATAGCCATATCTTTCTCTCCTTCCTTGTATCCATCTATCTCCTCCTGATGGCTGCAGAGATGTATGGCTTGCCTGTCTGTTGTTTTTCTCTCAAACACTAATTAAATGCTCCTTGAACTCATTTTAGTAACAAGACTAGGCATACACACACACACACACACACACACAAGAGAATTCCTGTTAAAAACGTAACTATTTCTTTCTTAACACAGACCTTTCAATTTTTACTACAACTTATTTTCTAATACACTATTATAACACAAAAGAAAAAGTAGATCAATAGCCATGAATAGAAATCAATTTTAAAATAAATGTAACAAAAGCAGAGCAAAGAAATTAAATTCTAACCAGAAACCAGTAATAAATTCTCTAGGCCCGTGGCCTATTAAAATTGTGACTTGATAATAACAGCAGGCAAGGAGGGCAGAGGCTGCTAAAGATCTATTAGCTCCAAATTTAGGCTCCCTCTGTGCTGTCCTACAGAAAGAGAACTGGAGAGGTTACAGTAATGTTCTCCCTTTCTGATTCAACAGTGTTTCCTCCTCTCTCAATGTGTGATGTCAAATCACAGAACCAGATGTGATGATCCAGCACATGAAACACCCGTACAGTGTACCCAACCTCAGCACAAGAGGCACAACAAATGTTTCTTTGATAAGGAGGTGACATTTTTTTCAGAACTACAACTCAATAGGCCTTAAAAGTCTGTTACCAATGTTTATTTACCAGGATCTTGTTTTCACCCATACAGAACACACTTTCTTCAGAAACAGTGGCTATAAACAGGATCACAGAAGCAATGCAGATGGACTAGTCCACATTTGCAATGAAAAGGAGCCTCGTGGGAGACAGTTGTAAATGAGGTGGCCTTCCCACCGTATGGCTTTCTCTGCCTTCAGTGAAAAGGAGAAAGGCAGAATTTGGGGCCTGGCATAGGGTTGCTAAATACTTGTAAGAGAAACCCAGCAGCTCTTCAGCCACTGCCTGGACTTCTGCGGTATTCCAGGAAATGCTCCCTTTAAGGCTGGAGCCTTTGGAGTTGGCTACAGACAAGGTGAAAGAAACAAGGTGAGGTCCCCTGCTGACCCAGGCCTAGAGGGGCCACCGATGTCCAGCTGTCTTTCCAGGTATTCCCCTGAGGTCCAGAGGGAAAACATCTGGAAATGTCTCCAGCTTATTCAGGTCAGGGGTCCCTCTTATCTCTCTGTTTGTTCTTCTGAGTCTGGCCCCTGCCTGGGAACTGGCCACAGGCATTTCCTTTATCTAGTATTTGTCTCTTCTCTAGAAATTCAGCAACGAGAGCTGCCAGAACTCCCGGAGACTCCTACCATTTCCCCAGTCTCCAGGGAGATGGCGCCTGAATGAAAGGATCTAAAAGGAGAAACACAAACTTACACATAGTAGTTTGGTTTCTGTTCTGTTCAGTTGCCAGAATATTTTCTGCTCTGGGCTCCCACAGTCAGCAATGTTATTATCCTCTCTGGTCTTTTCCTCTCCTTCCTCATCGTCGCCCCCCCACCCCCCTTCATGTTTGCAGTTGCTGGTATTACCTCTGAGGATAGGAAAACATCTGAAAGTAAACCGGTAATTACTTGAAAACCAGTATCTACTTGGAAAGTTTGTCTCAACCTCAATATGGAAAAAGTAAGAAAGCTGTTCCAGGAGGCACTGGAGGGCAAATTATCCCTTCCTGTGCCCAGCCCGTCCTCATCTATCAGGGAACCCTTAACTCATTAGAGTCCTGATGTTAAGACCAAACTTTCTCTCAGTGCAGTCAGAAAGGGGCAGGCTCATCTGCCTCCTCACATGTGCAGTTCCACCGTGCCCCAGTTTTGGAGGATGAATCCATCTTTTCTGGTTTTGCCGTTAATGAGACAGATAAAGTACCAAGGGTATTCATACTGTAAGGACATACAGCAGACCTTTGTTTTAAACAGGATTTCACTCATATTTTGAAATAATATGCTGAGTGTTTTTTCTTTAACTTCCTGGCTCCCTGTTAGCAATAGATCTCTAAATCCAAACGCCCACAGTAGCATGCAAACACAAGTCTATTGGGACCATACCTTTTCAACGCCCCACAGTGATTAACGTGCATTTCTCAAGTTTATTGGATTACTATACCAGTTGACTGGATTACTTACCTACACATAAACCCTTCCATAAGAAGGATGACTGAATCTCAGAGTATGATTCTAATAATATATTCATCACAATTCTCCAAAGCTGAAAATGGTTTAGGGTTTTTCATTTTAACCATGTGGAAAAGAAGTTTTGGAGCCTCCAATGAGACACAGAATAGAAAAGGGTCACTGTGTCCTGTTTCTTCTTTAGTCTAAAGTAAACCTTTAATTACATAAATATTCCATTTGTACTACACGATAAGCCTAAATAAGTGAGAAAAGTTTGTATGTATGTGTACGTGTGCTCTTCAACAGCTCAAACTGTTTGACTGAGTCCTTCCTAGGCACTGTGGGTGACTGCAATGATTGTATTCTGTCACTGAGATAATTCTAGAATTATGTTCCACGTTGCTGGCATAATTAAGAATTTTATCTTATTTTAAACAGAGTCTCTCACAGAACCTGGAACTTGCTATTATTTAGCTAGACTGGGTACCTAGCAATTTTCAGGAACCCACCTGGCCCTACCTTCTCATGCTGAGATTACAGGCCTGTGGCTGTACCTAGCTTTGTAGTAGGAACTGGGAGCTGAACCTGGGACCATAGGTTTTCTAAGCAAGTGCTTTTGAAAGATGCACTCCTGCATCTTTGAAGATGGCTCTTGACTGAGCCATCTCTCTAGTTCAGTCTTCATAAATGTTTAATAGCTACATTGTATTTTTAATCAATCTCTTACTGTACAGTATTATTATGTAATCCTTTCAAAAATGCTTAATATACAGCAAGTTGAAGTCTTGAGGTAGGAGAATATGACCAGGATCCGGGAAGAAGAAAAGTTTTCATTTCGTCTGTTAAAAGAAGGACTTGGGGGCCCCACCCACAGCCTCTCATTTTTTTCTTAGAGGTTTGTGCAATAGCTGCAGCATCCTCCTAGACTGCTGGGACAAGCTCAGGATCCATTCTCAAGAAAACACAGGCTGAAGGGTCATGACCTTAAGGATCTAGTTATGTGTGATCACACTGTTTCCTACTGCTTGTAAGTAGAAACACTGGCATTTTAAAAGTAGAAGAGTTATCAGCAAAACCAAAACAATAAGAAAAGATTAACTACTCTGGTATGGTGCCTTTCAATCTCAGCACTTTGGAGGTAAAGTGGGCTGCTCTCTGTGAGCTCTAGGTCAGCCTGCTCTGCATAACAAGTTTCAGACCAGCCAGGGCACAGAGTGAGTTTTCACTTTTCCTACAATGCTAAGATTATAATGAGCTACATCCACCTTTTCATAGAATTGCTTCAGAAAGTGTTGGATACTGGTTTTCTCTTAAAAAGTAGACACAAACTATATATATTCCTCCCTACCTACAGAAAGGACAACAGAAAGTGGCCAAGTTGTTGGGATTCTATAGCATGCCTGGCATTATCAAGGTATATGTCTTTGCTAGGTAAATTATCTGTGCTACGTGTGTGTAGGAAATCCTTTCTTTTCACAGTACAAATTAGTCAGTTAACATAGACAGAGAAATTGAGTGAGAGCTTTCAAAGGTGAGGAGGGAACGCCTGGTTATCTTGGGGTGGTGAGAGATGAAGGCATGTGGAACAGGATGAGCAGGTGAGAGGTGGGAAGAAGAGGGGTGCTGCTGCTCACTCTGCCACACCATTATTTTTAATCACCATGCCTGATTTCCACAGGACGCAGCTTGTTACTCTTTTTAATGTCTCTCATGTTAGTTTCTCTTGCTACTGTCATCCTCAAACATTTCCACTCTCCTCCTCTCTTCCCGTGACCTTGGAGCAATACTCAGATTGAAAAGCTAAGTCAGGCCCTGCCATTTCGTAGTTTTTGACTTGGGCTAGGTAATACTTGGGCCTTAATCCATTCATAAAATGCAACAATTATAGTGCCTATTTCTGGCTGTTAGGAACATTCAAGGAGAAAATATTTATTTAATATGGTAGGGTCAACTGTTTTACTTGAAGTCCCTTCTCAGGGAGAGTTCTCAATCCCACTGATTTTCAGGGAGAGTTCTCAATCCCACTGATTTGAGTATGGGCCTAAGACTTGATTTAACCAGAGAAGTCTCGTTGTAATGATTCATGGCACTTTGAGAAAGAATATCTAAGAGCCAGTACACAATTTGCCTTGTTCTCTTCTCCATAATGACCAGCAATGTTCCAGACAGTAATTGCTCCATTACTTTAAGTCCCAGAGGAAAAAATAATGTAGAGTTAAGGCCAGAAAGCAATGGATATGTAATATGAGCCAGAAACAAACTTTTGTTGCTGTATGCTAGAAACCCTCAGGATTTAGGGTTGCTTGTTCTCATGGCAAGTCTTATTGACTGATAGGTGTATTGTAAGAGCTTAATGTTACATGCTAATGTTATTTGTGATTACTTCCTTTTTCCTCTTGCATCTTGCTATAATAAATCCTGACTTTTCCTTATGAGTAAGATAAACCTTGAGGGAAGTAGATCAAAAGCTTTAAGAGGTTTTGCTCCCAGTGTAATAGCACTGAACCACTGAGATGTCATGTTCAGCAGAAATAGGACAGAGACGCTGTTGATGGTTTTGTTTTCATCTGTAATGGATGTAAGGAGATTTGAGTGGTTTTAACCGGGATTACAGGCATCTATCATCACTCCACCTGTCATCTAGTACTTTTCAAAGGGTATGTTCTTTGAAAAAAGAAGTTCTCCTTTGTTTGAGTAAGATATAATTTGTGATTATGTGGTACCTTCTGCAGTATTGTCTTCTTCTAAGAGTTGCTGCTTTGCTTTATTGTTTGTACATAATATTTTACGTATCCTCTATAAGTGTACACAATGTATTTTGACCATATCCATCCACCACTACACTTCCCTCCAACTAGCATGAGTACCCCCTTGTTTTTGAGCATTTTGGAGCAACTGGGTCTAGAACACAGATTCCTAGTCTAACGTATGAACATTGTTGACAGTCACTGAGCAACACACAAGCAGTGCTGTCTCTGTCTCAGAGAGGGCAATAAATGAAATGAGTTCCACAGCAGGCCTACTTCCTGCAAGAGGGACTGTTCAGAGTGGCGTGGTGTGATTAGACTCCTCATGTGGGTGTGGGTAAGAGCCGCATCATCAACCACAGAGTTCCAAAAGTAGTATTGAAAAAAAGTATTATCTTTGGGGTTATTGCTGAATAAATAGTAATAATGAAATAGGGTGGAATTCCAGTGAAGTTTTATTATATAATAACTGGGTAAGTTTTAGATAAATTCCCACTTTTCAGACAGACCTTAAAGACATTTGACTTTCAACCACCCAGAATATGCTTCATGACACCTAGCACCAGAGCATCAAAGTTCATGACATGAAGACCAACGGAACTGGCAGTTTGAGAAATATCTCCGATAGGTTCCTGCACTAAAACATCTGGTCCCCTGTTGGTGGTCCTGTTTGAAGAGGTTTATATGACTTTTAGAGGGTATACAGGGTTGCTGGAGAAAGTAAGGCACTGTCTCAGTTAGGGTTTTACTGCTGTGGAAAGACACCATGACCAAGGAAACTCTTATAAGAACAACATTTAGTTGGAGCTGGCTTACAGGTTCATAGGTTCAGTCCATTATCATCAAGGCATGGTACAGGCAGAGCTACATCTTCATCTGAAGGCTGCTAGGAGAAGATTGACTTCCAGGAAGCTAGGATGATGATCTTAAAGCCCACACTCACAGTGGCACACCTACTCCAACATGGTGACACCTCCAAATAGTGCCACTCCCTGGGCTAGGCATACTTAAACCAGCACAGTCACCAAGAGTGGACTCCTCTATGGCCTCACCCCACTTTAAGTTCATCCTCTCTGCTTTCAACAGGTGGCCTTTCAGTTTCCTGCCACCATCCTTCTTCCTTCCATCCTCCCCCACAATAATGGACATGTCCTCTGGATCTGTAAGCCACAGAAAACTTTTCTTTCATAGGTTGCCTTTGGCCATGGCATTTTATCACAGCAGTAAGAAATAATTAATATATAAGAAGAACCCTCCCCAAAAAACTAGGCAAATCAATAATTACAGTTCAAATTTTCACTATTTTTCAAAACAAGTAGACAGTAAATCAGAAAAGAAAGAGAATATTGCAGCAACACTCTCAATCAGCTAAAACCTTTTTAAAAAAAAAAAAATATATATAGATGATTCTACTCAACAAATAGCAGAATGCTACCTAACATACACATAATATTGGGAAGAATTCATTCTGCACCTTTAGCTAGTCTCAAAAATCAAAATTATTTCAATTATATTCTTTGATCATGAGAAATTTAATTAGAAATCATTAAACTAACTGGAAAATTACTGAAATTTTGCAAGTTCTATTACACATTTCTAAATAATGTATGAATCAAAGAAGCATGAGCCAACATGGAGTCACATATCTTTATCTCAGGACTGAGTAGGAAAGGCAGGTGGTGAATCCTGTAAGCAGGGGCAGGGCACAGTGAGACCACTGAACTACAGTACTCCGTGGTTAGAAAGATTTATTGGGCATCAAACTGCCAAGGTGAGCTTTTGGGGGTAGCAGGCAATGAGAAGAACAAAATGGTAAAAAAGCAAACATTTTATACGACAGTCAGCATGGTGAGGTCTTTGAGTTGATATAGGCTGTTTGGATGCCATTTTCCAAGGGAGATGACCTTTGGAGTGGATTAAGGAAGATTCCTGGTGGTTTAAGTGAGGTTCCTGGTAAACAGAAACCCACCTTTAAGCTCTGTTTACTTAGTAACAATCCTGTTTACCCAGGCAAAGTCCTTCTGTTTAGGACAGTATCATCAGCACTGTTATTGAGGGTATCACTTTTGACCTAACAAATTCTAGGAGTTCAAGATGGCCTGGTCTATACAGTGAGTTCCAGGACAGTCGGGGCTACATAGTGAAACCCTGTCTCAAGAAATAGAAGCAAATTTTTAAATTTAATTTAAATTAAGTTAAAATTTAGTGAGATTCTGCCTCAACATTCTTATTGATTACTATTCTGTCCCTGTGAGATGAGGAGCAGGGAGGTGTGCTGGTGCACCTGTACAAGGAAGTCAGGAGACAACACTGGAGTAGGCTCTCTCCGCTTTACATGGGTCCTGAGGATTGAACCTATGTCTTCAGGGTTGCATGGCAAGAGCTTTATACTCAATAAGTTCTCTGGCTCAAAAAATGGATTACTAATACTAATTTAAAAAAAAAAATAGAAGCCCTTGTCTGGGCTTTACTTTAAACCCAAACAGTTTTAGTTGTGACTCTTATTAAATATTTAAGAAAAATATCAGTTCTACACACACTCCTTCACGAACTAGAAGGGAGGTATTTCCCCATCCATTCTTGGATGGAACAAGTGCTCCAACATCAAAACTGATAATAATATTACAAGAATAAAACCACTGACTAGCCGGGTAGTGGTGGTGCACGCCTTTAATCTCAGCACTTGGGAGGCAGAGGCAGGCGGATTTCTGAGGTCGAGGCCAGCCTGGTCTACAGAGTGAGTTCCAGGACAGCCAGGGCTACACAGAGAAACCCTGTCTCAAAAAACAAAATAATAATAAAATAATAATAATAATAATAATAATAATAATAATAATAAAACCACTGACTAATATACCTTATGAACAACTATGCAAATTCATCTACAAATCTTATACTATTAAATTATATCCAGGGGCACTTTTAGATGTTGCTCTAAGTTTATCTCAGAAACAAAGGCTGACTTGAAATTCAAACACTGATCAATGTAATTCACCACAAAATAAAGGATGTTACTAAATAATCATCTCAATATAGAAAAAAGTATTTGATAAATATTTTAATTGTGATAAAGCTTCTCTACAAATCAGAAGTAGAAGGGAAATTTTTCAACTTGATATAAAACATCTATAAAAGTCTACAATGAATATCATAATTATAAAAACTACATGAGAAAGCTTGGGAGATACTTAGGAAACTTGAGATAGACTAAGAGTCTTTAGAACAAAAAAAGACAAATTATTAAAGCTTCATCAAAACCATCAATTCTTGTTTTTCTTTTTAGGATTTATTTATTTATTTTATGTACATGAGCACACTGTCATTGTCTTCAGACACACCAGAAGAGAGCATCAGATCCCATTATAGATGGTTGTGAACCACCATGTGGTTGCTGGGAACTCAAGACCTCTGGGAGAGCAGTCAGTACCTCTTAACCTCTGACCCATCTCTCCAGCCCCCAAAACCATCTATTCTTAAGCAAATTAAGAAAGGAAACAGGGAGCTGGACAGATGCCTAGGGGGTTAAGAGCACTGACTGTTCTCCCAGAGATCCTGAGTTCAATTCCCAACAACCACATGGTGGCTTACAACCATCTGTAATGGGATCCGATGCCCTCTTCTGGTGTGTCTGAAGACAGTGACAATGTACTCATATACATAAAATAAATAAATATTTTAAAAAGTAAAGTAAACAGAAAAGCCACAAAGTGGGAAAGAAATAGTTACAAATTATGCACATGACAAAAGACCCATATTCATAATATTAAAAAAACCCAGCTATATATGTAACCATCAGCTTAATTATAAAATAAAACAATACAATAAAACACAGACCAGATGTTTTTCTAAAACAAGATATTTGAGTGATCAGTATACAAATGAAAAGATACTGTTATGGTTTGAATCTGGGATTCTCCTAAAAAGTCCTATGTTGGAGGCTTGTTTGTCACCTGATGAGCTTTGGAGAAGTGGCTGGATCTGGGAAGTTGTGATCTAATCAGTATATTAATTCATTGATACATTTATAATATGATGGCATTTATTAAGAAGTGAGACTTAGTTGGGGGAAGTAAGGAGTTATACCTTGACTCTGGTTTCTCAGTGTCTCACTGTGTTCCATGGCCACCATTAGATAAGCAATTTGGCTTTGCTTGACTTTACACCATGACTTTCTGCTTCACAGTGGCTAAGAAGCAAAGGAGCCAGCTAAGCATGGACTGAAACCTTTCGTTTCATGAGACAAAACAAATCCTTCTTTAAGTAGTCTTTTCAGTCATTTTTGTCACAATGATAAACATTGTAAGAGAATCTCAATATCATTAGTCTTCAAGGAAGTATGAATTAAATCCAGAGTATGTCCATTAAAGGGACTAAAATTTAAGCCTGAAACAACCACTATCAGTGAGAGCCCGGAGCAGCCAGAACTCTCATACCCTTCCAGTGGAAGAAACATGATTGCAGTTTTCAACATGTTAAATAAGTACGTATTAAATATTTTACTCACTAACAAAATATTTATCAAGTATTCACTATGTGTATAATGTATATAACGTACATACTATGTATATAATGCCATGCTAGAAGCTGGAGGTGAGTAGGGTGAGAGAGAGATCAGCAATGAGGGCGAAGCCCATTTCAAAGATTTGTGTTTTCTTGGAGTTTCTCTTTGAGATGAGAAAAAAGGTTTGAAAATAGTTGATGGGACAGTGATGGTTGTACAATATTGTGAATGTTACTGGTGACCCAGAATTATAGTTAAAAATAGTTAATTAGTAAGTTTTATGATATAAATATATATCTTTACTGTGGTAAGATATATATATGTAGTGGTAAAATGTAGATATCTTTGACATATATCTATCTCAGAGATAGCTATATACATATATATGTATATATATATTTACATATATATATACATATATACATACATACCTTACCACTACATATATGTGTGTATCTTACCACAGTAAAATATTTTATTTGCACTTAATAGAGAAAAACTACCCTGAAGCTTTGCTTTACAGATTTGCAGAGACTATGTAATTGTAATAAAGTCAGTATAATTGTTTCATCTCATCTGTGGCAAAAATATAGAAAAAAATATTTGTCTATAAGGTCTTCTAAGGGTTTAAGATGGGTGTAATTTTGAATATCTTAATGGGGGAGGAAAGGTGAAATTTAGATCCACCATTTTGAGATTATTTTATGTACTCAAAATGCTTGATCTATCAGGCACTTGTCAGTAAGATAAAATTGCCACCAACTCCACTACAAATTGCTTCCCACACAAAAGATATAAAAATACAAGATTGTGCACCTGTTAGCAAAATTATGAATTAAAATTTCTCAAATGTCACTGTTAAGTTGCCCCAATCCTGTATGACACACCTCCTCTCTAAGACTTACGCAACATTATTTGCTCCTTTTATTTTGAATACCTCTACAGAATCACCGATTTTGTTCAGAATGATTTGAATTCAGGAAATATTCTCAACGCAACAGCCTGAAAAGTATCATTAATTTATTTCAGACATTTTTAAGTACATGAATGAGTGTTCATTTTATGTATATAAAATATTTACATATTTCTATTTCTCTGGACAGAAATTACTTTTGGGGAACATATGCTGTTGATATTGATTACAATTATTTAAGAAGTCCAGAAGAAGAACGAAGACTGTTGTGGATAAGTTGGATTTGACTACTAGGTCATGTTATAGTGAATCACAAATGCAGAATTTGTGAAGCGTTTGTACCCACTGGTGCCGATTCTCAGAGAGGATATAGCTTGGTCCTAGCATGCTGCAGATCCTGAGTTTAATTATAAGTCTTACAAAAAGAGGAAAAGAAGGGAATGAGTCGTATCTTTGGGGAGATGACTCAGTTGGTGGAGTGCTTGCTAGCATGCACAAAATCCTTGGTTCTAGTCCCAGCATTGCACAAACTGAGTGCATGCCTGTAATCCCAGTAGTTTGGAGGTAGAGACAGGAGGATCAGAAATTCTGAGGTCATCCCCAGCCACTTAGCAAGTTTAAGGTCAGCTTGGGCTACATGAGTGTCTCATCATCAACAAAAACAAAAATGCTACTTACCATATTTTCAAAATATCACTATGGTAAAATTATTTCCTAACCCATTCCTCCACAAAAGCAAATTCACTTACAATTACTGAACTGCAAAAAGCTGGTGAGACTTACATGTAAAAGATAAATTTTGTGTTTTATTTTCTTTACAAGATACATATGTTAAAGCTTTGAAAAAGTATGGGGTGTGGGTTTGTAAGATGTTCTAAATATTTGTAGTATGTTTTAAATAGGAGAAGCCCAGTGAAAATTCTAACGATGCTTATTACCTGGCCCTACTTTTGACTTACAGTTTTCAACATACGTTGATTTCAATTCTCTACTTAGGGGTTATTGATGTCTAATTAGGTGTTATATATGACTAAAAACAGAAATTTAATTATTCCATAGTGAATGCAGTCTGCTTAACAGACAAACGGTTTTGAAAACATGAGATCTTACTGGAAGAAGTATAAGGAAATGAATCATCTAGCAACAGAATATAGCAGAATTCTTTTTTTTTTTTTCTTAACAGATCTTGCCTTGAGTTTATTTGTAAAAAAAGCACAGGACACTGGTCATCTGCAAATAGTGTGTGGGTAGGTGTGTCACAGCAGTCCATCTGTTTTCACACTGGCAGGAGCCTTTTCTATAGGTCCTTCACAGGGGCCTGGGCACCTCTGGGAGCCCAAGCTAGAGCTGAAGCCTGGGCCTTACCTGGAGCTGCAGCCTCTGCCTTGCCTTGAACCTTGGGCTTTGGTTGGCAGAGCCTGTGACCCTTGGCCATGTAGCTTCGAATCGGCTTCCCAAGCTTGGGGTGAGCTATGAAAGCCAGACGGCTGAGTGGCTGGGGCCCTTTGGTGTCTTAGGCTTGATGGCCTGAGGTTTTACAAGGGCCTTGATGGCCTCTGCGTGTGCACTTGCTGCCTTTGCATTGTCCTGCTTCTTCTTCGGGCCTTTCTTGCTGTGCTTTTTGGCAAAGCACATGTTCCTCAACCCCCTCAAGAGATTTGTATCTTTGTGACCAGGACTTCTTGATGCCATTTCCGTGCCATTTGTGGGACTGGTTGTGTGTGGTGTGGTTCTTGTACTTGGCCACGTCTGCACGGTAACCTGCAGCTCCCGCAGCACATGGGACCAGAAGCAGAATTCTTAAAACAAACAAACAAACAAACAACAAAAAAAGCAGCAGTCATAGGTATCTATATAAACATCATTCTGTTGCTCCAAAGAGCATTTTCTGGTTCATGGAGATGGTCCCTGTGATGGCTATTCTTGGTTGTTAACTTGAATACATCTGAAATTAACTAAAACCCAAAATGACTGGGTATTGGTAAAAATCTCTGTGATGGATTTTTCTTCATTAAATCATTTGAAATGAGAAGACATACTTTTAGTCAGGCTCTTTTGAGGTAGATATATGTACCTTTAATCCATATCTTTTGAGTCAAGGAGATCCACCTCTAATCTGAGCCACACTTTGTTGGCAGGCTATATAAAGGACATGAAAGGAGAAATCTCTGTGCCTGTGTGCTTTTGCTCTCTGTGCCAAGTCCATTTCTTCACAGGCATTAGAGTCTACTTCTTTGGGATTTTGGTATATACTGAATACCAGCTAAGACATCCAGGCTCATGGACTGAACAAACTACTGGATTCTTGGTCCTTGTATTGGTGGACAGCTATTGTTGCACTAGTTGGACCCGTTTGCTTAGCAGTTCATATGGAATGTAATCATATATATGATTTGTTAAAATATGTACCCATATGACTATATGTATGATTATATATATACACATATGTAAATGTAATATTCATTCTATAGTTCTATGAATATATACACATATATGTATGTATAAATGTATACATATTCAGTCTATAATTCTGTTCTTCTAGAGGACCCTGACTAATACAGTTCCTCTGCATCCTCTTCAAATAACATTAGGTTGTTTAATAAATGTTCCAGTTATATTCACTTCCTATAAGAGCCTTCTATGTGCCACTCACTGTACCAAATCTCAAGTGCAATCAAACAAAGAAAATATACATAAAGCAGTAGGCAGACAGTGTTCAAGGAAAAAGGAACCTATTATGCAAAGTCTCGAGGTGGGAAAGAGTTGGGCTGGTCCCAGAAACTGAGAGGGCAACAGGCTGAAGCTCTGTGGGTGGAGAAAACAGAATGAGATGAGATTAGAGAGACCAGCAAAAGGCAATCTATGCTCTTGTGAACACATTAAGAAATTTTTAACAGTCTGCTCTGCAGCTATTTCTTGGCAACGATATTGGGGCAAAGTTTGGGAAAGGAGTCCCAAGAAGTACATCTGAGAGATGGGTTTGGATACCAATGGCCAGAATCAAAGTTACTACCAAAGTGGTAACTTTGGTTTAAGCAGACTAAACAGAAATAACAGATTTGAGATTTGGTGTAGAAGACCATAGAAATTACAAGGTCTTTTGGCTATGCAAAGTGAGGGAATGGAAAGGTTTCTAGCTTGAATAAACTAAAATACCACTTACTTACTAAGCTGGAAATACTTGGACATAACAGATCAGGCAGGAAAGCTTTGAAGTGACTCAAGCATTTGGTTGAACCAGCCAGTCATAGTGACATATCCCTGGCATCCTAGATGGTCAAGAGCCTGGGGACCACAGTGTGACCTAGTCTCAAAGACTAAGCAAACAAGGGCTAGGGAGACAGCTCAGTGGGTAAAAGCACTAGCTATGAAAGCCAAGAGAGTCCAATCCTTGGAGCCCGTGTACAAGCCAAATGCAGTGGCACACATCTGTAACCCCATAGTGCTAAGCTGGCAGCCGGGAGGCAGAGACAGAGAATACACAGAAAGCGCTGGAGCCAGTGAGGCTGTAGTAGGAAGAAACACAGAAGCTAGAGAGCTACATCCTCAATAAGGTGGAGGAAGGAAACTGATAATTCATAAGTTGTCTTGTGACCTCCAAATACACACAGCGGCATATGCCTGTTGCATACACACACACACACACACACACACACACACACACACACACACACATGCATACATGTGCAAATAAATACTAAACAAAACAAATACAAACAAAAAACTTTGGCTGAAGGTCAGGTATGTCATGTTTCAAATGCTTAACAGATAGCAAGCAAAAGACAGCCATGTCAACTTAGTATTTATACTCAGAAGCTTGGCGCCTAGTGTCAGCTTATTATTAATACATATTAACAATATTATTACATATTGATGATATTTAAAGAGATGTCAGAAGAATTTCATATTTTGAAGGCTGGCTGAAGATGAGACTATGAGAAAACAGAGAAAGAACAAAGAAATAGAAGGGAAAACAGGATATGTCATGTACCCGAGGCTAAGATCAGAGGAGAATGAGGTCAGAGTGTAAAGGTTGATCGCTGATGAGAAATGAACACAGTGGTTCTTAGGATGGATGTCATCAGGGCCACTGAAGACCTCAGCTAGGCAAAGAATGGAGGCACATTGGAGAACATAGGAAAGGGAGCGTTTTGTATCAGCAGAGAAGACGTGTGTGTGTGTGTGTGTGTGTGTGTGTGTGTGTGTGTGTGTGTGTGTAATTTAGGAGAGCATATAAAAAGGAAAATGAAAAGGAAACAAAGTTGGTGGAGGGAGATGGGATGGAAGGATGAACTAAGTTTTAAATGCAGTGAGATTCAGTTAGCTATAGAACATCCAAATAAAACTATCTTACAGAACATTGGATTAAGACTTAAGCTGTAGAATCATGTATACGTATCTCTAGTCCACATGTCCTTTTAACATTGCCTCCTCCAATTCATACTGATGGTCGTGCAATAAAAGAGAAGATTTAGCACATGACCTCTCTTCCACACATAAGTCCTATCCTCCTACACTGGCAACAACTGCTCTATTCTCATTCTAGAGTCCTCAAGGCTCCTTACTCCTTAACTTGAACTCTTGGGAGTTTTCTAAAAGCTTAATTTTTCAAAGTAATATATCTGAGCTACAAAGTATGTATTGCCATGACACATCAGAATGAGGAACTGCTGGAGACTTCAGAAAGCAGAGTGGGATACAGTCTGTTTCTTTGTTCCTGCCCTGAGCAACACTTCACTTCTGACTGTTTTCTGTAGAGTTTGCTAAATGAATTAGGAAGTTAATCCTTCCAGGAGCTATCTAGGTCTTCTGGACAATTGTTGCACCAAGACTGTCTTTTAAGTGAGAAATAAGGAGACTTTATAACAGTAGAGAAAGTGAGAGGGGTTTGGGGATTAAAACCCAGGATATATTCCCTCAGCACCTTTATGAAGACTTTTATGGGAAAAGCTTTCTTCTGAGCAATGTGCAAGTATATCTTATAGGCCTCTGTTTATTTTTCTAAAAAAAAAAAAAAAAAAAAACCAGCTAACACACACCTCTTCAAATAAGTTACCCATCTCATGTGCACTGACTTATCTCATATGAACCACATTCAGCAAATGCAGAAACCAGCCACACCATCAAGAAGAGATAATGTGTACTGTGTTTATCTCCAGCAATGCTGGAAGAAAATGAGTCTTTTCTCTTATCTTCTCTTTTCTTTCTTCCTTCTTTCCTTCTTTCCTTCTTTCCTTCTTTTTGTTGTTGTTGCTGGTGTGCTAATGACACCCAGTGATTCACACTAAGTTTCCCTGTCCTGAAAGAGTGTAAGTTTGGCACAAAGGAGACAAGGGCAGGCAGGACATGAGCAGAATGTAGGAAAGAAAATTTGGGAATATGTTGATCTCACTGTATTAATTTTCTAGGAAAGCTTTAACAATCTAACACAAGTTTGATGGATAGAGCAATACAAATCTATTTTCTAAGTTCCAGAGACTAGAAATACAAACTAAGGTGTTAACTTGTCTTCTGAATTCTATAGATGAATCTGTGCCTGCCCTTTCCTAGGTTCTGGGGGTCTAGTGGCAACCTTTGGTGACTTCTCTTGCTTGCAGCTCCATAACCTTAATGTCATCATCATGTAGCCTTCTGCCCAAGGGTCTTGTATGCATGTGGCCATCTTCATATAAAAATAACAGTCATGCCATGCCCTCATTTTCACTACCGACATGCATTTCAAACTTCTGTGACCCTGTTTCTAAATAAGGTCACATTCTGAAATACATATGATTAGGACTTTTAATGTATCTCTTTTAGAGTCATAATTCTATCACATTCATTGTCACAAAAAAGAAAATAACAGTTAAGGAAGCCAGTTGGCCTCATTACTATTTCTGGGCCATGGCAACCTAGCCCTCTTCTAACAGAAGTTTGCTTCTGTAGGCCTCTCAACTACATTTTCTCCCTCTCTTCCAGTACACTCTGGTATGGACCGGTTATCCGTTACTTCTCTCCACTAACCTTAGGGAGTGGATTTCAAACTTTGTTTCAGATTTCAAATCACCTGAGAACGTGGTAAAACTATACAGAATCGTAGGTTCTATCTTCTTTCAGCAGGTTCACTCCTCTGTAAGCCGTCTAAGCTTTGTAACTAGTTTTTTGTTTGTTTGTTTGTTTGTTTGTTTTTGAGATGACATGCTCCAAAGCTTGAAAACCACTGACTTGGACTCACAGCTCACACTCTCTCTACTCTTTCCCAGCACTGAAGAATTCATCATGTACAAAATGAGACAAGCAAGGCCCCTTATACCCTGACCCTTCTTCCATCCTCAATGACTTACTTCCTAGTCCGTTCCATTAGAATCAGATATTCTCACAGCCACAATCTGGATCTTGCCACTGTAGTGGCTTGGTATAAGCAGCATTATAGTGATTGCATTCTATGGTGCAGAATTAAAATGAGTTCTTTTTGCCCAATCACTCTTTCTATCCTCCCCTCCAGACTACTTAACCCTCCGTCTCCTCAGCCTCTTACTCCTAGGGCAGAAAACTCACTCCCATGGCTCCCTGCATGTCATAAATTTCTCCTAGTCCATCACAAGAATAGTCTCTGTTCAGGAGGGGAAGTCAGAGAGGATTCTCTTAACGTATATAGGCACAATCTCTCATGTCAGTCTCCATTATCGGAGAATAGCATTGCTTACTCTCCTTCATGGGCTGTTTGTGTTTTTGTAAATTTGAAGGATATAATCCTTTCAGTGATGGTTGTTTGTTATATGGAAGATTGAAGTCAATACTGAGCTATAACCCCAGCCTGAAGGACTTCTTTTAAGCTAGCCAGCGTTGCTCCCAAAATGGAAGCATTGCTTTTCTTCCTCCTGACCACCTACAATTTCTTCCTCAGCCCCTGGCTCTCTGGTCACACTTCTACCTCTGTGGTCACACTCTCCCTTCAGCCAGTTTTGGAATCTAAGGATGTTCCATGTTGGCTCTTCCATATGCTCACATCTGCTCAGTAAAGCCAGTCATCCTGCAAGCCCCAAGCTAACTGTTACACACACACACACTCACACACACACACACACACACACACACACACACACTATTCAAAATTTAAAGAAAAGTTTTAAGAAAAACTTAATATGTGAGTCAACCATCTTTTTTGTGCTTCCACAAATTGTCATAATCCCAAGTTTGTGTTAAGTTTTATGGTCAGAAAAAGCAGAGCTGCTAAAATTACACTTGCTATGTTTTCTATAAGAAAAAAAATTTTTAGTACTCCAAGTTTCTATTTTTAAATTCTTAAATATGTGTGTGGATGTTCTGCCTGCATGTATATCTGTACACCATGTGTGTGCCTGGTGCCTGGAGGGACCAGAAGAGGCTGTTGGATCATTGATAGCTGTGAGCTAACATATAAGTGCTGGCAATCAAACCCAGGACATCTGGAAGAGTAGTAACCAGTGCTCTTAACTGCTGAGCCATCTCCAGACCAGTGCTTCTAATTTTTATTAAATTACAGTATATTACATTTAAAAAGTTTTACTTTATTTTCCCACATTTAAATGAGTTGATTTTTTGACAATGTTTTTAAGAATAGTTTTATTCTTTGATGATTTCATATATGTGTACAATATATCTTGATTATATTCATCTCCAATTTCCCATTCCCAATTGTCTTTTTTCTTTTTTTCACTTGTTTGTGTGTGTGTGTGTGTGTGTGTTTGTATGTGTGTGTATATACACAATGTGTTGTTTCTATGGAGGTCAGAGGATAACTTGTGGGAGTTGGTTCTCTCCCTTTACCTGCCAAGCCATCTCTTGTGATGCAGGTTGGCCTGGAACTCACAGTGTAGCTACTGACAATGATTTTAAACCAATTCTCCTGCCCCTATTGCCCAAACTCCTGAGGTTACAGGTTGTTATACCACACCTAGCACTGTACCATTTCTATAGTTATTCAAAGTGAGGAGTGCTTGCCTCTATATGTATATGTATATATGTATATGCATTTGAATATACCTGAATCCTGTGGTCTTACTCTCTATATAAAATGGTTCTTCACCCTCTAAATATTTCTGCGTGTTCCCCTGTCTTTTAAGAACAAAGGGTAGGCCATGTTGGTGGCTAATGGAGAAAGGACCTTGCTACAAAGCCTAATAGCATGAGCTCTACTCTCAGGACTGCATGATAGAAGGTAAGGACCATGCAAGGTAAATGACTCTTGCAAGTTGTCCTCTGACCTCCATACACATGTTGTGGCACAGCATATACACACATACACAAATAAATAAGTACATAGATAGATAGATTATTAAAGGAAAAGCTCATACATGTGCTCACATACACACACACATCACAAAATAAAATAAAAATGAATGAATGAATGAATGAATGAATGAAAGAGAGAGAGAGAGAAAGAGAGAAAGAGATTGCCTCTATGAGTTTGATGCCTGCCAGTCAGGGCTACATAGTGAGACCCTGTCTCAAAACAAAATTTGTATATATTACCATATATAATGACAGTAATTCTCTTACCACTACTATGCTTAAGAAATTAATATTCCTGTCATATATAATATTATTATGTCACCTATTTCACCAATTATCAGAAGAGTATCATTGTAATATTTTAAAATATCCATCATGTAGATAAAACATAGACTTTGATATCTTTCAATCTAAAATAATTTCATTATTTTATCTCTCATAATACCAATATATTTCAGTTTTATAGGAAACCCTCTATTTGCAATACATGACATTAATATTTTGGTTGTCATTTGTTTTGAAACAGGTCCTGCTCTCAAGCTTGAAACTCACTGAGGCTGTTTGAATGAGAGATGTCCCCTGAAGGCTCAGGGGTTTGAACCTAGGTCCTCATTGGTGGTGCTGTCGTGAAGGCAGCACAGCCTTGTGGGGGCAGTATCTTCCAACCTTTTACCTAGCAGTATTACCATCAACTAGTACTCTTCTCTTTATCAGTTACTAGATCAGTTAACCAAATGATTTTCTAAGTCTATTAATCTGTCCACATTCCCTGGCTATTACTCTTCTGTAAAGAACTTTCTCATCGAGGCATGGTGGTAAATGCCTGCAATCTCAGTTCTTTAGGAGACTAAAACTAGACGAGGTTGGATATGAGGCCAACCTGGGTTTTACATACATTCTTGAGCCCTGTCTCAAAGGAAAAAAAAATACAAACAAACAAACACAGCCCCAAAGCTTGTTCTCCTCTTTTGTGCTAGCCACAACTTTCGGAATATTTTTGTATACCTACAAACTTCATTTCTATTAAATATTTTGTAATGAATCACCACTATTTCACAGTCACTCAAACTGTCCCGGTGTGCTCAGTAAGATCTCCAGTTTGCCTCCTGTGTTCTTTGACCTGTCCCCTCACAGTTCTCTACAGCATCCCAGGCACCTCTGAGCAAAATGGGCCCAAGTGTCTACTTACCTCTCAGACTTGGTTTGGGGAGCCGACAGAAGGCGGCTATCATCCTTGCAGCCATCTTGAGCCATATACCCTGACAAGAGACTTGTTTACAACAGCCTACAACAGCTGAGCACACTCTGATAACATCTTGTTTTAGATATCCAGGATTTTCCCTTGGGTGTGTGTGACTTAAAGGTGTGATTTAGAGACAAGACTTAAAGGTGTGACTTAGAAGTGAGACATATAAAAGGCGAGAGTTAGACAGAAGAAATTATTAGACACCTGTACTTGGAAGAGTACTTGAGACTTGAGACTTGAGGCAGGTAACTTGGAACTGGAAAAAAGACTAGCAACTTAGAACAGGGATTAGGACCTGAAGCCCAGGACCTGAGACTTGGTACTAGGAACTAGGGTCTTGGAGAGAAGAAGAGAGGCTGAAGAATAAATGGGATTGAATCACACTCTGTCTGGTCTTCATTCTTTGTGTCCATCCTCACTCTCTCTCTTGCTGAACCCCAACCCACAGACCGGAGCAGCTTCGGGCAGTGTGGGCTCTAACAATTTAGCCCCCAAGGCTTTTGGCAGTGTGGTTCCAACATTGACAGAGCGTCCCCAACATTTTGGCCCCCAAGCGTGGGGCAGAGCAGTCTGCAACAACTTGGCTCGGATCAGTTCGGTCATGTTACCTCTCAGCAAGTAAAGCGGTGTTTAATCTGAGCCATGTGTGATGGAACATACCTAGAACCTATCACTTGAAAGGGTGAGGCAGGAGGACCCCATGGCCAGCCTGGGCTATGAGCTCATGGCCAGCCTGGGTTATGAGTTCATGGCTAGTTTACCAGTACTACATACCAGTACTACTTCTCAAAATAAGTGAACGAAAAGGTAGTTTTGGTCCCAATCCTATGCTTTTTTTTTTTTTTTTTTTTTTTTTTTTTTTTGTAAGAATGTTATCCTGATTTATTTATTACTGAAACTGAATTTTTATTACTGAAATTAAAACAGTTCCCTGCCACCATAACCCATGCGTTTTTGAAACAGGGTCTTACTGTGAAGCCTGGCCTGGAACTTGCTATGTATCCCAAGCTAGCCTAAAACTTTTGGCAATCCTCCTGCCTCTGTCTCCCATTGTGTACTGGGATTATAGTCATGCTGTCAGACCTGTCATCTCCCTGATTACAGACTGACTTTTGAAAATAAAATATGATCACACCATTTTTTTTCGTTAAAATTTTTAACTTATTTTATTATTTCACACACATGACTGTATTACCTATATATCTACCTGTGCGCCACACACTTGTTGCCCATAGAGGCCACAGACATGAACCACCACCTCCGGTGGCTGCCCACATTATTTTAATTAAAGTACATTGACTTTAATTTTGTACTGTATCTTTAATTATGTCTCAGTGTGTATATCCACCAAACCATGTCCAATCACCACCACACCCCTTTCAGTTTCTGTTTCCAGACACACTGGCTCTCTTGTGTGTGCCATACCTTCACCATTCTGACTTTCACTTCCGGTATCTCTCTTGCTCACTCCTAACCACTCCCACTTATTGCCCTTTGACCTACTTGCTATTTAACCATCAGAGTTTATTCACATGGTTTTTGACCAGGCACATCTTCCCTCACTTAGCCAGTCTAGATATGGTCTCAGCCATGGAACTCTCTCAAACAATGTGCAAAATTTGTAACTATAAAGCCAGACAGATGGCTCGGTGTGTAAAGTACTAAGCTAGCCGTGTAAGCCTGACACAGCAAGTTCAGCCTGATGACCTGAGTTCCAGTCACAGAACCCACAATGGAAGCAAACAGCTGACTTTCCAAAAGTTGCTCTCTGACCGCCACTTTACGCCCATACTCATACACACCCATGCCCACACACACCCATGCTCACACACATCCATCTTACAAACACATACTAGTACATTTTTAAAAACTTATTTACATGTTGATTTGAGTATTTGAGTAATGTATGTTATTCCAAACAAAGGCAGAAGTTTTGTCTCATTTGTTCAGACATGTGTGCTCAGTAACTTCTTATAGAGGCATTCAACAAAAGTGAAATAAATATAAATTATGTCAATCAATGTGGTTTTTTTTTTCTGGGTCACTTTATACAACAAGTCCATTTATTTCCAGTAGGTCTGTACCTGGTGTTCTGTTGATGCAGCTAAAATCTCCTGGCTTTTTCCTTTGAAGCAAAAAAAAAAAAAAAAAAAAAAAAAAAAAAAAAAAAAAAAACAGTTTTAGTTTCCATCTCTCTTATGGTCACACAGATTTCATTTCAACAAGAGGTTATTTTTAACCGAAGAAACACTACTCTTCCGTAAAACTTTCAAACCAAAAGATTATTAGTTTCAGTGTAAATATACTCCCTGAATGTGGCGGGGAAAAAAATTAGAATCTTGACTTCTAATTAGCTCTAACTCTTCAGAAAACAAAAAATAAAATCTTGCTGAAGTCAAAATAATGCACACAGTGAATAATGTTGCAAATATTTTCTTTGGCTTAATATAGACTTCACTGGTACACTAAATTTCCATCTGTTTAACATTTGAAAATAAGAGACAGCTGTATCTTTAACGTCTATAGGCAAGAAGCCAATAAATAATAGGGGTTCAAATTGATACTATACATTTTCGTTTGAGAGACGTATTTGGCTTACATTACTATAAGGTTGCATAAGTTTGAACTAATTTTTTTTATTTTCATATTTTAATATGCTTGGCTTTGCTAATTGTTTTTCCTTAGCCCTCCTTGAAGAGCATGTGAATGTCACCTGTTTCGCTTCATCAAAGTCACTTCTTATTCAGCAGGCTACCTTATGTGGGGCTGCCAGGCCACAGCTGGGTGATAGGAGCTGTACATTAGCTCCTGGCAGTTTGCCTCTGCTGGAGAAACAAGAAATTGTTAGGCGGGAGGCAGGTACCCTTTAGAACAATCACCTAAGTCTGCAGTGAGGGTGGAATCTCTTTCCTTTTAATTGACTGTTAAGTGTGCGGCTTAAACCACCCTTTGTTTTCTGTAGGGCCCTCCAGAGAAAGCAGGAATCAGTGAAACTGTTGAGTCATTGTACTTAGCCCTTTTTAGGTGATTTAAAGTAAACTTAGCTATGACGATAAATTCTCTGCCCCCCCATTACCATCTGCCAATTTTTTTGGTTTTGTTTTGTTATTTTTTATTCTGAACATGTAATACCTAAAAACTGAGTCTATGATGCTGAGTCCTCCCTCTAAGAATGTATGTGAGGGTTCCCTGTTTAAAAACAAAAACAACAAAAAAACCACCCTTGCTTTGTTCAGAGAAGAGCTACTTTGGGAGATATCCCCAGTGTGTGCCTCACTTGCTGCAAGAACACTTTCTTCACTTTTTTATTTTCTGGTTGTGCTTACTAACTTTGTACTTACCAAGAAGCAAACCCATTGTATCCGTTATAAAATGAGTGGACAAACCAAGAGAGCAGTGAGTAAAGGCTGTAAGAGAATAAAACTCCCTTCTCTGAAAGGAACTCTACCGGCTGCCCAGGAGAAACAGAAACCAGCAGAGCTGCCAGGAAGAGAGTTTCAGACTGAGGCACCTGGAAAGGCCACTCTCCAGCCTGTTGGAGCTGCCTGCAGGCTGCTCAATGTAGTCCAGGTTCCCAGTTTATGTGAGCTGTCACCCATGCTGGGGTGGCCTTTGGTGACGCAGCTGTCTCTGAGTCATTTCTGCTCCTATAAGTAAACCCTCACCTGTATTCCTCTAAGTAACCCCAATAAAACACATTGGTTCACCAAATTGGCCTTTCTCAGGTTCTCTATGTGGGGTAAAGAAATGTGTGTGCTGTGTCTTCCCAGAAAAGATTTGTCACAACAATGTCAAATGGAGAAACAAGTGTGTTTGCTATATAGATTTAGACATGAAGACTTTCAGACCAGGGAAATGGCTCAGTGGTAAAGTTGCTTGCTGACAAGCTTGGTGACCAGAGTTTGAACCCTGGGATTCATAAAGTAGAAGCAGAGAGCCAACTCCAAAAGTTACCCTCTGGTCTTCACACACAGAAAGACAGACAGATGGATGGACTGACGGATAGACAGACAGACAGACACAGACACTCACATACACACACACAAAGAGAGAGAGAGAGATACACACACACATTAACTGATGCAGTAAAATAAAGAAAAATGAAGTTAAGGACATTCTTGGCTTCAAGAGCAAACAACCCCAACTTGTCTCCTAATTGCTAGACTTCATTATATAATTGACTGCCAGCATCTCTACAAGTGTTATCTAGTGTGTCTTAATAATACCAGCCAAATCTACATGTTTCCTTCTCCCTATTTCCCAAAGCTCATTCCTCCCAGTGAAATAAATGACAACCCTATTCTTCTAGTTGCTTGAGTTACAAATGGAATCATTCCTGGGTCTTCAGTTTCTTTCACATGCCGAATTCAATAGCAAGTGCTCTCAGTACCACTTCACATGTGTCCAGAATCTAACCAGTAATTGCTAGCACACTAGTTCAGACCACCGTGATCTCTGTCTATTAACTAATCTTGATTCCATTCTCTGCAGCCTACAAAAGCTCTTCTCCACACAGAAGCCAGAGTGTTCTTTTTTAAATGTAAATTACATTGACTTTTGTTTTAAAGATCTAAGCAGTATCCTTGTTTACTCTACTCCAACCAACCTGGTCCCGGATTCCTGCTAACACACCAAGCTTGTCCCCAGCTCAGAGCCTACATGTGCTGTGCCATTTCCCTGGGAAGTTTCTCCTCTAGTGTTCCCGTTGCTTGCCCCTTATTTTCTTCAGGCTTCTGCTTATGCGTTCTCTTCTTTTCTCTGCTGCTCACCACATTACTTTTTTCCCCTAATATTATTCTCTTTTCCACAGCACTCTAAAAACTTATGTAGGAATGTAGTATGAGTATAATTTTTATCGAGGACAGTCCTAACTTAACCTGTATCATTCCGTTATAACTATGAATAATCATTATTCACATGCTCATGTTTGCTGAGGAGGTTGTTCTGCTCTTACCACAGTTTATTTTTACAGCTTTCAGCATCTCTAATACAACCTGCTTCCCCAATTAGAGTGTTGCTATGAATTTGCAATTTGTTTTCTTCTGTGCCATCTAACACTTAAACACACCTAGAACATGGCATGTAAAATAAATAAATAAACGTGGAATGCAGATGCTCAAAAAATATGTGTTGAATAAACAAATGGCATTACTGACTACCTGATATATATAATGTGTTCTACTAGGAACTAGGGTAGACAAGACAAATATGGTACCCGTCAGTGCTCACGCCTCATCTGAGAAATTCTGATTTAGCTGGCCTTGGAAAAAGACTAAAAACAGATGTACAATTTATACTTCATATGTGAAGTGGCTCAAAGAATTCTCAAATATCAGTCAGGTTGAAATCCTGTGAGCTAGGCACTATTTTCCTGGTAAGAGAATCAGAGAAAAGGGAATGGTAGGCATCAGAGTAATTTTCTCCACTCTGCCAAAGTCACAGTTCTAAGTGTGGACATCAATGACAACCTCAGCTAAACACACGATCCTGAATAACACAGCTGGTCAGGGTCCAGTAAACTTAGTCCCTACATGTTGTTACTGAAAAATCTAAAAGTCTTGAGGAAAGTGTGGTGGCCCAAGCCTGTAATCCATCACTTAAGTGGCAGTACAGTGAGTCTGAGGCTAGAGCCTATCTCAAAAAAGAAAAAAAAGAAAAAAAGTCTTTACAAAGAATGTTGGGTTTTGGTTGCTATGTCTTTTGACAAGATAAGAAAAGAAAAGGGGGGGGGTCTTGGACTGGTCAAAAATGAGCCACTCAAACCTACTAATTTTTTCATTTTGTAATCAAATGCACACAACTCTAATTATACCCTTAGGATAGATCCCCACAGGGAGAAGGCTGTTAATTCTAGTTATTTCTGTACATGCTTATCCAGATCTTTAGTTTTATTTGAGGATCTTACTTTTTAAAAAGGATTGGGGTTCTCATGGCTGGAGGGCTGCTCTTACAGAGGACCTGGGTTGGTTCCCACTATCCATCCATTTGGCGGTTCACAACAATCGGAAATCAGGAATAGGACTGGAGACTTTGTGGGAGGCTTTCCTAATGATAGATGGCGGATTCACAAGCTTCACTATGACAAACTTAAAAAAAAAAAAAAAAAAAAAAAAGGTAGCGGCTATGTTCATGTATGTCACATAACTACTGCATAGCAACACATACATGAAAAGGTATACTGTATCAATTGAATTAAGAGGTCGGGAAAAGACCCAGGAACTTCTCTGAGAGAATCATCTCAAAGAGACCCCAGACCAACTACGTTAGAAAGTATTTTTGGTATATGCAGCAAGAGATACTAAACAGGTCCACAACTGGAGTGAACGAAGAACTTACCAGACTTTCTGAATCCTACAAAACCAAAAAGGTCAGCAGGTGATCAGGCCATTTACAGAAGTACATCTCAGATAACCAGAAGAGCAAGTGAACTTGCCAAAACATTTTAACACTTATTATATTTAGATTTTGTGTTTAATTTTTCACTAGGTCTTTCTCTTTAACCTTAGTTTCCCAGACTTAAGAACTTGTTGTCTCACTCATGGCAGAGACAAAAAAGTGAGTTTCAAGAGAGAGCAAGTATAACTAAGGAATGTCTTTTAAAATGCAGTAATGGTCTCCTATCATCTTTACAAAGTATGACTTTAAAATGTCCAGTTCCAAACGAATTTAGGAAAAACCTTAAGCTAACTAAACCATTAATTATTCACAAAGCCATAGAAAACGAGATAGCTTGAACTTAGCACTCAGAGATAAGGAGCTCTGGGTTCACTATTTGTACAGGTAGCTGTGCTCTGGGTTCACTGTTTGTACAGGTAGCTGTGCTCTCCCTGTGATCTCAGCTCAGTGATACAAAAGGACAAAACTTGTTTTCAAATCTCAAGTCTTTCACTGAGCTCTCTCTCTTTGTCACGCTGGTCATTGTTTCCTCCTTGGTGTGGTAACCAAAAGTAATCATCTTTCCTGGAGAAGGATGTTGGGAAATTAACTATTACAAATAATTGCAATAGCAGAAAGCAACAAAATACCGATATTTAGACATTTGATAACATTTACTGTTAATGAAAATGAAAACTAGTTTCTTTGAGTCACTTGAAATTTCACAAAAGAAATCTTGGTTCTCACACTAAAGTGTATTCATTAGCATTAGGAGTACTCTAATAATATGCTGGGGTTAATCCAGAACACAATAATCATGAAAATTGGCAATAAGAAGAATGCTTGGAAGTTAAAATATTTCTATTCTCTATACATATTTCAAAAAATAAATGACTTATAAAAATACACGGTCACAAATAAAAGTCTACACACACATATAACATATAGCCACATGGTATGTCTTCCAGTTTTGGAAATCATTCACTAAGATGTCATACATTCTCCCTTATGTTGACTCATATTTAACCATCTGACTTGAATTGAATTTTTTTTTTTTTTTTTTTTTTTTTTTAATGAATTGAGGGCAGTGAGATGGTGGTCACATTGAAAGTCTGGGGACATTGGTCTGACCCCCAGAATCCATGTAAAGGTGGAAGGAGAGAACAGACCCACAAATGTGCCATGTCTGCACCCACATACCTCCCCACACAAACACACTGTGTTGTACACACGGTAATAATATTAATTTTTTTAAAAAGTGAATTGACATGTTCTGTGCCAAGAAACAGTTAACCATAACATGTTATAGTTAGTCTGCTACTTACTTAAAAGTAATTTCCCCCCTGTGTATTTTTAGGACCATTCCTGTGTGTATATATTTTATTTCTCACCACAGTATATGTATTTGTTTTCTCACTTAGCCACACCCTAGCGAACTTGTGCTAACTCAGAAAGCTATTTATAGTATAACATTAGGTAAAATAATATAAATATGCACTAGTGTCATAATGGTAAAAACGTACTTGGAAAAAAGGCAGAGACCGTCAAAATGTTAAAATGAGACTTTGGGAGATTCAAGTTTGGATACTGTTTCTCCATTCTACCTCCTATTTCCTTTAATAAATGTTTCTTATGCTAATAATAATTTGAGATATCAGAATTTAGCAGAAAATGGTATAGGAGTTGATACATTATTTTGTGATAGCTCTGTGTATTTCTAACACACTAAGTCAAGTTAGTATCTAACTTGTAAATCAGGTGAGCAAGAACTCAGTAGAAATTAACTTATAATAGTTTATGTACTAGCCAAAACTATGTTCAGCTACACACTCCAGGTAGAAGTGGAGATAAATTCAGGTTTATCTGGGGGACAGAAGCAGCCATTTTAGGACTGCTGAAGTAGCCTCAGAGTATCATGAATGACCCAGGAACCTTCTTTCTTTCCAAGCATCCTCAGCCTACGGCTTCCAGCTTCATGTTTTCCACATTATGCTCTCTTATTTTTGTCATGAGACACTATTTCCATCTATGTGTCAAAAGAGAAGGGTGGTGAGGGAGGGAACAGGAGGGAAGAAGAGGCTCAGTATTAGAAAGAGAAATGCTTTTCTAGCAATCGAGCAGTTTCCAGGACTGTCTCCTTATGAGAGCCATAATTACATGAGATCTAGGGTGATACATTTTTCAGCCAGGCACCCTTCTCCCTTCTTCCTCAAGACAAGAAGGAGAAGAAGAAGGAAGAGAAGAGGAAGAAGAAGAAGAGAAGGAGAAAGAAGAAGAGGAGAAATAGGAAAAAGAGGAGGAAGAGGAAGAAAAGGAAGAAGGAGGAGAAAGAAAATCATCCAAATATTTCTAATAAAGGAGAAAAGCACAATAGAAACTTTATGACCAATTCACCCCTCTTCTCATTCGAGGAATACAATCGTACCCTTCTAGAGTAGCCCAGAATGCCCATCAGTTACGATAGTGAGCTCAGAGTGCAGGCTTTAAGAGCCCTCATGATGTTAGTGGTATTTCCGATCAAGTGTGTGAATTCATGTTCACATCAGCAGCATGTATGTATGTATACTAAGAAAAGATTAGGATGGAAACTGTGCAAAAATGACATAAAATTCACGACACCTTCTATAATTTTAAACTTTCATATTCCACATTTAAAAGTCCTTAATTTTAAATGTATGAGATCTCCTACATGTCTGCACATGTACCATGTTTGTGCCTAATACCCATGGAGGTCAGAAGAGGGCATCAGATCCCCTGGAAATGGTTAGCTGCCATGTGGCTGCTGAGAACTGCACATAGGTCCTCTGACACAGCATCAAGTGCTCTTAAGTACTGACTGAGCCATCTCTCCAACCCTCCCACCTCCAAGTTTTTGTTTTGTTTTGTTTTTTTAAAGAGTATGAGTTTCAGGGTTCTAGAAACCAATATTTAAACTAGCTCTGGAATTACATCTAATTATCAACTCTTAATTAAGATAAGTTAACCCTTAAATGATCTATAGCCTTTTATATAAAATACTTTTTCCCACTTAGATGCTCAACTTGATCATGTGACTTGCTTGGGTCAGTGACCTATTAGTAATCGTATTGCTTGCATATTGATGCTTGTTCCCTTGGAATGCCCCCCATTTTATGACCCAGATTATCATTTTATGAGGAAGCCTAAATCAGCCGGGTGGAGATGCCACACACAAGGAAACAGGACAACAAACCTTCTTTTTCTCTAGCATTCTCAGTTTCCATCTTTGCACTTTCCACATCACTGTCAGCTTATTTTTGCCTGAGACACTAGCTTCAACCTCGTGTTCTAAGAGATTTCAGTTAGACTAGTCAGGCCCAGCCATCGTGTTCTAAGAGATTTCAGTTAGACTAGCCAGGCCCAGCCATCCTGTCGTTCAGATGAGCTACTGGTGCCATGTCCCGATGGAATTCCTGAGCAAAGAGTCCGGGATCATGAGCAAATCAGTTATGGTTTTAAATAACTATGGTGGTGGTGGGGGGTAATTTGTACATAGCAATAACTGAAACGTTAATAAGCATATAAAGAATGTATAAAAATTGTTAGAAGAGAATGGAATTTTAAAAAATAGCACGAAAGCAAAGCAAACAAAATAGATGAGACAAAAAAAATAAGTAGAAAAATGATAGATTTAAACCCAAATATGGTATGTCCAACCTGAGACATGAGGCTTCATGTATATGTCCCAGGACTAATTTTGGATACAATCCAACATAAAACAGTATACTTACTTAAAACATTTGTTTTTGCAATTTTGGGGGGATAATCATTTAGTAGGTGAAGTTGGTACAGTTGTAAAAAGTTAGAAATACTACGATCTTCTTATAATTTTTAAAACTAGAGTTTCATTTTGCTTATGTACTAGTTTCTGAATTCTGTCCCAACCTTTCCACTTTAGTTTGAGAGCCTTGGCTTGATGCAATTTAAAACAACACTGCTGGGTGATCGTTAAGCTAGGTTAGCAGTGCCATAAAACTTGGGAACCACCACCTTTCCTCAGCGTCTGTTTTCCAGGACTCCGTTTTTTTGGAATAACTACGATCTTTTAATTTTTCTGAAATTTGCATTATACTAATTTAATATAATGTTTATTTCCTACTGGGGAAAAAAAAAGCTATTGAATACATGAAGTTACACTCCAGATGACAGTTTCGTGTATATTTTTGAAGTTAACTCTCGGTTCCCTAAGTTTCTATGAGGGCAGGCGTGGGGTCTGGGTGATGAAGGTTGTAGTTCTAAACCTAGTACACGCTCGGCGCATAATAGGTGCTCTGACTTGTTAAATGAATTAGTCACTACGGTGTCCGTGGGCTGTAAAACACACGCATAGGCATCTCTATTGTCAAACCCCTAGCACTGGCTTCCCCTAGCGGAGGCTGAGTCGGTGTCCGAGAACAGGCGGCGGGGCGGGCGCAGCCTTCCCGCCCGTACGGCGCGGGGCCGGCGACCCCGTCTGGAGGCAACGGCGGAGGCGGCCACTCGCTTTCCCCTCGGGATCTGGAGGCGTCTTGAAAGGAGGCCGATAAACAAAGGCAACCGCACCGAAACCGGCCGTTCCGTCTCACATCCTCTCTCACATCGCGTGCCTGGGTGTCCGCGGAACACGGTGACCCTGCATCTTGTCGGCAGGCAGGTGGAGCCCGCCCCACGCGGCGCGCGCCTCCTTTCCTCGCAGGAGCACAGGGGCCTCCGCGGCCTCGCGGACAGGGAGAGCCTGCCCGACCCTCAGCGGCTCTCAAGTGGACACTCCCTCCCCCCTCACTCCCCGGAGCGCAAAACGGCCGCGCGCCCCTCCGTCAGGCGCACGCGCACCGGAGGCGGGTCCACTTCCCGGCACCCACTGATCGCCCGGCCCCCTCACCCCACCCCTCACCCCTCAGCACCGAAGCTCCGCCCTCCCCCAAGACGAGCCGGCCCGGAGGAGGAGACCGGAAGCCACTTAAAGCAGAGCTGGAGCTGACAGGCGAGCGAGCTGGAACGCGGAGAGCAGTTGCGGCTTTCTGCGCCCAGGTCCGCGGAATGGTCCGCCCGCCGCTCGCCGCGTCGGCCGCCCACGACCCCTAGACACCGGCACTCGCCCTCGGCTCAGGCCGCTGGCGCAGAGCCGACCCTCCACGCCGCTCCTGTGCTGCGTTCTAAAGGCAGCCTGCCTGAGGTAAAAGGGCTCGGGGTGGGCAGCGAGTGATGGAGGGACCCCAGCGGGATGGCGGGCGCCGGCCTCGCCGCCCCGAGTCCCCGCCGGGACAGCGGCGGATCCGTAGACTGCCTGGGAGAGAGCTGAATGCGCTCTCGGTATCCTGTGGCGGGGTGGGATTGGGTTAAGCTCCGGTCGCCGGGAGTTGGGCAGGTGTATAGACGGACTGGCTCCGCAGGGCTTGCGGGGCGGCCGGCGACTCCCTCGGGGGGCTTGCAGCCGGGCGGGGGGGTGGGGGAGCCCCTGCGGGAGGGCTCGGCGCTGCGGGAGAGTTCCGGCCGGCGCGGGTTCTGGGCTGCAGCCCAGAAGTTTGCAGGCTGTGATCGAGTTAACTTTGAGTGCGCTCGGGTGCCTTTCTTCTTCCCCGCCACCCGTAGTGCCGGCTGCGGCTCGGCCCCGCAAGCTCCGGGACTCACAGGACAGTCCTCCGAGGGAGGAAGGGCCGAGGGAAATTGATTGAGTGGCTTCGGGGAGGCGGGGAGGTCGGGTCCTGAGGAAGGCGGGCCGGGGTTGATGAGGGGGTGCCCGGGTTGCTAAGGACAAGGTGAAGACGAGGATGCTCGCCCCTCACGGCGAAGTGCCGAGCCCGGTGGAACGGGCGCGGCGGGAGGTCGTGGCTGCGCAGACCGCGGCCGGCAGGAGGCGTCGCTCGGACCCGGCCGTCTCACGGCGGGCTGTTGGGAGCGGGCAGTTTCCATGGAAGGTGTGACCAGCCGGTAGTGCCAGACGACCGGGGCGTCACGAGGTGAAGGGTGGTGCGATTGGATTGCCCGCTGCGGGCGCCCGGAGGAAACGTCCTTCCAGTCTTTATTTTTCTGTTATGCAAACTAATTGAGGAACTGGTGGCTTCCGCACTTCGCTCCTCGGCTTCCCAGTTGAGTTACCGAGTTTAGTGGAGGTCAGTAAGAGGAAAAGTTGTGCGTGCGTGCGTGCGTGCATGCATGAGCGTGTGCAGAAGTATAAATAAAATCGCTCTAGTATTTTGCCGGGATTGGTGTGATGGGGGGGGATAGTGTGCGTGCGTAGGGGAAGGCACAGGCCGGTTCGATACGGAGAGGGAATACCACAATCTGTGCCAACTGAGCCTTGAGGCAAGAGCGCCGAATGATGAATAATAACGCCTGGCTTGGCTGCTTTCCAGTTATTTATGTCTCATGTCAGATCCCTCCTTCGTGAGGCTTTCTCTAACAATGCCAGCTCATACTGAACTCTTTTTTTAAAAAAATAAAATCTCTTTTGTACTTAGACTAACACTTTATTCCGTGCCTTGTGTTTTTCTGAGTTTTGATTATTCAGCACTTTTGTATACGTATACTTATAAATCCCTCCTAGATCTTTATATTCATTTTTTAAAGCACGAAGTTTTATCATTTTTGGTTTTGACCTTCAACCAAGAACAAAGCATCTAGTGTGTGCCTTTTCTTCAGTAATGCAGCCATAAAATATAGACATCCTCAGGGGTGAACCGTGCTAGGTACTATACTGGACCCTTAATGCATACTTGATTAAATTATAGGTTCTTACATCAAGGAGTTCTTTCAGTCTATTGGACAAGAAAAAAGACCATTAATTACTCATCACTGTCCTTTCTCATCTGGAACAATCTCAGTAAATACCTGGAAATCTCAGTCTTTTTAAAAGATCTGGTTCTTGCAAGGAAAAATAAAATTCTTAGTTTCCTTCAGTAGCTCATTCAGATTCTGAAATTTGGTATTTTTAAATATTTGTATTTTTGTTTATAATATGCTTTCATTTGTTTTTGGTTTTTTTTTTTTTTTAAATGGATGTGTAACTTTTCTAAAGACAAGGACTAGAAAACACTTTGTATACTCCTGCTGTGTTGAGTTCTAAGGCAGAGAGTACTGTGTGGCTGGTGAAGTTAGGCACGCCCTGATATTCCTTCAGTTATGGGAACTTTTTAAAAATTTTTGTAAGTCTTTAACATCCAACAATTAAATACTAGAACTCTCAGAAAATGGTAGCAAGCAGGCTTCTGGCTTTCTCTTGTATCACAATTCACTTGAAATCTTCAGTGTCTATTCTTACATACACACACGCACACACACACCAATTCTTTCACTTTTTAACTTTTGGGGTTTTTGTTTGTTTGTTTTGTTTTGTTTTTTTGTTTTTGTTTTTCGAGACAGGGTTTCTCTGTGTAGCCCTGGCTGTCCTGGAACTCTGTAGACCAGCTTTGCCTCAAACTCAGAAATCTGCCTGACTCTGCCTCCCAAGTGCTGGGATTAAAGGTCTATGCCAGCACTGCCCGGCTATTTTTAAGTTTATCCTTTTGATGAACTTTCCTCCCAGAGAAACTTGTTTTTGCCAACTCATGCAACACATACATAAACAACTGTAAAGGGAACCACAAAACTAAGCAAGAGATGTGGTTTCCCTGCTTCATCATCTAGAAAAGACAGTTATTTCTACCTTACAGAATAAAGTTATACCCCAGTAGAATCACACAGCACGCGCTCTCTCTCTCTCTCTCTCTGTCTCCCCCCCATATGTGTGTATATAACAATTATTAAATCAAATTATTTATGAGATATGTATCCCACAAATAAGTAATACATAACTATTGGAAGATACATTCTTATCTACCATTATCTACTATTATGCAGATTTTTGCATAGCTTTTGAATCTTCATTTCTCAGTTAAAAAAACAAAAAGAAAATTGACCTGTAAGAGCTAAATATAATGCAAACAGTGATTGCAGATAGTTAATCATAGACCTACACAAAATGTTTTAATGAATGAATGGGTTCAGTTGTCAGTTTTCAAATGATCATCTTTCTTCCTTTTCTGGTAGGATTTGTAGATACTGAGGTGAAGTTGGAGCTAATCCACATAATGGAAATGGAAACCACCGAACCTGAGCCGGACTGTGTAGTAGTACAGCCTCCCTCTCCACCTGATGACTTTTCATGCCAAATGAGAATTTCTGAGAAGATCACTCCATTGAAAACTTGTTTTAAGAAAAAACAGGAGCAGAAAAGATTGGGAACTGGAACCCTGAGATCCTTGAGGCCAATATTAAATACTTTGCTAGAATCTGGCTCGCTTGATGGAGTTTTTAGAGCTAGAGACCAAAATGGAGATGAGAGCAGCTTAAATGAACATATAGTGAAAAAAACCCTGGAAATCAACCCATCGTGTCCACCAACAGAAAACAGTATGCCTGTTCTGATTCCTGATGGGACAAATGTTGAGGGCCAATTACCAGAAGCGCATCCTTCTACCGATGCTCCAGAACAGGTAGTTCCAATCCAGGATCACAGTTTTCCACCAGAAACCATCAATGGGACAGTGGCAGATTCTACACCAGGACACTTCCAAACTGACCTTTTGCATCCTATTTCAGGTGATGTTCCTACAAGTCCTGACTGCATAGATAAAGTTATGGATTATGTTCCAGGAGCGTTCCAAGACAATAGTTTTACAATACAGTACATTTTGGATACCAGTGATAAGTTGAGTACTGAGCTCTTCCAAGACAAAAGTGAGGAAGCTTCCCTAGAACTTGTGTTTGAGCTTGTAAACCAGCTACAGTACCATACTCACCAAGAGAATGGAATTGAAATTTGTATGGACTTTCTGCAAGGCACTTGCATTTATGGCAGGGATTGTTTGAAACATCATACCGTATTGCCCTATCATTGGCAGATCAAAAGGACAACCACTCAGAAGTGGCAGAGTGTTTCCAATGATTCTCAGGAGCACTTGGAAAGATTTTACTGTAATCCAGAAAATGATAGAATGAGAATGAAGTATGGGTATGTATTATAATAACTTAAAAATTGTTACATGTTCTAATGAAGCTGAAAGTTTGGTATGGTGGTTTCTTTCAGTAGTGTACCATGGTTTTTGTTTCGGTTTTTTTTCTTTTATGGCTTTTATGTTATTCTGATTTTCCATAATGTTTAAATTTTAATGTAGTCTCTTTACCTAACCAGACAAAGGAATATTTTATGATTTGAACAATTTAGATGTCATTCTGTTTAGTATATGTATGAATGAAAGTTGTATATACATTTGAGTGTTGTGAATCAAGTACTATTTTAACTGTAATCAACTTGCCTTTAAAAGAAAATCCACTGTCAATCTTACATACTAAATTTATCTAGTTTTTAAATTTTTATGAACTGGGTAGCTGTTTTGTTTTGTTTTTTTTTTTTTTTAAATATAGGAACTAATATTTGGAGCACTTTTACTAAACACTTTTTATAGGAATAATTCAGAAGTTCTTCATGTATAGATAGACACATGCTATTTTATAGGAATAATTCAGAAGTTCTTCATGTATAGATAGACACATGCTATTTTATAGGAATGATTCAGAAGTTCTTCATGTATAGATAGACACATGCTATTTTATAGGAATGATTCAGAAGTTCTTCATGTATAGATAGACACATGCTATTTTATAGGAATGATTCAGAAGTTCTTCATGTATAGATAGACACATGCTATTTTATAGGAATAATTCAGAAGTTCTTCATGTATAGATAGACACATGCTATTTTATAGGAATAATTCAGAAGTTCTTCATGTATAGATAGACACATGCTATTTTATAGGAATGATTCAGAAGTTCTTCATGTATAGATAGACACATGCTATTTTATAGGAATAATTCAGAAGTTCTTCATGTATAGATAGACACATGCTATTTTATAGGAATAATTCAGAAGTTCTTCATGTATAGATAGACACATGCTATTTTATAGGAATGATTCAGAAGTTCTTCATGTATAGATAGACACATGCTATTTTATAGGAATGATTCAGAAGTTCTTCATGTATAGATAGACACATGCTATTTTATAGGAATGATTCAGAAGTTCTTCATGTATAGATAGACACATGCTATTTTATAGGAATGATTCAGAAGTTCTTCATGTATAGATAGACACATGCTATTTTATAGGAATGATTCAGAAGTTCTTCATGTATAGATAGACACATGCTATTTTATAGGAATAATTCAGAAGTTCTTCATGTATAGATAGACACATGCTATTTTATAGGAATAATTCAGAAGTTCTTCATGTATAGATAGACACATGCTATTTTATAGGAATAATTCAGAAGTTCTTCATGTATAGATAGACACATGCTATTTTATAGGAATAATTCAGAAGTTCTTCATGTATAGATAGACACATGCTATTTTGATTTTTCAAGGTGTTGGAATGTTTACAAGTGTTCTGCCTGTATGAATATATGTGCACCTGGTGCTGCAGAGGCCTAAAGTGGGTGTTAAATACCCTGGCATGGTTACAAACTGGTTTGAGCCTCCATGAGGTGCTAAGCACTGAACCTTAGTCCTCTGCAAGAGGCCCCCTTTTCTTAAAAATAGTTTTAATAAGGTATTGTCCAAAAATTCGATTGCCCCTGAGCTAGCAATTCTAATTGTTCTGTCAAGAGTAATTAAGTTTATGAATTCTCAAAGCCACTCGAATCCTTCCATCTCCAGACTACAAAACACTTCAGAGCAGTGGCCTCTCACTTCACTTACGAAGCATATTTCAGTCTACTGAGTACTTGACATTGTGGTACATTAAGTTTCTATTTGACTTAGTCAGAAAGAAACTAGCAGAATCATTGTCTTACACATTACACTCTGTCATGGTCAGCAAGACAAGACAATCATTTTTGTCCCAGAAGGTCCAAAAATTCTTTTCAGTAACATATTGAACATTTATATTTCCTAAGATCTTTTTGTTTGAAAAGTAGATAGATTGAGAGCCTTTAGCAAAAACTATAGGATCAGTTATAAAGTAGTTACAGTAGGAGCATGATTTCCAAATCAGTATTAATGATGTAAACTAACATTTATGTAATACTTAGGAGAGGAAAAGTATGAGTGAATTACTATTGTAATTGATATTGCTGCTACTACCACTTTAAGTGGTCCTGCAGTAATACCATAGCTGGAAATATGAAGTGTTAATTACTAATGAAATTTTCAGTGAACAAGAAGAAGAAATATAAGATTGAAAATAACTGTCAAAAATTAGGCTTTTGGGGAGTTGACCTGTGGTCATTGCAACCTGGTTTTCCTTGTATTCCAAAGCGATGTTGTGTTTCCTGGCAACAAGATGCAGATAACGGCATGTTGAGCCTTGCTGAGAGAATCACAAACAAGCTGGAGCAGCCCAGGTTCACATGGTTACCACATTATTTGGCTAAAGCTATTAATCTCTGTGGTCAGGCCTGTAAAGCTGGTCTATCTGTGCAGATTGCACATAACCAGGAAATGTGTGTTCAGCTGTGTATATGTTCATATTGGAGCCAGTCTTATATTCAGGATGAGTGGATGAATGGTGTTTGTTCTACTTGTTTTGGACAGTTTATATGACTAAGTCATCAATGTACACTATATCATAGTATTATTTTGAGGACTTTGAGGTATGTTCATAGTTCTGGGTCTATTTTGTTTTCAGGAATGAAATTGGGTAGGAAATTGAGCCAGATGTCTTTACAGTTTCCTTTGAGCTCATTAGTTAAGATGATGCTTATATACTAAAAACACATATGATATTTGGATGACAAATGCTTAATGCTTATGATACAGTCCTGTTTACTTTCCCTGTTTTTGTACATCAGAGCTGTGTATTGCAAACATAAGTTGGAAACTAATTAGTTATGGATCTGGACTCCAAATTTGATTTTTAGGCTTTTGTATATCGACCAGACCTTCAAAAACTACTGAGAGCAAGAACACTAAGTATTGTACTTTTTTATTGAGAAAATAATCTTTTAATAGTATAGATTCTCATCATTAGGAGATGGTGATTTTGAGTGGCAGAACTAGGCAGTTTCAAAGGAGCCTTGCTAATTGGAATACTGTTGTTGATAATTGAAACTGGAAACAGTGCAAATCTTTTTAGCAACCAAGATCACCATTAGTTTCACATTACATTCGTTTCAAAGTCAGTCAGAATGGAAGGGAACCACAAACTGGGTTTTGGAGTTGACTTGCTAGTGAAACTATGACCAATTGAGTATTCCTAATTTCTCAGTTCACTGAATGATGATTGGGGTGAACTCATGGTTAGATTTTTCTCAGGGAGAAGGTGGCTTTTGTTTATTTTGAGACATGGTCTTGCTATGTAGGCAGTGCTGTACTAAATGTACTAAATGCTGTGATTATAGGCGTGATCAGAATTTAGTATGTGTGTTTGCCTAGTATTTACGGATAATATAATTTTACTTGCTGTGAATTTTTTTTTTATTGGTAATAGTTCTTATGAGCCTTTAAAATTTTCAGAAATCTATCCAAGGGATAATGCCAGTAGATAACTTCAAAGTAGCTCTATGTAAGAAGTCAAAAGCTTATGTTATAATTTATATGACTTGGTGAAGTATCTAAACTAGAGCAAGCTCCTGATTGAACTTGACTAGAATAGTTAAATTAGCCAAATTAGTTCTGGTCTTACAGCTGTGATGATGTAGGAACTAACTCATTATGTGTTGTTGATAACACTGGCCAGAGGAGAACAGCTGAAACTTAACTGTGCCTTGTGACTTTCTGGTAGTTCTTGAATATACACAGCTGTATGAGTTTGAATTTATTTTTAAAATTCCTGTGTAAGAGAGAGAGCTCCATAAGCAAGAACTGGTTTGAAGTGACTTTCAAAATGGGTGCCTTGTGCTATTAGGATAAAGCCATGCAATGACTTGATTTTTTTTTTTCTACCTCTTTATGCTGCTATTTACATATGAAATAAAACTAATTGGCATCTATCTGTACTAATCTAGAGAAGTTAGTGGGTCTGTGTAGAGCTATCATGGCAATCAATAGCAGTCATTCATTTACTTTTCTGGCTTTTCATCAATAAGTAGGTTACTTCTGAAGCAGCTGTCACCTGGCTTCAGGTTGAGGTCAGGCTTTTCCTGATGTAATCAAAGTGAACCTTGGAAAAGGCAAAGATTTCTAATTATTCAGACGGTTGGGGAGGGGGGCCTCATAAGGCTATCTGGCTATTCCTGAGTATAATTGCATGATATATAATATCTTTTATTATCCAGTTGAATCTAAAACTTTTAGTTATTATTGTACATGAAAAAAATACTAGTAACATGGAGGTGTAAAGAAAAACTCAGGCATACAAGATACTTTTCACTAACTCTTCTGTCCTATAAATCTGTTTTGTTTTTTCTAATTAGTGATCCTCATCCTAGATTTGAATTCTAGAGAGTGAAGGAGTTTATATCATGTATAAACGATAACTACTAAAGGAATGCTACTAAAATCCAACCATTGTAAATTTGTAACTGTTTTCTGTGGCCTGCTAATTTCTTATTATGCCCTGCCCTCCATTTGAGACCACCAGATTGTGCATTCTTTGTCTGCTGGGGTTGGTTCTGGAATGTATTTAGATTAGGTTGTCAAGTCCTTTTAACCTACATCAGCAACCTTTAGTAATTATCAGTCTTTGTGAATTGTAGAGAGAAAACTGCATGCATGTGCTTATCACTTTACAAAGAAAAAAATTTTATTTTGAGTTACATTATAATTGATTCTGGCTCAGTTTTGTGAAATGTGGGCTTAAAGTGGACACTGGTAATTTTGAAAAAAAACCTCAATTCTTAAAACTAACCAGTGCTTCTCTTTTATAATTGAGTTATTTTGTATCTCTGAGAGATAAATAGAATGCTAAAGATTGAGCCACTTTCGGTTAGATTTTGGGTTTAGAGTTAGTATTTTATATTTATTTATGACAAGGCTTTCTGGAGACCAGGAATTACACCACATAAAGACTCCCATTTTTTTCCCTACAATTGTTAAACATCACCTAGCCCAGCCTCTGAAATAATAACTGAAAGCCTCAAATTGTAATAAAAGATTTTGATATTACAAGTGGTAGATTTTTAAAATACTGCATGAAGTTTCAGATTAGATTTTTATGTAAAATAAATGATCTTATCTCAGTTTGTATTTTGTAGATTTATCAGTTCATACAAAAATTTTACTAAATACAACCAATTCTGTGATCAGGAAATCCAAATTTAGAAGTTGATGCTATCAAAAAGCTTCTTGTTAATCAAATGTAAAACTTTAAATTTTTCTTTTGTTACCTAGCCAGTTATTGTTTTTAAGACAAGCATGGAAAGTTAATTAAGCATTCCTCTCTGTTATTCCACAGGATAAAATGTGCCTGTCTTTTCAGGCTTTCTGTGCTTTATTCTGTTGACTAACTTGAGTACCCACTTGACCAGTAAAGAACCCTTTCGTAGTCATTGCACAGAATAAGCTCTTAAGAGTGAGAATGGTTAGGGTGACTGTTGTTTCTCTCATATCCTAGTATTTGTACCACAAGAAATTCTGAATAGTAATCTTCCATTACTAAGTTGTATGAGAGTTTAGTAAATTTGTATTCTTTATGCAAGTCCAAGTCCTGTGCTTTAGTGCAGTTGCTTCTGAGACAGGTTTGTATTATTTATGTTGGTTGAAACAGCACATCTCTCATATTAGCTGTATTTTTTTTTTAAAGAAAATTCCTTTTTTTGTATTTTAAGAGAATCTTACCCTGTTTCTTCTTGTTTGCAATAGCTGTAAGTTCTTTGCTCCAAGTTTGTACCAGCACTGCTTAGTCAGGCATCAAAGAATGGCAGGGATGGGGGCCCAAGGATGAGCTTTGCAATGATACATGTGCCTTCAGGATCTTGCTTACATTCTTATCTTCACATCTCCCACAGATGATCAGGGTGTAGACAGAGCAAAGGTACAAAATACCCTAAATAATTTCCTGTTGTGGTTGGTCTTTGGTTTCTAACTGTCACCTGGTTTAGCTCTTATTTTCAGGCACTGACACAAAAAGAATAGAAAATACTGGGTTTCCTTCCAAATACTCATCTTAATTTAAAAAGTAAAAGACATTCATGAGTCTGGGTAAAGAATGAAAGAAAAACTTTTCTTATTTACTTTTTGACATTTGAATTAGCAAAATACTGTCATATATCAGAAGTGTTGTATAAAGCCTCTTAATATCTTTTCTGTAAAAACTTCCTCATCCCTCCCACAAGAATTTTCATGAGGAGCTGTCAGTAATAGATTCTCTGTATATTAGTTTGTGTACATTAAACTTTAGTCTGCTAAAACTTGTTTACTTTAGATTGTTAGCAACAGTACATAAACAATCATCACTGAGTCTATTTCTGTTTCTCTTATTTACCAGTTAAATTTATTTAGAGTAACTGGGGGGAAAGTACAAGGCTAAATAAAATTTGGAATAAATAATTATTTTTGAAGAATCATTTGTTTGTTTTTCGAGACAGGGTTTCTCTGTATAAGCCTGGGCTGTCCTGGAACTCACTCTGTAGACCAGGCTGGCCTCGAACTCAGAAATCCACCTGCCTCTGCCTCCCAAGTGCTGGGACTAAAGTCATGCACCACCACTGCCCAGCCTGAAGAGTCATTTGTAATTGAAATATTAAATCAGAAATAAATTGACTTACTACATTTATTTTTCTAGATATTATTAGAGAGTATGTTCTATAACGTTTATAGTGTCTTGTTTATAAATGAGTTTTAATTCGAGATTATCTTAAAGTGGTTTAAAGGATATTTTATCATATATATCTTATGTATATATACTATTAAGCATTTTATATTTATGTAGAAGTGTTTTATAAATTTTATTTTAGCCCTTTCTACTTTCAGTTTTTTTAAATGAATTAATTTGTGTCTTGTATATATGGCACACATTTTTAATTGATCACTTTGAAACTTCTGCTTTTAAAATATTTTACTCAGCAAAGGGGATATTCACATATTTCAGAAACCTTTATATAGTTTAGGGCAATATAAGATATAAATAGAACTTTTTGATTAAAAAAAAAAAAACTGCTTCCTTTCCCAGCTGTTCTCATAGAAATTACATTTCACTTCCTTATTAGGAAATATAATATTCACAGTTAAATATATTTTACCTGAATAGTTACCTTCTATTTGTCTCAGGACATGTGATTGAATTTGGATCAAAATTAAGGCTCTATGACATTTCTGACATCTTCAGAGTGCAAAATTTAATCCCAATTCTCTGAATAGATGGCAATAAGATCTTACAAGAATACTTTTTATTTACAAAAGATTTTAAGCTTATTTACATGGTGTTAGAAAATTATTTATATATGTTCTTTGCTTTCATCTGCAGTTGTTACTTTAACAACAATTATAATGGCTAACGTTTTGATCAGTTCTTTTCCTTGAGTATGGATATTATAGTCTGTTTTTAGTGTTTGCGTTGGTTGAAATGGGTACAAAGGTGGGGAGTAGAGGAAAATGTAGGGGCTTTAGGAACTCTAAATATATGAACATTAGAATTTTGACAAATATTTGTGTGCATTCAAGTGGCTATGTCTCAGTATCGCTGGTTTTGGTTTTGCTTTGTTTTAGTATAAGCTTTACTAGCTGCATGCTGTTCTGTTCTCCACATTCTTTGGAAATTTTTTTTTTTTATTTAGGAAACTTAACTACCTCTCTTCTTTCAGCCTCTCTCCATCTCCATCCCACCCCACCCCACCCCCACTCTCTTTCCACTATGTTCTCTTCTAGAAAGACTTCAAGACCACACATTAAATGTCTGACATGTAAATCAGGCATAAGGTTTGGCATATAGATAAGTGTGATGTCCCACTTAAAAACTGCCTGCCTTCTCAGAAATTCTCAGACATGTTTCTGATGTTCTAGGATTGTTCAAGGGAGCACCGCACATAGGCTTAATTTTGCTTAATGATCACTTTTTAAAATGCATTATATCTTAAAATGGAGATACCCTTAACCTTACCTACAATTTTTAGTATTTGAAAACATTAGCTATGTCTATCATTTTGGTTTTATGTTAATAGTTCTACTGAGTGATCTAAGCCTTGGTAATCCTGCTCTGCTACATCATCCTCTTTAAAAGTAGACACATTTAATCCATAATCAACAGTAAAGGTTTCTTATTTTATTTCTCCTCCATGTATGTGCACCATGTGCATGCCTGGTGCCAAAGAGATTAGAAGTGATCCCCTGGAACTGGAGTTACAGATAGTTGTGAACAATCACATGGGTGCTCAGAATCAAACCTCTGCAAGAACAGAAAGTGCTCTTAACCACTGAGCCATATCTCCAGCTCTAACATTTGGTTTTTAATCTGCCCATAGCTACTGAGGTCCATATAGATAATAGTATAAACTCTGAAATTTGTCTTAAGAATATGTCTATGATATAGCGACTTTGAAACACAAAAGGAATCTGAGTATGTACATTGTATATAATTGTAAGCCTTTAGTTAATAGTTGAAGGATGTTGCATGGAATGTCAGCATGTATGAATGTTTCCCTTTCTCTCCAGGAGCTCTCTACTATTTGAGGCAATGATAACAGAAATCATAATTAGTAACAGGATATGATAATTGACAATGATAGTGCTTCTAATACAGAAAACTATGGGCCCTCTTTAAATACTTTCATATTCAAAGAATTGTTACATAGGCCATAGGCCTGGTATTACATGGAATGTAATACCTGGAATCTGGCAGGGGAAAGTTCAAGGCTAGTACAGACAGTTTAGGCTCTGTCTGGAATAAAAAAAGGGTCAGGGATGTAACTGAGTAGTAGGATGGATACTTGCTTGCCTGGTGCATATGAGACTCTGGAATCAGTCTCCCACCATCCCCTCCTCCCAAGTTGAAATTAACCAATATTTATGCAAACATTTTATTGTCTACTTTGAGTTAAGGAAGAAAGCTTACTTTTAACATTTTCATAAAACTTTAACCTCATAGTTGAAGGTATAAAGTACATAGTCCTCTGAAGTTTAATAAATATAGTACTTTCACAAAATAATGTTGACATATTACACACCATGTCTTTGGTTCTCATTTCCTTGTAACATCTTGAAGGAGTATATGAGCTGGCAGATACTCCAGCAGAGCTGAGTTCTGGAAACATCAAAGCCATGGATCAAAAGCCAGCTATATTTTGTGTCCCTGTGAAATTTCTTCAGCAGCAAACATCCCCATCTGTCAAACTTGTCTTAAGCTAGGGGATCCCCTCATATTCTTCAGGCAGCATTTAAGCTTTTCTTTCTATCATTAGGACCCTCAGCTTAAGAAGACATTTTATTTTTCATGATAATAATAGAAGAGGACTCCTGATTAGGGCGAGTGCTAATGTTTGAGGTCATAGATTTACCCTTGTAGAAACTGCTTAACTCTTTGTTGTTGTTGTTGTTTGTTTGTTTGGCTTGATTTATGGTGTTTTTGAGACAGGTTTCTTTGTGTAATAGCCCTGGCTGTCATGAAACTCACTTTGTAGACCAGGCTGGCCTCAAACTCAAGACATTTGCCTGCCTCTGCCTCCCAAATACTGGGATTAAAGGCCTGGTTAACTCTAATAGACAGAAAGCCAAGGTTCTGAAGTCTAGCTGATCTCATTAAAATTGAGCAATGTTCAGAAAGTTTATACTTAATTTATTTTCCTAAAGTATTAATTTTTATTTACATCATCTTCCCACTCAGACATGTTCTGCCTCTTATAGTTTTTATTGGCATCGTTATCCAAGAACACAGATTAGAAACAAAGGACACATTTTGGGCTCTTTGATAAAGTAAGTCTTCTGTGTAATGCAGACTGGCCTCAAACTTGGCCCCTCTCTTGCCTCAGTCTTCTGAGTGCAAGTATGTGCTTCTGCCACACACCTGGCCTTCACGTACTCTGTACTTTCTTACCCACATGTAATTGTTCTTGATGTAGTTTGATTGTAACCTAACCTATCAAGCAGCCTCCTTTTATTGCCTCCATAGTCTGTCAACATTTGTCTTCTAATTGTTAAACATAGATAATAAATATGCTAATATCGCAAAGTAGTATTAGCCTCTACTCTTCCCTCATCTTTCTCCATCCTCTATCAAAAATAAATCACTTTACTGGAGTAAGCTTTATAAAAGGCAGCCATAGGCCCCGTTGATCCTGCCCATAGGATCAAGCCCTAACCTCTTAACCCAACATACAAAGCTCTTCCTTATCCGGCTCCAGCCAATCTCTCCAGACCAGTCTTATCTCTAATCACCTCCCACGTACACTCTGACCTCCCACATGAACTACATGTGCTTCTTGCATTGTATCCTCATGCCCTGCTTAGTTAACTTTTACACATATTAAGTCACCTCGTGGTGGTCTGGTAACTAACTTCACATGTCACATTCTGAAGCAATCCTTGTCACCTCTCTTGATACCTTTATCAGCAATGGCAGGCCATTCTTTGGTATTTTCTTAGACAAGATCTCACTATGTATCCTTGGTTGATTTGGAAGTTGCTTCTGTACTGTGTCTCCTGAGTACTGGAACTAAGGTGTGCACCACCACTCCTTGCCCAGGCCATATACTTTTGAGTTATCCTTAGACCATCTTTATGTCATATTTCACACTATAATGGGGTTATTCTTCTCTCTAAACTAACGTTCTGTGGCATTTTGATTTTTTTTTCAACCCATGTCTGCAGCATATAGTCTAGTCTATAGTCAGTTGTCTTATTTAAAATTAGTTTTTAATTGTCATTATTTTCTTCATAGTTTTAAATACTTTATTACATCTACTTTATTTTGTGTATCATGGGGAGGGGCATATGCTATGGCACACTTAGGGAGGTCAGAGGACAACATGTCGGAATCAGCTCTCTCCTTCTACCATGTGGATCCTGGGGATGTCAGGCTTGGCACCAACTGGTTTTACCCAGAGCTATTTTAACAGCCTCTCAAATAAAAATTGTCCAAGACTGTTAAATTGTATACTGAGTTCCCAAATACATAATGAATAAACAGAAAACTATTTGAGCAAGAAATGTAGTAAATTTTGTTTTACTCAACACCTATTTCTGTATTGGTTTTGATTGTTCTCCTACCTCACAATTTTTCTCATTGTGGGATCTTTTCACTTTCTTTTTTAGTATCTGAAATACACACAGACACACACATATGAAATAATATATGAGGCATACTATGTGGGTACTGGTACATGGATTGGTGAAAAACTTCTGGAAATGCTGACTTAATTAGTATGTAAGTTATTTGTGAGAGAAGAGAACCATTTTTAAAAATTATGATAATGGAGTCCTTTTCCAGAATTTCAAGTTAGTTTTCTATCTAGATTTTTGAACAAGTGTGTGTGATGGTATGTTTGTTAGTAAAGCATGTAACAGGATTTCTAATTTTATTCTTTTAGTTCATAACCTGTTCACAAGATGTGTTTTTGTCCCTCTGATTAATGATGAGGTTACTATAGATTGTAAATTCTATAGTATAGTGACCATCTCCTTTGTATTATGGCCACCTCTCAACTCTTATGCCGAGTAGGGTTCTCATCTATCTCTGATTTTATCTTGACACCTCCTCGACCTGCCCCCTCAATCTTAACTTTGTTTCTCTTATTCTGTTTTCACACATCCTGTATTTACTACATTCCTGTCTGCTTTCTCCCTGTTTACCTTCTGTCCTCCAAGGTCCTGGATTAACTTCTGCTCTCCCATTGCCTGTACATGATATGCAGGTCCTTCATATCTTATGCATTGTCTAGAAGGTCTTCTTCAACTATTTGAACTACTCAGATGTTCTGAGGAATAAAGCACCTAGCTCATTTTTCTTGTTCTCCTGCAGCCTCTTTACTTGTTGATATTTTATAATATTTAAACTGCTCTTAAAATATTTTCTTAAATACTTCTTGGATATATATATTTATATATATTTATATATATTTATATTTTACTTTCCCTGACCATTATCTACTCTTGGACATCAATAACTACTTTTTCTCCCATGACATTGCAAATCTGTCATTTACTTCAGTTGTTTGAATATATTATTTGCCGCTAATGAATTTCTATAGACAGGTGTATACTGTTTCTTTGGAACCCTTGTAAAATTGAGATCAAAGCTCTTAATTTTTTTTTTGCATTATCTAATTCAGCACACAATTCATTACCATGCATAGATGACTTGTAACTTCTTTCTTGATAATAGTAAATAATGGCTTGATAAAGAAGGTGTTGAACACTTGGTAATTACATTATGTGTATGTGTAGTGATACAGATTGTTAAAAAAAAAAAAAAACTCTTCGCTTTGAATTTTTAAAACATCCCCTGTTTAACATTTGGTAGTAAAATTAATCTTATAAAAAGATAATATTTATCACATTTGTTATTTTACCTTGTCAAGTCTGAAAAAGCATGTTGAAAATGAAATATAGCCAAAACAGTACTTTATTCAGTACACTAATCTAAAGAAAGTAAATTAGGGCTTAGCATAGAAATTTCTCAAGCCCAAAGGACTAGAATACATAGAGGTTGTAACAAAAGCCATGTTCATAGATGTTTTCTCATGCAAATCACTATCTACAAAGTTTTTAGTGATAAAGGCTTGTACAGAAATTGCTGAAGTGATGTCTACAATAAAATCTAAACAGCAGAAAGCAGAAATGACAAAGGGTTTATTAGCTTGCTGGAAAATGATGCTTAATGAGGGAAAATATGTTTTAAAACTTGAAATGTCCTTCAGAGAAAGATTATTAGTTCTTCTCAGTTATAATATCTAATTTCTCCTTTATAAAGTGACAAGAAAATTGCTTTCTGTAACTTAATAGGAAGTTGAACTTAAGCATAAGGATTTCCATTTTTGGGGTTGTTTTCTTTTTTCTAGAACCTTCTATGAACGTTTTTTCTTTTAAATTAAATATTACTATTTATAAATTTTAAATGAAATAGTGTCCAAATGTGATTTGCCCCTTACTTTTTTAAGTTCCTAATTATACAGAATAAATGGGCTTCATTATTTAATAATGAACTTGGAGAAAATATATCCCCTTATGCTTGTCCTTCTTAAGCCTCCCCTCTAAAACCTTTACTTCTTTCTAATAGTCTCTTTCCTAGATTCATGTTATTTTTTTTTTCCCAAAATGTTATTTCCAACTCCATTTTATTATAGTCCCATTTTATGCTGAATTTAACTTGTATGTTGTTTTGGGGTTATTTTTAAAGGAATATACATCTTTTTACAAGTTGGGGTGGTTTTTTTGTTTGTTTGTTTGTTTTTTGTTTTGGGTTTTTTTGGGGGGGTTTGTTTTTTGGGTTTTTGGGGTTTTTTTGGGGTTTTTTTGGTTTTTTTTTTTTTTTTGTATCTTTAATTATTCATGTGACTATAGTTTTGCTTTTTGTTTCCCAAAGAGTAGTACTTGATCATAAATTATGACATGAGGAGAGAGAATCGATAGATTTTTCTTGACATTTGCCAGGGGTGTGTGCTTTGAGAGGTGTTAGATGTTTGTGTGAAAAAGGAGAGCATCTTCATTGGTTTGGAAGTATACTCTTGTCATTCTTATCATAGTACTGTTGTCCTTGGCATATTACAGGGACTAAGGAACAGCTACAGTAAATAGTTTAACTTGTGTAACCAGGTTAATTTTCAAACATTTGACTAGAGAGGGATTTTTTAGTACTTATTTACAGTCCTTGAAACAAGTATACCAAAAGCACAGTTGGATTAGCTAACAAATCATTAATAATGAATACCCTTCTCAAAATCTTGTTTTGTAACAAGGAAAGTCCTTGATTTCACGTATAAATGCTCACTTGATCTGTCTTATAGATATCCCCTTAGATGTCTGCATTGAGAATCGAGAGACTGAGGAAACACATTCAGGAGCTTAGTTACAAATATCTATAATATTATCTTATTTTTAAAAATATTTTCTTAAGGAAATTTGCATTTGTCCATTATACAGAGCAGAGAACAGTGACATTTACTAGTGTCTTAAAGTTAATGGTTCAGACGTTTCAACATGATCTAATGATTCACTAAAGAGGAAATGTTTTATTTAAGTCATCCTTTGTCAATTAATGATTTAAGTGAATTTGATTCTTATAGTGGACTTGTCTCCCAACAATATGAAGATGTAACCTAGGTATGGTGGCACAACACATATAATCTCATAATTTGGGAGAGGAAGGTAGGAAGTGAGTAGTCCTTAGCTATAAAACAAAGGCCAGCTCAGACTACATGAGACCCTGTCTCAAAAGAAAAAAACTAATATGGAGATGTTTGTAAAGGTTTAATTTAGCAATAGTAGACTAGATAACAAATGACAAAATAGTCTCATAGCTAACCCTCATAATAATTCAAACTACTTTTTAACATTTTCCCACTTACACAATGAAATGAAATATTGATGCTTGTTGAATCGGCGGGGCTGGCTGGTGTTGTTTTTCTGTCATCTTTTCTCCTACCTCACCAGGCAGTATTGTATATCTACATTGGCACAGGTAACCTGATGCTTCTGGAAAAAAACTATGTTTCAAAAAGTTTTTTGGTTTCTCCACCTGCTTTTCATCAGTTTCATTCTTCAGACTGACTCCCTGATTGACAGCCTGGGTTTGGTTTATCTTAACCAGGGAGAAGAACCTAGGGTTGTATTTATTGATGGCTTAGCCTGTAATGGCAGTGGTTAATTGTTAGTAATTTTTTAATCATACCATAAGGACACAACCTGGAAATGTTGGTCTAGTTAGGAATGAGCATATAGAAAATGTATGTTGGGGAAGCAACCAATAATGTTCTTTTATACCAAATAAAATGAATTATGGCAATTATACATCAGTCTATATTAGACATTCTTAATGCCCAATAAGATATTTAGGTACTTTTATTTAGCAGGTCTTTTTTTTTCTTGGGTCTTTCTAGAGGACAAGACTTTTGGGCAGATTTGAATGCCATGACTGTATTTGAAACAACCGAATTTGACCAACTACGAAGGCTGTCTACACCACCCTGTAGTAGTTCAAACTCTATTTACCACACATTTTGGAAATTCTTCTGTAGAGACCACTTTGGATGGAGAGAGTATCCTGAGGTATTTACATGTTCTTTTTTTTTCTTTTAAATAAATTTAAATTTTTTCCTGTGGTCTTTTTCCTTCCCAACAGTGACTAAGCAGAACTGAGTATAATAATCAGATATCTTAAGAATGTAAATTTAAAATCTTGCTGGTACAGGTAAAACTTCTCTCTTTATATTTCTAAAAGTACATTTCTTTCCATTGATCTGAAAACCTTAATAGAATGCCACTAAAGGACTTTCCTAGAATCTCACAGTATAGAGATGCCGTACTTAACAGACTTGGTGCCATCTTATAATAGTTTTGATGAGATCTGGTATAACTTTTGTCTATGTGCCTATAGAAATCTAATCTAAAATCTATAGAAATCTAATCTAAAGTTAAATCTACCATTTTTAGAAGCCTGATGGAACAGGAGTCATTCCTGAGTTTATGGAAGAGATGCTTGAATATGTTTCATTATTAAGCTATAGTTAGGCAAATCATCTCTTTAGAATTTTGTCATGTGCACATGTATCACTAGTATGATATAGAAGAACTCACCAGTTGCAAAGCTTTGCTTGTAACTGAATCCAGTAAAACTTTGAAAATGGTTGTTAGAGATTAACTTATCATTCCACTGATCTGTCAGTTTGTTAATTTTATCTGTAAAATTACAAAGAGGTTTTAATATGTATGTTTTTTAAGACATTACCAAACAAAAGCACCCTAAGTAAACACAATATTGAATCATTTTCTGATTTTTGTCGTTTAATAGTTGATTGGTGTCTACCTTCCAAATGAAGTAAGGAGTTGTTTAAATGGAATGCATGGACTGTCCTTGTGCCTTTACTCTCAGGTTTTTTAGGCTTAGAACTTGGCTGGGTTTTTTTTTTGTTTTGTTTTGTTTTTATTTCTTTTGAAATTTGAATACTGTTAACTTTTAATTCCTCTCTGAAATTTTCCTTAACAAATGTAAGTCACGAAAAGTCTCTAGGACATCATTAAGGTTGAAAATAGAATGGACTTCTAAGCCTCATGTGTCATAAGGCAGATAGATAGCCATGCTCTTGTGAACAGAGAGTGTCTTTTCACTTATAAGGCTCTGAAATCCTAAATACAGAATTAGTTGGATTTATTGTATTTATTGAAATTCCTTTGATGTTAGCAGTGAACTGTTTTTTGCTTTCAGTTACTTTTTTCATGTAAATTGAATTTTTATTTACATTCTGTTTTTTTTTTTTTTTTTTTTTTTTTTTTCTCCATAGTCTGTTGTTCGACTAATTGAAGACGCCAACTCTCGGGGTCTGAAAGAAGTTAGATTTATGATGTGGAACAACCATTACATCCTCCACAACTCATTCTTCAGGAGAGAAATAAAACGGAGACCCCTTTTCCGTTCCTGTTTCATACTGATTCCATATTTACAGTAAGTATCCAATTGTTTTTGACTCTTCATTTTTACTTTCCATTGTGTAAATGCACTACTGGATGCCATTTTTAAAGGCATCTTTATCTTGGTTACTGTTACCAGAATATGAATTTGTGTATTCTTTACATTTAATTCTTAAGTAAATTGAGTTCAGATAACTACTGTTCACCCAACCCTAAACAAATGAATTTTTTATTGGGTTTTTGAACTGAAAAAATGGGGTACAGTTAACATATTTATATACCTAAAGTAACTTGTATTTGGAATGAAGCAGGGCTTGCTTCTTTTAAGATGTTTCCAAATTATAAGACTACTTTAGGGTCAGATATACCATTATTAGAATTTGGTTTTGAAAGTGATATTAAACTTAGTATCTGTTGGTTCATTCTGATTCTTGAAGTAAAATGCTGTTTTCATATTCCTACTATTTTTATTTTGAGTATTGAATGTAGTTCTGGGGTTGAAATAGGACCATTAAAAACAAGTTGCTGGCCGGGCAGTGGTGGCGCACGCCTTTAATCCCAGCACTTGGGAGGCAGAGACAGGCAGATTTCTGAGTTCGAGGCCAGCCTGGTCTACAGAGTGAGTTCCAGGACAGTCAGGACTACACAGAGAAACCCTGTCTCAAAAAAAAAAAAAAAAAAAAAAAAAAAACAAAAAAAACAAAAACCAAGTTGCTGGTTATGGCTGCCCAGGCTGTAATCTTGGTGCATAGGTGATAAAGGTAGGAGGGATACATACCAAATTTCAGACCAGTTGGGGCAACCAAAGGAGACCCTGTCTTAAAACAAGGACACAAAACTTAAAAGAATCCCTCAATGAATTAGAATTCAAAATAAGCTTGTGATAAGGTCAGTTTTAAAAATATATTGACTTGTGTTTTCTTTTAAGTCCATATGTGAAAATGAAATTATACCTAGGTTTTTTTTTTTTTTTTTTAATTAGAAGTAATAAAAATGCTATTGCTGGGATTTCACGTGCACAGCTGGAGCTAGTGTCTCCATCCAGTAGTGAGGAACATACTGTCCTCCTGGTGAGACAGTAGAACTCATTACTGAGACCAGCAGCTTGGCATGCTGAGCTAACAGAAGCAAGACATGGCTCCTCTGTAAGGATGAAAATCCTCATTCAAATGCTACATTGTCGGGAAAAGTTTTAAATAGTGAAAAGAAATACTTTAAGAGATTATGCCTTTTTTAAAAAAAATACCTCATACTCATTTTGAAAGTATAAAATATAAAAATAATACAAGCATAAATATGACATTTTTATAGAATGCAGATGAAATGCAATGAAAGAAAATAATTATTTGCTTTTTCTTTTCAAAAATTATTTTAGTCTTCTTGTCTGAGACAGTGATAATAAAGGACTAAAATGAGAGAGCAGCAAATCAATAAGAGGGAGATGTTTGAAGAAGAAAAGTACAAAGTAAATTGACAGGGTGAAATGTTAAATACAGCATCCTATCTGCTCTCTGGTCTACAACTATAGGACATTCCCTCCTAATAGGGACAAGGAAAAAAGGGCATGATCTTAGCTAGAGAGAAGGATTTGTGTTTTCCATTTAACTATTAAATTCAAAGAACCAAAGGAAACAATAGATGTGGGTCTTAAATTTCCAGCATATTCCATTGTATAAAGAATTTTCTGATACTGCTAAAAAGGACCCTGTTCTTTAATATTCCTAGAATAACTGAGCTGAAGTAACTTAGGCAACAAATCAAATTAGGGGGCTTCAGTGCCTGTGTCTCAGAACTGAAAGTACACCTATTTCATGTAATCATCTCATGGTTATAAGAATGCCAAACATAGTTTCTTTGACTCTTTCCTTAGAAGGATAAAATTAATCCATTTTTATTTCAGTACTGAAATTGGTTTAGGAAAAATTTCAGAATGGTAAAGGGAGGCAAGGAGAATAAGGTTGGAATCTAAAAACTGTAAGGAGTATGTTATTACAACACTACAAGCTGAATAGAAACAGCATTCTCAGACAATGGTGGTACATTTTAACATTGCTTAGAACATGCACATACATGTTATTGACATGGCAACTGGAGTATAAAAGTCCATCATCACACATGCCTTTACTTATCTGTTTCAGTAAAGTTAGAATGTTAACCTGATGAAAGTATGTGTTTGTGGGAGTTGATGTTGTCCATGTATAGAATCTGGAATATCTGCATATTTATGTTTATTGTTGCGCTAATAAAGAGTCATCCTATATGCCCATCAACAGATAATAGAGAAAAATGTGTTATATGTATGCTGGGTTTTATTCATCCATGAAGGAAAAGTCATTTAAAAGGAAGTGGTTAGTCCCAGAGCTCATATTAAAGGAAATAAGCCAGATTCACACAGAAAGTTATTGCATGTTTTGTCTTTTGTAGAGTCTAGATTTAGCAATATATCTGTAAGACAGACATGAAAGTGGAACAGAGAGTCGGGGAGGAGAATGGGGGACAGTAAACAGAAACCGAATGAACAAAGTACAAAGGTATACATGTGAATTATTTACTTTTCTCATTGCTTTCACAAAATACCTGACAAAAGCAAAACTTGAGGAAGGAGCAGTCTGTTGTAGCTCTTGGTTTAAGGTACAGTTGATTGTGGCAGGGAAGTTATGGTAGAAGCTGTGTGAGATGGCTGCTTGTGTTAAATCTGAAGTCAGAAAACAAAGAAAAGAATGCTTGCTGTCTTCCTTTTTATTCAGTCTGGAGACTCAGACCACCCATGGGAACATCTTTACAGAATGCAAAACAGTTTATTTTCTGTGTTATTCTGAATTCTGTAAGATGAACAATTTATAGGCATCTATAACATTATTCTGTATGTCAACTGTAAATAACAAATAAGTCTTAACAGAATGTTTGGGGAAAGTCTTACTTTTGTTGGAAATGTCAAACCCTAACAATAATAGAAAACCAAGTAGGCTAGTGCCTACTTTTGCCAAGCAGGATAGGAGTTGGGGGCTAAAAGTTGGATGCTCTTCTGTAATTTGTTCAGAACAGTGATGGCAATTTAAGAAGAGCCAGAGTTTTTGAGACTGATTAAAGTGGTGGAGCTTCTATTTAGAAAAGCATATCAGTGAAAAATATAACCATTGTAAATATACCTGTGACAAGTCTCCAGAGGAATTTGTCAGCTGTTGGAAAATGATCCAAAAGAAAAGAAGTATGAGTCTTGTAAAAGTTGGAGGAACTACTTAAATCTACCCCTGAATTTCAGATGGGGGTGGTGGGAGGACTTGCTAAGTCCTGAATCCACTCACTTAGAACTTTGTCTTACAAAGGGGCTTTGGGGCATAATGAATTGAAGGCACAACTACTTACATGAAACTGGCAGGGATTAGAGAAGGCAATTGTGTTTCCATAGCAGTAGTAGTGGCGCTACCAGTAATAGTTGTCATAAGAGTCAGATAAACCAGCTTGTATCTACCACTTAGTAGCTTTATTTTATTGTAAGTTGTGAAGTGTGGAAATGGAAAGAAACAAGCCTGGATTAAAAAGTACATCTGCTATATTGGGACAAAATCATTAACTACTCTGAACTGTTTGTTTATTTGAGGAGGAGGATAATCAAGCCATATTGCAGTTCATGTGACAGTGACAGGTGACTAATGACAGTGGTAGGATATGCTCTTTAGAGACAAGACAAATGTTCCATATACAACTATAACCTCTGTGTCACAAAGCTCTTTTGAAAATGTCAATTTCCAAATCCACTTGGCAGACATTACTCCTTCCTTGTGACCACTATGTACTGATGAGTGAGTGTTACAATACCCTGACACTGAAACTAGGTCTCGGGGTCAGGGTTTCCTTATTCTTTGCTTCTTCCCTTTTTCTTGTTTTGAAAAAAGCTAAAAAGTATGATTTAAATATATGAACCAACCAGGCAGGAAGAAGAAAACCTATTTGTGTAAATTCATCTTTAGAAATAACAAAATTGAATTTTAAAGATTGAATGAATTGTGCACCCTCTGGCATCTGTGCTATTTGGGGGAGGGGCCTGAAGATTGAACCCAATGCATTAAGCATCATAGATCATCACTTTATTACTTGAGCCCACCTTCCCTTAATAGACTCCTAGTTTCATCTTAAATACATCTAAAATTGTAAAATTGGAATAATATTTAGTGATTGTTTTAATTGTAGTATTAGAAAGTGAATGCCTGCTTCATGATTTTTGTTACTTTTTATATAGAAAGTAAATGTTTTAAGTTTTAACCCCAGAAGTTCCAATTTAACCCCTGTCCTACATATTCTATAGTGATAGTAATTTTTCTGCTCAGTGTCAGCAAAGTTTGAAAGAAGTATGTAAATTATCATTGTTCCTTTGAGACAAAGCTTTTTTAAACTGTATATACGAAAGAGGACTCTAGGAGGCTTCAGAAGTAAAGGTACTTGTAAATCGCTCCTTACTGTTTCCTCTGAAGCAGTACATTTCAGAGTTGTCTCCACAAGAAGGAAGCTAGAAAGAAGCTAATGTGTTTGCTCTAAGAGTCTGTTGTTGTTTCTGTTTGATGGGTTTTTTGTTTGGTTGGTTTTTGGATTGTAATTTTGAGACAAAGTTGCCCAGGCTGGGCTGAGGTTATATTTCTCTGGCCTCTATCCCCTGGGTATCATAGTTCAGCACTACCACACTTGGGTTTATGGTTTGCTTTTCTTAAGTAAATAAATAAAATAAATATATAAATATTTAAGCTGTTCATTTATAAAATTGGGCAATACTACAAAGCACTATGTAATATGAGATGTGTTGATTTTTGAATGCTTTACTTAGTGTTTTTCTCCACTTTAGGACACTTGGTGGGGTTCCCACTCAGACTTCTCTGCCTCTTGAAGCGACTTCATCACAAATCATCTGCCCAGATGGAGTAACTTCAGCAAACTTTTACCCTGAAACATGGGTTTATATGCATCCATCTCAGGACTTCATCCAAGTGCCTGTTTCTGCAGAGGATAAAAGTTATCGAATCATTTACAACCTTTTTCATAAAACTGTACCTGAATTTAAATACAGAATTTTACAAATATTGAGAGTCCAAAACCAGTTTCTTTGGGAGAAATATAAAAGGTGAGTCAGAGGTATGAAAATTTAAGAGCATTTCTTAACATAGCTATTGTCAAATGTACAACACAATAAACACTTGCATAGAGTTTAATATGTTCATATTTTCATATAGTAGCACACATATAATCATAATATACCTATAAATTGTATTACTAAAATTATGACAAACTGTAGTATGATTTTTGGCATTTTACTTTTATAGCTTTACCCTTGAAACTATAAAGCAGAGTTTGAATGCATTGTTTATTATAATCTACAAATCATCCTAAATGCCTGTCAACTTTTTGCACTAGGAAAAAAGAGTATATGAACAGAAAAATGTCTGGCCGTGACAGAATAATAAATGAGAGACACTTATTTCATGGAACATCCCAAGATGTGGTAGATGGAATTTGCAAGCACAACTTTGACCCTCGTGTCTGTGGAAAGCATGCTACAATGTTTGGACAAGGCAGTTACTTCGCAAAGAAGGCAAGCTACTCTCATAACTTTTCTAAGAAGTCCTCAAAAGGAGTCCATTTCATGTTTTTAGCCAAAGTGTTAACTGGCAGATACACAATGGGCAGTCATGGCATGAGAAGGCCCCCTCCCGTCAACCCTGGCAGTGTCACCAGTGACTTGTATGACTCTTGTGTGGATAATTTTTTTGAGCCTCAGATTTTTGTCATTTTTAATGATGACCAGAGTTACCCTTATTTTGTTATCCAATATGAAGAAGTCAGTAACACTGTTTCCATTTGAAAATCTTGGTACTACTAAGTTATTTGATATGAACTCAATCCAGCATTTGTAGCAGGTTTGGGTGGGACTGGGAGGGAAACAGCGTTTGACAGAAATAGGATACTTTTCAGACCCAATTTTTAATAAGTGCTAGAAAGTAACTTTTTTTAAAAGAAAAAAAAAATGGGTTTTAAAATGGCCACTTATTTAATTGTTTACTAATTGTTAGTGTACTTGGTGTGGAAAAGACTAAAGTGCATATTCTTCATTCACACTTGTACATATAGACAGCAGCAATATTAGTAGAAGTATTTGGAAAAAAAAAGACAAAAACTGACTAGCCTAATTAAATGTCACTTGGGTCTGGTAGAAGTTTGGTCAAAACAAATAGAGGCTGTGAGCAAGGTGAGGTTCTGTTTGCGTAACATTGATAAAACCACCTGGAACTGATACTACCATGCTTATTACCTGTCCAGAGCATTATGTACTGTACTTTGGGGTAGTATACATTCATGTAATGCTAATAGGTGGGAAGAAACTTTCACTCTGTGATCAGGATGGAAACATACCACCCTCTGAAACCTCCAGAATTTCCTGAGAACTCAGGATCTGTTCAGAGGAAATAAAATAATAATAAAGAGCCCATTTGAAAAAAAAACTTGTCAACAGCAAAATTCCCTGGTTGTGAAGTGTCATACATGTGTTACAGTTTAGCCATGGAAAACTCAGCCTCTTTCATTGTTGCCTACCTTAGTTTCAGAGTTGGGCAGCTAGGTTGGTTAAAGCCAGTCTTAAGGGTTTAAAGTATTTCCTTTGGGATTCCAGACCTACCCCTGGGCTGGTGTTAGTTGATAGAAGACCTCTCCAGCCAGAGTGAGAAGGTTGAGTACTAAAACAGACTCCTAGCCGGATCTGCTGAGTTGAATTGTTAAAGACAACAAGTTCACCCCATGCCTGCTTTGCCAGATGCACTGGATTTCTTGGCTGACTCTGTACCTTACACTACTTACTTTAATAGAAACACAAACTTGGAAATTGTGCCACTGGCCCAGCAAGAGCACTGTTAGGTGAATGTGCTGTTGCCTCAATTCAGAGCAGTAGTAAGTACTTCTAAGCAAAGCAAAAACCTGCATAAAGTGAAAAGTGGTTGTTGATAAACCACAGAAGTCCTTCAGATACCAAGCTCTCCTTGTATGTTTGTGGTTATCTCACTTACCCAAACTTTACAGGAACTTCTTTGTTATTTAAAGCAAGATCTAGCTGTACAGATGTCTCAGTGAATCTGTTTAAGCACTTATCAGGGCTTCCACACAGTTATTTATTTTGCCCTAGTTGATCTTGTTGTTTGCTGCCATTGGCAGGAGGAAATGGGCAACTGTGGCAGTCATTCATTCGATTATAACTTGTAAACCAGTGACCCCCAATTGTTTTCAAGTTAAGACATGTTACCATTGCTTGTTTGATTTTATGGAACTTGTTCCTTTTTTCTCCCTAAAGGAAACAAAAGCTTTATGACATATTTATTTTTTTAATAAAACTAAGCAAAAATAAAAGTTAATTCTTTAAAACTTCTGGTTTGTTCTCTTTCTATTTAAATAACAATTCATAAAATAGTTGATCTGTAAGTGTTGAGTGGTTTGCTGATTGGCTGGGTGAGTGGGTTGATTGGTTTGGTCTGTTCATTAGAAGACTGTAGGATTAATCTGAATAGATCTGTTCAGAACATGTTGCTTATCCTCTTCTGCTTGGGAATTGAAGGAAGTATATTACCTAGTTTTCAACTGTAAGTTACAAGAAAAGAATGACTATTTTTATTTGAAGATAATTTGTTTGGGGGTAAGGGACAAGTCTTATATCAGCAAATAGCTATAAAGAAAAGCAAGCTAGTTAAATATGCTACTTTCAATTATGTGAAGGAAATATAAAAAGGAAACTCAAAATTTCAGCATAATGAAATTCCTGATGAGTATATGTGAACATCTCATACTGTATCTACCATGATAGTAATGACCTGAAATAAGTACTGTATTTATTGTTCTGAATTAGCTATATGTATAGAGTCAGTCTAAATTTTGTAATGGATCTAAGGGTAAAACATAGATGAAAGGCATTCAGTGGCTTTCTTCCTACCAGCACAACTATCATTTGTATCCTTAAATTTAAAATATGGTTGAAACATCTAGGGAACAAGCCTACAAACTCCTTGATTTTTCAGTATTGTATAATACTATAGCAGGAAAGCTTTGTTTGTTGGTTTGTTTGTTTTGAGGGGTGTGTGTGTGTGTGTGTGTGTGTGTGTGTGTGTGTGTGTGTGTGTACAGGCACATATAGCAGTCCTGGAACTCACAGTGTACCAGGCTGGCCTCAGAGATCTGCCTGCCTCTTAATCTCCTAAATGCTAGGATTAAAGGTTTGCACCATCACACCTGGCCTAAAATTTGTTTCTTTAATGTAAACAAAGTTTATACATATTTGATCCCTTAGAATTTAAATTTAAAACTTAACTTTGTTTTTCATATATTTGAACAGTTTGGTCTCAAAATCTAGAGCTTTCCTCCCTCCTGCCTCAACCTCCCATGAAATTAAATTCTAATCCCAGACAAATTGCAGCCTTTTCCATAGTTGGTACTCTTACCTTAAAATGGGCTTTTTGTTGCTTTGTTGTTGCATTTCTAAGACAAGGTCTCACCCTGTCATCCAGTATGGGACTCAGTATGTACCTCAGCTGGACTAGAACCTATGAAGACCTTTTTGTCTCAGTCAAGTACTGTGATTACAGGCAGGAGTAAGTGCACCTAGCACTGTACCACACTTTTATACTGTTGTTGATTTAGTTTTTGTTTTTGCAGTACTGGGGAGGGAAACCAGGCCTTGCATATGATCAGTCAAGCACTCTACCACTGCTTGTATCACAGGCCCTCTCTTTATCTTTTGTTTTCAATCTGGGTCTCACTAGTTGTCCAGAATGACCTTGAGTTTTGGATTCTCTGGCCTCAGTTTCCCTAGTAGCTAGTCCTAGCTAGTAGCTAGGACTTTAAGTCTGGGCTTTCATCTGAAATGCTTTGTCAAAAAAAACTAAACACTAGAAATGTTCTTTGAGACTATATTTTTTGTAAACTTCTATATAAATATAAATAACTGATACTATTGCCTTATAAGCTTAAAAGCTGGATAGTTACATTTTTTTCCTTAGGACAGCATTAAGTTTTTTAAAACAGACTTGTCTAGCCTGCTTACTTACTTGCAGGCAAATTAATGGAGCAGAGTTGAGTTCCAATAGCTTTTAGCCATTCCGTACTTCATATTAATTATTAGGTTTTTACATGCAGTTAAATTATGTCATAACAGTCTGAAATTCTGCCATATGTAAAGTTTTTGACTCCTTTAAAGATTTAGCACATGGGCATGCTAGGCAAGTGCTGTACTGCTGAGTTGCATTGTCCCCACCCCACCTCCAGCTTCTCTTTGTAATAGTATTTTGTTCAAGGGTGTAAGTCAAACTAGGTATAGTTGGTTTAAATTTTAAGGATAGCAATTGTAAGTTTAACTAACTAGCACTGTTCTCAGTGATTTTAAGGTGATTGAACCTGTTGTATATAATGCCTCTTATAAAAGTAGCTGAATTCATTCTAAATGCAGGTCTCTTCTACCCATGGGTCTAGACACATACCTGCAGTTTTTTCTAGAGCTACGGCTTCTGCAGTCTTAAAATGAATTTGTTGGTGTATACATGTCATGCTAGATGAGTTGGGAATGCAGGTTTTTGTGAATCATTGTTACCCAGTTTTGTTTTAAATTACTGCCATTTGTCAGCAGCCACTTAGTCACAGGCCTGTCTGTCCAAGAAAGTCATATGATTTTAGTAACTGGGTTATGGGCAAATTTAGATAATGTAAAGCAGAGCAGCATCTAGTGTATGGTATGCAATCAGATTGTATCCATTAATAGTAACAGTATAACAGCAGCAGGAACCGTAGTGTCATGAATTGAGCAGAACTCCCAAAGATATCTAAATCCTGCTTTAGGAACCTGTCACCATGTTACTTACTAGTCAGAGGTGCTTTACATAGGTCATTAAAGATCTTAAGGTGGGGTAATGTCTTGTTGTAACAATGAGCTGGGGCACAGCAATGTCTAAATGAAAATCGTATGTAGCTCAAGACCCAAGAGGCTCCATCTGACAAAGGCCTTATATATTTTCACACAGTAGAAAAGCAGAAGGGCAAATGAACATGTTTTGCCTGCACGCATGTTCTACTACCTGCAGAAGGCAGAAAAGCCTTGAATCACTGGAACTAGAGTAAAAGATGATTGTGAGCCACCGTGTGAGTGCTGGGAACTGGGGGAGGGGAAAAGGAGATCTTCCTGAAGATGCCCTTCCCAGTGACCTACTTCCTCCAGCTGTGTCCTACCTCCTATGGTTTCTAGAACCTTCCAGAATAATGTTATCAGGTGAGGACCAAGCCCCTTACATGAGCCTTTGTAGGGAGCCCTGTACTTCATATCTAAACTATAAGACCTTTTCAGGTGAGCCAAAAATATTGGATGAAAATAGCCATACCTGTGGAATTCCTAGATAAAGAATTCTATGTATTGGCAGCCATGTATCACACAGTGGCTGGAATGATAAAATATCCACCAAGTGTCACTGCTTCACAGCCCCACTGCCAAATGAAGTAGGGATGATGGTCCCCTAGCAGAATCAGCTGTTTTACTCTCACTGGGACATGTGCTTTATGAAGTGATTCAAGGCATAACACCACCATATTTTGAATTCTGTTGTTACCTAGACAGCCAGAGTGACAATAATTTCATTGATCTGATCAGGATAAATTGCCAAACCAGAAAATTCTGGTAAACTGCAATGTACTTATTGTCAAATTATGCCATTTGTTTAGACATATTAAACTGGAAAATACCAGATCCTTTTTTTATTAAGTGCCTTGTGAGTAGTACCTGCAGTGACTAAGTACTAAGTCTAGACAGCATCCCAGCTGATGATTAGGTAGTACTTAGCAGGCATTGCTTCCCTGAAGACAACCTTTATTGTATTTGATTGAGCTGGGATCAGTTTTTATCTCTCAACCATTCTAGTCACTATTTGCTAATTCCTTTAAGCCAACCATGGTAATTCAAACCTGTAATTCCAACACTGAGGAAGTTAAAGCAGTGGGGGATTATCATGAGTTTAAATCCATTCAGTCTGTACTGAAGGAGAAGACCCTGTCTTAAAACAATTTTTTTAATTACATTAAACTCTACAGGCCCCTGTATATAAGCTTTGCTGTCTCCTGTGTCATTCCTGAGAAGAACACATTTTCTCTGAGGACAGGGGAATAGAACATGCAAAACAGTGAATAGAATTGTGAGTGAAATTCGTGTCATTTTGGCTAGTTGGAAAAACACCTTGAAATCTAGCCCCTAATATTTTGTGAGCTTTTACCAAGTCACCAACCACTCCAGGCTTCAGTTTTCTTATCTGAAAAACATGTTATAGTCTTCTAAGGTCCTTTCTATGATTTTATGACAATTTAAGAAGTAGTCAATTTCTTGACTTGAATCATTAATACTAAGACCTTGGCCTTAACCTTATGTCACAAAGAAAGTCATCTGATTCCAGGCTGAAGGACTCCAAAGAACTTCAGAAAAGAGAAAAGAAGAGAAATAAAATTTAAATTCAGAATTCCTCATAGGACACTGATATATCTGCTGCCCTCTTAGTGTTCTTGTTGATGTTACCACATGAGTTCTAGAATCTCTGTTTCCCCTCCCTTCCCCTATTCTTCTTGTCTCTCCCTCCTTTCTCTTCCTGTCACCCACTTCTACTACCTAGTGCCCATACCATATATCACAGTCCCTTTGCCCTAGATTATTAAAGGGTTTGTTGTCAGGAGCCAGACAAACAAAGGCCTTCCCAGAAGCTTCATTATGAGAAGAAGAACTCTGATCCAGAAGTTAGCTCAGCCTTTGGTACTGACCCACGTTTTAATAGCTGCCTTCTCTGTGATCTGGTTCTGTGGGCACAGATAACAGGCCGGACACCTGGAGGGTTCCTGCTGCAGGGGGAGGCTGAGGTAGGACTCCTGAGCAATCATTCAAAACCTTTCATCTCAGCTTCAGAATCAGCTGACTGGAGGCATTTGGTTTCAGATGGAGCATGCAAAGCTGTGGTCCCAGGCTCATGACTGGCAGTTTCTGTTGTTCTGCGCTCCGTGATCAGGTTGTGCTCTCTGACTCAGTTTCACATGCAGCAGCTCTCAGGGTGTTCCCGTGGCCTTTCTAATGAGCAGTTCTCCTCCCAGCAGCCTCAGCCACTCTGCCAATTCCCCAAGCTCTACCCCTGCATGAATTCCCACACCCACTTCAAAAGTAATGGAAATTTTGCCCCAAAGCAAATTAATTCCTCACATCTCCATGAAGATACATATTTAATGCATCTTAAAAATAGAGACTGAACATCATTTCCATAACTAGTTCAGGTTCTTGATGGCAAATTTTCTTTTAAATAAGACTTTTACATATGCAGACATGCTTTATTTAACATGAGACAAGTTTTATTCTCATGATGAGCAGATTATGAGTATTCTTGGCTGACCTTCCCTGGCACAATACTGTAGGAAACCAGGGTTAGCTCAGAATACAGGAGGCTGAAAAACACTTGATTTCCGCCCTATTACTTGCCAGTCTATCGCCACAGTGTCCCAGCAGTTGAGTACTTGTGAAAGCTGGGATGACATTTCTGTTGGAAGAGGTTTGTTTTTAGAGACCAAGGACAGATTACAAATAACTTTCAAGACTCCCCACCTCACCCCTTCTCAGTTCTCTGTTTGGTCGAGGTAGCCTTTCAAATCTTTGCATTAGAGATAAGTCTACATGTCTTCTAGGGAAGACAGTTATCCTAAAAGAAAGTCGTTCTGAAACCTTCCTTATGTTTGATCCCTATACTCTGCCCTGGCTGAGAATTGTTCATTTACTAGGTCAGCCCACAAGTGATTATAGCACTGATTAAAATGTGTTTGCCTACCTATAACATTTATATTCATGATAGAACCGTCAGGTATAAACACACAAAAAAAATGAAAGATGTGTAATTCCCAATATGGCAATGCTTTTCCAAAACATCTTTTCTGAATAGACAAATATGCGCACAAGAATGCAAAACAAAAGAATATGTAGAGTTTCTCTGTAAAGACAAAAGCTGTTACCAATTTCTTACACACCTGAGATAGTTGGCATTTTCTCACTGTGCCCAAAACAAACAGGCAAACAATGATAACCTTCCATAGACAATTTGAAAGCAAAAAAAAAAAAAAAAAAAAAACTATTTTGGATCACAGTTTCAGAGATTTGGGCTCAAGATCAACTTAATTCGTTGCTATAGAGGACCATAGTAAGGCCCAACATCATTGTGAAGGAAGGTGTGAAAAAAAAAAAAAAAACGCAAACTAACTGGCCCCACTGTGATCTGGAGAGGAAGCTGCAAGAACAAATTAAACTTGGAGGTAGGTCCCTAGGGGCCCACTTCCTCCAGTCAGGCCCCACCTTCCATAGTTTCTACCTTCTCATAATCTAATTATGAATTCACCAATGGATCAAAACGATTAGGTCAACGCCTTCAATATCCAGTCACATCCTGAAAGTGCCTGTCAGCTGGCAGTCAGGTGTCAGACATTTGAGCCTTTTAGGTAACATTTCGTCTTTAGGCTGTAAGATCCTTCCAAGGATTGATGAAAGTAAATAAATAAATAATATATATTTTATATAATATAAATTTTATATATAATTATATATTTTTTTCAGAGTTGATGGGATATTAAACACACTGTTTGTATTCCTTGCTTTTTTATTGACAGCTTATCTTGGATTGCAGCATCAGTCTCCTTAATGACTGTGAAGCATTCTGTTGTGTAAATGCTTCAGGATTGACTTCTCACTGATGAACTTTCAGGTTGTTGTTGCTAGTGCTGTCAACTACACACTGTGCTGAGGTATCTTTTACACATATCCTCTTGATATAGCATGCTCTCTATTGACAGACCAAGTTCCTAGAAGTGGGGTTGTTATGTCAAAGAATAAAGCATTTTAAGTTTGGGTACATACTCTGTCACTTATCTTGGAGATTGACTCAATGTGTTAGCATCCCTCCAGATACCTCCCCTTCCCCAAAGTAAAAACTGAGAGGACAATGGCCTCCTAACGATCTCTTCTTGAGTATGCATGTTTTTGTGGAGTTGCTTTTAAAATAGAGATGTATAAGCCGGGCATGGAAACATACTTTTTATTAATCCCAGTACTCGGGATGCAGAAGCAGGCAGACCTCTGTGAGTTTGAGGCTAGCTTGGTCTACACAGTGAGTACTAAGCCAGCCAGAGCTGTAAAGTAAGACCCTGTCTCAAAAATAAATAAATAAAATGGAGACGTACAACAGAATGTGAGAAGATATAATATCATCAGGCTGACTCAAATGCTACCCCTCCACACTTTTGGGGGAGCTGCTGGTGATCTACCCCAAGGTCTCACTTATGTTAAGCAAGTGCTCTACCACTGAGCTGCAACTCACCAGTCCTCTGAGTTATTTTAGCATTACTTGCTATCAGCAGTTCCTTTGTTTCTTTTTTTCATTTTCTTTCCCTAGCTGTGCATCAACTAGAACGTAAACCAGAGATCAGAAAAGGTGGGCATCTGTATTTTCCACCTCATACCTGGTAGTAATTGGCATTCAATAAATGTGCCTTGGTGGAAACAATAGGTTCTGAGTATGTACCCAGACTTAAAATGCTTTGTCCTTTGGTACCCAAGGACATGAGTTTGCCCTGGAACACTGCAGATCTCTCCAAGACATGTACAAAGCATAGGCCCCAGAGGAGTTTCTGGCACAGTCTGCTAACAATCCACAGGCTTTGGAGAGAAAATGAAGATTTACATCAACTTTAAGGGAAACAGATAGGGCTGGAAGACACTATCCAGTCCTTTGATTTTGGCGTAAAACATAAGTTGCACTATCCTTGGCTATGAACAAACTGTAGGTCAAAGTGAAGTATAAATACCATTTGTAAAACAGTGTAGAGAGCATTTGTTAATGAACTCTAAAGTAGAGGCTTTTGACTTTGGTCTGGAGTGCCGTGTTGAGGAAACTGTCAGGAAAAATCCGAAGTGATTCACTGAATACAGGTAGTGACAAACCAGTGTTTGTTGAAGGGGTGTTCCTGAATCCTAAGGGTTATTCAGCTGGGTCCTGGGTGTGGCTGACAGGTTTGGCTAGGCCTAATTAATTGGATTCAGCCATGTGGGAAACTTCAGTAATGACTGTTGGTTTTAACATTTATACCACCCATTCACTGGCCTGGCACCAGGAAGACATGACAATGTCATATGAGTATCCCAGACATTATACATATCCTGAAAGATACAGGGGACAGGAACTAACTTTTCCCACTGGAAAATATTTCTCAATCTTAATTAATTAAATATATGAAGGAACTTCCTTTTTATTGCCAGAGAACATGTTTCTCAGAGGTCTGCTGTTCACTTCTTATATAGAAATTAGATGTAGACTTTTATCCGTGAGTGGCATGCCTTAAGCTCATTTATCCCCATTAGGGTCCTTTGCCTGGTTCTTTAACAGAGATAATAGTGTTTTCTCAAGGTTATGTAACGTACTGTTACAGAGCTGCTCTGGAGGCTGAGAAGCAGCCACACCAGCTCGGTGGCTGTTTCCAAGCCCAGCAACTGAGAGATTCTCAAGTCAGTCTTGCATTTGAAGATCAAGGAAGGAGCAGCCAGCAAAGGGCAGTCTCCATAATGACAGCCTCATCTGTCAGCTCTCTGCTCCTTCCTGGTTGGGCATGCATGAGCAAACGATCATGGGAATTTCTCAGTGACCTTTGCCACCTTTCACCTCAGCGGCCCAGGGACCCATGTGAACTGCCTCCGAGAGAATGTGGTGGCACTGGGTGATCTGGTGTGAGACAGACATGAGGCAGCTGGCTCCAAAGGACTTCTCTGGGTCTGTCAGTGATTCTTAGTAGGCCCAGGCTCTTTGGCTAGAAACTACCCAGTATTAACAAAGAGAAAGGATCAGGCCTGTTTCAGAAGAGTGACACAAAAATTCTAGATCCCCCCCCAGACCTGGACACTTGAGCAGATAAGTACAGTATGGAGGTGGCGTACACTCTGGAGGCAGCATGTGATTTCCAAAATTGATCTGGAGGATTCCAGATACTTTTCTTTTATAGCACGGTTTTCAGACATTTTATATCATATATCTCAAAGATATATGCGTACCTGTGATTACAGAATGTACTAGATATTGAAAAGACGCAGTGCTGGAATTCTGTCCCACTTTGGATCTCCCAACTCATTTCCTTATAGATTTTCAAGCTTGTGGCTGGGTGTGGTGGCCCCTGCCTGTCACTGTACTCTTGGAGCCTGAGGAAGGAGGCTTACTGTGAGTTTCAGGCCATCCTGGCCTCTAGGCCTTTCATCCTCCAAAGAAAACAAAGCAAAACTGTGCTTTTCAAAGATTTATAAAGTCATCTATTTCCCTTTAGTTTTCTGCTTGGGAAATAAGAAGTGTCTCCTCCGTAAGTAACTTAATTAGTGCAAGGAGAAAGACCAAGGGATCACAGCCTGCCTAGTGGGGTGGGTGTACTGTGATGAGTTCCAGAGGATCTACTGAGACCATTTCCATGACCAAACCCTCTACCTAGGGGAGCTATCTCAAAGTCTCATTTTACCAAGCCTGACTTAGAAGCTTAACAATGCCAGTTCTTAGATGGGCTGCTCACAGGAATCGGTGCTCCTGCCCAGCTTGGGCTGTAAGTGCACAGTTGAGGACATAGCTGCTCCTCTGTGTAACTGTCCTGTCTAGGACCAGTGGGCAGCCAGCTGGTTGTGGCTGTCTGCTAAACCCTGAGGTGAAGCTGCATTTAAAAAGCTACTATAAGGTCATCAGGAGAACTGATGCTTTATTCTGTCCGAGGAAGCAGGTTATAAGCATCTGGCTTCCATGTGCTTCTGTGTGAGTCTTTATGTGTGGTGCTTGTTTGAGAGTCCTTATGTGTAGTACATAGAGACTGTGCTAGAGAAACAGTCGTCTGTACTCTCTTCAGAGAGGAAGAGCCTGTTTTCTTTTTAATTTCATTTGTGGTGTATTTATTTATCGAGACGGAGATTCCTTTCTAGCCCAGGCTGACCTGGAATTTGCAATCTTCCTGCCTCCTGGTCCCAAGTGCTGGGACTATAGGTATATGTCACCACACCCAGACACAAAAGTCTTTTTCAGTGCTCTTGGAGACCCACGAAGGTGTCAGGCAGGCAAGGCTCAGCTGCGAGTTCCAATGATTAACAAAATTCAGTGAAGATTTACCATTTGTCTAGTGTTTATTGAGTCTCTATTATATACCAGGCACAGGTGTAGGTGCTGGACTACAGTAGCCAGGAAACATTTTACTCCCTGCCCTTCTGAAGCTTCCATTGCTAGTTCTCAATAAATCTGACACAGAACCGAAGCCCCGTGGCAAGCTGTACTCGGCCAGTGGTACTTTAAGTAAATGTGTACCAACGTAACTTAGGACACTGGCCATTTTGGTGTGCTATCCAGAGGACAAGGCACAGTTAGGCTTGGGATCAAAGGAACCTGAGCCTAGTCCCAGTGCTTTTGGACTCTGTAACTAACATACTTGCTTGTGTGGCCCTGGACCACCACCTGACCCACTGTGTCTGTTTCATCTCTGACAAGGCAGGAATTTGACATTGTGTGCCTATCTCCAAGGGAAGTGTGTGAATCAGTGTTTGGAAAGTCTGTATCAGTTGAAAGGGCAAATAAATGCGCTGAGCTGGGTGGTCAACCCTGGTGCAGCTAACTCACGGCTCAGTCTTTTCAGGATACCCATGTGTAAACACAGGACCATGTAACTAACCACCGGCTGTCCAAAGGCACACACAGGCTAAAAGGAGCCAGAGAGAAACATTCCAGGGAGAGAAACTCTTTTCTCTGGCTCTTTATTTTAATCTTTTTAAGGGAAGAATCACCTAGCAAATGTGGGCAGTATCCAGGACTGGTGGGTTTCATTCGTTCAGAAGGAACCAATCGTTTCCTGTGGCAGGCATTTACTTTCTGAGATGCTATAAGCAGCCAGTAACTGTGGGCACTTTTCCAGGTTTTTCAGGTGGAAGTCAAACGACCCCTACAAAAGTCTCCGATCTGGTGCCATTCAGTGCTTCAGTAGAGGAAGAGCCACTGGGTTTTATCTATATAGGTCTCTGCCAACACCGAGAGAGAGAGGCAGGATTTAATTACTAAGTTTTTGTCTCCCATCTGTCTGCTGTCTTTCTGCATTTGGGGAAATACTAGATATTTTGATATGGTGATTTATAAAGAATAAAGCAATTTCAAAACAGACGAGGGAAAGCCTGGTCTCGTTATACTAATAAAAATGCAAGGAAAACTCAGCGTAAGGGCAGGACAAACAGAGTCTTGAAGGCTGTCATAGCAAAGTGTGACAAAAAAATTCAGGGATTCTCACTATATAACTTTTTCATACATTGACAGAAAACTCTATCATTCTTAAATAAGAAACGAATCTAAGATTTACTTGTGTGTGTGTGTGTGTGTGTGTGTGTGTGTGTGTGTGTGTATCATATGCAAAGCCTTAAGAAGGCCAGAAGAGGATGGTGGATCCTGAAACTGGAGTTACAGTTCTATAGTTGTGAGCCATGAAGTGGGTGCTGGGGTCTTAACTCAGGTCCCGTACAAGAACAGTAAGAACTCTTAACTGCTTGGCCATCTTTCTTGCCCACTATTTAATAAACAAGACAAACAAAATCCATTTATAACACATCTTGTCTCAAAAGGAATGAAAAAATGTGTTCTAAGAAAGGTATGAGGTCCAGCCAGTGGCTCAGGTGGAGCCTTGTTTTCATCTCTACTGCTGTGGAAACATGGTCAATGGCTTACACCTGTAATCCCAGCATTCAGGTAGAGGCAGGAGAGGGAGGAGATGCTGAAAACAAGGCCATGGGTGCGGCGGGGGGGGGGGGGGGGGGGGGGGGGGGCCGCTTAGAAACCCAGTCTCAAAAACCACAAACAACAACAGTAACCACCCCCCAAGACATCCTAGCTAAAGAGAAAATGTTTTCGGTTTCACTGACAACAATTAGGAGCTGGGCAGCTTGCTAATTTCTGACTAGCAGCCAACCATTCCTGTCTTTCCTCCTGTTACCCTCCCTGCCTCTCATTAACAAGTTAGTTGTTTATTAAAAGTGGGCAGCTTTTTAAACCTTCTCAACCCTCTGAGATGTCCCGATTCTGGAATACCTAAGGTGTCAAATGCCCACAATGATTAGAAAGTAACAAAACAGAGTAACACCAAGGCCTTGGAGATAAAAGTCTTTGCACTTTGTAGGCCCAAGACACGGTTCCAGGCATTATAGACTTCTAGGTGTCAGTGGGCCAGCAAGGGACCCTGTGGGAATGTAAGTGACCGGCAGCTGAAGGGCAGTGCTCTAACGGTAGTTTTGCAGTAAGCAGCCTAACTCTGTGGGAAAGCGGCCCTTCCAGAAGGCCTGGGAGGAGTGAGCAGCGGAATTACACGTGCACAACCTATGACCAGATGCTTGACTCACGTGGAATTTTCTCAGAGGCTTCCTGGCAAATTCCAAGGTGAGAACTGCAAAACCACACACTACTTCGAGGTCCTGTCTCCAAAACGCAGAACAACAAAACAAGAAAATCCAAGCAGCAGCAACAACAAAAGTGATCACTACCTGAGAGCTTAGAAGATATTCTAGGTGCTGGGACCAGGGCCGTTGGTTATTAGGAGGATCTGTTTTCAACTCGGTGTCCTGTTAGGAACAAATAAACCCGGGGAAGCCGGTGACTTTTCACTGGAGTTGTTTTGTAGTGAGAGTAAAGATTTAAGAACAATGAGCCTTAGCTGGCAGAGGACTGGCAACCAGTTAAGGTGTCCAAGGCCTGCTGGGAGGTAAGAAGGGTGTGAAATGCCTCCATGCTCCCCTGGGGAGGCCCTTTCACTCCGGGTAACTGCAGTACTCCCCCACTGGAAGGGATCCCCTGCAGGACAGACGTGGAGGCTAAGAGGCAGGTGGGGCCTCAGTCTGCTCTACAGTGCCTGGGCTCACACCAGCAGGCTCTGTTCTCTTTGAAAACATACCTATCTATCAGCCAGGTGTAGGTGAATGCCTTTAATCCCAGTATTTGGTAGGCAGAGGCAATGGGATCTCTGTGAGTCTGGAGGCCAGCCAAACTACATAGTTAGTTCTAGGACAGCCAAGGCTACATAGTGAGACCCTGCCTCAGAAAAGAAAAAGGAAGGAAAGGAAGGAAGGAAGGGAGGGAGGGAAGGAAAAAGGAAGAAGGGAAGGATAGAGGGAGGGAGGGAAGAAAGGAGGAATGAAGGACGGATGGACTGACACTATTGGACTTGGAGTTGACCTCAATGTCATTGGCATGTTTCATAGCTGTTCTGAGCTGACTGGTCCAGGCAATGAACATGCTTGTGGACATATCACACAGACCTAAAGGACAGAGATGACGTAAATTCTGAACAGGCTGTAAGTAAGTTGACAGGGTAAAAGCTACCACTATTTACAATTTCCTGTTAAGCTTTTTTCCCTTTTCTGGTAAAAGATAGCAACATTTCCCAAGAGGTTTAAAAATTATAAAGAGTGGTCAACACAGGAATCATTACATTTCTTGCCACTTAAATAAATTGAGCAAAATTACATAAAGGTAAGGCAATTTGTTCGTGTGTGTGTGTGTGTGTGTGTGTTAGTCTACTATTTTTTATACTTTATATATATTTGAAAACATTTAAATAAATGTTTTTTAAAAGGCTGTGAATGTCCATATGAAATGATTTTGGTAGTTCCTTTATTCAGTTCATCTGGTGTGAAGAATTACCATCTTTATTGGCTTACTATTAGAAGTAATCAATAAGCCAGATGTGGCAGTTCATGCAGACAATCATAGAGCAGAGGCTTCCTGAAAGTTCAAGTCTACCCTGACTATATAGTGAGTACCAGGCAAGCCAGGGGTACAAAGCAAAGTCTTGACTCAAAAACTAAATAAATAAAACAAAATTAAGCCGGGGAGTGGGGGTACACGCCTTTAGTCCCAGCACTTGGGAGGCAGAGGCAGGTGGATTTCTGAGTTCGAGGCTAGCCTGGTCTACAGAGTGAATTCCAGGACAGCCAGGGCTGCACAGAGAAACCCTGTCTTGAAAAACCAAATAATAATAATATAATAAAATAAAAATTTTAAACCCCAAAAGAGCAACAAAAATAATTATTATTAACTAAGGGCTTAGAAAATACTCTCCATGCCAGGCCTTTATATGCATGCTTTCTAAAACTCACAGCAACCCAGCAAAACAGGATAATAAATTCAATTACAGATGAGACTCATAGGGGCCAAATGATTACCTTCTTGTTTATTGAAGTCAAGAGTGAAACCCAGAGCAATGTCCATAGGAAGCACAGCTTCGAACATCCCCATACTGCTGTTAGTAGGGGAACAGTGAATCAACACACAGACCAGTGATTTTCCCAGCTTCACTGGTCCAGAGAATACTTGGAACATGGACTCCAGGTTCTGTCTGCTGAGGAGCAGGCAGGTGAATGTGGAGGAAGCCAGGTCGTATCCTCAGGAGATTCTAGGATATTAATTTTAATTTTTTAAATTTTTGTAGAATCCTCCCAGGAACAACAGTTGCTTCCTTACATGTTGTCTTTACAAATGGTGACTTCTGGGTGGCATGAAATATTGTACTATCATAAATACCATGCCTTCCCTTTTGAATTCACTATCACATAGCTTTTCTCCTGTCGTCCTAAGAACATGCAATATCCACCCCCTGGGAGTCATTAATGGTAGGAAAGGTTGTTTAAAAGGACAGAGAGTCTCAACATCCCTTTCCAATTTCCACGTACGCTGTAAGCTCTGAAATAGCCAGCTTTCTGAAAGATAACATCATGCCCTCCATTCCTAGAGAAGATTGGAATCCATAGCCAATTCTAGTTTCCACAGGGCAATATGTGGATTTCTTCTCCTTTCAGCTCTGTGCATGCTGAGTGAAAGCAAGGGTCATTCCCAGGCTGGAAGGAATGAAGGACTCCTTAGAGTTGCCAAGGGTCAAAACGGAAACATTTTACATTGTGGGTCTAGGTTCCAGAAAATGATGAAATTCCAGAAAGAACAATGGGTGCCTTAGAGTCTCTCAGGGTCAAAATTGAAACATTTCACATCATGATCTGAATTCCAGAAAACCATGATGTTCCAGAGCTCTTTGGAGATACTGACACTCAAAGGGGCATACATTATCTTAGCATCATTTCAGGCCTTGAGAGGCATGTGTTGGGTTGTATAAATTTTACATGATGAGCCCATACCCCAGCAGATCCCCTGTCATGTATACACACACCACATACACGCTATGAAAACTACATGATCTCCAATATTCCAGACAGTCTTAAGAGACATTTATCTTTCCTGGTGCCATATCCACCCACACCCACCCCACACTGAGAGGGAGTGGGGTCCAGAAAGCAAGCCAAGGTTTCCTCATTTGTTTGCTTGTCAAGGCTAAAAAAACATTGAAACTGGGACAGATGGGGAGGCAGGGGTGGAAGAGGGGGTCAAATGAGGTTTGTATTGACCTCAAGTCCAAAGATGATTTCTTTTTTTTTTCTTCAAAAAAAGACTCCTTTGAATGTGTCTCTATGATCTGGACGCAGAGATGAGGGCAGTGACAGCATGTGATACCCCAAAGTAGGCATCAGCCTGCGTCTCTCCATTCAGGCTGTCTACCTGTGGAAATCAAACACACACCATGGAGGTGCCCAGGTTCCATTATCAACAATTACCCTGGGAGGAGGCTGCTGTCACCTTCTGTTACAGACCACCCCTCCTGGGTCCCACAGGACTCTGACAACATCTAAAATCGATAGCTGTTCCAAAAGACAACCTCCTCAGAACCACTCAGATGACCTTTGAAGCCTAGAATACAGAATCTTGCTGGACAGTACAACAAACCCACCGGACTGTTATTAGGGCCTCATAGAACAAGGTAGACTTTTGTTTTAGGGTTTATTTGTTCGTTTGTCTGTTTGAGACAAGGTCTGTATGTAGCCCTGGCTGCCCTGCAACTTGCTATGTAGTCCAAGGTGGCTTTAAACCTACAGAGATCTACCTGCCTCTGCCTCCTGAGTTCTGAAATTGGATGCATGCACCACCATGCCCAGCCTAAGGCAGATGTTATATGAGAACTTGCCACTTACTCTCTGAAGCTCTAAAATGTCCCTTGTGAACTTCTTTTTGTGAAAGCATTTATCAACTGCTCTTAACTAGCCTGCTTTATTAAATAGTGGCATATATTAAAGCCTTTCTTTAAAACATTATTGTTGTTGCTACCAGTGTGTGTGCGTGCATGTATGCATGTGTGTGCACATGCATGTGCACTTAATATGTGTGGATATGCATGCCACAGCGTGCATGTGAGTTCCAGGAATTGAAGCCAGGCTTGTATATCTTCAGTGGCTGTGTGGTCTCACTGGCCCATGGACCCTTTCCTTAGTAACTAGGCATCACTCTTAACCTCCCAATTTTGCCATTATAAAATGAAGAGAACAATAGACTTGACTGTAAAAAGTCAGGATTGAACAAGGCATGGCATGGAAAGTGCTAAGCAGAACTTCAGCCACTGTCAGTGTTAGCTGCTACAACCTGGACACAGCCGCAGCCTTAGCAAGTCCAACCACCAGGTATCTTTGCTGGCCTCCTAGTGACTGTCTCCAGCTATGTCCTGCCAACCCCTCAGACACTTGCTTTTTTAACCTGGTGGATTAGGAAGTCAAACACAACCAGAACTACATATCCGTATGTGCTCAATTAAAATCACCACAAGTTCAAGCAAGCAGGTAATGTGTAGCTGTGTCATGTCCTAGAGGAAGTCAACAGATATACAAGCCCATGTGAGCCAGCACCAACTGCCCAGCTGACTGGGGGTAGTGTGAGTGACTCTCCTGGGAAATGGGTCTTCAAACCACCCATCCCCCAGATACTACCCTCATCAAAATACCCACCTAGGGTGATCCTGTTAAGCTGGCCTCATTCCAAGAGACCATGGAGGAGAACAAATAACTATTGTTCTTTTAGGCCAGTAAGTTGGGAGTAGTTTGGTATTAGATAACTGACAAACTGCCCTTGTGTCTCATTCCCTGCCCCTGCTGGGCAATCGGGAGGCCATGACACATTCTTTCCAGGCTTTGGTCCTGAAGGATCTCAGTTCTGAGGCTTCCCAGAAGGAAAGAAATTGCCCTCACCTGCCATGAGACCCTCCTACCATGTGCTATCACCTTCCTGAGTGTCACTGTCACCTCTATGGGCACTGTTGTCACCTCTTGAAAATGTTTGTTCTCTGGACTAAAGAGGGAGCCTTAAGATAAATGTGGTGTAGTTTAGAGCAGTGCTTTAACCTGACTGTGTCACACAGTTTTGTCAGATAGTAGCTCTTTCCATTCTTCCTCTTGGTCTTTCCTTCCTTGAGGACTCAGACAAGGACCCTAGGCCCTAGCCATCATTTAGACAAGCCTGAGCACGTCCAGTCTCCGGCAAGAGGCATCTTCCATGTGATACCTTGCTGCAGGCAAAGCCTGTTTCCGGGAGGGAAAGGGTATGGAATCTGATTTAGTCCAAGCTTCCACAGGCCTCTCACAACTATACAACTGTTTGCTGTGTTGTGGTAACTCAGGGGCGCATATGTATGAAGTACTTCTACTTGTCTGGTCACTACCCTCCAAATTGACTTGTTCCCAGCATCAGTAACAACCACATACATCATGTGAATGTCTTCCTCTTTTCTTTTACTCTTCTTGCCTCTTTAGAGGCTCAACTGCAGTCTGTGCCTGTTAAGATCTCATGTCTAAGTCAGTGTCCTACTCTGGCCACTCATCTTTGAGATACTTGCAGATGTCGTCATTGTAATAGGGAGAAACATCAGGGCAGGTTACTCCATCTCCTGGCACAGGGGAATCTAGCTCAGTGGACCTCTTGAGCTTTCAGCAGTGGTGGTGACCACACAGTGTCTTGCTCCTGGGTTCCTCTGCTAGTGGGCAGCCTCTTGGATGCATCCTGACAAGATAGCAAGGACCAGCTATTTCTCTTGCCACTTCCCATGCCCCAGCTGCTGCCCTTAACCTTTTTCTTGCTTTGAGGGGAAGGCACAGAGGAGAACTGCATGTCCACAGCTCAGGCAGTCGTCCAGCTGGGGAGAGGAGAGAGAGATGCTCCCTTTCCTGTCAGGGCAGGAGAGGACAAGGGAGGTTAGGAAGGAGCCTCTTAAAGTGACTTCTGCTGAACACTATTGACCTATGGGGCTCCTTTCTGCTTTTTCCCATAAGGAAAGATTAGGGAGGCAGAGGGGAGAGAGGCCACTTAACTGAAGCTAAGGAAGCCAAAGAAAAGTCGTTCCCTTTCCCAGTCCTCTCCCCTCCCCCTTTTCTTTTTTTATTTAATTTTTCCCTCCTTTCCTTTCTCCCTCTCTCCTTTGTCCACTTTCTTGTGTTTTGTTTGAGTCATGGTCTCAGTATAGCCCAGGATAGCTTGGAATTATCTATGTAAACCAGGGTGGCCTCAGACTCTCAGTAATTCTTCTGCTTCAACACCCTAAGCGTCTTTTGGGGTGGGGGTGGCGCAGGATGTCAAAACAAGAAAACCTTCCTTCATTGCACCGGGTCCCCTCCCGCTTTGCACTGTTCTGGCTGTCAGGTGCAGGACTGCGGCTCCTCTGTAGTGTAGTGAGCTGCCGGGACTGCAGGCAGGGATGGCAAGGCATTACCAAAGCTCAAAAGCTAGAACATGGACACCGGGTGGGATTGTCTCCTTGGCTTTTTGGACACTGTCACCCTGTTCTGGGTATCTTAGAATGGGCAGGGGCTGCCTGTCTCCTTGCTATTCCAGGCTCTACTGCTCTGGGTCAACGTGCTTATTACGGGAGGAGTCCCAGCTACCTCCTTGAGATCAAGATACATTTGCAGATCACATGCTTGCTCAGAGATCAGGGATAGTCTAATACCCCCTGGGACACAAACCTGAGAGTGAGGCTTGGAGGCAGAATGGAAGGCTGTGTACTGGGCACTGGGCTCTAAGCTCAGACCACTGTCACAGAGGTGATCAGAGCTGATAGTGGACAGTATTCTTGCAAGCAGATGATTCTCCAGCCATGCTCAGTCTCTGGTAAGCCATTCTTAATGACCTGCACATTTGGCTCTTGTACACACACAGACACTGTGCAGAGGCCAAGAGGCTGGCAACAGTGGCTCTACCTGTTTCTCCTTTACCCAAACAAATCTGGTCTTCTCCACATATGCAACTCTAGACATGAAGAGACAACCCTTCTTTCCTCGCCTACCTGTTTTCTCACATTCCTCTCTTGCAAACTCAGAATAATGGGACGATTCACTCCATAACTCCCCTTCCCAGGGAAGCTTGACACATGCATTCCAAGGTGATAGAAACACCTGACGTTTCTTCCACTAAAGACTAGAAAAGAAAGAATATATTCAAGTTTAGTCCCCAGAACATGACTCTATGAACTCGCTTCTTTGTGTATTTGAGGTGGAGAAACAAACGCCATGGCTCTCTGTTGGTTAACTGAATGTGGCTTTTGGCAATCTTTTCTCTGAATATGTTCCACTTCTCAGTAGCATCTGCTGCCACACACCTGCATCCTTTAAATAGGCCAAATTACTCCCTGGCAGGTGAAAGACTTCTATAAGCAACACTTCCCTCAAAGAAGATCAAGTTTTTTTAAAGTCTGAATTCTGACAATGGATGGTGTATCCATCCTGCAGCCTGTGGCCCCTGTGCAGCCTCAGAGAGCTAAGAATGCAGCCTAACACAAAATCATAAACTTGCGTAAAACACAAGGTTCTTTAAAATGCAATTGCACAGTTCTCTGTTTGAGCTTTGTCGTTAAAAACATGGTCTTGCTGTCTCAGGTTGGACATGACAGACAGCTATTAGAAAGCATGAGTGCCAGCTAGCTTTCTCTCAGTTTTCCTTCCTTTCTCCCTTTACCCTCTCCCCTCCCTTCCCCTTCTTTTCTTCTCTGTCATCTCTATCTCCTCTCTTCTCCTTCCCCCTTCCTTCCCCCTCCCCTCTCCTTCCCCTGCTTCCTCCACATATTTTGTTTCCAAAAAGGTTGAAAGACTGGCTGACCAGTTGGAAAAATTTCGGGTGGAAATGGAGGGGCCTGAGAAACAAAACATAGTTGAAATGGGAAAACAAAAGGGGTCACTCTGCTCTCTTTTGTCTGAAAGGGTTGAGAGTTGGCTGTGCAGCTGGAGAGGTTTTGAGTGGAGATGGAAGCACTTGCAAATCAAGGCGTACTGGAAAAGAGAGAACAAAAAGGCTCAGTCTTGGTGACTGAACAAGAGAGGGGGCATATTCTTCAGGAAGAAAGAGGAAAAGAAACTGTGCTGGACGGTGGTTGGTCAGAGTAGAGCCAAAAACACGGGAGGAGGACAATCTGATAACACAGCCAGGCTTGAAAAAAGGGTTAAACTCAAACCAATGGCACCACCAGAGCTAGAGGAAGGGCATCCTGGGGCTAGAAGATCACCATCAGTTTTCCCAGTAGTCATGGCGTATGTCTGCTAATGGTCTGAAGACCTTATGATGAGATAGGATGGCGGCCTAGAAATGATAGATCGAAGGCATTTTAAAGAGGTCGTAGTTCCAGATGGAATGAGCTTGCATTGTGCGGAACAAATTCTAAATAACTGGGCTGCTCAAAATTGAATTATTCCCCAAGACTGGAAAGGATAGGTGACACCTGTACTAGAGGCCAGTCCACAGCTGCAATGGTTAACATGGTGGAAGGAAGAAGCCTCAAATATTGAAGAGTGAAATGGAGTGCAGGGAGTGAAGATAGTAAAGGATCAGTTGCAGGTGAAGGGAGGTGCTCTGTTATGCAAGATTCACCTGGATGACATTGCTATAGAAAAATGTCCCTGTCTTAGGGTTTTCCTGCTGTGAACAGACACCATGACCAAGGCAGCTCAAGGACAACATTTAATTGGAGCTGGCTTACAGGTTCAGAGGTTCAGTCCATTATCATCATGGTGGGAAGTGTGTCAGCATCCAGGAAGACATGGTGCTCTAGAAGGAGCTAAGTGTTCTACATCTTGATCCAAAGGCAGACGGAAGGAGACTGTTCTCTGAAGACAGCCAAGAGGAGACTACCATGCACATTGGGTGAACCTTGAGCACAGGACCTCAAAGCCCACCCCCACAGTGACACACTTCCTCCAACAAAGCCACACCTACTCTAACAAGGCCACGCCTCCTTATAGTGTCACTTCCCATGGGCCAAACTTATTCAAACCACCATGTTCCATCCCTGGCACCCATGTCCTGTTCAAACACATGAGTCTGTGAGGGCCATACCTGGCCAAAGCATAATGCAAAAATACATTTAGGCCAACTTCAAAAGTCCACATAGTCCATATCAGTCTCAACAATGTTAAAAGTCCAAAACTAAAAAGTCTCTTCTGAGATTTATGCAATCTCTTAACTGCAATCCCCTATAAAATCAAAATAAAAAAGCAGATCATATACTTCCAACATCACAGGATATACATTACCATTCTAAAACATCACAGTGAAGAAATACTGGACCCAAGCAAGACCAAAAAAACCAGCTGGCAAAATGCCAAACTCTGCATCTCCATGTCTGATGTTCAACTTCTTTCAGTTTTGTTGACTGCAACACAATTATTTCTCTTGGGCTGGTTCCACACATGATCTTCTTGGCTCCCCCAAAGGGCTAGGTCACTTCTCCAGCTCTGCCCTCTGTAGTAATCTAAGCTCTGGTTGACCCCACTCCATGTTACTGCTACTCCTGGTGGTTGTACTGGCTGTTTTTGTGTGTCAACTTGACACAAGCTGGAGTTATCACAGAGAAAGGAGCCTCCTTTGAGGAAATGCTTCCATGAAATACAGCTGTAAGAAATTTTCTCAATTAATGATCCAAGGGGGGAGGGCCCATTGTGGGTGGTGCCATCTCTGTGCTGGTAGTCATAGGTTCTATAAGAAGGCATGCTGAGCATGCCAGGGGAAGCAATCCAGTAAGTAGTATCCCTCCATGGCCTCTGCATCAGCTCCGGCTTCCTGACCTGCCTGAGTTCCAGTCCTAACTTCCTTTGGTGACAAACAACAATGTGGAAGTGTAAGCTAAGTAAATTCTCTCCTCCCCAACTTGCTTCTTGATTCTGATGTTTGTGCAGGAATAGAAACCCTAAGACCGTGGTCATCCCACGATATGGGCATTTCCAATACGCTGGGGTCTTCCACTGCGACTAGGCTTTACCAATAGCTTCATAGGCCCTCTTCCTGGTGTCCAGTCTCAACTTCTACGCATGACTCCTTCAGCCCTGGGCTGTCAACTACATCTGAGTTCGCACCTTCACCAGTGGCCTTCCATGCCCTCACTTCCTAATAGTGCCACTTCTCATGTACCAAGAATATTCAAACTACCACAACATCATAATGAAAGCCAGAGAAAGTTTTGTGTTGGGGACATGGCTTTGTTTATATTCCCACAGGAAAGGAAAAGCTGTGTACACCATCAAAACTGATAAAGATTAGAACTGAGCAGGAGAGGTCTCCTGAAAACCTTGACCCCTGACCTGAAAAGTGCTTGTTTCATTGAAAATGTCTCTGTTTATAATTTCCTGCTATACCCAACAAAATTGATGGCTTAAAACAGAAGCAGTGAAATGTAGGGAAAATTTTGGAATTTTGTTTTTTCAAAACAAAACATAGAACTATTATAAAAATATGCTTTTGTTTTAATCCCAGGTTTGGGGATACGAGGCTGCTTTGGACGGTCCACGGCAGCTGACTATGATTTGCCTCATGTGTTAGCAGGGGCATGGTTTTGCCAGCTGCACATAGTTTCTACAATTTTGTAACAATTAGAATTCTGGGAACTTTTCAGAGAGTATATAAATGCTAGAGCCCAGAGAAATAAGATGAGTGGTTGTTGGTTGTTTAGGGAGATTTGTTGTGGTTTGTTAGTAGCTAGGGTCAAAGAAGAAACAAAAGGAAAAAAATTAGATTCAGGCATTTCTCTTCCTCTCTCCTCTATCCTTCATTCTCTCCTATCTAGTGTTAGAAGGTGAAACAGGGCAGGGGTGTTAGGGTGGATGGGGGATAAAGCAGAAGAAAAAGTAGAACCCACAAAGTAGCAATGACCAGCCACAAAGCTCTCAGCTCATTAACTTTATCAGTCAATTGGCCAGTCTATAATTCTGGGACCAAACACAGGGCCTCCTGTGTGCCAAACAAGTAGACTACCACTGACTTGCATCTCCCAGCCCTTGGCTTGCCAGACTTTTAGAAGACTTTTGTTGTGTACACCCACACACCCAGAGACCTCACCACCCCTATTGGTCTCTTGAAAAGATTCTTTTTACATATTTATTTTTTTGTGGGTGTTGGGGGAAGGGTGCATGTGCCACGACATACCACAAGTGTGGAGGTCAGAGGACAGTTTTTGAGAGTTGGTTCTCTCATTCCATTGTGAGTTTCAGGAATCAATCTCAGGTCGTCAAGCAACTTTACCTTAACTCAGCCATCTTACCAGCCCTCTGTTAATTCTTAAAGATGAGAAATATTCCTTCACTGTGCTAAAGGTTATCTTGCAATTAGAAATATGATGACATTCTAGATTGATCATTTTCTTACAATAGAGCCATGAAACACAATTGTCATATTTTGTTTATGACTGAGGTATGAAACTTTAGGGGAAATTTCCATAAGGTTATGACAAACAAGCTGGCCTGAGATTTGAAGTCATTGCATTCTCCTAGATATTGATCAATTACAGAACTGCTGATCTGAGATATTTTCTCCCATGTTTTAATGTCAACCAGTTATAATATTTTACATTACTTAGATAGGTAAATATATTAACTAAAAGTATTTCTTTCATGGCTTAAGGGATCGATTTTTTCTCAATTCTATTTATTGTTTCAATATTTATCTTGTTGGCAAATGATGTTTTTAATGCTTTAATTTTATTATTTTATTTTGTATTTGACTTTTCAAGATGAGTCCTTACCATTTTCTTTGACTGGCTTGGAACTCACTATGTAAACTAGAGCTGGCCTCCAGCTCATAGAGAACCACCTGGCTCAGCCTCCCAAGTGTTGGGATTCAAGTTAATGCCTGTTTTAAATGAGGGATCTCACTAACTTGTTAGAGCAAACATCTGAGGAAATAATACTTTTATTTAACGGAACAAATTCATTACATTTATTTATCTATTTGAGAGAGGGTGTAGCAAGTGCTATGGTTAACATGTGGAGATCGGGGGACAACTTGTGGGAGATGGTTCTTTCCCGATACCGTGTGGGTCCCAGGTGTTGAACTCCGGTCTTCAGGCTTGGCAGCAAGTGCCTTTCCATCGGAGCCATCTCACCAGCCCATAACTTCAAATTCCTCACTGCATGGTGCCTTCTTTTTGACGTTTACTTTCTAAAATGAAGGGATCTTTTGAAAGTTGTGCTTCATGTTCATTTATAATCACAGAGAGTTCGACAGCATTTTCTACCTTTTTGATGCTGTTTTCCCTCAAAGAATCCACATTCCCCTTCTTTTTCTACAACCACACAGCCAGTTCATGTGTGCCCCCCATGCCCCTTGGTGTGTGTGTGTGTGTGTGTGTGTGTGTGTGTGTGTGTGTATGTGTGTTCATTGCTTCTGGTTTTCTCTTTCTTTTTAAAATCTACACTGTGTGAATTTGAACAAGATCAGGGGATATAGAAAAACACATTTTTTTTTTTTTTTTTTGGCCTTTGCTCATAGGCAACACCAATAAAATATTTCCACACAAGTAAATATTTGTATTCCCCGAGTGCTTGGCATTCCTCAAAACTGGAGCCCATCGTGAAGGTGGGAGCTTGTCAATGGTGGTCATAGGGGTAGGAAGCAAACTGAATTGGTTCTCAGTGCTCATGGGTGTGGGTGTCGGTGGGTCACGAGAACACTCCTAGACGGGTCTTACCCCGCCCCTTCCTCCCCTCCCCATCCTTCCATCAGCAATAATCTTCTTTCCCAGCAGCAGAAGAAGCCTCTTTGTGCGTCTGCTAGGACATGGCACTCGAGGAATGTTGAGCTTTGCCTGCCTACAGATGACCTCTGACCCAACCTGTGGTTATGTGCTGTTGGCTGCCTGATTTCTGACCCTCCACTGGACTCTTTTAAATAAAGACGATATTGTTAGAATTACCACACAGCCCACCTCTTCGGTTCCACGATGTGAGAGGAGGAGAGTGGTCTGAAGTCATGGGACCACCTAGAAGGCACAGAGGCTTCCGAAGTTTGAAGGCAAGCTACTGGGAGCAGAGGAGGAAGTACATTTGGGAAGAGAGAAAACAAATGTTAAGATTGAAAAGGACCCAGAAGCCATCAGCTCCAGTGGTTCACAAAAGCCTTTCTATATTGGACGGGATACACTTCTGTCTCAAAACCATCAGTACAAGGAGGAATCCAAGTTTGTGAATCACTGAAAATTTAGCCACCCTACAGGTCTAGAAGAAGGACATGATTCTTCCATATTTATGACCACACAGCAGCAGAGGTTACCTCTAAGTATGGGTCCACTTCTTCAAGTATAACTTAGAAATTCCACATTGTGCTGATGAGGAAAGGGTGTTCCAACATGATAATGAAAGTGAAAATAGTGATCAAAAACTCAGTACGAAAGTGAAAAGATGCAGAGGGGCTGAGCAGAGGGAGGGCCTGGTACCCAGACTATTTCACATTCCTCAACACCAAGGCTCAAAAGCATGCAGAGCCAGGCGAGGCACACGGATACAAACAGCTTGGAGGCCTGGGAAATGTGGACTCCACTGTGTCTAGCTTCTTGACTCTAACCTGTCCGAGTGCAGGGTAGACCAGAGCGCAGACTTGGTTAAATTTACTTTGAAGATTCAGAGGCCAAGAGCCCAGGAGCTATGACCACGCCTTCCGCCACGGAAGTGAGGGTTGGAAGCTATAATGCAGTTGTTTTGCTGTTAAAAACAGAACTGAACAAAACAAAACGAAAACAGACCCCGAAGGAAAAAACAGCTTAAATTCAGTATTGGGGGCGGGGGCGGGGGTTTACGGGGAACGGGACAGATAGAGGGTTAAAATTTACAGCCATTTCTCTGATGATCTGAGTGGCCTCCTCCGCCACATTCAGTCTTTAGCTTCTTTTAAAAATTGTTTGTTTGCTTGCTTGTTTCTCATAACCATGTAGCAAAGCAGAAGGCATCAGTTCTCAGAGTGAGTTTAGGTAGATCCTGGGGGTTGTGTGCCTTGCTCCGGAGTGTTTGAGAGAGCGGTTCAGTAAACACAGCCTGGCCCAGCCTTTTCCCTACCTTGAGTCAGCCCCAAGTTTTGCTTCTAAGAAAGGACAGGATCCACTTTATTTTTCCTTTTGTTTTTCTTAACCCTTCGGGTAGTGCCAGGGGAATTCCACAGTACAACTGGGAGTCAAGGGGGCAGTGTCTTCGAGAAGCCTAGCCAAATGGAAGTACCGAATGCATTTTCCCACCCGTGGGGATTCAAGCTTAACTACCTTCATTTTTCTCCATTTAGCAGGAGAAAAGAAAATCCCAGCCCTAAGGACATTTGTTCTGGCTCAAGGGCATAGGGTTTTTTTTCTTTTCTGAAAGAGGAGACTGGCTCAGTAAGACAGCCCAGAGTTGCTACTTTATATTACCAAGGTGAGAAAGACAGCTTGAGGTCTCCATGCCCCCTAGGAACCATACACAACTTTTCTTACTTAGTAGTGTCAGGAAAAAAAAAAATTCAACTCAAGAAAAAAAAAAAGCTGAATGGAGATGATTTCACTGATAATATTTTAAGTATTATAAACAGAATCAGGTCGCATAACGAGTGCATGCTAGGCTGAAGCCTTATTAGATTGCCTAACGTGCTGGACAGGGGAAGAAAGCAGGTAGTTGTGAACTTGTCTGTAAAGCAGCACATATCTGGAAAAGCCATTTCCCATGCCCTCTGTCTTGAGGCTTCACAAGCTCTCAGCACCTGAAGACTTCTAAAGAGCCTGCTGTCAATGGTGAGCTGCCAAAGCACCAAGTCAGAAGCGACACTGACCACAGTGCAGTGATATGACACACAATCCTGTCTCTTACAGGTGCTTACAGAAATCATTTGGTGTTTATACGTTCTTCTTTAAGAAACCTCAAACAATCAGTCTACGACAGCAATTGTTGAATGTCACCTTGCAAATCCCAGGAGAGCTCTGGGTCATTTAAGGTGGTCCATTAGACCAAAACTATTTCCAAAGCCTTAGAATGTCATTTATGCTTGTGGCTGTGTTGACACTTGTGCTGATGATGTAATAGCAATGATTTTTTTTTTAAATGGTAATACCTTTGCACAAATCAAGGAAGTAGGAGCAAGCTATTACTAGTCAGAATTCCCTGCTGGCACACACATAAACAAACCAAACAACCAACCCCAACAAGGAGACTACCAAAAACTCCTGCCAAATCCATTAAAAAAAAATGTCCCTGGCAAAGTCATGAAAATTGTTCACCTTAGCCTATATGAACAGTCTTTTTGTAATGTATATCACAGGAACCCTGCCTGAGGCACATGGACTGCATCCTGATACACACACAAAAAGCACACATACCATTGTTTGAGTTACAAGCTCAACTATTTGCTTTTGTCACAGATGTTAGAAACTTGGAAAAAATGTAAAATAATGTCACTCTCTTCACTATTTTATTTTGGTTGAGAAAATACCGTTTTTAAATGAAGAATGTTGCTTAGATTAGCATGAAGTAATAAAGTTAAAGTTATTTTAAAGAAAATTAAATCTTAAGCTTCTGTTTCAATGTTTTATTTTTAAATTATTTCTCTTTATTGTATTTGTATTATGTATGTTTCTGTGTGTGTGTGTGTGTGTGTGGTGTGTGTGTGTGGTGTGTCTATGTACACATGAATGCAGAGCCTGTGGAAACCAGAGATGGTATTGGATACCTGGAAGTAGAGTTACAGATGGTTGTGAGCCACCACGTGGGTGCTGGGAATTGAACTACTGTCCTCTGGAAGAGCTTCCAATGCTCTTAACTGCTGAGCCTTCTTTCCAGGCCCCTCTTTCAAATTTTAATTTATCTATAGATAGAATATAAACAAATGAAAGCCCTTTGGGATCCTCGGTATTTTTAAAACTGGGAAGGAGACCTGTTCAACTATCTGAGAAATGTGATTTAGTAAAGCCATACGTAAGGCTATTCTAATGAAGAAGCATGGTGGAGTAGTAAGAACACATGGTTTAGAGTCCTATAGACCCTGGATTCTGACTTTAAACTTTTCCACATGCTAGCTGTTTAATGTCATGGATACGTTTAGTTGTTCCAAACTTCACTTCCTTCACCACCCCATCCCCCATGGGAATGATATTTATTATATATATCTCCAAAAGAGAAAATATATCTGATACCCTTAGTTAACATAAAATCTAGTGTCTCAGTTAGGGTTTTACTGCTGTGAGCAGACACCATGACCAAGGCAACTCTTATAAGAACAACATTTAATTGGGGCTGGCTTACAGGTTCAGAGGTTCAGTCCATTATCATCAAGACGGGAGCATGACTGTATCTAGACAGGCATGGTAAAGGCAGAGCTGAGAGTCCTACATCTTCATCTGAAGGCTGCTAGCAGAATACTGACTTCCAGGCAGCAAGGATGAGGGTCTTAAAGCCCACACCCACAGTAACACACCCACTCCAACAGGGCCACACCCTCTAATAGCGCCACTCTCTAGGCTAAGCATATACAAACCACAAACCTAGTGAAGATGTTCAAATATTAGCTGACTGAATAATAGTAAGAAGTTCAGAATATGAAGGGGTGCTTTTGGTTGCAAGGAACAGAAATGGCTTAGCAGATTGAGAAAAGAGAAAAAAAAAAAATTGGAGGCAACCACTCAGGGTCTACTATGTTCAACAGAGGCCTAGAACAAACACCACGTTCCAAATGTTGGTTGGCAGACTGGCTATGTAGGAGTCCTCTGGGAGCTACTGGAAAATATCACTGGAGTTGTAACTGGCATATGAATTGCCTGAGATGCCAAGCACGAGTAAGAAGATCTATATCATGTGCATGCGGCTAATCTATGGAGCAAGCTTGAGTGGCAAGACGGAGACCTCCCACCTCCCACCTCCAAATTATTGATTCTGAGTTTCCCAGTTGAGGCTGGCTTTAGAACTCTGGGTTCGGTAAGGTAAGGCAGCAATAATATGCAAGATTGACATCCATTCATTTGCACATTCAATCAATAGACTCCCTGGCCCCGTTAAATATCCTACGTGCGTTCTGCAGACATTATAAAGGATCTACATTCTGTTGGGCAGGAGAAGCAGGCTGACCTATTTGCTTTTGTCTTTAATGCAGTATGAGAAGATGTTCTGGTTAAGATGTGTGCACAGTGTTCTGGCATCCAGGAGCCAGGAGTGAGTCACTGGTGACTGTGGGGTTGACAGGGAAGGTTCAGAGAAGAGAAGCTAAGATAGGGTAGGGGAAGAAAAAGTCAAAAAGAGTCTGGAGCTAGACTGAAAGAGGCCTTGAACTCTATTAAATCACTCTACAGTCCTATAGTCTTGATTGCACTTGGAGAGCTTTTAAGAATATTGATGCCTAGGTTACCCTAGATTGACTAAATTCTATGTTCTTGAGCGCGCACAAGAGAGAGAGAGAGAGAGAGAGAGAGAGAGAGAGAGAGAGAGAGAGAATTCTTGAGTAAAAGAGTGTGTATGTGTAAAAGTGTGCATGTGTGGGAGAGAGAAAGTGTGTGTGTGTGTGTGTGTTCTTGACTGAAAGAGTGTGTGAGAGAGTGTGTGTGTATTCTTGAGTGAAAGAGTGAGTATATGTGTGTGTGTGTGTGTGTGTGTGAGAGAGAGAGAGAGAGAGAGAGAGAAAGAGAGAGAGAGAGAGAGAGAGAGAGAGGGGCAATTGATTCAACATTACAGGGTATCAGGATTTTAGAGCAAGCAACACAGTGCACAGCCTAAGTTGAGAACTCAGACTACAAATGAGCAAGTGACCGCCCAGCTTATTTGCGTAGGACATGCTCTTCAGTGTGGATCATGCCTATTCTTCTTAAATGGACTTTTCATGTCAATTTGATATTCAAAATCAGAATTATTTAAAAGCTTTATGCTCCAGAGGTCATGTGATAGGCATTGGAATGGCACCTCCTGCCCCACCCAGGGGGCTGTGGGTGTAGGCAGATGAAACATGCCCTTTGTTCCCTGGACCGCTGGGTGAAAAGCTGATCCCTGTGAAGTTAGAGCCCTGGGCAGAGGGCACCTTTTTCACTGGCCAGGACCATGGAGTCCCTGAGGAGAGTCGCCTGCAGGGTGTGTGTTCAGTGTGCTGCCTTTTCCCAGCCTCCCTTACTAATGGGGGAATTGAGGGATATTTTTACTTACAAGATGAAAAGATGAACTCTCCACATCGTGACGGCTGACAGATGAATCCTTCTGGTGTTTCTCTATAATATGATTTTACTCTGTCTGTACTGGCTTTTGAAGTCTGTATCCAGCTCTAAAATGTCATAATTAGGAAAAATCTCTCATGCCTCCCCACTAAAGTTCCTGCCACCATCTTCAAAGTGTCCAAATGTTGCCGTGACACGTCTATGGTTGTTGTTCATCAAGTGTCTGAATTTCAGAGCTGTTTTGAGTCTCTAAAATATGTAGCCAAAAGGAATTCCATCCATGAAACATAAACACAACTAAAATCGGCCCTCCAAATATGTTTATATGCACTTCCATCCCCCAGGTTTTAGTCAATAAAATATTCAGTCATTTTTAATGGAACGGACCAAGCACTTCCTGTGGGGGATTAAAAAAAAACTGGACACTACTGTAAGCAAACACAGTGGCTGATGGTTCCTGCTTTGTATGTGCCCAGGTTCATACAGACTCAGTGTAGCCTTAATGCTTATTTCTGAGTGTGTTCTGTTTTACAACTTCTGACACAACACACGGGGAACTGAGGTGCTCCTTTCTTTTCTGAATTAAAATTTCAGGAAGCCTGGTGTGGAGGGGAGGGGTGGGAGAGGGTGAAACGGGGTAGGGGTCAGGGGTGCAGCCATCCACTTTTTGAGAGAGACGGTCTCAGAAGGAAGCCTGCCATGTTCTTTCAGCGACTATAAACTCACTGGATTAGATCGCTTTCCTTGGTGATACCCAGGCTTTCCCCATCGTTGGATGATGCGTCATCACTTGAAAGGAAGAATTTAACACTGATCTTCCGCTTTGACTAAAAGAACTGGGATCTATGTAAATTACAGTCTTTCACTTCTCTGGCTTTGCAGATGTGACTCAGAATCCACACCACAGCTAATGCAGAGTGGGAGCTGGCCTCCATGGACACAAGTGTGCCAGTGTGTGGGTGGCCCAGAGCAGGCCTCCCAGGGTTTAAAGTCTGTGTGTGTGTGTGTGTGTGTGTGTGTGTGTGTGTGTGTGTGTTGTTCGGTGGGGGTGGGGGAGGATGTAGACAAAGCTGACTCCTGACAACTTATAAGAATATGTACCGAGCAAACTGCCTCAACAGCCTCAGCAGCCAAACCTGCATTCCCGTAGCCTTAGGAAAGGACCGTGCCTGGCAAACACCGCTGAGTGGGCCCTGCCATTCCTGCGGCTGCGGGACTCTCAGACCAAGTGCGCCTCACCCAAGGTCCTGCTTGGAAACAAGCTGGCCTTCGATCACAGGAAGGGAGTGGAATCTCCCTCCATGTGTCGGTTTTAATCTTGGTTCTGGGGGACATTAACTCCCTCTTCGTGGATCACTGATTGCTTTCAAAATACCAGGAATCATTATTTTACCTTACAGGGTTATTGTATGCTAGGACTAATTTAGTTAAGGCTTGTGGAAGCCAGTAGATGCTGAACGGCCTTATTAGTTCCCCTTTAAAAAGCTCTTCAGCATCCCTGGGTTGCTGATTTGATGAGAAGTGCCTACTTACCGTGACCCTCATGTGTAGTCCTTCCTCGAACTCAACCTCCCAGGGCTTTTTAGTCCCTTTGATGAATAAGTACTGCTTCCAAATGAACCAAACAGTAAGCAGAGATGTGAATTTTGTCTGTGTGGGAAAAAAAAAATCAACCCCAGTGTCCAAGGGGGGAAAATCATGGTGATTAGGAGGTATAGGAACAGCGTGCCTCTTAGATATAGGACAGATGAAGGTCTGGGTTTTGAGTGTAACCTAAAATGATGGAGATTCAAGTTAAAGAGCTTGCCAGTGCCTTCAAGATCCTTCCCAAGGCATTGTTACTGTCCCCTTCCTTTCTTCTCTCTCCCATTCTCTTCAATGCCAAACAGAACAGCCATAGACACGAGCCTTCGAAAGACACGTTTGTGCATCTTGGGTGGTGCAGAAAGCACAGAGTTCAAGCATGCCCCTCTCTGCTCTGCCATGGCACATTCTGCCCCTGGAGGGAAGTAATCTCACTTGTCTACAAGCCTACACTCCCACCAGCCAGCCCTCAGCAAGTAGGGAGCAAACAATTTTCTGGACCTCCATGCAATCTCTCTGTCTATCTCTAGGAATATACACCGGGGTGTGCCTAGCTCATTTTGCTTGACTGTTTTGAAACTGCCCTTCATGAGTGTTTTAAATTTTTGTTTAATAAAGGAATGGATGCTTTATAACTGGAGATCAGTTGGTGGTTAGAATCCATTCTGCCAACAGTAGTAGCTGCTGCCTATCTTTCCGAGGTCTGCGAACCCACAGCTGTCCCTCCTCTCCTGTGTTTTCTCTGAAGTAGTATGTCTCTGCACTTTCCTCCAACTTTGTTTTGCCTTAGTAATTCTATCTTGCTTACACAATTGCTCAGCCTTTATCCTCCTGTTTTTGATTACCAACTGGTGTTTATTTTAAATGCAGTTACTGGCCAATTAAATAGAAATTAGCTACATTTAGAGACAGGACTCCAGTTTACTGGGCCTTTCCTCCTCCCACCCCCACCCCCACCCCACACCTCCCCCCTAACCCCCCAAAAAGGCCTCACTCATCCTTCTTGAGACAATTCTCAGAATAGACATTCCAAAGACTAAGACCTGTGAACTGTCAGGGCCCCTTAGGACAGCCACCTGCTGGGTCTATAGCTAAAGGAGAGGATGCTCTGCTTGCCCAGTAGGAGCCAGAGCAAGCTAGGATGTAACAAGAGACATTTCCTGTTGTGATTTGGTCAAACCATTTTTGATTCAAGACAGACTCTCCTACCAGAGCAGCTCAGGCTATTTCATTGAACAAGAGAACAAATAAATGAATAAAACTGCCTTCTGCCTTACTTTGTTGTTGGGGCAGCTGGAATGAATCTTCCTTTCCACACGAATATTGACCACTAGTTACTGGGTAAAGACAAAAGGAGGGTGCTCCCTTCCTGGGCTGAGTGGAGCATATGGGCTAAATTACTTGGATGGGACATACAGCCTGGACCTTACTGTAGCAAGCTGTGCTTAAGCTGTGGGGGCTGTGGAGCCTGGGTCCTAGGAGCTGGCCTGAAACGTTCATACATGGAGGTCAGCCTGGCACCAGATTGGCCTTGAGCTTGAGTCTGAAGGGACAGGCCTATGCCTTTAGTGTGTAGGAGCCAATCAATCTGGAGCTTCAGTCTAGAGGAGTCATCTTGAAGTTACCTGTTCTATGGGGTCACAGGTGGTATCATTGAATCCAGGCAGGGGTCACCAGTGCTCCTAGAGGCAGCTAAACAAATATTCCATGGAGGCTGGCATAGAGGCTGGATCTAGGGCACTGGCTTGAAGCCTGAGGTCAGACTGCTGAAGACGACGACCTGGATGCAGAGTCTGGGTCTGTGCGGCAGTACACGAGACTCTACTAAGCCTTAGGTCTGCCGAAGATGAAGTTAGTTCCAGGACTAGTTTCTATTTTAGATCTGTGGGTGCTTCCCTGGTGCCTGGGGCTTTGGAAGTTGGCATACAGCTATGATTCATGGGTCCAGGCTCACAACCAAAGAGTGCTTTCAAGTCTAGAGTCATGGGCTAGCCTGGTGTTGGAGTAGCTCTGGAGACTTCATGGGTGGTTGTCTGCTTGGACTTGGAGAAGTGGAGGCTGGTCTGCTGCCTGGTTCCCTGGGGATAAGAAAGCATCAGGGTCCACAGCAATATCTGCTGTATTATCCCCATGCCCATAGTGCCCCCTGGCTCGGAAAAATGATGGTGGGAGGAATTTATACCGTCATCAATATGACTTCTAAAAGATTTCTACCCTGTACTCAGGCACTTTAATTTTTCACTTGGATTTTATTTTATTTTATTTTATTTTATTTTATTTTAGATGTTGTAAAGAATTCCAACAGATGTTTCTGTGAGGAGTTGAAGAAATGACAGAGAATTTTAAGTACAACTAGTTTGTTAAATATGCTCACATGTAAAAAGTAGTCAATATCCAGGACCCAGTGGGTCATTTCAGCAGAGAGATAAGAAGCTTCAAGAATCAAGTGGAAGGGCTGGAGAGATGGCTCAGTGGTTAAGAGGACTGATTTGACTGCTCTTCCAGAGGACCCAGGTTCAATTCTCAGGAACCATATAGCAGCACATAATTCTCTGTAACTCCAGATACTCATGCATGCAAGCAAAACACCAATGCACATAAAACAAAAATAAATAAAATATTAATAATTCTCTTCAAAATTAAAAAGTATTAACTAAAATGAAACTTTGTAGACTCACATGCTCAAGGAAATAGTCAGTGAGTTGTAGGTCGTTAGTAATTACTGAGGTGGCAACATACAAAGAGTGAAGGAAAGGTAGAACATAGCCTCCCAGGCCTAAGATGTGGCACTTGGAGCCCACAAGAAATCACAATGAGGTTGTCAAAACTTAATGGCAGATACCAAATTATAAACCTCAGAAGTTGGGAGAATATGAAGTAGCGCGCACACACACACACACTGTCATACTCTTTTGTCTGTTGCAATGACAAAGTACCAGAGCCTGGGTAATTTATGAAGAATGAAAATTTACATGGCTAATCTGAAGAACATGGTGCCAGTATCTGCCTTTGTGATGTATTTTAACACGGCAGAGGTTATCACATGATGAGACAGGGAAAGGATGCTACTTCAGACCTCTTCACTGATCCTTATAAATGCCTTTATGGGGCTTTGCATTCGCCACCTTATCTAGCCTTAATTACTCCTCAAAGTGCTACCTCTGAATACCATTAACATGTGAATTTTAGGAAACATGTTTCAAGTTTCTAAGACATGAATTTGGGGGGGACTATATTCAAACTTCAGCACATGCCTACACAGAGTACTGAAATTCACTAAAACCCACGACAGCGAGAAAGCATTGAATGCAATCAGAGAAAAAAAAAAAAAAAAAAAGAAAGACCATATTCTAACGGAAACCCTGACATTCTACTGTCCAAACAAACTATCACAGGATGAAATGGGGGTGGGGGTGGGAATTTTTAGGAATTCATTGTGGCTGGGTTCTTATCCAATAGTAAGTACTATAATGTTTCAAGGCAGCTTAATATTAACTAAAGATGTATATTTATTCTGTGGGGTATTAGAAAAAGCAACCACAAAAGAAAAGGGAATACTTAATAAAACTATAAAAGGAACTTATAAAAATTACTCAAGTAACAATAGCAACAAAAAAAAGGGGGGGGGGAAGACAGATGGAAGAAATAAACTCACTTTCACTGAGAAGATACCAGTCAAAAGTCAAAGGATGAAGAAAAACGTACTGTTCAGGACTAATCAAGGCAAAGTCAGGACGGCTGTAGCAACAGCCAAGCATACTTCAGAACAAGGAATACTAGGAAGGATTTAAAAACCGTAGTAATAATACTGGGTTCATTTCTGAAACAAAGACAAAAACCCCACAGTCAGCGAAGTTGTAAACACAGCTCACAAGCCAGGCTTCCTCAGGTGAGCTGAGAAGAGATGGAGCAGAAGACAAAGCTGGAAATGGATCATTAAACTCTTCAACACTCCTTTTTCAGCAACCGATGGGAAAGGCTCAAAGTTTGTCTCTGTGGCTGATCAGCTGGTAGCTGTAGAATCACCGGATGTTGAGGACCGCACTGCCCCATGCTTTGGGGCTACTGTGTTGCTGTCCACACTGCCCCACGCTTTGGGGCTAAGTGCTCTGGTCAAGAGAGAGAGAGAGTGGGGATGGAGGGGTAAAAGGTGTGGTCAAGTCTCCTTTACTGTCTCCCACAGACTATATTCACACCTCCTACTGACCACCACCCCCTCCCTATTCAAGGAAATCCTGGGTATTTATAAGCACAAGCAGAACACAGGTGAAAACATTTTACCACGTACACTATGCAGCTGGGGTCACTAAACAGCAAAACAAGCTATGTGGGATAAACAAGATATTTATCAGAGTGTGCTTCAGCTGTTGTAGGCTATTGAAAAACAAGTCTTTATCAGGGTATATGGTTCCAGATGGCCGCAAAGTTAATAGCTGCTTTCTAGCCGCTTTTTGCTAAAAGTTGGCTCCCAACAACTGGAAGATAGTGTTTTCCTCAAACGCATAGGAACAAACACCACAACACTGCCTATATTCTCTAGTACCAGACTTAAAGAGAAGTCATAAGGAGAATGCTATTTTAGAAATTAAACTGCTATATTTCTAAATATTTTTGATCAAAAGAAAATAAAAAGACAATGTATCCAAACTTGGGGAATATAGGCAGTGTTGTGCTTAGAGAGGAATTTAGCATGCCAAGGTGCCAGAAGAAGAAAAGGTTCTCAAACAGTGACCCAAGTTTCCATCTTTGGTGAATAGAAAAATAACAAAACCAAACCCAAAGTACATCGAAATTACACAGAGGCTGATGGAAGGAACAACAACAAAAATTGTTTTTTTTTTTTTTTTTAAATCAATGAAATAGAAAAATTCTAAAAATCATTAAAATAAAAAAATTTAATAAGATCGATTTTAAAAAGTTATATATTTAGCCATCATCACTAAGAATAAAAGGAAAAAGTCATAAATTACCAATATCAGGGATAGAAGAAACAAAATCATCTCATTATCCACAGACATTAACAAGATAATATAGATGCATGGTGAACAACTCTATACTTACATATTGACAACTTAGAAGAAATGGACTTTTTAAGAGACTCAAATTATTGAAACTCACAAAACAAAAACAACCAAATAGCCTGAAAAATCCTATATTCATGAGAGATTTAATTTACTCTTTAGAACTGCCTTGCAGGGGCTAAGAGTGTAACTCAGTTGGTGGAGTGCTTGCCTATCATGTTTAAAACCCTATGATCAATCACCAGCACCACAGAAAACCAGGTGCAGTGGTGTATGCTTCCTGAACTTGGGAGGCAGAGGCAGGAAGATTAGAAGTTCAAGGCCTTAGATTCACACAAGGAGTTCAAAGCCAGTCTAGGGTACACAAGATCCTTACAAAAAAGCAAGAAAAACAAAAACAAAAAATACATAAAGAGATCATCAGGCATATAATAGCTTCAATGGTTCCCTTCTGGATTCTACCAACCATTTAATAACAAATGATACAAATGACCTAACTCAACTGATTGAGAAATAGAAGAGAAGGAAGCTTTACAGTCCATTTTGAGACGAGCATTGCCCTCATTTTAAAGACAAAACGAGCATAAGGTGACACACACACGGTCACAACACTGTCAGTTCTAACTACCTGGACCCCTAAAGCAGAAGGATTGCTTCCTTGTAACAGTTCAGGGTCATCCCTGGCAACATAGTGAAACTCAGTCCTCTCCTAACCCGACCCTACCCTCAGATGGGGATGGGGTCTCTCTGTAGCCTAGACTGGCCCCAAAGTCACAATTCTTTTTCTGCCTGCTGCATGTTGGAGTTCTTGAAACATCATTCATATACATATATATATAGTTATATATATAGTTATATATAATATATAACATATATAATATATAACATATATATGTTATATATAATTAATATATTTTTAATATATATATTTTATATATTTATATATATATTTAAAGCAAAACTAGACAAAAACACAAGAAAACTACAGGCAAATATTCCTCATGGATATTGATTGGGAAAAAAGTCTTCACTAAAACATTAGTGTGTTAAATACAAAGTGTATAAAAGTACAAAGTATAACATAGCATGACCACGGGGCACTGATACAGGCAGTGAATGATGTGATCAACTTTAGAAGACCGCTGAAGTACAGCAGGATGTTGGCAGATTAAAGACTACAATCTGGGTACCACAGTAATAGAAAGATCAAGTAATCCTCTCAAACAGAGTTCAAGGCCAGCGTGGGCTACACTTTGTGGACTTTGTTTCAAACTATTGGTACTAATAAAAATAGGTGCAGAAAATGCACTTGACAAGATTTGATATGCATTTGTAATTATTTTTTTTAAAAATCATCTGACCTACAAAAAGAGACCTAAAAAAGAAAAAAAAAAAAGCCTATAGAGCTCTCATAAAACTGTTAAATGACTGAACACTGTTTTCTCCCAAGTGGTGACTATTATAAGAATGTTATGCTATTACCGTGGAAATACTAGTATGTCATTATAATAGGACAAAATATAGAAACAAATGTCTTCACAGATGAATAACATAACTATCATAAATAATATAACTATCTATATAAACATTCTTAAGCAACCTACACAAGAACTCTGAGAACTGATAAATAAGTCTAATAAAGTCTCAGGGTACAGTCAATTCACACAAATCAATGGTATTTCTATACACTAACACTGAACAATTAGAATTCAAAGTCTGAAAAACAATACCATTAACAGAGTGTTCTGGGTACGTGCTCACATGTTTGCTCTTCAGCACTGGCAAGCACACACCCACACACACACCCTCGCACACCTTGGGGAGTTAGGAAAATCATGTGGCATCTGGGAGCAGAAAAGTACAGAACGCTGCAGAACAAAATCTAAGAGGAGCCAAGCAAGTAGAGAGAGATACTGTAGACTAGAAGGTTCAGTATTGTTACTATGTTTAATTCTTCCAAATTTGTTATGTTGATTCGGGGATATTCCAAGCCCAGTTCCAGCAGATTTTTGACACTTCAGTTAATTAATTAATTTATCTCTGTGTGTATGTGAGGGATGAGCATGTGCTATGGTGCACATGTGGGAGTCAGAGACAACTTGCTGGATTCAGTTCTCCCTGTCTGCTGTGAGGGTCCCAGGGATTGGACTAAGTTGGCCAGGCTTAGCAGCAAGTGACTCATCTCACTGGTACCCAGCAGCTTCTTATATGGCTATTATTGACAGTTGGTTTAAATTTTTATGTACAAAGGTAAAGGATATAACATTACTGAAACAAATACTCAAAAACTCATATTATCTCATTTAAAAACTTTTAGGGTGGGGTGTGTGTGTGTGTGCCTGAGGGGCCAGAAGAGAGCACTGGATTCCCTGGAGTTGGAGTTACAAGTGATGGCTGCCCAATATTGGTGCTGAGGACTGAACTTGGGTCTTGTGAAAGAGCAGAAAGCACTCTTAACCACTGAGTACATGAGTAACAGTCCTACCTGTTGCCCAATTTTAAACATTACCATAATGCTACAATTAATAGATAAAGGATAAATTAAAACTTAAAGCAGAAGAGGAAAAGCAAAAAGAAACTCATACAAACAGTTGAGTTTTTGAAAGATTTTGTTTGTTTGGTTGGTTTTTGGTTTGGTTTTTTTGATAACTGAATTTTCACGGTAATGCTTGGGACAACTGAATGCCCATGTCTTTGCCCATCTGTACTACTCTAACAAAGTATCCTAGCACAGGTGACTTACAAACAACAGACATTTACTGGTCACAGTTCTGGAGTCTGGGGCACGGTGCTGGCAGACTTAGCATGTGGTGAAGGAGCCCTTCCTATCATCTTTTCACTATTTGACATAGCTGAAGACCAAGAAGTTTCCTAGGGTCCATTTTACACAGAGCCCTAATCACTCTCAATACTTACCTGTAATACCATCACCTTGGAGGTTAGGGTTTCAAAATCTGGATTTTGGGTGGGTCACAGACATTCAGACCATAGCATTCAACATGCAAACAAACAAACAAACCAGGAATCCAAAAGCAAACACCCAGTTTATATTGTACACTGTATCCAAATGTTGTGATAGAGCTGGGGGTGGGGTGACTTAGCTGGTCAAATGCTTGCCCAATATATACCACGTCCTGGGTTTAGTTCCAAGCACTGCATAAATCAGATATGGTGGTTTACACATATAGTTATAGCATCTAGAAAGTAGAGGCAGGATAAGAAGTTTAAGGTTATCCTCAGCTACATAATGAGTTTGAGGCTATCCTGGGCTACAGGAAATCCTGTCTCAAATGGGAAAAAAAATCTCCTTTTGGATCATGGAGCTAAATGTAAAACATAGACTCGAAAAACTTCTGAAAACAGATGAATGTAATATGCACAGACATGGATAGGTCACTGTTTCTGAACGAGAGCCACCATTATACTAGGGAACATTTGATGCTATCTAAAAACTCTGAGTTGCCATGACTGGGGCTCAGGGATGGAAGGAGGTATGTTCTGAAGATTTATGGGTAGAGATCAGGCATGCTAGCTACTTCTAAACACCATAAAATGCACAAGATAGCCCTCTACAACCAAAGTTAACCAGTGAACGGTCTTAGGGGTTCAACTATTGAGATTTCACTGGTTAACTTGGGGAGCAAAAGTCTGGGATTTGTACTGTAACAAATGCATTTTACTATAATAGCAATTAATAGTATAACCATACAGAAAGAGACCAAGAGGAAAGGAACCAACCGAAGTTTCCAGGGCAACTTAGGAAATGTTGCCTTGACTTAGTGTAAAACTGAAGTCCTGAGCAAAAACACTGTACTTCAGCTACTTCATATAAGGAGAGTTAGGAATTCTGGCATGATTTCTATTCATGGACTGAATTTAAGAAAATTTGTATGTATTACAGATAAAAGCAGCTCGGTTTCTCACTGTTGGAAAAGAAGTTATAACAAAACAGAGGAACTTAGAGTGACTCCTGTGGGAAACCCTTCAGAGGGATCAGTATTGATTCACATTTTCAATTGTAAGAGTAAATTTCAAATGGAGATAGCTGTGATTTGAAGGTGCCATCCAAAGTCCATGTGTTGGAACCCACTGCAAATGTTAAGATGCTGTACCTTTAAGAGATCATTAGGAAATAAAAGTTCTGCTCTCACTCATAGATTAACACCATGGTTGCCAAGAATGGATTTGTTCTCTCAGAAGTGAGTTCCTGAGAGTGTACGCGTATGTGCACATGAACACACACACATATACACAGTATATCACACACACACACAGAGACAGAGAGAGAGAGACAGAGAGAGACAGAGAGACAGAGACAGAGAGAGACATGATGTACCTGTCTACATAACCCTTTCTCTCTTCCACCATGCTGTAATGCAGCAACAAGGCCTTCACAAGATGGAGCCCTTGATCCTGGACTTCTGAGTCTTTATAACCATGAGCCAAATAAATGTCTTGCTCATTATAGATCACCCAGTCTGTGTCTGTAACAGAGGAATAGACTAAGATATATATTCAGATAAGTTATAGCAAGAAATGTCTATAGTTGTGTACAAGTACCATATTTGTCAATATACCTATCTTTTTATCTATCTATCTATCTATCTATCACCCATCTATCATAAACCCCCCACTGAGTGGGATTAGCAAGAAAATGTGTGTATCTAATTCCCACTGTTATATGTTTATTTCTAAATATTAATAATAACTAAAGAAACCAGGGATCTTTAGAGACCTACCTGATTTTAAGACTGAAATAGTAAAACTAAAAATGAATCTGAAAATCTTCTGGTAATTTTCTTTAAGGTAAAAACAGTTCTTAAAAAATGAATATTAGCATGTTATAAAATGTTTTCCTTCATGTGTGTCTTAGTTAGGGTTTTACTGCTGTGAGCAGACACCATGACCAAGGCAACTCTTATAAGGACAACTTTTAATTGGAACTGACTTACAGGTTGAGAGGTTCAGTCCATTATCATCAAGGAAGGAACATGGTGGCATCCAGGCAGGCATGGTGCAGGAGAAGTTGAGAGTGCTACATCTTCATCTGAAGGCTGCTAGCAGAATACTGGCTTCCAGGCAGCAAGGATGAGGGTCTTAAAGCCCACACCAACAGTGACACACCTACTCCAACAGGGCCATACCTTTTAATAATGCCACTCCCTGGTCCAAGCATATACAAACCATCACAATATGCATACAAACATAAATTTCCCTGATCTTCTACAGCACAAAAATCTATAAGGAAATACCCATGAGTAATTATGCTTCATCAAAGAACACTATTATACTGTGGTGTGTGTGTCTGTGTGTGTGTGTCTGTGTGTGTCTCTCTGTGTGTGTAAGAGAGAGAGAGAGAGAGAGAGAGAGAGAGAGAGAGAGAGAGAGAGAGAGATAAGGAGCAACCTGAAAGCTTCTAGTAGTCAAAAATTGAGCAACAAAATATATAATAAAAATATAATATTATATCCAGAATAATAAACTAAAATCCATGAGTCCATTTGTATATCAATGAATGAATAGTTAGGAAAGTTGGGAATGAGACACAGATCTGAAATAGGAGAACTGTAATTTAAAAGCTACTTTGGACTGCATAGTGAGATCCTACCTTAAAACAGAGAAGAAAATAGCAAGACAAACAATTAAAATACTGTTTTAAAAAGTCTAAACCAAGGGGCTGGAGAGATGGCTCATCAGTTAAGAGCACTGACTGCTCTTCCAGAAGGTACTGAGTTCCATTCCCAGCACCCACATGGTGGCTCACAACCATCAGTTATGGGATCTGATGTCCTCTTCTGGTATGTCTGAGGACAGTGACAGAATATTCATATACAGAAAATAAGTAAATAAATAAATCTTTTTTTTTTTTTTTGGTTTTTCGAGACAGGATTTCTCTGTGTAGCCCTGGCTGTCCTGGAACTCACTCTGTAGACCAGGCTGACCTCGAACTCAGAAATCCTCCTGCTTCTGCCTCCCAAGTGCTGGGATTAAAGGCGTGCCCCACCACCGTCCGGCTAAATAAATCCTTAAAAAGAAATCTAAACCAAAATGTAGCTCACAGTCATTTCTGAAGTAGTAATAGTGGTGGTTTTGGTTATTATCATCTCATTGACTTGGTTTTTATACTAAAAGCTTATTAGTGATTCTAAAATTGTCTACCATGGACATGCGTGAACAAGTACTCGAATCAAACATGTTTAACACACTCTAAGTCTGCGTTCCATTTCTTTGCTACTCTGCACAGTGTTCAGGACAATCGTGGTTGCTGTTGGATGGATGTGCTGTAACACTCACTATTCTGAAGAATTGATAACCATCCTCCCTAATTTATATTTGTGTATAATATCCATCTTAGTGCTTTCTCAAAACACTCAGCAATATCATCAAATATCTGTATTTATATGACTGTATAGTGAAGAACACCTGGAAAAACAAACAGTATTTTACTATCAGGTCAATAAAAACCACTGAAAACAGTTAAAGCTAAACAGTCTCCTGAGCACTTTATGTATGTGAATGTATTCAAAGACCTTCCTAACGGAAGGGAGGGACTATCATATCCCCCATTTTACAGGTGAGACAAGAGTTAAATAATTTGCACAAGTTCCCCCTATAGCATGCCTCAAGCAGTTTCACAAATCACATCTGTGTTTTTTCATGTCTCAACAGTAACTCGCTGAGTTAGGTGTTATTGCTCCAAGCCCCCCCAGAGTCAGATGGAGAAACTGAGCCTCAGAACAGGGAATAACTGGCTGAACTAGAAGCGTGGGCATGGAGGGAGTCGGAGGCATAGTTTGCTGCTTGGTTCATTAACATGGAGTGGGCAAACCAAAACAGGAAGTTACTGAAGAACTGTCAAAACACATCTCCAATGGAGAGCTCTGGAGTGGATTAGTCCTTTCCCAACTCTGCTTAAATTTCATACCATCCACCTGCATGTGTGTGTCTGTTTTCCCCTCCCCTTTCAGCTAAGAATGGTGACATTTTATATTCTCCGACTTAGAAAAGAAAATCTTATAGGATGGTAATCACTGAAGAAGATATATATTAGCTTACAAGATTTTTTCCCCCTTTTCTTTTCTTTACATTTAAAAGGCAGTAAAAGAGAGCTCTCGCTCAGTCTCTGAGAAAGTGTCCGGGGGGCATTTTCAAGCAAAAAGGAAAGTAACAGCGTTTAGAGATTAAATACCCTGTGGACAAATTGGCAGGGCTGCCTTGTTTGGAAAAGAATGTGGAGAAAACATGAATTATAATTACTTTGTGGTAACCTGACAGTGCGCGGCAGGGCTACCGTGTGCCTGGCACAGGCAGATGTGGCCACACAGTTCATTAGCACTGTACAGTTTGTTTAATTCCAGTTCAGGGAATTAGAGAAGGTTCTAGAACTTGCCTAGAGCTCCAAAATACACTCTCTGACTTTAGTAACAGTGGCTTTAAGCTCCACAGTGGGCCCAAGAGATTAGAAGATGAGAATTTCTCATACATGCCCTTTCTGATCTTTGACAAATAATTTCTTTCTAGAATGTTCTCTTCCTTCCTAATGCTGGGACCCTTTAACACACTTCCTCATGATGTAGTGACCTCCAACCATAAAATTATGTCATTGCTACTTCATAACAGTTATTCACAAATGCTGTTGTGAATCTTAATGTAAATATCTGATATGTAGGATATCTGATATGTGGCCCCTGTGGGGGTCATGACCCACAGGTTGAGAACTCCTGTTCTAGAGTGTTCTGATGGCAGAGAGCAATTGGTTCATCAGAACTCAGAAGTTTAAAGCTAGCTTTTGAAAGTACTCGGGATTGACTGCAGAGTTAAGCTCACGTCTTCACCCAGTGTGTTTAAGGTTCAATTAACAAGAATTCTTCATTTTCACAGAGAAGGTATTGTTGGTATCAGGCTCCGAACCCAGTGACGTCACATCTAGGCGACCCCCACATCGTTGCCAAGACAACAGCCGCACGCTCCCAGAATCCACCTGGCTACCTCACCTTTACCTGGGAGATACTACATCACCGCCCATATAAAACAGGCAGGACCCCCTTGACTCGCCCTCTTATCTCTTCCATCTTCCTCTCCCCACCTTTGCCCTTTCCCTTGAATAAACCTCCCTCCCCCCCCTTGGAACCATGTTGTCTAGAGTGGTCTATTCTGCACAGCGGTCGGATTTCTTACATCTTTCTTGCAGGTATATTTAAGTCAAAGTGTTTATGAACTTGGCTGAGGCTGTAACTCACTTGGTAGAATGTTTGCCTAGTGTGTATAAAGTCCTCAGTTTGATTCCAGGCACTATAAAAAATAAGTGCAGGCCCGTGATCCCAGAATTTGGGAAGGAGCAATGGGAGGATCAGAAGTTCATGGAGTTGGAGGTCAGTCTGGGCTACATGAGACACTGTTTCAAAAGACCAAATGCAGACTGTTATATTTTTCTAATGATTTCTTTTAAAGTAAATATGAAAATGTGTTTCACTGGAAGTAAAACTAAGGTGGCTAGGTAATGTTGAAGGCTTTCTGTTCAGAAACAGGTCGGGGTACTGTGTATGACTCTTGTGACCCTGCGCCACTTCAAAACGGCTTCTGCTAAAAAGCACTGACCCCTCACTTGGCTCACAATGCCACTGGGAGCAGGAAGAAAACCTGGGGTTGGCTTTTGCTTTGAGCCTGTACTTTGACTCAAAACATAGAGACAAACTGTGGTTCTTCACTTTCCTCTTAATTCACCCTGAAGTTTAGGAAGAGCAAAAACCTGGCAGGACAGATATCCCGGACCCCACAATTAGCACGATTATCTATTAAACTAAAGCCAAACCCTCAGTGATTAGCAGCGTAACAGTTGACTTAGTTAGGGTTTCTATTGCTGTGAAGAGACACCATGACCACAGTAACTTTTATAAAGGAAAACATTTTATTGGGGCCAGCTTACAGTTTCCGAGGTTTAGTCCATTATCCTCATGGGGGGAAGCTCGGAAGTGTGCAGGCAGACATGATGCTGGAGAAGCAGAGAGTTTCTACATCCTGATCCACAGGCAGCAGGAGACAATGAGCCACACTGGGCATAGCTTGAGCACAGGAGACATCAAAGTCCACCCCTACAGTGACACATTTCCTTCAACAAGGCCACACCTATTCCAAGAAGGCCACACCTCCTAATAGTGCCATTCCCTATGGGCTTATGGGGGACACTTTCTTTCAAACAGTTATAATAATTTAATCATTTGTTGGAGCATCTTGCAGGACTCTTGTTAAATCTGAGACCATGATAGATCAATGATAAGTGAGATTGAGGCCTTGACCAAGCTGCTTGATTGTCCATACCTCTTTTACCCTCTAGTGAAACCTAAATTTCACACTAGTACCCCTAAAATGAACTGGAGGGGAGGTCACAGATCCCTTTATTTATTCCTTTTCCTGGTGTGGTCTCTTTGAATAAGCCGCCTTTTCTGTGGCTCCCTCTCCCCTCACATTCCTGGCTTTTTTAATTGGCATATCAGTTTGGGTATCAAAGTCTAGCTTGTTGCGGGGAGGTCATAGTTTTGCCCTAAAAACCTCCAGTAATACTTTGAGAATTTCCCTATTTCTGTTTCCTTTACATTTTTCTTCTTTTCCTACTATGCTGGTTTGTTTTTGTCAACTTGGAATAAGCTAGAATCATCTGGAAAGAGGGAGCTTTGATTGAGATACTTCCATCAGATTGGCCTGGAGGCAAGTCTTTGGGGGCATTCTCTTGATTAATGGTTGGTGTGGGAGAGCCTAGCCCACTGCAGGCATTGCCACCCCTGGGCTATGTATGTATAAGAAAGCAAGCTGAGCAAGACATGGGGAACAAGCCAGGAAGCTGTGTGCCTTCATGTCCTCTGTTTCAATTCCTGTCTCCAGGTTCCTGCCTTGAATTCCTGACATAAATTCTCTCAGTGATCTAAACTAATTCTACTTCATAATTCTCTTATGCAGATGGAACTGTGTTTCATAAGTTTACTGACCATGAAATAAATCTATCATATGAATTTGTTTAGAACACAACGCTTACACCAAGTCCTCTCTGATTCGAGCTGGTAATGGTTGTAAAAGCAACTCAACTTGGCCCATCAAACCAGAGGGGATGGTGCTGCTGGATCCTTTCCCAACGCCTTCCTTTGTGTGGTTGATTGGCCCAGAGGTATTTAAGTGGCTTTGACTCTCCTTTGAAAAGATTAAATAAGGACATATTTTGTTTTCTAGGCCACATGTATAGTCACAGAGCAGCACAGAACCATTTGTGAAGTGCTGGTAGTCTTGTCTTTAGTGTAAGAAAGAAAACATGTGTGGCTTTTGTTTACAGCTGTGGGTCAGTGTGGAGTGTTATTAATTTGGTCAACGCTACCATGGCTGGGCATAATTCCAGCCTTCCAGCTAAGGATTGCTGGGTCTTGCCAGGACTCTGCCTTGAGACAGCGTGTTCTTTTACCTGCAGTTTCCTCACTATCTGTGAGGAGAAACTTGGCTTTAACCCTACTTCAACCCTTTTCCATGACCCACAAGCATTTTTCCGTGGAACAAGGCAAAGAACTCTAAGATCCCTCTTTCTCTTACCCCTCAGACAAGTGTGGGCCAATGGTCCCATCATAAAGCTCACTGCTGGTGTCATGCTGACTCCGCCCTAGTGAAACCAAGTAGCTTTAATGAGAATGAGACATTATCCAAAGCCTGCTTCATTCAGTAAATAGTGTAACCTTCCTGGCTTCATTCCCCCAGTTCTGGAGTTCATCATGCCATAAACCACAGGGACTTTGTCTGCATGTTACTGTATTAGCTCCATATGCCGAGTACGCATGGAACTCACATACAGAATGTGTGATGTCAGAGCAGTTTACACGAATCCAATTTTGTGCAGCTGTTAGACTCAGATGTTCTCTTTCATTTTTTATGTCAGCACCATCCCAATAAACCCACTGATCTTGAGACTGAAAAGCAAAGCAAGGTCTCAGCACTTGAATGTGTCTCAGAGCCTGGAAGGTCTGTACCACTTTTGTGTGGATCCATATACTCACAAGAGGCAACATCAGAGTGGCGGCTTCAGTTCTCTTGGAAGCGAAACATAACAGGAGGGATCAATAAGAAGGCACAGAACATGCAAGGATAGCAGTTCTCAGACAAATTAGAAACCATTACCTAGAATCATATGGGCCCCTGGAAGGAGATTCCACCAAAGGAGAACCTCAGCTCTGCATAGACACTGCAGTTTCTCTAAAAGGCATTGAACTGGCTTCTGACAATGTAAGTTAGTGGCTAATGAGTGTCCCTGACCCCATGGTGCTGAGATTAGCAAGCTTGTCTTGGGTTTATTTTCTCTAGAATAAGACATTTCACTGTCTTTTATCAGTACAAGAGTGGTCAAAGGTTGCCACGCAATTAATATTACAAGGTATTAAGAAATAAGTAGCTCCCAACATTTATGTGGAATTAAGGACAACTTAAAACATGTTTTTAAAACCTAAAATTAGAAAAAAAAAAAATAGGTCTACATATGCTATCTCGACTCTCCATAATGTGACTCAATGTGTTCTTTAAAGGCTAAGAGCTGTAGGTTTTCTGTTATTCACTTCATAGACCATGATTCTTCATGGTTGGCTAAGAAAACCAAACTTTGGAGATTTAAAGGAGGGAAGTGGGTGGCAGCAAGAATTATGTGGACTTACTTTGGGACTGAAAGTAAGATTCAACTTCACATTTATCCTTTTCTACCCTTTGTTATCACGTCAGGGACTCTGGCTGTCACTGTCTCCTTCCCTTGTGACAGTTTCCTGTCTGAAAGGGGCTTTGGCCCAAGAAGCCTTATAAAATTGTCTGGCCCGCCTTTTCTCCTCATCATGTCTTGTTGTAAAGGTTTTTTGAAAACCAGGGAAACAAAACTTCTCCAGCTTATCTCTTGAAGATAGAAAACATTCGGTTGCGCCACGCTGTGAACACTTTAGGGCTTGCTTCTCGTTCCAGAAGCATGGTGTGCCTAGCTACTTAAGATAGAAAATTCCCCGCTGTGTTCCTTCAGCAAGCAAACAGAAGATTTTGTGAGATCCTGGGCTCCGTTTAGACTCTAGCCTTTAATGCTCAGCGGTTAAAACTGCTATGCAAGAAGTCATTCTATTGGGTGTTTGGAAAAAATCCACTGAACAGCATCTTCTTAAATATGGTTGAAAGAAAGCAGGTTCCAAATTAACAAGGCCAAAGTATGCTTGGAACGAGGCTTAATCAATTGTTTGGAAGCTACCACTTGCTAAACAGAAGGTTGGGGTTTATTGCATTAGTAGCTTCAAGGGTTCCTGAAATCCTCTGGATCTAATGACAGATGTTCAAGAACTTAATACTTTTTGAGTGAGGTGCTGGTTAGGTGGTGTAACTCAGGCTGGGTGAGTCATGCAGCAGCACATGACCGATAGGTGACTTCTGGACATTCTCAGCTAGGAAAAATCTGATAGTTTATAAAAAAAAAAAAAGGCCTAGTGGTACTCACAGTCATTTCACAAACACCTCACATTGTGAAAGTTTCGGTTCTCAGTGAATGAGATCCTTGTGAATGAATGATTTTCTACTCCTGTGACTCATACTACATAAGACTATCTGTCATAGTTCTATTAACAGTCATACTGTGTTCTCTGGGATAAATATATATCCATTTAATGAGGGTATGTAGGAATGTGCAGCATTAAACAAATCTTATAGTAAAAAATACTCTGTGCCATCTGCCTGCTTTCTGGAGGTGGTTTTATTCTTATATTATGCTGTTTCCTGTACCTTTTACTCTCAACTTCCCACACTCTGGAAAGATTACTCATCCTCAACTTAAAGTAATCCTGTAACTCTTTCACTGCCCAACATCTTTTAAGCTTCTCCTAACCAAAGGAATGAGAGATTCCACCATCAGACACATAAAATTGATACACACATAAGGTGATCTCCAAGGCTTTAAAGCCACCATTGACTTTATGCTGAAAATTATATGTCTGATAGATAACACCTCACTTACTATGAAAATAGCAATTTCATAATTTTCTGATCATAATTTTCTGTCTTTGTCTTCCAGTGTTCCAGGTATGTATATGTTATTCATATATATGTGTATATATGTATATATGTATATATATATATATATATATATATATATATATATATATATCATCTGCAGCTTTTAAATGTTCTGTAGTTTTTAGTTCTTTATTCTTTTGTGTTTCAGTTTGGGAAATTTCTATCTGATCATCTTCAAATTCACTGGTTCTTTCCCTGATTGTTATCAGTAGATGAGCTGGAAGGCCAAACTCCTGGGATACAGGCCACTAACACCTCAGGGTGGGTCAGAAAACTCTAGGATTCCCCCTCCCCTATACTCTGTCACTTCACAGCAATCTACTTATAGGTTACAACAAAAAGAAATGTAAGACCCAGATACTTTCTGAGGGGCATAGAGAGCCAAAGCTAAGAGAGGATTCAGGAACAAGGGCACTAGGATATCTGAATCAATTGGAATTTATACAATAAGCTCTAAGCAAAGTCCTGCTGTAAGCCAGATTAGTAGAAATGTTCATTGAAGACCTGTTTTGCCTAAGAACCTATTATCGGTACAATGAGGTACCTGGTGTTTAGCCAGAGATTACAAAGTGTACTAAAAGAAAAGAAAAGATGCACTGTGAAGATATAAAGTAGCCACCAAAGCCAGATTTAGATATGGCATAAATGTTGGAATAACAAGACAAGGAATTTAAAAGAATTGATTAACATATCAAGGACATTACTGGAAATGGACAACATGGAACATCTAGTTAGTAATGTCATCAGAGACAAAAATTAGATTCAAGAGATAGCCCAGCAATTGGATGCCCTTACAGAGCACTGGATACCCTTACAGAGGACCCAGTTCCCAGAACCCACATGATGGCTCTCAACTCTCTGTAACTCTAGTTCCAGGGGATCTGATGCCCTCCTCTGACTTTCATGGGTATCAGGCACATACACACAAGATAGATAGATAGATGATAGATAGATAGATAGATAGATAGATAGATAGATAATAACATTTTTATAAAAGGAAAAAAAAAACTATGAAAAAGCCCAAAACTAGACAGACTTTCCAGTTTGATGTTAAAAGTAAATAGTAAAGTGCCTACCTCATAAGCATGAAGACCGAGTTTAGTGTCCCACAACCCATGCTAAAAGGATAGGTGCTAGGGTCCTGGAGACAGGTAGACCCCTGTGTTGTGGGCCAGTCAGTCCAACTAAACTGACGAGTTTCAAGTTCAGTGAAAGGTCCTGTCTCAAAATATCAGACAGATAGCAATTGAGGAAAACACTGAACCTGACCTCTGGCCTCCACATATGTACACGCACGCACACCTGTATATACATGCATTACACACATAAACAAAAATTACTAGAAGTAATGTGTAAGTGTTCAGAGAAAAACATTTGTAGCTTCCTAGGAGAAACAATGAAAGTATGGATGCTAAGATGCACTTGCATCTCTAGTAAAGATGGGGGTGTTCTCATTTCATGGGAAGTTAACATATTGCAATTCAAGCATGTATTATTCTTGTAATTAGAAACATTCAACACTTATTTTTAGACCATTCTGGAGTTGTTAACACATTGCCTTTTTGTCTGAGTAATACACCTCTTGCGACTGTATCATGGTAGGAGAGTCACCTCTCCGCTAGTGGGAAGAGTGGGATAACCTTGGTTTATGCAAGAGTTTGGGCAGGGACTGCATCCCATCACTCTGACTTATCAGAGCCATTTCAATGTCCACACTGCTGGGTCCTTGGCAATGGCTTAGTATATACTGGCTGAATTAGTAGGTTATCCGAAGTAAGTGTCAGTGGCTCTGTGAAGAATCACTGAACTGTAGGCAGTGGAGCAACCTAGCAAATAATTGATAGGCAATTTCTCTGTTCTTAATGAATATTTTAGAATTTAAGCTCTGAGGTTATTAGCTGTACAGCAATGCCAAGGAAATTAACCAGACCTATAAAGAGTGTTGTTCCTGGTGGAGACTCGCAAAGACTGAGACAGCTGTAGACATTATTCAAGTTTCCTCTGACTGTTCATGAAAAGACTCAGGGAGTAACCTTAAAGTTGTAACCTCTTATTTTCCATTTTTGCATTTTAAATAAAGCTATGTAGTGGCTGGGGCCAGAATTAAGATCACATGGGAGTTGTGATGGACCATGGCTTATTACTACAAGCCATGGAGATGAAAGAAGAGGGGGGATCTGTTGAGCACCTACGTCATGGACTCATCACTGCTCACTGAGACACTGTTAGTCCATGAGCACAAAGTACCTCATCAGCCCCATCACAAGCTGGAAACTGTTGTCAGTATTTAATGGATGATAAAAGTGGACGTAGCTAACTTGTCTGAGGACACACAACCTGAAAAATGGTAGGACTGGGATTTGGGACAGCTGCCTATACTTCCAAAACCAAAGCCTATCTCTCAGGCCACTAGACTGGGGCCTGTTTGGCTTATCTAAATGTTAATATGACAGCTGTCCCAAACAGGAGACACCTATATATACATGCATTACACACATAAATGGAAAAAAAAATACTACAAGTGAAAACTTTAATGACATTTTTCTTTGTGAAAATACCTTTACACTTCTGAGTGAATGATTTTCTACTCACGTGACTCTGCTTCCTAATTGACTAAGTAAGACCAATATCTCTGTAAAACTAATCCAAACCTGTACAGAAGACCCCCAGCCCCTCCTCAAATTCTACACACCATGAGGAATGGCTCAGACGAAATAACTCAACGTTTTCACAATAATGAATAAATACAGGTGTGATATGCATTCTCCCAAACCTGTTCCAGAATTTAGACCCCTCCCCCACACACACACACCACATTGCCCAATTGCAGATCCATGCGGACTGCTTAATAAGGTCACCCACAGTGCAGAGATAGCTTCGTTGTGAATGCCTTCATGGACTCAAGCTCTCATTTGCCTTCCCATTGTATTTACTGACTCAGATAAAATTATTTTCATCTTCACTTTCACTGTGCCAAAAAGTTAGTTAGCATCTGGAAACACTGCAGCTTTCAGCATGTTTCCAGAACATTTGAGTCCCTTTCTAGTGTATTTTAGAGTTGGCTTGACCGCTACCAGCTATTTCATTTAGTCTCCTGGATCTTTGCACACTGGAGTATCCTTTTCCATTCTCCTCTCCCCCACACCCCTGTGTGTACTTATATGCCAATCACACTTATTTTCACTGTTTTTTTTTTTTCAGCCTCACATCTCTAGTCTGGTGTCCCATGGACATTATCTATAAGATAGGTCTGCAAAGAATCATTGAGTTCTACCTTCAGCTTTAACCTACTGCTCCTCTCCACCTCAACATTCAATTCTATATCCCAAAACACGGCTTGCCCAACCATCTACCTTGTTATTCAAAGATAAACATTTCCCTGGTTGGATTTGAGTGGTCTCCAGTGACTTTCATGACCCCTAAAGTAGCTATTCCTTCATCGTGCCAGTCAGTCTCTAGCATGTCACCTCATTTGATTTCTTAGAACGTAGAATTATCTAAATGGAGTCTGTTCAATTATCTATGTACTGGTTCTTATCTGCTTTCTTTGTAGAATGACATCATGTGGACAGGAAGCTTTTCTCTCCTATGCAGGACTGAATCTCTCCAGCTAAGAATCTCTTACTTAAGTAGTAACTGTTATTTAAGTAATTTTCTTTCTGCCAGGCCACAGAAAAAAATAGATTGCATGGTCAGAAAGTGACCTGACAGTATTGTAGCAGGATTTTTTCCTGCTACATTGTATTTGCTGTGGAGCTTGGTGATTGGACAGTAGACGAGGTAGGCGGAATGAGGAGTTGGGAAGAAAAGAAAGAGGAGGCGAAAAGAGATCGGAGAGAGGAAGCAACATGGAGGAAGAACTGTGGATCTCTAGCAGTCCTGGGTAACAATTTCTATCAAAAGGTTAGATATTGGGTAACAATTCTAATTGGTTGGGCATCTTGTGTATTGAGCATTTCCAAATATATAAATCCATTGGATAATCTTTAAGCATTAAGAGTCTTCATTCTACTGGGAACCATGAGCATGGCTGGTATTGTCTGGGGCTTAGCAGAGAACCATAAGGGTGACGTGGTTGGCCCAAGATCCATGCCTTGGGGCATAGTCTCCATGGAGCTGATTGGTGGAACCAGCCGTCAGGGTAACATCTCGTGGGGTGCTCTTGGCCTCTGGCTGCTTCTAGCTGTGCTGCCCTTGGCCTCTGGCCGATTCTAGAGAGGGGAACATGGCGGGTGGCCCAGATAGCTAGCAGAGCCACACTGCACCCCAGCCTTTCTGAATCCTTCCCATTTCATAGTATTATGTTTCGGTTTTAATTTTCACATAAAAATAATGTGGTGGTTACAGCCAGAATTAGGATGTTGAATAAGAAGCCCCATTGATCTTACATCTGTAATCTCGGCTTCATGAGAGGCTGAAGCAGGAAGATTCCCTGGAGCCTATATGAGTTGGAGAGCAGCCAGGGCAACATATTGAGATTCCATCTTAAATTTAAAAGCATGAATAAAATAAAGAGTTGTGAATTAGAATCTTTCAGCAAAAGTTTGTTGAATGAAAGTTAACTTATTATTGAGTATAACATTGGATGCACATGAATGAATGAACATTGGATGAGAAGAAGTGAACAGTTCCTTTACTTTCAGTCACAGTCCCGATAAACAAACATTGCCCTTGTTTTAAGCAGCATTCTAATTAAATGGCAGATTCTGGCTTGTACTTAAGATATACGGTGCATTATGTCGTGACTTGCTGGGTCATTTATCATATTGGTTGAGCACTGTGAGGCATTCTCCACTTGAATTCATGCAAAGAATAGTGCAAGAGAAATCTGCTCTCCTGACAGCAGCCAGCTGCCCTGACTGAACATTCCTGTTTGATTTTCCAATGCCTAACATCACATTTAAAGTGCTGAGATGGCCAAATATGGGCTGCCCTGATGAGGGACCTCTGTCTCTCCTTCAAAACAATCCCTCCCAGTCAGTTAAACTGGATTCTGACGATACTGGCTCCTAGCCAATGAGCCAGCAGAGAAGAACACTTGTTACCTTTGAACACCACTCTCCTTAGAGACATCTGGCGGGGTGGTCACGTCAGTTTTTCCCTTCTGTCTTTCTTTTCCGTACTAATGGAGTCTTTACTCTCATCACTTTCTCACAAAACACTGTCAAAAAGCAAAGATGCTGAATGCCAAACCCAGCAGAAGCTTGAGATTTACTTTTGCCTCCTAAGGAGAAATTCTAAATAGAGGCACGGTTTTTAAACAGCTGCATGTTCTTTTAGAGGGACAGCCTGGATGAAGGAAAGTGAAGCATGGGGGTGGGGGGATATGAATGCTCTTTCTTCTGTTAAACTGTGGGTAGAACTTAAGGAACTGGGGAGACAGTGGTCCTTTTATTATCTCCAAACTGAGCCCAAGGCATGTGTAAAGATCTAGAATCTCCACTTGAAGTAAATATTTCTTAACTCTGGCTTAAACAACAACAACATAAAATTAAAAGCAGGTGTGATGAGCTGTCAGAGGGCAGTCACTGGCAGTGTGTCTAAGCCAGGTCTTGTAGGTCAGTTCAATTGGGCTCAGTCCCCTTTGAATGTTTTGAGAGATTTATTTCAGAGCTTGATGTCAACAAAGACTATAAAATGTGTTCAACTTAGGTTCTACATAGATTTAGAGGTCAGAGAATATACAAATCGTAATTAATAAAATAAAAAAGACTCTGAGGTGGCATAGCAGTTAGATTCTTAATTTGTTTTTTAACAGAGTATTGGAATGGATATGACATGGAAGTAGGAGAGGAGACCATTTAGGGGAAGGAATAGGCCAGGAAGTGCATGAAGAGAGTCCACAGGAGAGAGAGAAAAAGACAAATGACACAGACGGATGAGAAGGCCATCATGAAGTTATTACTTCAAATGCTAACTTAAAGTAAGAGAAAAGTGTTTTTATTATCTCTTGTAGCCCAGGCTGGCTTTGAACTGCTTATGTACCAAAGGAAGACCTTGAACATCTTCCTGCTTCTACCTCCCAGGTGCTGAGATTGTAGGTGGGTAGGGTTGCTCCATGGCTTTATTATTTTTTACCATTGAAGGTGAAATGCAAAATGACTTATATTGCTGGGACAATTAGGCTGTGCTCTTTGAACTCAGGAAAGTCAAAAGCTAATTTGGACCAATATGTGTCCAATTTAGAAAGGCGTTTGGATGTCTTCTACTAAACTGATGGATGAGGACACAGAAAGAATTTGTCACTTCACAACACTCACCTCCTCTGTCTCTGTCTCTCTCTCTCTCTTGTTTAAGTTGATGGAAATTCTATAGACAGATATTTGAAACTATGGAAGTCAGAAAACACTACAGGAAATAAAATAGCCTGAACATCTTACCATACTTGCAAATACATCTCAAATACAAATACAAAATAAAGGCCAATTAGGGGGACAATATCCAGCCTAGGGATGCCTAGAGACATATCACACATGTGTTGTTTGTTCTATGCTTCAAGACATTCCTGTATTTTTCAGGAGTTTCCAAATAAAAATACTGAAAAGGACTTTGTTTTGACTCAATGAATGTGATTCAAGTTTTAATTTTTATCCCTCAAACCTTCTGCTCCTCAGCTGGATCTTACCCATTCCTCAGACATGCTTGGTCTCCAATGGTCAGATGCTCATCTACACTGTATGTAGCTTCTCTGTGTATTCAGAGAGAAGCTGGAGACAATGACAGCTCCACATGTAGATCTGAGAGATACGGTTATTGGCACTGCGATTTTTAAGTTATTAAGGTAATAGTTCAGGCTATGTAATTGGCATTCTAAAAATATTATGACCCCCCCCCCAAACATAGGTCTCCCATCACTGAGAACCAACTTAAAAAAATTTTTTTTATCTAACTCATACTGAACTTTTTTTCAAAGAAAAAGAACTCCCTTCAGAATAAAATACCCTTATTTAAAAAACAAATGATCTGCCATATTTGTTAGAACAGAGAAAACTGGAAGCTATTTTAGTACCCAATAAAGCCTTATATAAACCCATTATTTTGTAAACTAATTAAAAATAGAGTTAAAATAGAAAAATAAAAGTTTGAACACAGATAACCCTCATGAGTAGAAAATTCTTCCTAGAGAAGACATGGGTTATTGAATGAAAATCTTACTACCAGCTATAATCTACTTCCCCACAAGTTAGTGGTTATTGACTAGATATTCCCCCAAATCCCATGGCCCATTGCCATTGTTCTTTGTTGCCCACCATAGCCAGATGGAAAAACTCATTTGCTGAAGACAACACACTTTGGGTGTATAGCACATTGGGAAATCGAGCTGGAATTGACCTGGAAACTTCCTTCATGTTGGCTAGTTTCCATAATCCTGAAGGTGCTATATAGGCCACTGGGGAAGAAAGGTCATCCATGGACTTCCCAGTGGTAGACTATGAATGTTGCAATAGCAACCTGCCAGGCAACATGTACCCAAGGGTACGATAGGGCATAACTATTCTAGGGTTCACCTACTGTTTTCTGGTTGGATTTGAGGACTACTTGAAAGAAAAGAATTCATACCTAGCACTATAAATCTGGTCCAAAGCCTGTGGTTTGGGAGTTTGTAGACCTTGGGGAACCTCTGCTTCTGTTGTTTTGCTAAGCACAGATGTCAAAGCTTCCTACTGTCATACCCATAGATTACTGCTGCTCTCAAACTTGCTCAAAGAAGCCTCTGTTTCCATGGGTGCCAGTCACTGTAGAGACTCATAACTTGTCAAAGCACTGAGAATAAGTGACTGCTGAGTGTTCAGCCCTAAATGAGATGTCTGTATCAACCGCCACAGGGCTCAGGAAATATGTTGGAAGAGGGAGAGGACAGAAAGGTAAGGGCAGAGGAGGAGAGAAGTACTGTTGAGATGCTGTCTTCTAGACAGGCCACGGTGCTTGTACTTATGAACTCACTGTAGCTATGGCTACCTGTTCAAGATCAAGCCAGTCAATAATTCCAACACGGTTTGGGGAGAAGCTCATGACGCATCATCCTTAGCTGAAGAGATAGTGACAGTTGATGGCTGCTGGGGAAACAGGAGTCACTTCTCTTCGTGGGTATAGCCTCTAGTAAGCTGCCCATAATCATGTGGGCAGCACTCCCTGGGCTCAGCAGCTTATAAAAGAAGAATAAAAGGAAGACAGCTACATGAATGAAGATGGAAGGGACATGTGCCAATGGCGATCTTGGAGGAGAAAGAGAGGGGATTAAGGCAGGATGTTATCAATTCACGTTGTGTGTATGTATGAAATTGTCAAGGAACAAATAAAACATATTTTTAAAGGTAAACCGTGGCATATAAACCGCAATAAAATCGTGTGCAAAGATTAAAGGGGTAAAGACAGAAATAGTAGCAAACTAGGAGTGCTTATTTAATAATTGTGCACTACTATGTGCTATACCTCAGATCCTCCGAGAAGTGGAAATGAAGGAGTAGCTCAGCAGCTACAGTGCAGTGCAGAACTCGGATATGAACAAACGTTTCATCAAGAAAGAAGAGGAAAAGGGAACAGAGTGTGTAGCAAGAGCTTTAAGCCATTCGGAGTGACCAGGTGACAAGGGCTGGAAGGAGAGGGGACCACAAAGATAAGCAGGAGCCAGATTAAAGAGGTCTTAGGGCTTATTCCACAAAGAGGTGCTACTGTAAGCTTTAGAGGCCAAGATATACAGCTGTTGCAGGGTATGTACATCAGTGAGGCTTTGTTCATTGGCTGCCTACATAGACACGTATTCCTCAATCCATCTTTAAGACCAACGGTCACTTATGGAATGTGAAGATACACAAAGCATGAACTGTCCCTCTGAGAGGCTGACAACATGGTGGTTAGATACTCATCTAAGGGAATGATAGACTGTGATGGACACTTCAAAGGAGCCCTCTACAAGGTGCTACTGAAGCACAAAAACGACTGCTTTGGCTGAGAGGGAATGGGCCAGATAGTCCAAACAAAGGACGGCTATCAGTCAGCAGAACAAAAACCATGGAAGAATGCAAAAGCTTCAATCAAGCTTAGTAGAAGGCACTGGTTAGCCAGACTCTATGGGAACACTGAGGTTAAAAAAAAAAAAAGTTAGCAACGTCAGGAAGAGCTGCCCAAACCCCAGATCTGGGTAAACAAAGGGCAGAGACTGAGGTCACCAGAATTTAGTAACCTGAATGAATATGGCAAAGAAACATAGTTCAGACCTCAGAGGAGGAGGCTACCTTAGCCAGATGGCTTCCAAAGTTTCACAGTATGGTTGGAAATAGAACCTTCAGTCTCCTAAAGTGAGGAGGCAGGCAGAAAGAAAGGATATTTCAGGCAGAAGGAGACTGTAAGTACACAGACATGAGGATCTCCAGCCAAGTGGCTGGTGCTCTTGGGAATTTTAAGTAGGGAAATCAATAGTAGCTAGAACTCAAAATTCATTGGGAAGCTGTGGAGAAATGCAGCTGAACTGTTAGGAAGCCTTGGACTCTGAAGGGCACATAATTCCATGCTATGCTCTACGGAAGCAGGATATTGTTTTAAAATCTGTCTTTCCTTTTTAGGAATTCAGAAGTTTTTCACTCTGCCAGAGATAAGCACAGAATCTAAGACAGAAGCAATGTCCGCAGCAGACAGAACAAAGGGGTCATTGCTTGGATTTTTGAATTTCAAAATAGTTGTTCAAATCTTTTGGGGAACGAAACAGCCTGAAGGCAAGCGCTCTGATTTTCAAAAGCCTGGTTTTTTGTTTGTTTGTTTGTTTGTTTGTTTTTGTTTTTGGAGAAAGAAAAAGATAGACCCAGAGCTCTAAAAGCTGACTGTGGAGACATGGTCCTTTCTAAGAAGCCATGGAGTAGGAACGTGGCATAGGATATAAGCAAGTTCCAGTCTCACAGGACAAAGGAAAAGCCTCAGGAGTTGAGAGGTAGCTCCAAGCAGAAACGCCAGACTCTAGTGTTTACCCGATTTCCTTCTCCATTCATCTCTGAGGCAAACCTGGAGGTGGGGTAGGGTGGATGGTTGTGTGTGCCTACCCCTGAGGCACAACTTTCTGAGAAATTTGCCGTGAGGTCCCAGAACAAAAAGTTCAATCCCCAGCTCTAGCCTGTACAAACTGTCTGTTCCCAAGAGATTCTCTGTGCATCTCAATGGTCCCTTAAGATGAGTCTGAAATACTTCATTTCTAAAGGACACATTAAGCAGTTTTCTTTGCCATTGCAGTACATGCATGGGCCGTGGTTTTTTAGGTACTATATTGTTGCACACAGTTGCGTTTTATTCATGTGTACTTAGTATATTGTAAAAATACCATTTTTATCAAAGACTGGTGATTTATTTGTTCTCCTTAAAGACTTAGTTTTGACCAGACTCAGACTTAGAAGTGGAAGCTCTCACTGAGGACCACTTACATCTCTCGTAATCTGTTCCTGGCATTTTTTTTTTCTCTCCCTTCATTCTCTTGGCCAGAAGCTTAGCACATTCTCTAGCGTCCTCCTTGATTTCCTTCGCATGCTGTCTCTTCAGAGCAGCCTGTCAGTGTTTGTATAGCAGGACACGTGGAGTGACAAGCCACAGGATCTTGGGTGCTTTGGCATGGGCTTCTGAATCTTCTTTGTTTGAGGGCTTTCTGAACGCATATTGATAGATACCACCTTCTTTTAGAGAGATTGAAAAGCTTTCAGATCCTGTTAGCTCTGAGCCCTAACCACCAAGACACAGGGGCATCTTTCAGTCTAGGAACACCCTTCTCTCATTTGTTTTCTTTTTGGTTGTTGGTTGTTGTTGTTGCTTTTACAATAGTCAGCGTGAGAACCCTCAGACTGGCATCCACAATGCATCTGTGAACAGATGTGGGCTCCCTCTCTCCTGGTCTCCTTGGTCTACAACAAGAATGCCTCTTATGCAGGCCCACCTTGCCATGGGTCAAGACATCTTGCTTCATGGGAAACCTTGCTTGTCCTTCCCACCACGGATTCAGACCACGTAAACCCATCCATTCTTCACCCACAGCAACTGGCTACTTCTGTGGCCATGAGCTTCTCATAGTAAGTATGGAGCCTGTGTCCGTCTTCCATTCCAATGAGTTTCTGACAGCCAGTGGCTATGAAGGAGCTATTCAGCTTCGTCTTGACACTGCCGACCTCCTAGGAGATGACATGAAAAAGAGCATCTTATAATTTTAAAATTTATTTGTCTGATTATTGGATTCCTATGTTATTTCTTTTATCGTGATAAAAGTGAGCTTATAAACGGAGAACATTTTATTAGGGTATACAACAGATACATTTGCTGAAGTCAGGCTTTATGCGATTATGCAGTTACATTAGATAATACTAAATTGTTTTATAAATTGATATGCCCATTAGAAGTCTCAGAATTATTTTAAAGAGTTTATGTCTCTGGCTCAGGGGATGCCTTAGTGACTCTAAATTTCTGCTACCAAGCTTGATGATCAGAGCTTAGTTTTTGTGACCCACATATTGGAAGGGAAGAACTGACAGGAGTTGGCCTCTGATCCCCCGTGTGTGCACTGAAGCATGCGCGTGCTTATCCAGATAAACATTCAAAATCAATACGTGAACTGTAATGACAAATAAGGAGTGTGCATGCCCTAACACTTGCTATTGTTTCATCAATGCAATGCATGCCAAATGACACCCCAAATAATTTTAATTTCCATTTTTATCACTGAAATGTTGAACGTGTCTTCGTGTATGCTTGCCATTTGAAACGTCTTTAGTGCAGCCTTTGCCTTTTATATCAAGTCTTTTGCCTTTTGATGTTGTAGATTGGGTGCCACTCTAGAGTCTCATCCAGTTAGCTTTAGTTGTGATCACCTCTTCCTAGCAAAGTATGTTTTTTGAGGTGTCAGTTTCTTGATAGTGTCTTTTAGGAAACAGGTATTTTAAATTTTGTTGTAGTCAAATTTATTGGTCTTTGGTGGTTAGGATGTTACATAATTTATTTAAGGCATCCGTCTCTACCCTGACATCATAAAACTTTCACATAAAAGTGTAAAAATTAGTCCTACGCGGTGGTACACATCTTTGATCCCACCACTTTGGAGGTAGAGGGAGGCAGATCTCTGTGAGTTCAAGGCTGGCTTGATCTATATAACATCCAGACCATCCAGGGCTACATAGTACGTCATTTTCTTAGAGGAAAAAAATGTAACAGTTAGTCCTTTTATATCCTTAGTCCTTGTGGAACTGGTATTTAAGAATATTGTGAAATAGAAATCCAAATCTTTCCATATCACAACCAATCATACCTTTTATTGAAAGCCCAGTCATGCACTCTGGCCACACATCCACATGACATTATTACTGTAGCTTATAAGTATCTTGATATCTGAAATGAAATACTCCGTTATTATTATTATTGAAGTTTGGCTTGACTTCTTCTTCTTCTTCTTCTTCTTCTTCTTCTTCTTCTTCTTCTTCTTCTTCTTCTTCTTCTTCTTCTTCTTCTTCCTCCTCCTCCTCCTCCTCCTCCTCCTCCTCCTCCTCCTCCTCCTCCTCCTCCTCCTCCTCCTCCTCTTCTGCTTCTGCTTCTTCTTCTGCTTCTGCTTCTTCTGCTTCTTCTTCTTCTGCTTCTGCTTCTTCTTCCTCTTCTTCTTCTTCTTTTGTCTCTTGCTCTTCAATGTATAATTTAGAATCATCTTGTAAAGAAATATTTTTATTTTTACTTATTTATATTTTTACTGGAGTTGCAAAGAATCCATTGAGTTTCAACCCACTCCATTCTGCCAGTAATTGCTAAAACACCACTGCAATCAATCTTGCCCAAATCACCAAAACCTAGATGTTATCAAACCCATTGGCTTTTCCTTTGTTCTCTCCCTTACTGACCGATAACATCCTGCAACGCAGATGGGAGCCCTCTGCTTTCTTATCAGCATGTGCTCTGGACTTTGCTAGCAACATGCTGTCCTGATTTTCCTCCTAACCTAGGAAGGGAACCTCTCAGTTTTTACAGGTGTCCTTTTACCTCTAATTGACCTCTGAGAGCAGGAGTGCCAATAACCAGCTATTTATTTCTCTCCTCCAGTTTACTCCCCGGGCTGTGGTTTTTTTTTTTTTTTTTTTTTTTTTTTCTAGTCCATGGCTTCCAATGTTACAATGCATTATTAAACCCCTGAATATAGAGATACACAGATACAGCTGATCTGACCTTCAGAGTCAAACATCCAATGGCATCCCTGATATACTTGGCATTCCCAGTTAGACTTCAAGCAGGCATAAAAAAATTAATGTGCATTTTTAAAAAGTTCTACTCTAAATAATAATCCTTTCTGTGGTAATTTGAATGATAATGGCCCGATGGGCTCATATATTTGAATGCTTCATCCCTGGTTGGTGTTTTGGGAAGGATTAGGAGATGTGGCCTTCTTGGAGAAAGTGTGTCATGAGGGGTAGACTTAAGGTTTCACAAACCCATGACAAGCCCAGTTTGACTGTTGCTTGTGGATTAGATATAAGCTTTCCACTACTGCTCTAGCGTCCTGGACTCCTGCCTGCTGCCATGTTCCCTGCCACGAAGGTCATGAACTCACGCTCTGAAACTGTAAACAAGGCCCTAATTAAGTGCTTTCTTTTATAAGTTGCCTTGGTCATGATATCCCTTTCACAGCAATAGAATAGTAACTAAGTCACTTTCCCAGATTAAATAAATAATGTCACCACACATCTGTTTTCCTAACTAAAGGAACTGATAAACAACAGGAAAAAACAAACAACTACTACGACCTAAATCACTCTAGTATGGAAACATTCGTTCTTTGTACCTAATCAATTTACAAAATCTACTTTAAAACCTTTTATTTATGTCTGTTTCGTCTGCCGATGTCCAAGTTGAAGCCACGATTTGATTCTCTTTTTTATTTGATTTGATTTGATTTGATAACAGAAATAACCTAAGTAGTGACCCCGAATGTGATCTTGCTTTCCTGTAACTCACTCTTCACTAGGTGATGAGAATAATCTAAGAGTTAGGAAAGAACCCATGCCATCTTGGCTTAAAAATCTTCCAAATATCTCTCACTGTAATTAGACTAAAATCTAAAGTCCCCGAAAGGCCTACTAAGGTGACCCTTGCTACTTCTCGGGCCTTTGCTCACTAAGCCCATCCCCAGCAACCTCCTTTTGCTTCCTCAAACATACTAAGCTCCTTTCTCTTTGCAGCCATTGTAGATGCTGACCCTGATGCCCTCATCTCACTGTGTGCCTTTTGTCCCTGAATCTACTATCAGCTCAAGTGTCTTTAGAGAAGGGACCTCCCCTGACCTTCTTAGAGTGCCACCCACCATAAAACTTCTGAAATTATTTTCACGTGCTGGTTTAGGTATTTATTCTAGACCAGAATCAGGGTCTTTGAAGGCTGGGGCCTTGTCTGTCTTGTTCATCATTGTTCCAGAATCCTCAATAGTGCCTGTCATCCAAGAATCCCTTGACAAAATATTTACCAACTGGATAAGAGTTCTCTCAGAAGGATGTGCGGTATGATAAGGAAAGGGGTCAGATGGCTGTGGTCTAATGACATCTTAAAATTTTAAACTACAATTCAAAAATAGTCATGCAAGACTGACTTTGTACAGAAAGCAATGAGAAAACAAATGAAGCTGTGGTGCTAGGGTGTGAACATCAGTGGCGCGTCCTTCCAGGTATGGCTGTTTGGCTACTGCTCTGATGAGTCAAATTAAAGAAACTCCGACCTCATATATTTTCAAAGTGACACAAAGCGCTGTCACCTTGTGAGAATAGGTTATATTTATGATTTTGAAAGAAGAAATGAAACTCCACATGGGTGTGTTCTTTTTTTCTTCCTTCGGTGACAATCCAATTTGTGCTTCAACTACTGAACTTATACTTCTTATTATGCGCCTTCCATTTGGAGACTACTGAGGATTGAGCCCAGGGTCTTATGTATGTGTCTACACCCGAGTTGTATCTGCCCATGCCCCCAGGCCCTAGAGTTTATTTTAAAAACCAAAAAGAATGATTCCTTTCTACCACCATAATAAATCATCAAATATCAAAGATTGTATGCCTGACCTGTTTTAGAGAACGAAAAGCCAAACGTTTTCAGTAAGTGCATGATTTCTCTCTCAGTTTTAAATATTCTTTGTTTTAGTTGGCTGCATACATAAAAACCAGTGACAACTAATACAATGCCCTGCATTACAGATAACAAGCAGTAGTTTGCATGTTCATGTCCCTCCAAATCCAAATGCTGACACACAAGTCTAACTGTATTGATGGGTATCGATGGGTATTGATAGTATTGATGGGTAAGGCCTCCTAGAGGTGACTGGGGTCTGGGGTGGATAACTCACAGATGTGATTAGTGATCCAATGAGAAAAGTCTGGAGTGCTAACTAGCTAGCCCTCACAGAACTCAACCACATTGGTATCCTGACCTCAGACTTCCTGACTCTGAGAAATCACTTTTTCCAGAGTAGTTTTAAGAAAATAAAAGCAACCGATCATGCTCCTCTTAATCCTCTCTTTTGTAAACAATGCAACATGCTATCCTTAGTGCTTGGCCTCCATTTCTCTTAATAGTCTATGTCAGTGATGTTTCATTTATAGACATGCCATTTTCCTAGTTTCATACAATGTCATCACATGAACATACTATGTTTATTCGTAGACGTTAGACTTAATTATTTATAAATAGCACATGTAACCAAGTTCCTTTTGACAAGTGAGGATTGTTTCTGTCATTACAAACAAATATCTAATACAATGGATAATCTCATACAAGCATCACTTTAAACTTATGCAACTGTAGCTGTGGCATACCTAAAGGCAGGATTACTGGGCCCGAAAGTAAATAGATAGGTAATTCCTTACAGTTGACTTCTCAACCTTAACTCTTCAGTTACCTGCCTGTGTACCCTTCCCCCCACCATGAGCAGGCCTGAGAGACCTTGTTTACCACAACAAGGTCAAATGACAGGATCTAGGTGGAGTTACCCACCTTGGCTGCCCAGAACACAGAAGCAGAACTGCCCCTGGGCTTGCCTTGAGACATCTCCGGCCGTGACCTGGAACAGACTATGGATTATCCCACCCATCTGAAACCAGGAGGGGTTGTGGGTTGGGTCTTCCCCTTTAAATTGAGAGCTGAACTTTAAAGCTTGGGGCCTTGATCAGAGAACTTTGTGTTGGCCTCATCTCTTCTCGTCCTCCTTCCCCCTTCAATTCCCAGCCCCCCTTCAGGTGTACCCAGTTTACTTGTGGCCGCGGGCGGCTACATGCCTGCCTGAAACCTTCGACATAACTATACTCATTGCCTCTAAACAAGTCTTCAATCTCTCTAGTCATTCCCTGGTCTAAACCCAGACCTTCTCCATACTCTCAAAGCTTGCTGGATTCCAGCTTTGTTTAGCTCATAGCTGTGAATCACTGTGTTAGGATAATGCATCAAGAGAAAGAAGGATTAAAAATAATAATAATAATAATAATAATAATAATAATAATAATAATAAAAGATAAAGAAGGAGCATTCAATTTAGGAAGGAGTCAGCATACAACTGTGATTCTGGTCCTTGTGCTCTTCTACCTGTCTGCTGACCTGCCTAGTACATGGTGCCCTTGACAATGGCAACCATCGTTTAATATAACACCCTTCCATGACTGAGTGCAGGCAGACTTACTGACTGATTTTTAAGGAATACCAGTCAAATATGAACAGGGCATCATAGGAAAAAAAAACAAGGTCTTATCAAGTAGGTTTGGGTTTCTGAAAACTGGTGCTAACAATGTCTGCATCCCCTGGTGGGACCTCTCCCATGCTAGTGTGTCTGGTGTCTTACATCTCTTTAGCACATCACTGAAGTTCTGTAAGTGCAGGGAGCCCTTGACAGGACTGGGACTTCCTTTACCTCTCAGTAGAAAGTTACAGAGGCCAGAAGAGTAAGTATATTTCTTATGCAAAGTTACATTGAAATCAAGGTTTTAAGGGACTGGATAGATAGATGGCTCAGGGGTTAATTCTAGCTGCTCTTCCAGAAGTCCCAGGTTCACTTCCCAGTACCCACATGGCAGTTTACAACTGTCTGTAACTGTAGTACTATGAGATCTAATGCCCTCTTTTGATGTGCATACTAATTTGCAGACAAAACACCCATATACATAAGAAAGAAAGAAAGAAAGAAAGAAAGAAAGAAATATTTAATAATAAAATTGAAATAAAGTCTATAAAAGAAACAAATAAGAATCTTTACTTTTGTGGTCTCTTTATACCACTCCTGGGCATGTGCTTGAAGGGAAAGAAATTTCACATAATAGATACACTTATATATCCATGTTTAATAGTTACAGTTACATACCCATATTTAATAGTTACACATATATACTCATGTTTAATAGACACACTTATATACCAGTGCTTAATAAATACACTTACATATCCATGTTTGATAGATATACTTGTATATCTATGTTTAATGGAAAATGTGATTATATATCTATATCTATATCTATATCTATATCTATATCTATATCTATATCTATATCTATATATATCTCCATAAAGAGACTTTAAGTAAATGATTTGCAGGAAAATGGATCAATGGGAGTTTATTTACATCAAGCGAAACAAGACAGACTCAGAAAGGTAAGTATCACATGTTTTCTTTCACAAATGGAATCATAAAGTTAAGCTAAGTTTGACTTCCCCAAATGGTTGCCAATTTCTTTAATCTTGCCATGTAATCAGAGGCTGGACAGTCCCACTCTCCAGAGGGCATTAGATCTCTATAGCCATCCATAGAGTAAAGGGCCAAGAATGACAGCAGCTACTCAGTCCAAGAATCTGGAAGCCTCAGAGTAAAAGGTACCAATGGCATAGCCTTAGTCCATGGCTAGAAGCATGGAAGCTCCCTGAAGAGTCTCTGGTGCAGTTAATATTCAAGTACCGTGGGTGGCAGTAGCAGCAAATCCATGCAGCCGAGGCCAGTGATACTTCTAAGACTGGGGTGGGCTTGCGTGTGCATACAGAGCTCTTGAGCCTCTAGCTGCACAAAATGAGGAAGACAGACAGGACTGGATGCCATACAGGACTCATCCCCTCCTCCCCACAACACAACAGAATGTGAGCCCGGTCTCAGAAGTGTCAGGCCATGATCGCTGGGCTCCATTGCTTTAGACATGAGGCAGAATGTATGGAGTCCAGAACATGGCAGCGTGTGGGCCATAAGCAAAGATGGCAATATTTGTTATTCATAAGCCATCCAAATTATAGTGTTTTGTTGTAGTAACGTGAACTGACTAGGACAACCTGCTTAATTTTAACTTTTAAACTTATTACATATCAAATGTGTGTATATGGTACTTACGGTGTGTCAGGTGCTGCTGTAGGCACTTTAAATAGTGACACATTAAGTTGTCATCAAAACTCTTTGGTGAGGTGCTACTGTCCTCATTTTCTCAGCGAGGAAACTGTTACACATGGTGGGTGGTAGCATCCTCAAAGCTCACACCCGCTAGTTCCCACACTAAAGCTGACACTTAGGTTCAGGCAGTGTTTGCTCCAGATGCTGACTTTAGCTGGATGTGATGGTAATTGTAAATAAAAATATTTTGTATATGCAAATGAGATAATATTTGAGTCTGTTTCATATTTTAAATAGTGAGTTGTTCTGAGTTACACAAGTGCTAGGACCAGAGCGGACTTCTGAGGAAGATGATGCTCTGAGGTACCACCTAATATCATCTAACTACTATCCTTTGCCTGGGCTCCTGAGGAGCACTTGGCAGCTTGTGCACGCTACAGCTCCAGAGAGCCCTGCCCACGAAGATTCCATGAGAACAACATCCCCTGGAATTGTTAGGCTTTCTTCATCTACAATGGACCTGCAGGTGGCCTACAGGTTTCCTGGCTGTCTAAGACCATGACTTTCAACCAGGACACCCTACTTTTTGTATAATAGTAATTTGTTTTCAATTATACCTCTGTCAGAGTTTAAGATTAAGAGAACATAAAAAAAAAATGCCACTCTGTATACGTAAAAAAAAAGTATACAACCCCCCCCCCCCCATACCTGCCCTCCACTCTTGCAACCTTCCCACAACAGAGAAAAACATCTTGCTGTAGAAGCCATAGTGTATCACGGTGTGTCCCAGGGTATACCCTTTTGTCCACACATCTTTGCTTACAGATGGGCATTGCAATGGATTGTTGGTATGAGGCCTCTGGCTTCTGCTATTCTGTCAAAACTCGAACCTCACTGAAACTTCTGTCAGATATCCTGTTATTGCCCTGTGTCATGGAGATTCTGTAGATTTAGATCTGTAGGACTGGTCCCTTCACGAACTCCAGCAGTTCATGGGTGGGGTAGATGTTGGGGTGGGCCAATTCAAAGCCCTGGATCTAGGCTCGAGAGGTATCTGAGCTGGTCAGCCCACCAACTCTCCTGCTCTTACACCCTCAGAGCTGGCTCACCTGCAACCCCCACTTCCAGCTTTACTGTGCTGCCCAGGTGAGGTATAGGGCCTACTCTCCTGAGTGCTGCAACAGGTGAGGGGCAGGGCCAGCTCTCCCACTCTAATGACCCCAAGGCCAACTCTTCTGCCTGCTATAGGTGACAATTGGTGATGGTAGGGGAGAGTATCTCTTCTCTCACCTACGCTACTGCAAAACATCAGACAAGTTGCAAAGCCAGTTCTCCTATGCTCACACCTTCAGGCTAGCTCGATTGTGCTTCAGCCATCAGGACCAACTCTACTCTGCTGCTCAAGTGAGGAACAGGGTCTGCTCTCTAGTATACTTTTAAATGGTTGTAATACCTTTTTGTTTTCAGCCCTATAAAAAAAGTCTTAAATGTTTATATGTTGTGGGAGGTATTAGAAAAGATGGCTGCCCCCTTGCTGCCAGCTCTAAATTCCTGCACTAATGGTGGCACCTGCGGCTTAAAGACAACCACTGGTTCCCGGTTCTGGTGCCATGTTGACAAAATTGAGCATTACCATTGGGCTACCTTGACCCAGCCGGGTGTTCTCATCTCGGCAGGCTCTCCTATGGGGCCACACTAGCCCCACACCACGGTCATCCACCCCAAGGTCAGCCACCACACCACCTAACAACCAAGTAAATCAAAACTCTAGGTGCTTAAAGTTAACCAATGGATTTATATATTAGCAAATACTCAATACACAAGATGCCCATACAATTAGAATTGTTATCCCAATTATCTAACCTTTTGATATGAATAGAGACTTCTAGAGACTCATGGGTACATATCTGCAGCCATTTCACCTCCCATCTTTTTCTCCTCCCAACTCCCAGCTCCACCTCCCTTTTTCCTGTCCAATGACAGGGCTCCGGCTGCAAATACATTGGCAGGAAATTTCTGCCACATTTAGATTTCTCTATACACAGTGGAGATTTTTCTATTTTAATTCTATGTGGGATGTTATGGTTTTAAATGACTTTCCAGGGCCGTTGGGACAAATATCTGGCAACAAAAGGCAATGATAAAATGGGAAGAAATCTAATCCAACATTCTGTGAATGGCAAGATTCATTCCTTGATCCGTTTGACTTGAGGTAGTTTTGATACCATTCTATTAAACTATTATGGGTATTCTCGTATACAATGTGTAGATTTACAATAGTGTATTTGTAGATATGAAGGCCAAAGGACAAGCTTAGACTACGTATCTTATTTTAAGATTTCCCATTGGCTTGGAGCTTGCTCTTCAGTTCTGGGATTATAAGCACACAACACCACACTTAGCTTTTTTTTTTTTTTTTTCTCTGCTTGAGAACAAATTTAGGTTCTCATACTTTCAAAGCAAGCATGTTAGTGACTGAGCTGTTTTTCCAAACCCTGTTAATTCTTAATGCAGTTGAACAGTACTCAACTGACCAGATCCTCATAGACTACTAAAAGACAGGCATTGTCACTCCCAGAAAGAACAGGGCTAGAAGAGCCATGTGGACATGGGACCTACATAGCCCTCTGGCCTACCTTTTCTTCAGATCATTGAAACATTAGGTCAAGAGAATTGATAAGCAAACAGCTGGTTGACAAGAAGAATGAGATGGTATCTCAGATTTTTTCCTGTTAGATCTCAGTGTATCCCGTCCCTATGTAGAAAACACAAACTGTTTGTGTGGCTACTCCAATTTTTCTGCCCCAGTTTTGTGATTTTTTTTTTCCTTTGACAGTGTTTACTGACAACCAGTAGAGTCCTCTGAGCATGAATTCTGTCTCTTCTGTCTTTAGATAATCTTTTTATGGAGTTAAAAATACTGCTTGGTAATACTTATCATTGTCTACAAGTCCAGAATCTACTACTACTTATGCAAATGAACAAATTGGTCCGTTCCCTTCAGTGGACATTTTTCAGTATGAATTGAAAGACTAGGACATGTGGCCCACGATGTCCTTTCCAGCACTTGTGTTCATCCTTCTGTGAACCACCATTGTTTGCCAGATCATCTTATCCTTAAGTACGTTTGGAGCACATAACAATCTTTCTAGTTCTTGATAAATGAGGTAATGTTCTCCGTGGCTTAGTCAGTTTTTCAGCCTTGTTTTTCACAAGCTGCTGTTTGTACTTGGCATTCTGACTCGATCATGTTCTGTTTTTTGTTTCTAAATCACCACTGAGAGTATACTGTATGCCGGCTGACCTGTCATTCTGTTCTAGCTAGGCTAGTTTTTTTTTTGTTTTTTGTTTCTTTTTTAGCAAGGAGACATGATCGCTGAAAAGGAAAAGTGCCCAGGTGGACTTTTCAGAGTTTCATGGATCTTTGAAGGGTTATGATCGTATAGCTGTGGCTAAGCCAGGAATCGCCTGATTCAAAGGTCCCAGGAACAATCACAGGGGATCTGAACTTAGTCCCAGACAGATGCTCACACCTGGGGAGAGAACAGTAGGCTGAAATACATCATCTTTCTTGGAGCTTTTGAGTAGATTTACAAAAAATTGGGCTTCAAGCAGAAAGCACCAGAGCCAGAGGCGTACGGTAGGAAAACACAATGCTACCACGAACTGGGGGGAGTTGGAAGAGGAAGGAAAATAGATGGAGCTTGAGAGCAGCTGAGTCGCAATAATAACATAGACATTCATTGGAGCAAGGTTAAATAAACAAATCTGAGGTGATGGCTAGAGGACCAGAGGAGCAGAAATCCTGTCGTCCATCAGGGCTCGAGAGGCTGCTGCTGCCTCTTCTAAAGCTCTATGAAACTGAGCCAGACACAAAGAATCTCTTGCAGCCTCCGAGCCTTCTGCCATTCCTTCAAAAGTTTCCATCTCCTGTGATAACCAGATTATGTGTCTGTGCCTTGCTGACTGAAAAGACCAAAATAACGTGGCCTCCTGGTTGAATACACATCGGATGCTCTTGAAGTGCCTGCATGTTGCCTGGGTAGTCAGGACTCAGCACTCAGTCGGGCTTGCTGAATGAAGGGGAAGGGTACAGGATTACTTGAGGAGACCGGTTGAGGCTTTGTTTGACCAATGAGAGACTAGTTTCTTATCTAGATGTAGGTGAAGCCAAAGTCACCTAACAACTTGCAGACGAGCTGAGGGAGGCCTGGAGTGGAACACATGCAGTCATCTGACCTAGGTCACATCCACGGCTGCTGCTGGCTGGAGATTCGGTTTTCCATAACCTCATGGATCCCAGATAAAGGATGTGATGGGCTGATGAAGGAAGGCCTTAGGAGAAGGGGATGAAGAGGAAGCCACTAACCGAAGACCACTGCCACTACTTATAGAGAAACGCTCTCCTTCCAAGCAGGACTGCAGAGGCAAAAGCATGCAGAGTTTCCCATTTACCAGTGAGCACATGCTGGTTAAACCCAGTCCGGTGTGTCTAATGTGATAGAAACTGGCTTTTATCAATAGGCATGAGGAGCAATCATTAGCCTGAGAGTTCTGTGACCCTTTTTTTTTTTTTTTTTTTTTTCTGAAACATCATATTCTGTACCTCACTGGTCCCATGAGGGGAGCTGATTTGTTTATGCATCTGAGCCTTTTCAACATGCTCTAAATTGAAACAGCGAATCTATTCTCCCTGCCTCCCCCGCCTCCCCCCCCCCCCCCCCCCGCCCCCTTGCTTCTAGTGTAAAATCGAATAAGCAACAGCACACTGCAGGAAGTCGGTCTAGCCACAGTAAGTCTGCACTCTTGTTTGTGAGAGAGGATGAAGAGAATGAATACTTGCCCTGTGGCATCAATTTCCTGTATAATGTTCTTCAAGAGGCATTTGGAAAACGCCCAGCTACACAGATGTACATAAATACCATACGTAGCTTGTTTTTGTCCATGGAAAGAGGAGTCTGTAAATGATGACAAAGGTGCCTTGCTCTTGGTAGCTGGTGAGTCACTCCATCTTTAACTATGTGACTTAAGGGTGGATTATTCCAGAGTTTTACTTTGGAAGGACATATAGGGAGTGGGACATTTAGCTTCTTTGCAATGGTATTCATTTAAGAGCACTTTTATCTAAAAGTTTGTATGTTCCTTCCTCCTGGAGATTAACAGAAACAGCATTCCCCAACAGAAAGCAATCTACAGTACTTAGAGATATAAGTATTTATTTTTCAAACAACAGAAAAATGTATGCGCACATTACATAGCATCTCTTTAAGTGTGGCCTGGTGTGTTCACAGTTCTTAGAATCGTAGCCCAAGACACGTTGGCCATCTTGTTTAAAAGATGATGGCTTGATTGGAAAAGCAAACTCCTGTTTGTGTTTCAGCCATCAACCTGTAGAGCTGGGACAGAGTTTAAGAACTTGACCCACAAAGAAAAATTCAGACGAAAAATACAGCTCTGCCTTCTAGGTTAGCTTTGTTGTATTCTCGTTCAGTGCTTGGCATCTAACCCAGGGCCCTATACAAAACCCATGCATACTAGGCACGAACTTTAGCAATGGAGCCACATCTCCAGGTCCAAGGTCACCTACCTCCTAATAAAAGGCAAGAGAAGAAATAATATATCCATGACCTATTATTATCTACCACATGAGGAGCTTTTCCATGTACAAGTGGTAATCCTTATAACTTCTGTATTTGTTTTATAGACAAGGAAGTTTGAACATAGAGAATATAAATTACAGCTCAGGTGACCACATAGCTATTAATACTAGAATTCAAACCCAGATTGATTTGGTCCTAAAGCTTTAGTCTTTTCTCTGATTTAGAAATTGTAAATTTAGGATCCATAGATGGCCTCAGAAGATGTTCAAAAGCCTACATTTTCTTCTTTTCTTTTCAGACAGTGTCTCAGGTAGCTCAGGGTGACTGTCTCCACTTCTAGAGTGCTCCTATTATAGGCTTTTACTGTCGTACCCTGTTTAATGTGGTACTGAGGCTTAGTGCTACGTGCTGAAGCAAGCACTCTATCAACTGACCTATGTCTCCAGACCCTCAGGGGCCTAAAACATGTAAATCTGACATTGTGTGTGTGTGTGTGTGTAGATATAGATATAGATATAGATATAGATATAGATATAGATGATATAGAGATAGATATACACATGCCGGGGAGAAGGACACTAAAACTTCCCAGATTTCTCTGCTGTATTCCCTAGAGCCTACCAGACTTGGGTTTTATTTTCTGCCCACTGTCACTGTGCACACCATTCTCCTGCCTGACTCTGGTAATCAGCATCTATTCAACCCTTTATGATTCTGCATCTAAAGTGAAATCATATTGAACTTGTCTCTCTGTGCCGGGTTTAGTTTCACTTAACATAATCACTTACAGGTTTACCTATGCTGTTCCAAATAATAAATTTTCCCTCTTGTTTGTTTGCAACAGTTTAATAGTATTCCACTGGGTATGTATACCACACTCAAAAAGTATTCACTCACTTTGTTTTTGTGTCTCAGTGGCTTTGAGTAAAGCTACCAAGAGAAAACACCAACAACTCTCAGGCATGCTCCACCAGTACATGCTCCATGCTGGGTTTGCTGGCTTGTGAATGCTCTACACTAGCATTTCCCTTTGAGAAAGCTTTGCAGTGTTTAAGCTTTGCAGTGTTTTCCTGAATGGCCACGATAATCTGCAATATGACCAGGCGGTCAAGGTTCTCTTTTTGCTCAGCCCTGCCAACAGGTGTTATCTTTCATCTCTTTATAACAGCCAGTCTAACAGGTGTGCGGGAGCTCTTTGTGGCTTTGATTTGCATTTCTCTGAAAATTACTGATATTGAGCAGTTTTCATATAGTTTTTGCTCATCTGTTCGCCTTCTTTTGAGAAACGTCTATTAAAGTCCTCACGCCCACTTGTCAACAGAGTTATTTCCTCATTACGGAGTAGTTTGAATATGATTCCTTATCTGATGCATGATTTGCAATTATTTTCTTACAGTTGTCAGTTCTCTCTTCACTGGGCTGTTCCCTCTGCAGAGCGGGTGCCCTTTATTTTGACATACTCTCATTATCCGTTTATTAAAATATTTATTTATTTATTTACTTATCAGTGTATCATTTCAGTTTATTATCAATCTGTTATTCATAGAATGAAAGCTCATGCAGGTCCCTAAAAGTAAATCTGGAGTAATAAGTAGCAAAAAATGCTGATATGAGGCCTAGTGGGGCACAGAACTAAGCCTTAAAAAAAATAAAAGATGAAACAGAAAAAAACAGCACACAGATACAAATAAATGGCCAATAAATCTCATGCCTGAGAGAGTGAGATAGGAGGCTCATTCCCAAGTGATAGACCAGGCTGGGCTACAGAGACCCTGTATTAGAAAACAAAACAACGTGCCAGGCGGTGCTGGCGCACGCCTTTAATCCCAGCACTTGGGAGGCAGAGGCAGACGGATTTCTGAGTTCGAGGCCAGCCTGGTCTACCGAGTGAGTTCCAGGACAGTCAAGGCTATACAGAGAAACCCTGTCTCGAAAAACCAAAAAAAAAAAAAAAAAAAAAAAAAAAAGAAAGAAAGAAAGAAAAGAAAATAAGAAAACAAAACAACAAAAGGGATAAAAAACAAATAAACAAACAACCCATTGGGTGTTTGTTTGTCTCTCAGTTGAAGGGGCTAGCCTGATCTATGCCGTGAGTTCCAGCACAGCTAGCACTATACAGAGAAACCGTATCTCAAAAAACAGAAAGAATGATAGAAAGAAGAAAAGAAGAAGAGGAGGAAGAAGAGGAGGAGGGGGGGAGTTGAAAGCAAAGGAAGGAAGCTCAGATAGACAGTACAGTGTTATGGGCATCTTGTAATCAGCCTTTCGGAGATAGGGGCAGGAGGATCAGGAGTAGTTTAAGTTTATTCTCTCCTATATATTGAGTTGATGGGTAGCCTGGGCTACAGGTGACCTCACAAAGAAAAACTTGTTAAAAACAATAAAAGAAAAGAAAACTGTGCAGCTACCCACCTCCAACTGACCCACGGTAAGTGCAGAGAGAGAAATCACCTAGTTATCCCCCAGGGATGTGAGCCTGAGAGGTCAGCAGGATGACCTTCCTATGTATTCAGATACCCTCAAGGCCTGGTGTGTGGTCTACCATGTCTTCTTAACCTATGCCTTCCCCACCTTGGTAACCAGATGTTGAAGCGAAGACTGAGTCTCTGGAAGACTTTCAGCCTTATGGGGAAGTTGGCCTAACCAGGAAAGACTAGCGGGCTCCAGACCCAGGTCTGGGTGGCCCTACTAGACCTACTCCTTATGATAGCAGAATTGGTACTTGTGCTTATGATTCATGGAGGACTCTGTAGGTTTGATGGAAAGAAGCCTGATCCTTCAGCATTGAGATTGCCAGCAACGGGCCATACAGTAAGCTAGGACTCAATGTTGCTGAGTAGGACAAAACAGCTGAGGTGTGGCACCTGGAGGCCCTTGCTCCTGTTAGAGCATGCACCGGGTGAACCACACCACAACTTGCTCATTTGGGGGGGATGAGTCTGGCAGCCAGCACCTTGCGAGCCTGCTGATCACAGTAGGGCTCTGGCTTGAAATGTTTTTCTAGCTCCCAGTGTTCCCCCTGGTATACTGCTGGTCACGGGGACCTAGGGTTTTTCCATCTTAGGTGAAGTTCCCACCGTGTCATGATTTGGTTCTTGTTCACAGGCTGCTGTGAACAGCATAGGTGCCCGGAAAAGACCCTGGGTCCTCTGGAAGAGCAGCAAGTGTTTTGAACTGCTCCGATATCTGCCAGCTCCTTTGTCTATTTTTTGCTTTCCCTACCTACTCTTTTGGGATCCTAGGCAAGAAGTGTTGCTCTGATCGATGCTGAACAGCTTTTTTTTTTTTTTTTTTTTTTTTTTTTTTTTTTTTTTAGTGGGGTGGGATAGGATGCGCTGTTGAGACAGGATCTCTCTATGTAACCTCAGCTGGCCCCACCTCAGAATCCTCCTGCATCAGCTTTCCAAATACTGGGATTCCAGATAGTGAGAGCTTCACAGTTCTCAGTTTTAAAATTTTTACTGTTTCAGTCCAGCGTGGCGGAGATTGCCCTTAATCCCAGTATTCAGGAGACAGAGGCAGACAAACCTCTGTGAGTCCTAGGCCAGCCAAGGCTATACAGTGAGACCCCCATCTCAAAATAAAAAAATAATAAAAAAAGCTTTGTAGTCTCAGGTTTCCTAGTCTTTTTTTGTTTTTTGGGTTTTTTTGTTTGTTTGTTTGTTTGTTTTTGTTTGTTTTTCGAGACAGGGTTTCTCTGTGTAGCCCTGGCTGTCCTGGAACTCACTCTGTAGACCAGGCTGGCCTCGAACTTAGATATCCGCCTGCCTCTGCCTCCCAAGTGCTGGGATTAAAGGCGTGCGCCACTACCGCCTGGCCCAGGTTTCCTAGTCTTAATTACAATACACACACGATAAATATCTGTCCAGCGAACAACACAAACCATGATATGGAGAAGAGAAAGAGCCACTGCCTTTATTGTGTGGCTCTGATGCTGCCCCACCTCATCCCAGTATCTGTGTTGTGGTTTAACAGATGTGTTTCCAGCACAACTGGCTTTCCTTTGGATTCAGTCATTCTTTGAAAAGAAGATTTTAAAATGCAGAAATCCTGATAAAACATTTGAAACCATTTGATGTTCCTGTGACTAGATTAAATAACATAACGGTAGACAATATTACCCAAGAATTTTTTTTTTCCCATCGGGAAGCTACACTCCTTGTACAAAGGAATGCAAACTATTTAGACCAGCACTATAGAAGAGAAATACAATGTAAACTACAAGTTCAAGCCACATGTGTGATCTTAAGCTTCTGGACAGCCACACTGTAAAAATAAAAAATAAATAAATAAAATAAAAATTTAAAAAAGAGATAGAGCTAATCTTAGTATCTTTTATTTAGTTTGTTACACCCAAAATATTAGCATGCTTGATTATTCACAAGCAATAATCAAGGATTACTGAGTTGCTTTGGGGTTGAGTTTTTACAAGATGTTTTGGAAATACGATGTGTATTTTTAGGGCTGGGATGTAGCTCAGTGACAAGAGTATTTGTGTGCATTGAGTCCTGCATTTGGTTTTCCAGTCCTGGAAAAAGAAAATTCTACTGATGACTGTATATTTTATATCAGTGCAGAAGACAGACAGAACCTCCCAACCCAACTTTCTTCATGTTCAGTAGCTACCATGGCTTATGGCTGTCATACTAGGTGCTGCACACGGAGATGCAAATGGTTGGAAGATACAGACGGAGCTAATAAAGTCTGGAGGAAAGTAGGAATGAATGCAACAGGTTTTGGCATGCTGGAAATTCTTTGATGAGCCAGGAAATGGTGAAGTTACCAGGACGTCAGCTCATGTTGCCAAAATTGCAGCTGTGCAGGTGATTATCAAGATGCACAAATAACCACAAATAACCCAACAGAACGATCCCACTTCAGCAAGTGTCTTAGTACTTCTAACTGTTTGTTTTTTTCTTTTTTCTTTTTAAAAGCAGACTGACAGTCCAATATGCACATGTAGGGAAAGCTGTAATGTAGGGTGACTAAAATTACACCCAATAATTATAATCATCATGTTCTTGTAACCACACCTAGAGCAAAGGCTCTGGGAATTTTATGGTGTGGAACTGAAGTAGTCTCCGGCCCCTTGGGGAAGACACACAAAATAGAGGTTTCTGACGTGCATTCCGGTGTTTTACAGATGGAGGAGGAGGCTACACAGAGCCTGAGGGCATAAACTGTCTGGACAGACCATACTATCAAAGAGCTTTGGAAGGGCAGTTCTGCCTCCTGCTCAAATTCACACATAGTTCCTGGATGTCTCTCTTGGGACCCTCAAAGGCTTCTTTCACTGGACTTGATTCTACTTCTAGCTCCAACCCGACTCTCTGAAGTCTTAGAATTGAGCATATCTTTAAAAAAAAAAAAATCCTTTCATTGAGTGTAATGGTACATATGTGTGATCCCAGCACTCAAGATAGAGACAGGAAAACTTGGTTAAGCCTAGCCTGATATTACATGAGATCCTTTTTCAGAAAAAAAAAAAAAAAAAAAGCAAAAACAAAAAAAAAACAACAAAAACCAATCCAAATCAATACCAACACCACAACTAAATGCCTTGGGCCACTTGTCAGGGCCATTTTGTGATCTAGAAATGTGTACATGTGAAGCCTTTTTCAGAAGAGTTTTTTTTTTTTTTTTTTTTTTTTTTTTTCTGCTTAAGTTTTTATTTAACAAATATGCCAAATGTTGTCTTCTTCCAGAAGATACTTATAATCTACCTGCAAACATGCAGCTGGGTCAGTCCCACTGCCACATATAGAATTTCCCAAACTGAAATATTATCTGAACCCGTAAGTTGAGATCTAATATTAAATGTTAAATATGATAAAGTTAAAGAGACCTACTGATAGATGCTTTAAATTTTAGAGGAAAACAAAACATATAAAGTCTTCTACCACCTGATGAAAACAGAGATGCTGTTTGAGAGTTTCATGGTATACTAGTAACTTTTAAATCACTGATAACGTAAACTCCAGTTGTCAAGAGATTAGGATGACATTTACATAGTTGACAAAAACAACTCTAGCTGAGCTTGCATGCTATCCCTGTCACTAAAGTGTCTCCACAGCCATCACCTGCATGACTGCCACCTTCATTATCTCCACTACCAGCATGCATGCCTAGCCATTAATCTGCTGTTGGGAAAACAGCCCATGGAAGTAACTTTTTTTTTTTCAGGAGGCATTTCCTCTGCGCTCAGGTTTCTGTCTTCCCAGCAGGCTGTAGAGTCCTGGGGTTGTATAAAATTGGAAAATGCAGCGTTTGTAAACCAATGCACAATTTAAACAGTCTCTTGCTCTTTTGAAATGATGCAGCGTTACTTGCTGAGCTAGAATAGAAGAATCTAAGAAAGCAATTAACTTTGGAGGGTGAAAAAATATGAGTCAAAGCCAACGATAGCTGAAACCCCACAGGGAGTAACTCAATAAAGAGGCCTAGGACATAATTCATAACGGAGAGCGTCGGTGTGTGGAGGAGTGTTGGGAAAGGTGGTGACTCATGTTCCCTGTACAGGGTACAACCTCAAAATAGTGAGGCTGTACCTACATGCAAATGGGAGCTGCAGTCCCCAGTTAGCAATTGTTAGTATTTCGTCTAAATTCCACATCCCCAGTTACCTGGCAATAGCCAGGTATGCTCCTCCCCACAGTTACCTGGCGGTTGCCAGGTAGCCTGATCCACTATAAAAGGGGCTGTTTGCCCCCTCCTCTCTCTCTTACTCCCTCTCTTCTTCTCTTGCTCTCTTCCTCTCTTACCCTCTTGCCTCTCTGTCCCCTCCCCCATCTTTCTCTCTCTCCACGTGGTCATGGCCGGCCTCTACTTCTCTTCTCTCCCCACCTTTGCCCTTTCCCCTGAATAAACCTTTTCCCACTTAGAACCGCGTGGTCTGGAGTAGTCTATTCTGTACGGCGGCCAGGTTTTCCTTTCATCTTCCTTTCAGCAATGATCTTTTACTTGGCGCTGTCTGAGTCAAATACTACTTTTCATGGCCATTGTGTGCTGCCTGTGGTCAGCTTACAAGCAAAAGGAGCATCCGTCTATGTGTGTGATCTGAAGCAAGTTTTCTGATTCTCTGAGCCTGTGTCCTGCAAAACAGAGATGATGCAGATTAAGTTAGAAGTGAGTAATTTGTGAAGCGAGTTCTTCAGTGTGTGTGAGGTGTGCAGATCACAGCAAGTCTCTCAATGCTTGTGTCTTTATCCACTCTCTCGACTTCCCTAGCAAATATCCGCAATTACTTTCTACAGTGTAGGAATGAAGACACCAAGGCTCATCAAGGTTAAAAAAAAATCACACCGTTTGTAGAAAACTTTCTAGTGTCCATCCAGACTTCTTTAATGTGTAAACTGTGTTTTCCAATAGCTTAACATCAATGGAAGTTGAAAATTGTCAATCCAAACTACAAACACATAGGAAAACTCACAAGTCTGGAGTAACTGGGCCATTTCAGGGGGAATGTAGTCATAGAATTTTCAAGTACATACAGTAACCAGAAAAATGAGTAACAAGGGCTGGCCGTTTAGGGCCAGATTTAGTCAATAGATAAAAATGATTAGCATATCTAAGAATGTCTTGTCTTGCCCACGTACTGAATAGATGTTTTATAAATAAAAGAGACCTCCAGTATTGAAAGACAAATTATTTTCTCTGCTGAGTAAACCTCCCTTTAAAACATTGTTTGTTATTCTTCTGCTTACTAAGCTATCTCCTTCATGAGTACACTTCAGCTCAGTCTCTGTACAAATGATTTTTTTTTTTTAAGTAGAGATTTAAAATGTCCAAATTTAAAAAGGTTTATTGTAAAGGTTAAAGTTTATAGTCAGCTTGATTTATTTATATTTTAATTCTTCAGCAAATAATGTTTTGAATAACTGTAAATTCCTAAATATTTTCCAAATTTTAGTTATCCAACTTGACACAAAAGATCTATTCTGGTATTTACTAAGAACTGTGAAGCGTCAACTATGTCCTTTGTAACTATGCAGAGTTCTTGAGAAATGCAGGCCCTTTTAAATATTTACACCATTTAGAATAGAAAGTGGCAGGCAGCAAATAAAGCGGTCAGGCTCTAGGCTTTGACAGGTCTGGTGTGGAGTCAGCTCTCAGTTACAAACCTGCGGCTTCCATTTACTTGGGTGGACCAGACATGGCTCAGCTCGAGTGTGGAATCTTTTAGCTATTGCTCTTAATCCATGGAAAATACTTTAGTGTAGTGTGTTCTCTTTTAAAGTTAATGAATTATTGCAGAAAAGAACAATGGGATTTATTCAATATGGTGGCCCTGAACCATGCCAAATATTTTGTGGTTTTCTGGGAACACAACAAGGTAGTTATTGGTATTGTAATAAATGAGGGGCTTAGCATGTCCCAGCTGCCGAACACATGAGCTTTACTTGGGAGGACAAATAGCAGGATTTTCTGTCCCTAAAGTGTAGTCTGCTCTAGATCTGCCTGAATAACTACAGTGGACAACTGGTGGGGGTCATAAAAACCTATATTTCATTTTCTCTTTTGCCCAAGTGAAGCTCTGTTTAGCTGATATCTGTCCAGAGTCAGAATTTCCACAGCACGCAAGCTTCATTTCAGGACTTCAGCTCCATTTGGGTTCCTGTCTTCCTTTATAGAAGCTAATAAGCAGCTGACATAAAATTTTTATTGGGTGGTATTTGGTTTTTACTGCAAGTTTATAGATATAACTAGATTTAATATTCAATAAACAAATTCTAATCACTTGCTTTATACACAGCGATGGAAAAACACCAGATTATGTTTTTCAAAAACTTTTCGTCTAAATAGAAAGATTAAATAATGTGTTTATCCAGAATCACAAATAAATAAAGTTGGAAGTACAGCAGTTCTAGTCTTGGGGTTCAGTATTTTACCCTGACAGCGTTAATATAAACAACCATATGGTCAGTTGGATAACATGTCATGTGAGTACCCATATCCTGTGGTAAAGGACAGCTGCTTCTTTTCTCTGTGAAAATCCCGCCACACACAAAATGTAGATCTTTTTTGTTGTGTAATATTCTAACTTTTCCCCCAGAGGAATTAGGATTCCAATTTTCCCAAAATTTTCTAATTTTAAAAACGTTGCGGTGGTGGCGCACGCCTTTAATCCCAGCACTTGGGAGGCAGAGGCAGGCGGATTTCTGAGTTCGAGGCCAGCCTGGTCTACAGAGTGAGTTCCAGGATAGCCAGGACTACACAGAGAAACCCTGTCTCGAAAAAACCAAAAAAAAAAAAAAAAAAAAAAAAAAAAAAAAACGTTGCTAGGTAATTTGAGTCTTACTAAGAACCAATGAAGTATATTGGTGGGCATTATCATTTTACAGATGTGGGCATTTTCATTTTACAGATGTGGACCACCCCACTCTGGATCTGTTACTCAGGACTTTAAGGCTTCGGTCTTTACCTTTTCTTAGCGAGGAAGAAATAAAAACACTGCAGTCATAAAAAATGCATTAAGAAGCACAAGGTATTGGAACAAGGGTAGAACAATGGTAGCCTACCAGTGCTAGGTGCAGGTAGATAGGCAGACTTGTATTAAAAAGCCAAGTTTCAGGCTTGTATGTGTTATTTATACAAGTGACAGAGGAAATAATAACCAATCAGAAAATGACACACAGTACCATGACTAGAACAAAACCAAGAAGGGAAACCAAGGAAATTGTGGTTATACATTAGGTGGGTTAGAGAGAGAACGCACCTCTGGGGATGTGGCATTTACTCTGAATCCCAGCTGGAGAGGAGGACCTGGTCCTGTCATGAACTGAGCAACAAGCTTCCAAGGCCCCAGGAAAAGTCTAGTCTAAGGGCCTTGGGTGAGAAGGAACAGCAGAACAAACATGGCCAAGGCAGACTTCGGTGAGCTCGGTAGAAATGCAGTTAAAAAGGTAGGCAGATGCCTCTTAGGTCTTAGTAAGAATGAGGCTGACTGTGAATGAGTGCAGAGCTTCCAACCAGGAGACAGAGTCATTTGATAGTTGGCAAGAATAGGAGGCTCGTGAGCTGAAGCAGATTGGTTGATTTCTGATGATATCATAGACCTCCATGGGCAGAGACCTGATGAGTATGGGAGAAAAGAGTCACTTCAGGTCAAAGGCAGAACAGGTTGAGCTGAGGGAGACTGCTGTACCCAGTTCCATTCAGGAAAACTCTAAGGAATTTGTTCTCAATGATTCAAAATTGTTGCACTTACTTTTTGTGTATGTGAGTGTGAGAGTGTGTGTGTATTTGTGTGTTGGTGGAATGACGATGGCTTTTGTTTGGTGTTCATTAATGATGTTCATCATGAAGTGCCCCTCCATGGCACTGTCATGAGTAACAGTAGAGACAAACTATTCAGACAGGAGGATATACAGGAGGAAGAGCTACAGCACAGTAAGGTGAGACAGAAATGCTTCTGTGTGGTTTTATTTTGTGGGGCTGAAGTTGGAACATAGGGTCTCATGCATACTGGGCGAGTGATCTGGGCTAGTGGTCTACTGTGGACTCATGTATATTTCTACTCCCACATAATTCTTTTACTGTTTTTAGTATATTAGATTACATTTAAGACTTGAGTCTCAATAGAGAGGAAGGATGAAGCAAAAACCCAAATAACAGGTAAAAACACAAGACGGATGCCATTGCACTGTAGCGTCTAATGCTGTGACTCATGTGTACTGATCTTTCTGATTTAGTAGACATTTATTGGCTTTTTGTATGTTGTGTTAAAGGACATGCTCAACACTTCATTTTGATGTATTACCTCATTAACCTTTCATGGTTGGACCAATTTGTTTATAACATATGAGGCATCTTTGTCCTGTGAGAATATTTTCCACTGACGCAGCAGATGCTATAAAGATACTCTAGTGTGATGGTTAATATTAATTATCAAGTTGACAGGTTCTAGAGTCACTTAGAAGATAAGCCTCTGGGTCCGTGAGGGGGTTCTAGATTGAATTAGTCAAAGTGGGAGCTGGGGTCCTTGGTTGCATGAAAAGAAAGTGAGCTGAGTGCTGACATTTTCTCTCTCTCTGCTTCCTGACTGCAGAAGCCACGTGACCAGCCACTTCAAGATCCTACATCCATGACATCCCACCTGATGGACTGCACTTTCCTTCAGCAAGCCAAAACAAACCCCTCTTTTCTTAAATTGCTATTGTCAGGTGTTTAGTTACAGCACCGGAACAGTAACTAATACATATTGTATAGAAAGTTCTCCCTGCAAGATTCTGGTACATTTGAATTTCAGTTCCACGTTTCTTTTTTCGTTTTTCTTTTTTCTTTTTTCTTTTTTTGACTGGGTTTCTCTGTGTAATCCTGGCTGTTCTGGATCTCAATCTGTAGAACAGGCTGGCTTCAAACTCAGCGATTGGCCTTGTCTCTGCTTCCTGTGTGCTGGAATTAAAGGCATGCACCACCACTACCCACATTTAGTTCCATGTTTTAACTAAATAACCAATAGCACTGGTAAAGTTTCAGTTGCCATGGTGTATTTACTCTAGTGTACAGATTACAACCAGCTCTGTTATGTTTTCACTGTGACTTATGCAAGTAACAGGTGCACATCAGTATCTATGACCATTCCGATCTCTTCCTTCAGAGATACTCAGTATCCGTTAGTCAGTATGCATCTGTCATTCAGCTCACGGTCAGAGAGCTGGATGTACAGTTGTATTGTTCTTGTCTCTAGTGGACAGTCCCAGGTGCTGATTTAAAAGCAGAGCAATCAAAACAGTGAACTGTCCCACGAAAAGCGATGGTGATAGCAGAAAGATGAGGGACTGTAAATGCAGTTACAGAACAGAGTTGACAGTGGTTGAGTTGACACTTCAAGGACCTGGGGGGCTGGGGGGTGCAGCCAGAGGCATTTATCCACACAGAAAAGAAAGGATGAAGATGTCCCAGAGGAAATGATGATAAACTAATACTGGTGACATCAAAGAGAAAAAAAATAATTATTTAAAAAAAATAGTACAATTAAAGAATTTTCATTTTTTGTAAATGATGGGCCCATTTTGATGAGAAAAGTGCTCAGATTTATTTTTGCATGCTGTTCTATTGCAATTTCCGTCATTATATTGGTACTTTTAAAACTTTAAAAAAGTATTCTATTTCATGTGTGTATGTTTTGCCTGTGTGTATGTCTGTGCACCACTTGCATGCCTGATGCCCTTGAAACCCAGAAGAAGGTTTGGATCTGTGAGGATTACAACCTAGAGTTAGAGATAGCTGTGAGAAACAACATGGGTGCTGGAATTTGGACTCAGGTCCTCGGTAAAAAGCAACCAGTGCTCTTAAGCACTGAATTATCTCTCTAACCCAAAATGGTATTGTTGTTGTGTTTTCTTTTTTTGTTTATTTGTCTTGTTTTGTTCTTTATCAAAAGACGCAGTTGGAAGCAGTCAATGGAGAGATACATAGCTGGGCAAACTACAGAGAATCAGATATTGGGTGCTCAGCCCTAATGGGATATGAATACCACCTCCTTACATTATCCCACATACACTCCCCTCCCCTCCCCTATGCCACACCACTCTCCCACAGGACACTGAGAACATCTCAGGAAAGGAGGTAGATCAGACTCAAGAGCCACAGGATGGAGATTCCTCTGTGAAATGCTGGCTTCTACACACAATGAATCCACAGCAGTTGTGGCTTCTATACCTTCCCCTTCCCCTACTGAAGCACTATTGTCAGTTGATAGTTTCTGGGGGAGGAGAATCATTCCTTTCCAGCATATGGCCACTGAAAAGATTCCCTTGCTCCAGTGCATGGCCCCTTACACATATGGGCAGCACTAACTAGCATAGTTTATTATTAAAAAGAAGACAGGAAGTTAGGAGGGTGGCTTGTGTTGGAAAGATATGGAAGGAGTTAGATAGGGAAAGGGGGTATGTATAACCACATATACATCATCATATACATGAATAAATTGTTTTGTTTTGTTTTGGTTTTGGTTTTGGAGACAGGGTTTCTCTGTGTAGCCCTGGCTGTCCTGGAACTCACTCTGTAGACCAGGCTGGCCTTGAACTCAGAAATCCGCCTGCCTCTGCCTCCCAAGTGCTGGAACTAAAGGCGTGTGCCACCACTGCCTGGCTATGAATAAATTCTTAATAGTAAAGAACATTGTTTAAATCAAAAGAACATATTTCTTACAAATTTATCTTGAAAGAGAGTCGAATTATCATTATTTAAAGAGTTTGTTTATTGTCCTTTGGTGGATTTTTTTATTTGACAAGGTCTCACTATGTAGCCTGGGCAGCCTTGAACCTGATATCTTCCAGCTCTGGAATGCTGGGATTGAACTCACAGAGATCCACCTAATTCTGTCTCCAAGGTTCTGGGATTAAGGGTTCATTTTAATTTCTAACATGCTAGCATGATAGCCAATCAGTCTCAAAGGCTTTTCCAGGAAATGTCCTATGACATGTGAACCCTCAAGGGTAGAAGCTACACTGGAGAAGGCAACTTACTTATTTCCATGGGAGGGCTGTTGTCACTCTTACATTAGCAAATGCCATTTATAATTGTTGTCTTTGTTTATAATAAAATGTGCTTTTGAGAACTCATTTCCCCAACAAATATATGTATATTGCTATTCAATGGAAAATTTCATTTGAATCCACTGCTAAACAGAAGGTATCTTACTGTCTGATATCCTTCTTTGTCCCTTCTTCCCTCCCTTCCTCTCCCTTGATAGCCTGAGAATTATGTGTTAAAACTGCATTTTAAAATGTAATGAGGTGGATGATAAGGATGAGTGGTGTGAAACATTATCTTCAGGGCATGCCGAAGCCATTGTAGCCACAATCTCATGACAGCTGCAATTTTCTGTACTGGGCCTGCACCAGATTGAAGGCAGCAATAGTTAGTCAGGGGTAGGGAAGGGTGCACATGGCCCTGTCCCTCCCCTGTGAACTATCGCCAATTGCTGGATGTTGAGGTTTGATCTATTGCTATGTATTGTAATGCTAAATTCTAGGCCTACCAGTGACTTCTCATGTTTACAAGCTTTCTTTGTGCAAACCTTGTTCCTTGATTTAAAACTCTTGGTTAAATCAAATTGGCTATAGCCAATTACTGGAGGGATTAGGGGTAGGTAGGTTTGGAGTGACCTGGATGGAGAAAGAGAGACCAGGGGGAGAAGGGGACAGAAGGAAAAAAGAGAGAAGAAGCTGCCATGAGGGGAGATGGGCGATGAGCACATGGCCAGAAGAAACAGCAAGTATCTGGGGCACACAGCTGGGGAGGTAGCCTGGCCAGCAGTGAGAAGAGTAGATTATGGTGTTAGACATCCATGCGCAGCTTAGAACAGACCACAACAGATCAAACGGTTCCAATGGGGGAGGGGTATTCAGGAGATAGGGCAAAGATGGGTGGGGGGAGAAGCAGAGGAAGCAGATAGAGGAAAAGAGGAAGAAGAGAGAGGTCAGGGGGTTCTGCCTGTTTTTTTTTTGTTTGTTTGTTTGTTTGTTTGTTTTTTAAATTTCTAGGAGTACACTGTAGCTGTCTTCAGACACACCAGAAGAGGGCATCTGATCCCATTACAGATGGTTGTGAGCCACCACATGATTGCTGGGAATTGAACTCAGAACCTCTGGAAGAGCAGTCAGTGCTCTTAACCACTGAGCCATGTCTCCAGCCCGGTTCTGCCTGTTTTATAAGGGCAGTGACATAGCCTCTCCCAGGTAAAGGTGAGGTAGCCAGGTGGATTCTAGAAGTATATGGCGGATGCCTTGGCAACAATGTGGGGGTCGCCTAGATGTGATGTGATGTCATTGGGTTCAGAGCCTGATACCAACATACCCCCCTTTTTCTTATTATAAAGAGAAGAAAAAAAGGGGGAGGGGAAGCCAATGGTGAAAGGGGAGTCAGGGGCTCCATGTCTCTTAAACTATTTCCTGCTGTGTAGTGGCGTACTCCATTGTGGGGAGTAGCTGGCTTTCACCATCGGGGTCCACTTGGTAGATGTGTGCATCAGGTTCCTCTGTGGACAGCGGCTGGTAATCCTGTAACAGGAACTGATTAATAGTTTGGTTAGAAATAATAACACCAGGAGGATGAATAAAAAGGGTGTTACAAAAGAGTATCTACTTTTATACGTTTTTTTGGGGGGGGGGTTGTTTTTAAATCTCAGAACTGGAGGTGTCACGTTCCCTAAAAACAGCATTCTTCTTGGAGGAACTGGTGAAGACCATTTTCTTTAGCTGTCAGGACATCTGGCCCCGTCGATTCTGAAGCACCACAGCTGGAATCCCGCAGGTCTTGTATGTAGAAAAGAATGTTTTGTGGTGTTGGTTGAAGAAATGGTTGGTCCGTGATCCTAGCATATGTATCTGACAATACATATGGGCAGCCCCCATAATCGTCTGGCCGGTTTCTACAATAATCTTCTATCTGGTCAAAGAGAAAGCAAGTAAAGAGAACATAATATTTAGATGGGACAACAGATATAGGAATGATAGCGATTTGGATTGGTTCCTGGCATCTGGCTATGGAGCAGTTTCCTGTCCCTGTTTGGAAAGATTGTTATCTGTGGGGGTCTCTTGAACCTCGAATCTCCAGATGTAAGGGCTGACCTGGATAGAAACAAGCAGCAGGGGGAGGATGAGAAACCCATGTCTAGTCCAGTGAGGTCGAGCTTGGCTGCCGGGGTGGAGTCTCATTTTCTGGGATTGAGGACAAGGTGGGTGATTTTGATGTTATCTGGAGCTTAATAGAGCATAGTCCTGTTAGGGTCGACATGTATGAAGAAAAGTCGATTTTAGGTGGAGGGTGAAAGGCTTGAGGTGAGACAAGTGGACTCAATGAGGGAGTCCCTCAAGTTTAACAGCTGTAGGGGGTCACAAGAATTACCTTAAAAGGGCCCTGCCATTTGGGAGAGAGGGGTGAGGGCCAATGATCTGGAGGAGAGAGAAGGACTTGGTCTCCAATGTTGACAGGCAGTGGACAGGAGACAATGTGTGGTCGAGGTAGATGGTGGTCATCAAAGTTCCACAAGAGAGAACAGAGATGGCAAAGTAATGGGGTGAATAGATGGTCTGGGAGGGGAGAGCATTTAGGTGAAAGACCAGGAGTTAGAACTGGACACATGAGTTCAAAGGGTAAGATGAGGAGAGGCCACTTTGGGAGAGCTTGTAGCCTGAAAAGAACCAGAGGTGAGAGTTTCACCCAGTCAAGATGAAGTTCCTGTGACAGCTTGACAAGAGTGGTTTTTAAAAAGTGGTTAGTTCTTTCTACCTTACCTGAAGATTGAGGGTGGTAGGCAATGTGAAAATGCCAGGGGATGTCTAGGGCCTTAGATAGAATTTGAGAAACCTGGGAAGTAAATTCAGGACCATTGTCTGACTGGAGGGAGGCTGGGACACCAAATGGGAAGATGATCTCTTGAAGGAGAAGATCAGAGACTGTCTGAGCCCTTTTGTTAGTTGTGGGAAAAGCCTCTACCCAGCCTGAGAAGGTATCCACCAAGACCAGGAGGTACTTGGCACATTTGACAGCGGGCATGTGGGTTGCTTCAAAAACAAAAACAAACAAACAAACAAACAACAAAAAAAAAGAGGACAAGTATGGTGGGTGTGGAGGTACTTGGCACATTTGACAGCGGGCATGTGGGTTGCTTCAAAAACAAAAACAAACAAACAAACAAACAACAAAAAAAAAGAGGACAAGTATGGTGGGTGTTTCACACCTTTAGTTTTAGCACTCAGGAGGCAGAGGTACTATGATCTCTGTGAGTTCCAGGACAGCCTGGTCTACATAATGAGTTCTAGGCCTCCTGGTCTATATAAAGAGACTCTGTGTCCAAAATCAATCAATCATGGTGTTTATTCTGTTAATTTAAATTTTTGATATATGTTCTTAATTTAGATTTCTTGCTTTCTGCTATTCACAACACCCTGGTTGCTCATTTTGCCTTTCTTCAAATCTTTGCACTTGTCTTCCTTCTCTTTAAACTAAGACCAATTTATTTAGAAGATGAACTGTATTTAGGTAGTGCCCAGGTAACACAACTCCTGAAACAAATGTGCTTGAGACCTGAGATGAGCAATTCTGTCCATAAATGGGGCTTTGTTGATATTAGGTCTCCCAGAGATGTCCTTCTCCTAGGAGTTTAACCACACTGTGGATTCAGTCATTTAACAAATATTTATTGAGCACCTGCTATGTGTGAGAGCTGTAGATATGGTGGTGACCAGGATAAATAAATCTCATGTCTTCATTGAGGTTACATTTTTACTTGGAACAATAAACAAAACAGTAAGTAAAGAAATAAGAAATATGAGCCAGGCATGGTGGTTCACACATGTAATCCCAACATTCTGGAGAAAAAGGCAGGAGAATCAAGAGCTCCTGGACAGCTCTTTCTAAAAGAAAGGAAGAGAGGAAGGAAGGAAGGAAGGAAGGAAGGAAGGAAGGAAGGAAGGAAGGAAGGAAGGGAGGGAAAGGAAAGAAAAGGAAATCTGAATTCTGATAAATATTATTTTAGGGGCTCAAAGAGGAAAAAAAATTTTTCACCACTATTATCTTACATTATGTATCTGATACTTGAGAATTACCTTGACAGAGAGAGAGAGAGAGAGAGAGAGAGAGAGAGAGAGAGAGAGAGAGAGAGAGAGAAAATGTGGCAAGAGCTCTGTCATTGGATAGAGAAGAGGTAGACAGAGCTAGGAGTTGGGAGGAGGAGAGAAGGAAGGAGGTGAAAAAAAGAGGGGCAAGATGGCAGGAGATGTTACTCTCGTGTCTTTAGCAGTTATTCATATCAAGGTTAGAGAATTTGGGTTAACAATTCTAATTGTGTGGGCATCTTGTGTATTGAGTATTTGCTAATATATAAATCCATTGGATAATCTTTGAGCATTAAGAGTATTCTTTCTACTGGGTACCACAAGGATGGCGGTTATTGTCTGGTGTTGAGCCAAGCACTATGAGGGTGGTGGAGTTGGTTCATACATAGAGCCTTGGACTCCACGGAACTGACCTGTGGAGACAACAACCATGCCAAACCATGCCAATGTCTCATGGGTCCCAGGCCAGTACTCCTGGCCAGCCGGTGCCACTGTTAGTGCTGAAAGTTAGAGCAGGAATCCAGTGGCCAGGCCCAGAGCTAGCTTCCCGTTACAAGAAAAAAATGAAAAAGATTAACAGAAAAAAAGCATACTTTTTATTTTATATTAATATTTTTATATTACATAATGGGGTATTTATTTATTTATTTATTTATTTATTTATTTATTTATTTATGTGTGTGTCTGTATTTATTGTGTATATAGGTTCTATAAGCTTCCTCCAAGATCAAACCATTCTATCCTGTAGAGAAAGCTCCTTAAACAGAGGGGTAAACAACTGAAAAATAGCTTCAGGAAGTCCCTGAAACTGACTAGATTCACTAGGCCCCCTCATTGCCAGAGGAAACAATAAAAGCTGAGAATCCTGCTTAAAAACAACAACAAAAACAAAACGCTGAGCTGAACAACAGTCTCGGACAACTTGAGTTGCAAAGAAGACTCTTGAGACTGCACGAGATTTAGATCAACTGAGAAGAGATTTAGATCAACCGAGGCTCCTAGAGAGAATATTCTCCAACCTGTTGAGTAGCCTGCAGGCTGTGCTGTGTGCTCCAGGTTCCCAGCTCTGTGAGCTACCACCTGTGCTGAAGTGGACTTTAATATGCCTCTGGCTTTGAGTCATTTCTAAAAATATATATGAATGACCATGTCTTGCTGATGAAGTAGATACAGAAGAAAGAGGGAAGACTAAAAATGCTTATCAAGCTTTTGGCTTGACTGGTGTGGTACTGTTACTAAGATAGGGAGAATCAGGGAAAGCCCAGGTTAAGGTCTGTTTGAACACTCTTCACACGAGATTGTTGTTAGATATCCTAAGGCAGTGTGTAGAGTAGAGCTTGGAGTTCTCCGGATGTTGGTGTCCCTTGATTTCTGGTTTGGAGAAAAAGTTAGAAGTGTAATCAGATTAAGAGAGAAGAAAAAAAAAAAAACAACTTCGGTCTTAAATTGAGAATTATACTTTCATTTGTTGATGTTTGAGTCAACTCTCGTTTAGGAACAAAGGGTGACCCATTTTGAGATTTGACAATCATGATGGACACATGTGCCCAGGAATGTAACAATTTCCTGTGGCTTCAGAACGTGGAGTAATAGGATTTAATCACAGTCCCTTCGCTTACTTTGTGATTATAGAAAGTCACCGGATACTCCAGGTCTCAGTTCCCTTGTGGATAAATGGAGATAATATTTATCTTTCAGGGTAGTTTTCATCAGGGAACCCCTTATAGTATAGATGAAATTTACAGGAAAGAAAAGACAAGAGAGTTGAGGAGGGCACATTGTCTATGGCTTCCCAAAGTGACCTAGACTGAGCTGGACTGGCCCAAGAGGAGCTCACCAATGTGTTCAGTCCAGCGCTATAGGAGAGACTGAGGCCTTTCTATATCTCCTCCATTTACAGATACACTTAGAAGATAGTACGGCCCAGCTAGCAGCCATCTGGTTTAGCTCAGAGGAGCTGCTGAAGCTTTGGGCTACTAAGATTTCCCTTGCTGGTCCCACTGTGGCTGCTCCTCCTAGACCTTTTCAGAGCCTGTATTGTTTCCCTTGGGAGTGGTGGTTTTTGATACTGAACTGGAACGTAAGTCTTCTGTGTCAAAAATCCACTCTAACCCTTCTCACTCTGAAATATGTTTATTATTATTTTCCCCACGCTTTTCTGAAATTTGGGGCTGCCAAACTAATTTGGAGTAAGAAGCAACTCTGATTGTAGGGTAAAACGCCTGAGCTTACTTCTGGGTTTGGAAATCCACCAAAACCCACCAATCACTAAGCTTGAAATCCCACCATTCCCTGCCTTAGGAAGCTCTTCCCCCAAGAAACCCTATATAAGCCTGCCTCCTGCTCAATTCCCTGCAGCTTCTCAAGCAGAGGCAGCTACCCTCTTATGTCTCTGCCAATACCCTCTTGTATGAGGTTCCTTGTGAGGTGTGATTTTGTGTCATTCTTTGCCTTTGAACTGCCCAGATATCTTTCCCTTCAGAGCTGTAACATGTGTGTAGAGATGTAACCTGTGGACTGAAGGAACCTTTCTCCTTCGAGTTGTAACACTTACACTGATATTTTAATGGTTTATGATTTGCTACTCTCTCATCTATATGAATTTCTCATTCATGAGAATAGCAGGTCAGCTTCAGTTCTGTTTGGGGACACCCATTCCCCCCCCCCCCCCCCCCGCACCCTTGTCATCCAAGCCCTGAAACCATCCTACACTGAGAAATTGATTAAGAAAAGAAAGAAGGAAAGGGTATTAAACGAATGTATTCACACAAACTTCAGCTAAAGTGTGTTTCTGAGGCAGAGTTCATCTGTCGCTTGTTCATTTGGCACAGACAAATGGCATTACCAGTCATTGCTGGTCATTTCAGTCATTTGTCATGTTCACTATGACTGTGCATAGACTTGGGGGACAAACGGACATTTAGCTCATTGTATCCAGAAAGTATGAAGGCCATAAAATTGTAAGAGGATGCATATGGCTCTGATGGAAACCAAAGTGGCGAGAATAAACATTTTAAATGAGGAAGAGATGATGAGAGCCGCCTGTGTATACAGGACGACGATTGTTTCCCAGAAGGAATAGTTTTGAGGGACAAAGAGAATCAGGCAGCAATTGAAGAGCTGGGCTTTTGCAATCAAGAGTAATCAGCAAGAGATGAGACAAAGCGATTAGCACACTGGGAAGCCTGGCCCAGGGGGTGAGCTGATCAGAGTCAACACAGATGTCCTTTAGCCTGCGTTAATACAGGACGACACCAAGAATTTGTTTGTGGACTTAAAGGCTAAGTATGTTTGTGGTAGGCCAAGGCCGGGCCTGTCTGCGAAATAAGAGGAAACCTCCTACACGATCTGCCCAGGTGTAGATAAGGAAGAGTTGCCGCAGGCTGGGCACTGAAAGCATTTCAAGGTCTAGAATCTAGATATTAACCTGAATGAAGCTGCTGGCTGGGTACATTTTTTGCCTTATATGGTACTGTAAATTGTTTCTAGCTATTAATGTGGTTGGAGTATGAAAGAATGAGCCCACATTTCTGGGCAACCCTGACCTCCCAGGACATTTCACTCTTCAGCTGCCAAGATGGTCAAATTTATGGTCACTGCAAGGAAAACAAAGGGGCCATGGCCAGCCGCATCTGCCTTCATTCATGCCGAGCTTCTGCCCTATTTCAGTGTGGCTTTGGAAGCAAATCAAAATAAAGCATCATTGAATTGAAGTCCAAACATCATTCTTGCCCATTCTCTCACCTGACCAGACTCTGTGGTCTCCATATGTGGTGTGAAAGTGCTGCCAGAGAGGCACTTGTTCAAAGCCGCCAGTGACAGATCTGGCCTCATCTAAACTGCCAAGTGGATAGCAAGTGTGGTTATTGTATCTGCTGAGGCCAGTGGATTGCCAGCTCAATAGATTTCTCTCAGTGATCTATTAGGGAGGAGAAAAATGCCTACCAGCATATTTATCAGCAGAGAAGGGACAAATACATCTGATTTAAAAGTTTTTCACAGTGATTTAACTCCTATTAGGTACAAATCCATTTATTATAAATTTAAGCTGGGTTTTTTTTTTTTTTTTGGGGGGGGGTCACATTATACAATGGTGATGAAGCCCAAATCCCATGTCCCTCTGTGTGTCTCTCTCTCCCAGGCACATTTGCATAAGCCTAGGATTCCTTACTGTTCCATCTACTCAATTTTAGTCAATTGTGATCCAATCCAATACATTTTTTGAGTGTGAAAGGAAGCACCGCTAGTAACTAAGCCACACACACAGAATCGAACAGTTTAGAGTGGGATGAGGGGTGCCTTTATAGATATGCAAATCCAGGTGACCTTGTCACCTTTCAAAGGGAGCCAGCCAGGTCTGTCTAGATCCAGGTAGAGAGGCAGCCCTAGGCTTATCAAGCTAACCCTGGACCTGCAATCTGTGCTCTATTGAGCATGTGACTTCCATGATAATAACCCTGGGTTAGAGACTGGAGAGACCCTGAGGAGACAGGACATGACCTGACAAGCCTGGCCAAGCAGTTCTCTTTTGTCTAGAAATAAAAGGGGTGGCAGCATGTGTGTCTTTTGGGGGGGAGGGCAGGGTACAGTAGTGCTTCTATTTTTTCCTGCCTCTGTTCTTTACACATGTAAAATACACTCCAACTGTCAATATCACATGTCATTGCAATGTAACAATTCTCCACCCCTACAGAATGAGAGAGGAAATCAGCAATTTACAAATCTCCAGCAATGTCTTTCTAAGCTATAGACATGCACACCCTCACCAAGTAGTTTGGAGTCTAGACATTTATTTCACAGACATACTTTTACTGTTGTAAAATGATGGATGCAGATGTCATTGATTTACAGTAATGTTTCATTCCCAAAAACTTGGGAAAGGGGACAAGCAGCAGCAGCAAGTGAAGAGAAAAAAAAAAAATCTAAATGTTGACTAACAAGGGACTGAGTCTGTAAACTACATAATGTGGCATATCCATGGAGTGTAAAACGTGGCCATAATGAATGCTGTGACCATCAAGATATATGACAAAAGTAAAACTCCAAGGAACATGTGTGGCAGTTTACACTTGTGTAAAGGTGGGGCCCAGCAACTGTCGACTTTGTTTGCACATGGCTAAAACATTACTGAATGTGAATCAGAGTCTTCAACCTTCATTTTTTTTATTTTTACACTTGTGAACATTTAGCCTCGTGACTTTAGATCTACTTTAAAAATAAATAAATGAAATTAAAGCTATGAGATGTCTGACAGCTCTTATGACAATGACATGCTTGGAGTAATTTACTTTGGGGGAAAAAATGACTTTTGCTATCAGGGATATGGAGAGCCCTTTGGTGAACTCAGGTTAAAGACACTTTTGGGATGTTTCATGATATTCCAGTATTGTGGTCCCCAAATTCATATGTTGAAATCCTCACCTCCAAGGAAAAGGGCGTAGAAAGTAAGACCTTTGGGGAGGTGTTGGTACCAGAAGACAAAGCAAACTGTCCTGTCTTTCCCCTGGAGGGAAGCTTCAACAGGCAGTTTCCTGTCTAAAAGCCCAAAGCCAGGCACTGTTAGATACTGAATCTGCAGGAAACCTAATGGACTTCCCTGTTTCCGGAACTGTGAGAAATAAATATGTTGTTTATAAGTTAACCCTGTTTATGGTATTTTGTTATAGTCATCTGATGGATTAAGACAGATGGTAAACTCCCCCTCACCCCCCAATCAGCCAACATCTGCTGGGTACTGTGGGAATTCTAAATGTTAATAAAATAATTTACAGTTGCACAGCTCTACTTAACACCACCAAGCTGTGCACTTTCAGGGTGGTAGATTTTATGTCTTCTACCACAACTTTCTTTTCCTGCGGTTTGCTAAGGATCAGCCACTGACCTACATCTTACTTAGCCCTACCATGCTTTCTTTTAAGTAATAAAACAAAACAAAGCAAAAAAAAAAAAATGCCAATCCACATAGAGCCTTTCAATACTTTACCTACAGGAAATGCTCAACTAGCAGCTGGTGAAAGGAACATGGCCATTTGAAGAGCAAAAAGAAGAGCATACAGAAATGAATGAACTCACTGCTGTTTTTAAAATGGGGATGGGGGTGATGGGAGTACAGGACAGTGTGAGCACTTGTTCTGTAAAAGCTGAACCCTGACTTCAGCCCTCTGTAATGCATGTGTGCACACACAGGCACACATACACACACACTCTAAGGCAAATGTTCAAAGACAAATGATGTCCGTGAACCCTAGGTGATAGGAAGGAACAAAGCTGACTTTGGACCCTAAGTCCTGGGTTCCATTCCTGGTTTGACTCTTTTTTTGGTTAAGTGACATGACTCTTGAATTGTACAAAGGGGATGACTACATCCATTTTCCAAGACTGATGACCACTAAAAATAAGTCAAGCGTGCACTTAGGAAGATGCTGGGCATATAGTAGGTGTTTTCATATGTAGTGATTCAACCTAGGGACATTTAAGTGCAACTTTGAAAAATGAGTAGAAATTTAGTAGTCTGGAAAAAAGTCTAAAGTAGAGAATATCTACTTGAAAAGTTATTACAATTGGGTTACTTGTACAAAGGAAACCTTGGGTAATTAGAATTTTCATGAAAATGGTTCAGGAGAGTCTTTCAGTAGCCCTTTAATATAGCTAAGAGGCAGTTCAAAGACCTGGTTTTCCTCTGTTGTTTTGTTTCTCTGTTTGATTTATTTCTTTTAACTTCTTATGGCCTTTAATAATCCTCCTCTTCCTCTTCTTTTACAGTGCTGGAATCTAACAAGAGCCTCAGGCACAGCAGTAAGGGTTCTATAAATGAGCTACATCCCAGTCTCTTTGTTATTATTTTAGCCTTAAAAGATAGATTCTATTATGAGGATCATGGTTATTTTTCCAAGACGGTCTTAGAATAAAATCTGGGAAACCGGAAGAACAGCTTAGTGGACAAGAGAATTTGTCGCACAAGCATGAAGACCTGATTTTGGACCCCAGACCCCATGTTTGAAAAAACAAAACAAAACCTGGCATAGCTTTATATGTGTCTATAACTCCAGTGCTGGGTGAGTTGGGGGAAGAGGATCACTGGGGCTTGCTGGCCACCAGCCTAGCTTCAAGAGCAGGGAGAGAACCCTATCTCAGTGGGCTCCCAAGCGCTCTCTCTCTCTCTCTCTCCACACACACACAGAGAGAGAGAGAGAAATAGAGAGACTGTAAGAATATAGCTCTTCCAAATTTAGCACAGTCGCATATTTTTATTTTTACATGTGTATGTGAGATATACATGAACATGTATGTTCACATGCATGCGGTTGACATTTGTGTTTTCCTTAGTTGCTCTCCACTTTGTTTTTTGAGGCAGTGTCACTTGCTAAACCCAAAGCTCACCAAAGCTCTCTAGTGTAGTTAGCCAGCTTGTTTCACAGGTCCACTGCCTCTACCTCCTCAATGTTGGCATTACCGTTGGCTGCGTGTCTACTCACTTTCCTGTGAGTTCTGAGGATTCCAACTCTGGTCCTGATGGTGGATACCATCAACCCTGATGACTTGAACTTAATCTCAGGACCCACGTGGTTGGCAGGAGAGAACCGACTCTTGAAACTTGTTATCTGACGTCTATATTCTATCACATGTACGCCCCTGAGTCAGACAAATAAATAAATGTAATTTAATTTTTTATGAAAGCGAGGAGAGTCATTAGTCCCACCAGGACACTATTTAAAACAAACAAACACCAACGGCATTTGCTTTGTAGATTGGTAGATACCTCTCCTGCATTTATGAGTGAAAATGAGGATCCATTTAGCCATTAACTCTTCAGCCACCCATGCATAGAGTCAAATTTAAGAGTAGCAGTAAAACTGAGAACTATCTTTGGAGGATTTCACTTTAAACCGGGAGCTGAGAGATGGCTCAGCTGTTAAGAGTGATTGCTGCTCCTCTTGCTACTTTTCTATTGTTGAGAAGAGACATAATGACAAGGCAACTTATAAAGGAAATATTTTAATTGGGCTTACAGTTTCAGAAGGTGAGTCTATGATCATTACAGTGGGAAGCATGGCAGCAGGTGAGCAGGCATGGAGTAGTAGGTGAGAACTTACATCTTGTTTGCAAGTTCAAGGGACAGTTAGAATTAACTGGAAACCTCCAAACTCACCCTCCCTGACATACCTCCTCCAACAAGGCAACACCACCTAATTCTGGCCCATGTAGTTGTATGCAGTCACTAGTCCTTTAATGACCATGTGAGCTTAGTAAAAGCAACGCAGTGTTAAGCAAACAACCAAACCAGAGGTTCAAAATTTTAAAGACTTACTCAGAATGGACTCAAATCTAGGTTTTCCAATCCCATAAATTCCACGTGATTTTCATTTCACTGCCTGTTTTCCCCAAAAGCCCATTGGCTGGTCATCACACTCTTACAAATTATGGGAACGAAGCCAATGCTGTGAAGGTTATGTCAATGTTGTCTTAAGAACACTGTTTCCTACATGACATGATAGGTGGGGTCTGCAAGTGAGACCCAGCCATGCATACTGGACAGAACTGGACTGGTTTTAGGTGGTTCAACCTTGCTAGTGTACAATTGTTTATTTTTATGAAATGTTTCTCTCTTACAGGAAATGGACAGTCCCAAGATGATTAATGAGAAAGCTGATATCAATGAGAAAAATCAGCTTCCTAATTTTAAATTCTAGTATGATACTCAACTACCCAACCCACAATTCCGAAAGAGGCCTCCTCCTCATCTTGTGTTCCACAGGGCCAGGAAGTGCAGAGCTGAGCAAGGGTCAGATGATGATAGCTAAGGTCTATCCTATGCTGTGTTCTCCCCTCCTCCAAAATGCGAGAGAAGGGAAGGGGCTGGATTATATATGAAATTCTTTTCAAACAGAGAAGTCATTTTCCCTTTGGGCAGAGAAAGCGAGGCAGTTGGGAGAAGCCAGGAGTCCCCTGCGGTGGGAAAGCACGTCTAACCTGCAACTGAATGTCTAACCTGCAACTGAACGCAGGTGAGACACTTAGGGCCTGACAGAGTTAGTGTTTGATTAGTGGATGCTGTTTTAATTAGAACTCTGCAGGCTCCTTTCTAGTTTCAGAGCCTCCGTTAATTGTGTGACTGGGGCAAGAGAACACATCTGTCTTGTTCATTGCTGAATCTTTAGACCAAGATTAGTACCTTGCAAATTATTAGTGCTAGTCTTTTGCAGGTGATGATCAAATCCTAAGATCTCAGGACAGTTAAGCTTCTTCTAGGTTCCAATGATCTAATCCTGAATCTACTACAAGTCTGAGAGTTTGTTTTGGTTCTGAAATCAGACAAAAGTGCTTGCAGCCACTTTAGCACTTAGTGTTACGTATTGAACCCCAATATTCAAAAAGGCCAGTTCACTTAGAACAGCAATATGTAATTCTCCAATAATGTTAGTGCTAGTTAATTTTTCTCTTTTCCACACATGCTGGTCAATTATGTTAAGAGCAACAGTACTTGTTTCCTTCCCTTTTATGTGTTTTTAGACATTTAATTTGGGGTAATAAAAAGGGTGTGTGTGTGTGTGGTGTGTACCTGTGTGTGTACTAAGTGTCCCCACTGACATTACACCTGAATCTTCTATTTTAACATTTTAGTATTTTTAGGGGACAAATTCAGTGTTGTTATGCATTCCCATTGCTTTGGAAAACAAGCTCTTTCCTACCTAAAAGCAAAACTTTCCCCCAGTTCTTACCATATCAGGACAGAGAAAATAGTCTCAGATTGTCATGTGGTTGGGGCACAAAACTAATGAGTTGCACTTCTGAAGGTGCCTTTGTATGACATCATCATATTAAGCACTTGCTACATTAATCATAGCACCCGCCATCCCATCAGTCAGCCAACGGGCTAATATACTCCAGACACTCCAGAAGATAGCCTGCATAAGCCAGTGGGCTGTAGAAGATTTTTATCAGAAAATATAAAAATTTACATTGGACGACAAAAATGAAGTCTAAAGACACACAAATACTTTTAAAACCAAGTAAGTTTTAAAAAATAGAGGTGTAATACAAAAACATAAATAAATAAAACCATCTTAAGCAGTTCAAAAGGCACTCTGAGAAACATTTCATTTGGGTAACGACTTCAGCAATTCTCAAATGAAGGTTTCTTCCAGACTCAGAAGTCCATTGTGTCTTGCTGTTTCAGTCTGGAATCCACAAGATTCTCTACTTAGTGTCTGATTTATTTTCCTGTTAAACAGGAACTTGGAATTTGAACTTTGCTCTCCAAAAGCCAAAGGCCAACTAATTTGGGAGACGACTCTCAAAATCAATGATGGTTCCTTCTACTTTCATTAGCTCTGTCTACAGTGATTAAAGGATCTGATTTCCAGATAAGCAGTGATCCTGATGGCTATTTTTACAAATCACATTAATTTCGATACTCAGATCTGAGCACTGTCGGCATTCCTCAGGCAAGTCTGGATTCATGCAGCATTCCAACCAAGAGTGCTTTTCAAGTTTCCAACAAAATCCTGTCCAGATGAGTGATGATACCTTTATTGCAGTAGCCTCAAGGTGTGGAAGTTGTTTCCTATGGCCTTGGTATAGCCCAGCCCCTCCATTTGTTTGAAACATCTGCAAATACTTTGTTCTTTTCAGAGACATCTGACCATCGAGAGGCTGCCATCTGGACTACTTCCTTTTTCCTTATTGCTCACTTAAAGCATGGAAGCTCCGTTAGTTCTGAATGGTTTTCTCTTCCACTAACTTATTAATTGATTCTCTCAAGCCATTATCACTCACAGGATGGTACTGGGAAAGCAAACAACAGTCACAGTCTCTGTCCTCAAACAAGGACCAACCTATTGCAGGCTGTATTTGTCTCAATGTGATGAATTATATGTATTTACTCTTAGTAATAAATCATATTCAAAAGCATCTTTTATGTATGGAGCTCTACGACTGTTTTAAATTCTTCCATATCTCTTATTTTTGGTATTCATAAGATTTATAGAAGATTTCACTCAAACTCTTTATCTCATTTCAAATTTTTAAAACTACCTAACATCGAAAGCAACATTCTATAAAGGCTCTTGTAAATGATAATCATTAACTTTTAAAATTCCATGGGAAATCAGGAGTAGTGGCTTATATCTGTAACATCTGCCTTGAGGAGGCTGAGGCAGGGGAAGTGCCAGGAATTCAAGGCTTGGGTTATGTAGCAAGACCTAGTTTAAAAGGTAGGGATGGAGAAATGGCTTAGTGGTTAAGAGCTTTGGCTGCTCTTGCAGAGGACCAGGGCTTGGTTCCTAGCACCTTCACTGTAGTCTACACTCAGTTCCAAGTAGATCTGATGCCCTCTTCTGGTCCCTGTGGGTACTAGGCAAGCACATGGTACACATATGTACAAGCAGACAGACACTTATACATATAAATAAATTTTAAAAAATGAAAATAAAAGCATTTCTTAGGAATCTTCGCTTGATAAGCAAACGGTGCACAGTGTAATGGAGCAATCAGAGCCCTTCATGTGCTTTATTTGCTCTAGGCCTAAATGTCAAATTACAAAACTGACTACTTAATTACCTTTGGGAACTATTTTTTTTTAAAGATGTTAATTCAGTTGGATAATTTTATGCTCTCATAACATGACATTAATTCCACATATTTTATATATTTATATATTTGTATTATGCACATATTTTAATAAGTCACATAGAAACTCTTCTTTTATGATAATTAAATCATACGGAAAATCAAATTAACTCTGTTCCTGGAGTTGCTAAGCAATAAATTAAACTTTCAAAAAAGTAGGAGATTAAAGGTGCATTTGGGGTGTGGCCCATCCAGAAAAGATTGCAGTCCCACACTGTCCTGTTGGGGCTCACTGACTTCTTGTCCTTCCTGCAGAAGTTTAGACTAATCAGGTCACTACATCCTGACACAATAGTCTCTGCCACTCATTGTTTGGGCTGTGATGCAATGTCAATAGACTTCAGAGATGTAGCAACAGGAAAAAGAAAATACTTTAAACTTAAGGCTATCCCAGGGTGTGGCAGGACTTGTATCATGCACAGATAAAATCATCAGATTACAGATCTTACCAAGTAGTTCAGCCAAATGATTGAGCCACACTGACTATCATTCCCCAGTGCAATGCAAGGCTGAGACGATGGATTGGTAGCTAAGGCTCTTCTAGTTTGCCCCTTCATTGCTTCTTATTGAACATTCTACACATATTGTCTTGCCTTGGCTGCAATTCATAATGAGACCTTGGAAGGTGACATCGTTCGATGCACAGCTCCATCAGCCTGGGCCCCTGCACATTTCCAGTTCTGATGACTTCGCCCCTCTTTGCAGAGCAATACTATTAAATGCAATTGGGAACTAAATACAAATCAACCTTGTTCTGTTCCTGAGGACAAATCACTCTGCTGCAAGCTTCGAGGTGCCTTTGTTCACATTATTGAGAGAGATTTCCCTTCTCCGGAGGATGGAAAGTACACGTCTTGTCAGATTACTCCAGGGTTGGAGTTCAGTTCCTGCTTACCTCCTCTCCAGGTGTAATGCAATCAGAAATGTGACCAACAGTATAGGATCCTGGCCGTACAGTGAGGCAGAGGACATTAAGAACAATTAGGGGAGCTGTGAAGAGAAGAAAGACGGATGGTATTGTGTGCTTTTGCCTTGTATTTTAGGTTTGAGTTTGAACCCAAAGCTCCCCACATGCAATGCAAGTGTTTTTCCAGTGAGCCAAATCCCAGCCCTGCTTCATGATTTTCTAAATGGAAGAGCTTTATTAAAGTCTGGTATCTGCTTTCTGATCTCAGTTAAAATTGGCTAACTGCATTGTCTGAAACTTCCATTCCATTTCAGAAAGCTCTTCTCTGTTGACCGTCCTTTTCTTCTCAAAGGTCCTCTACCAAGAGCTTTAAACAAGACAAGATTTTTTTGCCATTACACAAAGACGTGTGCAAGGCATTAGTATTCCTAACGTGCTTTGCATTTAAATAGAGACCATTTACACATTAAGCAATCGGTTTTGTCTGCACGTTGCCCAACTAAACAATACCTCACACAGTCAGTCTCCATGGACTTAATACATTTCTAATCCTCGGGCATGCAGCAGCAGAAAAGTATATCAAGGTCTTTTGCCTTTTAGATTCTATGAATCAAAAGACCGATCAAAAATTTGACTGTAAGTCATACAGTTTCTTATTTCATGTCAGTGCTTGATAAATCCTATACAAATAAAATTGGCAACACAGTTTTAAACACTATACTTTTGTAGGTTTTTTTTTTTTTCGAACAGTTTGTAATAATTGAATATATACCTTTTTCCTATAAACATCTCAAAGCACCCGCGGTAGGAAATAGTTGCCCCCTCCATGGAATGTTGGGAATCTTATATACACTTTACCAGAGAGGCATGATTCACTTACTTTACTACAGAGCTGAAATCATCAAAGGGTATCCCCTACCCATTCATTCATTCATTCAAGATTTTATTTTGATGCTGTGTGCTAGGCACTTAGTTCATCTTTACTGAAGTCGCATTAAGTGAACGTTACATCTGCTGAAGAGTCTTAAAAAACTCCAGGTTGCGATTTTTCATGGTGTTTAATCCTACTTCATAACTGACTGACCTACCAGTGAACTGCTGGTATACTAAGATGCCTGAAGTACAAAACTCAGACAGATACACTACTTATTCTATGTATAGATGGTAGTCACATGTCTATAACATAAGGCATTCTTGACGTTTTCCTGGCGTAAATGCTAGCGTTTTAAAATGCCTAATTAGAAGTTTCCGCCACGTATTGTTGAGCCTGCACAAGATGTTCAAGACCGTGAAAAGCTGAATGTAATGGCCTTGTTAGTTAGAAGCTAGAATTTTTCCCCAGTTCATTGTTCTTTTAAGTAATCCGTTTGTGCCCATACGCTTAACTGAATTCATAATTATTTCCTTTGCTAAACCAGAAGTCCAGACTTGAGCGCATAAATTAAATTTCACGCACACATACGAAAGACTGCTTAGCGAAATAGTATAAACAAATTAAAGGCCCCTTTTAATGATCTTTGATTTTTCACGATAGTAGTCTTTGAAGTTACCTACTAGGCACAGTGGTTTTCAGTGTGTCTAGAAAGCTGCCTAATAGAATCCAGCCTGCTAACTCTGCAGGTTCCACTTTGTGTGGTTTTCTCCCCCACACCACTCCCTTGGAATAGTTCTGACGCCTCAGCAGGCCCGAGCCTGGAAGGGGCAGGACCACCCTAGCTCCTGCCACCCGAATCCCGTGGGGCAGCCGTGGCCACCCGGGCAGAGTCTGCGCCGGGTCGGGCGGTGGCTGCGTGACTGGCTGCACTCTCCACCCCGACGCTGTGGTTATGCAAACTGATCTCATCGTTGTTGCTCACGACACGCGCTTCCCGTCGCCTGCACGCCCCTGGGTCTCGGAGCAGAGAGCCAGGGCTGCAGATAAACCGGATCGGGTCGCCACGACCTCCCTCGATTCCCTTTGTCATTCTTTAAGTTACCTCCATCCCGCCCCAAAGGTCACAAGGACAGAAACTTCCCCGCCCGATCCTTGAGCACTGGCGTCCTCAGCCCCTCCCCCTGCCCCCTGCACTTGCACAGCGGCCACCCTGTCCCAGGTCTGCAGGAGCTCCTCCGGGGTTCAGGGTCCGTCTTCCCTGCCCGCTCTGCCCTTGTCGCCGACTGGCGTGTGCCTTGCAACTTCCGAGCCGGAAACTTCCCGGCCAGCCAAGGAGCAGGGCACCCCCTCCGGCTAGGGAAGGCGTCCGGAATGGGATTCCTCCGCGGATTACGCGGCGCCAACGGCACGCAAGGGCAGCCTGGGGGGCCAGGAAGCCCCGGGAGCGCACGCGAGCGGCGGCGGGAGGCCTCGGCTTGCGTGACCCGCGGGCTCCCAGCCGCACGCACTTCGTGCTGGGGGCACAGGTGCTGCAGGGCGGAGCCCGCCGTCCACTTTACAACCCCGGGACCGCAGTCACGCTAGGTTTGTGGGTGGGGAAGCCAGTTCACCATGCCTCCGTGTTATCTGAACACCGGTAACCTGGGCAGTAAAACCTGCTCAGCCTTAATCCAATCGGGAGCCGTAGCTGCTCTGTCAATAGCTATAAACCGTAGAAACTTTCTAAGGAATGGGTTAGGCCCAGAGGCATAGCTCACAAGTGCTAGTCCCGAGACGTGCTGACAAAGGAAGCAGAGCAAGGCAGAGGCGTTGGGATGCACGTTTTGCTCGTTCTGGGCAAAGCCTCATTTCAGAAAACAGTCGTGATCCTTTGCTCTTATTTCGCCCAGAAGCACCCCCACCCACCCTCCTCCGCGCGCCCATTGCCATAACTGGAGACCTCTTTATTGTGATGACTCAAAAGCTCAAAGGAAATTAAGGGAACACACAGGTTTTAGGACTGCTGAAACTAAGTAAACTCTTAGGCAAAATTATGTGACCAAAAAGTGTTTTTCATGCAGCTGTCTATTTATGGGGATTTGAAGATAAATCAATTTCGGAAGGAAAAATTTGACACCCAGTTTAACATAAAACCACTCCATTAAAGCGATAACTTGGAAAACCCTACACCAGTCTCCTTTCTGTAACTTAGACTTTGGTGAATTTGTCCTTTTTTTCCTGGAGTACCATTAGAGGCCTATGGTGCCTAATCCCCTCCCCCTCGACACCCTTCAGACACACACATTAGTAAGGAAGCAGGGTTCTCCTGGGCTGGCATTCATACCATAAACTATTAGGAAGCGTTTTAAGGGCTGAATGTCCTTTCATTTTAGCACGTCTGGGAAGAGAACGAATGTTTTAATTTTCCAGTGTTCTTTTACTTGACTTTGACTGTCATTTAAGTGAATGAAGATAATGTTTGTCTTTGTCTCGCACACTTCCCTTCTCCTGGGCAGGAGTGACCCCTTCCATGGATTCTGATTCCCCTCTAGCTATGCAATTAGAAGTGTCTGTGTGTCCAGTCTTGCCTTTTCTGGTCCCAAACACTTGGCCAAGAAGCTAATATCTGGCTGACGCTAAATCAGTAATGGTACCCAACTCCTAGCCTTGGTGATGAGGTAAAAAGACCACCATATAACTCAAAGTGTGCCAAGGAAAGTCACTAAATTACCTTGGTTAGCTTTGAACTTGTGATCCTCCCAACTCCAGCCTCCACCTTACCTGTCCCGCACCAACCTTTTGAACAGCTATACAGTCTTGTTGTTTGAACACGTTTATTTCACATTTTAGTATTTCCAGTTTTTTTTTTTTTCTCTTGTTCTGTTTCAACCCAATCTCATGGACCCAGGCTGGTTTCTAATTTGCTGTGATTTTGGACTTCTGATCTTTCTGCACGGACTTGGATAACTCAAATGACAGGGTTGTTATATTATGCCCAGCTTTATGTGTTGCTGAAGCTCACTCAACCCCAGGGCTTCTGAATGTTGGACAAGAACTGAGCTACATGGCCAGCCTGTAGTGTTTCAGTGCTAAAGCTTTATACATAAGACTCCGATGGACACTGAATAACCCTTCCAATAACTTCTTGGAGCTTCTTTCAACAGAATTGGGCTACTGATCTCACAGAAGAGCCTTGCGGAATTGACCTGTTCTGAATCCATTCCTGGACTTGGGAAGCCTAACAGGTGCATTGGTAGGGTAGAGACGAGGGTAAAGAGGTCTTGGTTCTGGAACAAAAGGAAGATGGCAGATCAGAATGTCTACTTCACTAGTTTTGAACATTTCAAAATTTTAAAATTGCCGAAAAAGTAATAAATGTCTTAATTCTTTAACAGCAATGTTTGGGAGTGCCAGTTGCTCTAGACCTGATGATTTGGGATACTACAACCATTTTAATGACATCTGAGGATAAACTGATAATAATGCTTGAAAATCTGTACTAATAGTTCCTAGCACATGCTTATGGTGATATTGGAACGCAGGGACATCCTCCAGGTCTGCAGCATGACGGCAGGCCCCAATAACAAGAGAAAGTCCGGTTCCAAGAGTTTTATTGACATGGCAGATGGTAGTTGAATCAGAATGTGCACCACCCCCATCAAACTCAGGGCAGATCTGAGTTAAATTGGAAGGGAAAAGGGAAAGGCCTGAGAAAAGGAATAAGTAATTGGCTACGCCCCGGGCCTTTAGGTAACTCATTAATATGGAAATATCTCTAGGGCTGAGGCCTATAGTCATGCCCTCTGCCTGTGCTCTTTGGGAGGGGTTGTATTGTCATTCAGGTTAATGGAGATCTAGACCTCTTGTCCGGACCCTGGGTTCTGGGGGCGTGGCTGAACACCTGCGGTTGCCCTATTGGGTTCTGAGGCCCCGTGCCCAGCCAAGAACCAGGCTATCCTTACACAGCCCCATATCACAGAATTTTATGTGGCCCAGGATGGCTTTGAACTATGTAGCTGAGAATGATACTGAACGTCTGATCCTCTTCCCTCCTCTTCCCAAGTGTTGGTATTATAGGTGTGAGCCAACACATTGCTGTATGTGACATTGGGAGCTGAACCCTGGACCTCAGGCATGCCAGGCAAGCCCTCTTCTCAACTGAGCTAAAAACCCCAGCTCACAACTTAGTGAACGGCATTAAGTCTTTAGCAGAGATGTACAACATCAGGAAAATGACTATACCTCATTTTCTATAAATTCAGTTGCTACCTGAAATCAAATGTACAGATACATACTTCATCATATAAGGGAAAACAGAGTCACCTGTGCCAGGCACACATCAAGATACGGTGAATTAAGGGACCTGTGGACATCTCAGAAATGTAAGGGGTTGTTTTTTTTTTTTTTTTTTTTGTTTGTTTGTTTTGTTTTGGTTTTTTTTGTTTTGTTTTTTTGTTTTTTAGATATCATCTTGCTATACAGTCCAGGGTGGCTTACAACTCAAGATCATCCTGCCTCCTGATTCCAAGTGTTGAAACTACAGGGTGTGCTACCACTGCCAACAATGAAAGGCTTTGTTTTTTGTTTTGTTTTGTTTTTTTTTTCTATATATAAGGAAGTTACTGATTTTTGGTTTAGGGTTTTAAAAAAATCCATCTTAAAGTTGTTCATATGTGTATGTGTCTCTCTTTGTGCATTTCTGTGCACATGCAAGTGAAGGTGTCCTTGGGTCCAGAAGAGGTTATGAGACCCTCTGGATTTGAGGCGACAGGTGATGGTAACTTGCTCTAAGTGGGTGCTAGGACCTGAAAGAAGGTCCTCTGCAAGAGGCGTGCTCTTTTTTTTTTTTAATTTTATTTTATATTTTATTTACATTTAAGATGCCATCCCCTTTCCACATTTCCCCTCCCTAGAACACCCCTGTCCCATGCTCCCCTTTCCTTTTTGCTTTTATACAATTTTTTTAAAATGTTAATCAAAGGATTTATAAGTTTGGTAATGCTCAATCAGAAGCGTAACCCAATACCCAACCTAGATATAAAAACTATCTTTGACTGGTGGAGACATGTGAACATCTACCTCCATGCCCCCTTTCTCTTTCTCTCTCTCATCACCTAGCTTCTAAGAGGAGTGCTCTTAACTTGAATCATCTCTCCTGTTCTCAGTTTTCAGTTTTTTGAAGTATCTAATATTTATAAGGTGTTTATTGTAGGTCAGATTGGGATCCTAAGAATTTAATTAAAGGAATCTGAGTTAATGGGAAGATTAATTTTTAAGAAGTTATCACTGCCCTATTTCTGAGTATCAAATTCATTATTGGTGTTAAGTTGCTGTCATTAGAGCTTTATACCTTCGTGTTTTAAAAATATATGGACATAACAAATATTGAATTATAGTGACACAACGCATTTTTTAAACGAAGCTCTCAACCAGTAGTGAGCAGTCCCAAGAAGATATATTTACGGTCATAAAACATTTTGCTGTAGTGGGTGTCTTTTTAAAAAATAATTTATTTAATTTTATGGGCATTGGTGTTTTACCTGTATGTCTATGTGAGGGCATCAAATATCCTTGAGTTGGGGTTACAGAAAGTTGTGAGCTGCCATGTGGGTGCTGGGAATTGAACCTAGGGTTCAACTGAACTGAACCTCTGGAAGAGGAGACAGGGCTCTTAACTGCTGAGCCATCTCTCCTGCCCCTGTAGTAGGGGGTCTTAATTTTCACATTTGAGAGTAGTCAGTTATCATTTAAGGATCTAACTTGTCTCATTGGAAATATGTTTGATAATTAAAGTCTAAGACTCAAACAAATTCAAATTTGTTACACAGTTTTTTTCCTGCCCGAATGACAAAGCCTTGGAAGTTCTAGAGATGCCATTCAAACTCCATGACCTTTATTTTATCACGTACTCAGTTTATATTGCAGCTATGGGAAGAATAAAAAACATACAGAGCTCTAGCCTAAAAATAGTATTTTGTGTTCTAACTCATTTCTAGACCACAGCTTTTTGGGGGGTCAGCATGCAAAGCAGCTTTATAAGGCGATCTGCACCTTTAAATGTAAAAGCATGATAAAGCAAACGCACTAGGGTGTGTAAAAGAAAGCAAAGTGGGCTTTGCAGCTAACCTCTTTTGAAAGCTAGACGCTGTATGGGAAATGTCATGAAGAAACTAAGTTTGAGACATGCGTCTCTAATCCACAGTAGGCTAATGTCCTGGAGGACTGGCTGGCTGGCAGACAACTAAGGCAGCATGTGAGGCCCAGGTGCTTCCACTTACACTCAGACTGGATCCAGTACACTTCTGTGTTCACATGATGGGCCATGCCCTTGGCCACTTCTATCATTTGGGTGAAAGTAAACAGTAAGTAGGACCTGACAGAGTTATGTTTGGAAGGGTTCTCAAGTGAACAGGGCATTGTGTATGAAGTGCCTGGCAAACAGAAAGAACCCAATAAATGTTGGCGTTTTAAAAATTCTGCACTCGCACTGGATGAAACCCAGAAATAGAACTGAAAGCAGCAGTTGTTTCCATCCTGGGAGGCCCTATTGCAACCATTTTATTCAAACTTACAAGAGGACAGAGTTGTATTGTATTGTGGTTTGCAGAATGAAAATACTGTTGGACTTCAGTGTCATTTTATCATGCTACCTTTGTACTATCTCGCATTGACTTTAAAATCAGCCATCTTGGGTGGACTTCCTGCTGGTTTTAGCAGATTTATAAACAAAGTAACTATTTTCCTATACTGCTTTTCATAGGTGCATGGGAAAGGAGGGGAGGTAGCATGAGACAAGTGCCCCAAATAACTGGCATAAACGACTGTCCTGTGTGATAAGCATTTTTGGGAACTCCCTATTGGTAGCAAACACATGGGAGTCCTTATAAACTGTAAGAAGTCTACAAGTCACATGGAAATCTGAATCTCATTCATATACAGACACTTTATAAACTAGGAGGGCACCCTCCTCCCCTCTCTGGTGATCACTGACCCATAAGGAAAATAACAATGAAGGGTCACTTAGAAGTTAAAAGGAATTTAATTTTTAGTTTTCTTTTTAAAATGGTGGCTTATCTTTAAAAGTCACAGTAAAAAATGAAATAGCTGACTTACAATGAGCTGGCTGACCAGTAATAGCTCAATACTAAAGCACTTGCCTAGCACACGTAGGCTCTAGATTCATTCCAAAGCATACACACATGTGCACACACACACACACACACACACACACACACACACACACACACACACACACACAAACACGGCCACCAAAGAATGAAAGGATAGGACAAAATTATATTCAATACTCCTTACAGTGGGAATATTTTAATTTTAGTTATAGAACGAGCAGTAATGGGATGGGAAAAGAAGGATGGGAAGAGAGAAGGGGAGAAGTTTAAATCAATAATCAAGAGAAAAACTACCAACACAGGACAGTCTTTGGAGCTGTCATTTAAAAAAAAAAAATACTTTTTTCAGTACTCGCCAGTCATATTTTGACCTGTGCTAACCCGGGTTTTTTTTTTTTTTTTTTTTTTTTTTAATTTCATTTTAGGATTTAAAATTAGTTTTGATACCGTATTTGAATTACAACATATATCTCCTCCGCCACTGTTCTTCAAATCCATGGCCTCTTTTCTCTCTATTCTTCTCTCATACATCCTGACTGCAACCTCCCCTCCCTCCATTCCTCCCAACCCTTGCTCCAACCTCCCCTCTCCCCCAGATTCACTGCTCTTCCATTTCTCTTCAGGAAAGAGCAAGCCTCCCTGTGATATCCACCAACATGGCATAATGGGATACAGTGACACTAGGCACAAACTATCTTTTATTCAATTGTTATTGGATTTAAACATGTATTTGTATATACACATATATTTCCAAATACAACCTGTAGAATTCACAGACTGTTTCTTGTAAGCATGTTTTGGGGGCTATTTGGCACAGGACAACCAATTGTAAATACACTTATTTCTGTTCTTTCTGAAGAGCTATGCTTTCCTTTGAAATTCTTACTGGGACTACCACTATCTAATTGGATTTTAAACAGTTACCAAAAGTTTCTGTGGGGGTGCCACATGTGACAATCAGCAGTGGGATTCAGGTTTGAGGGGCATTTACAATGGCAAGGAAAATGGACTCAAGGGGACATGTAACGAGTAGGCACAGATGAAAGTGAATTATAGCATTTCCACGGGATTTTACCCCATTTCCAGAGGACTGCCTTCCTTTTTAGATATAAGTGCTCAGTAAATAATATTATTTCCAAAACTGTAGTTATGTGCCCTATAACAATTTTTTTTTTTTTGGTCAATAACAGATCAGTACACTGGGTATAAAATTCCTAATATCCAGTGATGTTAAAGTTATGGTAATAGTTTGTGCAATGTATATCAATGTATATCAATGTATATCAAGTGTTTGTGGTGATGCTGTTGGAAGCCTTCTGTGTCTAGCATATATATATATGTGTGTGTGTCTAGCATATATATATATATATATATATATATGTAATATACGGTACATAATGCTAGAATGCTAGTTACTCAATAGTAAGTAATTGTTGCTAGTTTCTGTATTAACTATACCTTTCATGACTTAAGGACGTATTCACTATTTTCATGTGGTTATTTTCATACTAGGTATTAATCAACAGCTTCAATAGTTCTGGGACTATTTCAAATCACCTGTTCACCTTTCTCTCTTTAGTGCCTTCTTTTTCTATTCATGCAAACTATTCTTTAACAGTAATTACTGTTCTTTTCTGCTAGGAAACCATGTCTTCTTTAGTTCCTGGACGATCAGCACTTTGGACCTCAGATAATTCTGAAAAAGGAGCAGACGACGAAGACACTAATTATACTAGTGGCCTGTGTTAGTCACCAAGCATCATCTTATCCTGCTTGCTTGTTGTGTAGTAGGTCATCAATATTTGTTTTATGAATAAAGTATGAATAAAGGGAAGTCGTCAGTGTGTAAAAACTAGAGGCCTTCCATAACTTGAGTGTGCAGTAGCACGTTTCATTAATACTTCATAAACTTAAACCCTTCATCTTGACTTCTTTTGGACCAGAATGAAATTCTACGCAAGCCTTCCTCAGTCAATCTGCCCTTGAGGCAGTGGCTGAAAACGTGCTATCATTTCATTTAAAAGCAATGATTGTCCCTGCAGTGGATAGACCACATGGCCTCCCACTTCCCGCCTCGGCTGCCTGACGTCCCCGCCGGTTCCAGAGCCCCATCCCTGTCCGTCACAGAACCGCGCGTAAATCCGCCCTCTCCTTCGACCCCCGCCACCTGCGCCAGCTTCCGCCTAGCTCGCTTTTGGGACAAGTGATGCAAAGGAGCTCCGCTTCCGCGTCGGCGACGGCGTGGGCTGTGACGTCACCGCGCCCTGACGTCTGGCCAACGTGCAGCGCGGTCGCCCGGGAGACCGGGGAAGCCGTTTTACACCCTGCGGAGTCCCGGGCTAGGTGAGGGTCATGGCCTTTCTCAGTCCTCAAAGGACCGGGCCGGCGGGGACACAGTTCCGGCTCAGAGGCCAGCCGCGCGGGACGGCGGGGCGGCGGGGCCGGGAGGAGGAAGGGAAGGCGGGGCGGCCTCTCGGCGCCCCCCGACGAGGCCTGGGCCAGTGCGGCCCGGTCTGGCGGTTAGTTTCCTGCAGTCTCGGGCGTGACCTCCCGCTCTCCTGTCCCTGACCTGACCTCTTGTGAGTCACGCCCCGGGAATGGTACTTGAGGAAGGGCCTGGAAGCAGAACCCGAGTTAATGACCGGGCGTGACACCGGTGTGAATAGGAAATGAACCACCAAGGACGTTTCTGCATTTAAGAACACACACGTCTATCTCGTGACCAGTGTCGCAGAGAAGGTTCGCAAACACGTAGCAGCGGCCACGTACCACTGTACTTTTGCCAAGGACAGTTTCCACATATATAATGGGAAAGACCAAAAGGAACTTGTTTGGTAAAATAATGAATGGGTAAATTAAAAATTATAAATTTTCTCCTGCTAAAGAGCAAACAGCCCCACACTTCCTGAAAAACAGAATTATCTGCGAATTCTATTATTTTCATGGGTAGTCGCATCTTTATAAAGACCCAATGGGCTTTTTTAATGGCTTAGGAGCCATTTCCTTAAAATACAGGCATAACAAAAATAAACATTAAAGAAAGTAGTGCCCTTGTAATCACCTTGGGAATTTTAAGTGCCTACCTCTTAGCTCTAACCATCAGCGTGCATTGCTTAGCAGAAAAGCAACTAGTTACAACAGATTGCCCTCGAAGTTTACATGCGTTTATAGTAAAATAATGTTACAGATCTCTTGTTTATGAGGACAAGTTACAAATGTTCTTGGGATGAATAAAATGAATGTATCTTGGCCGTACGAGAAGAATGAGATTCCTAATCTTGTTACTGTGTCTTCTTCGATGTGCATCGAAATCACTTTCTCCTCCACCCCTATGTTTTGGAGGTCCTTCTAATTTACCAGGGTGCTATTTTTAATTTTTCTTTCATAGCCAGAATCCTGCCACTTCTGGTGATATTGTAATACGTTAGAGTAGTCACAATGAAGGCATTATGAATTTACATGTTATTTAGGTACATGCTCGCTAATACTTTTGTGGATGGTACTTTAAGAGGAGATATAGTTGGTTATTTAAGGGAAAAGTATTTCCTGTGGAGCCAAAAATACTATCATTTCCATTTACCAAAGATGGCTTAGCTGAAGGTAATGAGCCCTCTGGTTTCTTGCCATGCGACTGTGACAGTATCAGATTATGGACTTGGGTCGCTTGGACCCATGTCTACATAATTAACTTTACTCCCGTGGTGGACCTCAGTTAACATTACCAAGCACACACATGTGGGAAGACAGCTCATTAGTTTTGCTTGTTTTAAATAGTGCTTATTGAAATGAGGGATATTTTGGGCTATCACAGGGTTGAGGAATCTCTCTTCCACCAGTGGTTGCATAGTTTACAAAAAATAACACCAGCATTATTTTTTTTCTTCAGTCTCTTGTAGGACGCCTTTGCTGACTTCCCATCCCCCACCTAAAAGATAGATAGGTCATTATCCTTTTTTGACTCTTACATTGCCTGTCTTTAGTTGTCATGGGCCTTAGACTATCTTTTCTGCTGCGGAATCTGTATATCTGTCACTTGAATCTGCTGGACCACTCTACCATTCCGGCTGTGTGTGTGTGTGTGACATTTGATTAGTACAGATGCGTGAGTGTATTCATGTTCATGGGCACACCTGTGTATGCATGTCTATTCATGTGTGGAGGCTGGAGGTTGATGCTGAGTGTCACTCTTTACAGGGTCTCTCACCTGATTTCTGAACTGGTTGGTTCAGTGAGTCCAGCCACCCAGCTTGCTTCTAGGATCCCTGTCTCTGCCTTCCAAGGGTGGTATTTCTACATTTATGGGTGCTGGGATCACACTGTATGGCAAGGACTTTACCCAGGAAGTGGTCTTTCTTAGTCCCCTTTACTCTTGCCATGGACAGATAGATGGACTTTTCATCAATAAGATTGGATTGAGTATTTCATGAAAGTAATATAAAAAAGTTTTATATTGAATTGTTGGCATTAGAAAATGAAAATCTCCTAAAAGTAAAATCTAGATAAATTTACATAGATATCCATCTCTGTTACAGTTGGTATGTTGTCTTTAATGCTTTGGTGGTTCTTCAGTTCAGTTCCTGTATGTCGTAATTTAGTAACTCTAAGTAGTTCTTGTACTCTATAATTTAAACAAGCCTTGATGGTACAAGCGTTTTTTCTTATCCTGCTGAGCTATAATACGATATTATATTTGGTATTGGTTTCTATAGTTTTTCAGAAAAATGTTATTTTATGATACTGAAATAAGTCTATTTAAGATCTTACAGTTATTCTGTTGCAAAACAAATAATTAGTAAATCACTTATTATTTTTATGATTAGTTTATAAATTTCTAAAAAATAGAAAAGGTGTATTAAGTCAGTAATTGATACATACATACATGTATATATACATATATAGCTTCCTGTGTGAGTAACTTAACTAGCTGAGGAAACTTAGATTGTACCTTCTACCACAGAACTGGCAAAACAAGCATCTGCTGAAGTGCTTATTGCCAGTTCATCCCTAGATACTAAGAAAGTTTAAGTCATTTGAGTTTCCTTGTCATGATATGAATTCTGACTATTGCCATCAATGTTTTTAGATTGTTTTTCTGCAGTGCTCTCTCAGTACGTTTGAGGGAATTATGGATCGTCACATTCCCATGCATGCCTTACCTGAAGAAATCCAAAAGGTATGATGTTGCCTTATAAGAGTCTCAGCAGTTAGATCATTCTAAAATACAGGAGAGTGAACTTAGAAAAGTACATCAGAACGAGGGATGGATCTGAGGTGGGAGAGGGAGTGACCACACTGTAACTTTCACTGCACAGACTATGTAATAAGACAGATGCAGGATCCCACTCGAGTATTTAACTGGCTGTAGAGTCCGAGTGGAAGCAGATCCTAGAAATGTTCATGTGTATGACTTTTTGTGATTTTTTTTTATATACTGCATTTTCACATGCATTAACTTTCATCAATCACTGTGTGCCAGGTGCTGCTTTATTGTGTTTTGTTTTAGATAGAATCTAATTGTGTAGCATTGGCTGGCTTAGAACTCACTGCATAGACCATGCATGCCTGGAATTCACAGAGATCTGCCTCCCTTTGCCTCCTGAGAGCTGGGGGATTAAAGGTGAGCACCACCATACTTGGTTTAGATATGATTTTAATCAGTTACCAATCAGTCTTTTGTTCTACTCAGATGGAAATTGTGGGTAGGTAAGGAGATGCTTTTTTTTTTTTTTTTTTTAAGGCAGGATTCCTTAGTATTTTGATAGTAGGCAGGCAGGAACAAAAGCGGATAGCACTCTGCAGTAATCAGCTCTCAGGAAGGCCTCATGTAGCAGGAGCCTTAGTTTTAGAAGTGTTACAACTCTTAAACAGGCTTAGAGAACCAGGGCCCTTAGCTTTACAAGTATTTCAGCTCTTGTGTGAACCTAGGGATTGGGATTCCTAAGCCTTTGGTGGTAACCAGTTTTAAAACACCTAGACCTGGGGATTGTTTGAGGACGCCTGTCTCTAAAGACTCTAACTTTCTGAAACTCTCTGTGACCAGAGCCTGTGGTTCCTCTTGCTGGTCCCTCCCAGGCTTTCATTCTTCAGCTTCCTGCCCTTTCTGTGCTTCCAAGGTTCCTCTTGTTTTCGCCTTGGCCATCTCTTGGATTATTCAGTTGCCTCTTGTTGCTGTGGCCTCTGTTTGAGTTGCCACTGTCTGTGTGGGAGGTGTTATGACCAGACTTCTGCTGCTGCTGTGGGCACACGCATAGTTTAGTGGCTCCACGTCTCCTACAGCTGCCGCTCTGCAGCTTTACAGCTCGGACTGTTGACTGCTCAGCTCAGCTCTTGTGTCAGTTGTCAAGTGGCTGGCTGCTCTGCTACCTCTGTAGCTCTGTGTGCTCGCCCCTCAGCCATGTCTGTGGCTCACTTGTGCTGGCTGCTCAGCCGTGACTGCTGCAGTGGCTGAGCCACCATCTCTGTGGTCTTGTTACCAGCTTAGCCTGTCATATCAAATGTGCGCAAGAAGTCACACAGGGAAGAAGCCTTCTCCTGAGCACAGTGTTGCAAAATGAAGGAGGAAACACAGAAGGATGTTTCCTATCCTGCCCTCGTAGTGAGCAAACAGTCAGTTTATATAGGCAGAGAAAAGGTGTTTACAGGAATCACAGCCAGCCTCCCATGTACCAAACAAGACAATTCCTGCTTTGTACCTGTCCTTAACAGTCACTTTTCGAGCTAGAACACCATGGAAAATGCTCCCTTACTCAGGTCTAGGTAGAAATAGTTGCAGGGTCATCTGGAGTTTAATAGCAGAAAGTCTGATACGAACGGTTTCAAACAGTGCTGGCTATGGCTGTGCCTCTGGGCCCAGAGCAGGCAGTTGTGATCGCTGTGTCATTTGCTCAGGGCCTCTCAGAAGTGGTCAAAATGCCAGAGGCTGGCCTAGAATAGTGCAACTGGCTATCTGATCAAAAGTCCTTTCAACTCAAGGCAGCCAGGGCTTGACTATCCAACAGCTGCATCTAGAGAATCAAATGACCATACCCCAGACAGCTTTGCTTATTTAATAAGAAAACATAAAATTTAAAATGACTTACCATTAGCACTGGTAGTGATTCAAGTAGTACTTCGGTAATACTTAGTGCCTATGTAATATCCCAAGGAGAAGTAAATCCCATGGCTCTCAATTTTACATTGAAAAATACTGTGAGTGCGTATATTGTATATTGTGTGTGTGTGCGCGTGTGCGTGTGTTTGGACCACAGCATTTGGAGGTCAGAGGATGACTGGTGGGAATTGATTCTCTTCTTCTACCATGTGGGTCTTGAGCTCAGCTTGTCAGGCAATTGTTGGGGGCGGACTTTTAGCAGAAAGCGGCTATCAGCTTTGCAGCCATCTTGAGCCATATACCCTGACATGAGACTTGGATTACAATAGCCTACAACAGCTGAGCACACTCTGATAATCTTGGTTTAGATACCTTGGGTGTGTGAGATTAAAGGTGTGTGAGATTAAAGGTGTGTAACTTAAGAGTGTGACTTAGAAGTATAGAGATCAGATTTAGAGACAAGACCTGAGGGCATGTTTAAAGGTATGACCAAAAGGCATGGCTTAGAAGTGAGACTTATAAAAGGCAGAGGCAGACAGGAGAGAATCAGACACTTTAGAGAGAACAACTTGGAGTTAGTTATTAGACATTAGGCACTTGGCACTTGGAAGAAGAAACTTGGAACTTGGAGGCACTAGGGACTTAGGAACTCAAGATTTGGGACTTGGACTAGGAAGAGAGACTGAAGAATAAACGGGATTGAATCACACTCTGTCTGGTCTCCATTCTTTGAGTTCGTCCTCACTCTCTCTCTCTTGCTGAACCCTGACCCGAGGACTGGAGCGGCAGCTTGGGCTGGGATACAGTGGCCGCCAAATGCGGGCAGCCTGGGCCTCAACATTTTGCTCCGGCCGCGACATTTTTTGACGCCCGAAAGTGGGGCTAGTGCGGTTCTCAACAGGCAATGAGTATCTTTATTTGCTGAATTATCTTACCAGCTTTGATTTTATATTTATAATTTGTTTACTCTAGTTAACAAGCAATTTATAGCTTTTATACTATCATCTTCTGTTTAATTTACATCTGTTTTCAGGTAAAGGCATTTATTCTATATTTAGTTTTCCCAATAATAACTAAAAAATACCTCTTCAAAAATTGACATAAATTGTGAGTTACAACCTTATGCTTTAGCTGTCCTTGTTGATACAGCTTCTCGAGCAAATCTGTCATCAACTCCTTCCACCCTTTCTCCTGCTAGAATTGAATGCAGGACCTCAGCGTGTCTACTTAAGCTCCATCCCCTGCCTTACAGCCAGTTCTTCATTGATAGCACTTCATCGCTCTTCATGGAAACCATGGTCAGTTCTCGGCGGTGCTTTTGACAGTGTGTGCGCTACTGTGGATGGCCTATTAACATCAGTCATGACATTGACTTGATGTAGTGCTGTTCTTGCTGCCCACCTTCCAGATTTATGGAAAGTTTAAATCACCCCATGCCATTCTCTTTACCTCTGAAGTTCACTGTAAAATGCTAAGCATATAGGAAGCTCAACTATGCTGCTGCTTCAGAAATAGTACTACCACGGGTTTGAAAAAAGTCTTCTTATCTGAACTATGTTCCTTTCATGAAATAGCTTGGTTGTACTAGACGTTAAAAGAAACAATAAAACAAAATAAAGCAAAAAGCCCATATTTCAGGTCCTAATCACTTGTCAGGAAAAAAAATAAGTAACAGTAAAAGTCTACAAGACAGTGTTATGAGTTAAGTTCCATAGAAGGCAGTGTCCAGGAGGCCAGAGAAATTGTTCAGCTGGTGTAGGCACTAGCTGCCAAGCATGCTGTCCTTAGCTGGATCCCTGGGACCCATGATAGAGAGAACTGGCTGCTGCAAACTGTCCTTTTGAGAATGAATCCCTGGATACTGGGGATCATCAAATGTGGAGTTTTGTTGGTTCCTGAAAGCCAAGTATGTCAATAGACTTAGAGTTGCAGAGTGCTGTTTTCATGTTGGCGGGAGTTAGAAGTAAGGATGGCAGGTACTGTCCTGTCACTGCAGAGAAGGGGGACAGCAGGAGAGGGTCAGGTCTAAGCCCAGGGACGAGGATGCTAGTTATAGTCTTGTCCTGCACAGTGTGTAGAAGGTAAAGTATAACTTTGTGCTTTTTCTCAGATCTAAGTTAGATACTCTTATAAAAAAATACTTTTATACCTATTAGTGTCTGGCTGTTGGACTATAGAGCAGCCAAAATGTATATATGTGGACATCCCCAACTTAGAAGGCCTTTAAAAGTAAGCATTTTTTTTTCAAAACTTTACCTATGTGTTTTCTGCACTGTCCACATTGACTTATTTAATTATGTAATGACCAGCTTGTGTCAGTCTATGTAGAGTCATGTTAAATATTTGAATATGCATATTGAGCATCCCTGATCTGAAATGGAAAATGCTTCAAAAGCTGGAGGAATTCAGTGCTTATATTATGCTATAAATGTAAATTTTACACCATAAATCTGTTTCATGCATACATTAAGATGAATAGGATCTTATTTAGGCTAGGTGTTTAACACAGGTAAAATATAAAGATTGTATTAGACTTGGGTCTTGGCTCAGAGATCTCGTTTTATATATGCATATATTCCACAGTCTGAGAAAATCTGAAATCCAAACCCCTTGTGTTTGTAAGCACTTTACATAAGGGATAATTATGAATAACTTGTAATTATAATAGTAACAATTCAAATTAGAATCAATTCTTTTTTAAGATAGAATCAATTCTTTTTTTAATGGCTTAGAAAATGTGCTTCACTTTTTTGAGGAGGAAGGAGGACTGGAGGTGGATGAATCTGTTGGCGTACAGCCACTGCGATGTCTTTCAAAGCCTTTCCCCCATTCTTTCTTGTCTCTTAACTTTTTGTATTACTTTATAGGCTGGTTCTTCTTCCTAAAGATGCCCCTGCTGTGTTTCTTTATTTTCTTTTCTGTGTATAGGCAAGGAGGGCTTGTGCAGAAATCAGAGAGGAGAGGTGAGAGAGCGCTTTCTTCTTTCTCTCTGTACTTCTGCTGTGTGATATGATAATAGAGGTTCAATGCATTAAATGTGCAAATGGCGGTGCTTCACTGTGCCATTAATAGCAAAGGAGCAGTAGTGGAGAAATGACAGTTGGAGGAAACTAAAAAGGAGGTGAGAGAGGAGGTCATCAAAGGAAAGAAAGAAAGAGAATGATGGGTAATAAGCTGAAGTGAGAGTCTGCTGCCTGCTCAGAGGCAAAGATTAAGTCGCCTTTCTTTGATCTCATCTCCTCGGGGAATCTTAGGGAAGAAGTAAGATAATCTTTGACTTTCGTTTCCTGGTTCTTTTTGCTTTTTATCATAGTTTCTGGCTGAACACACAGCACTTCTCAGACTTCCATCTCCAGAAGTGACAAAGAATGTGCAGGAGGCCTTGGGGCATATGTGTCCTGTTGTCTTTTGCTGGACTCTACATTTTACTTCTGTATGTACTTAACACTATCTCCGAGTCTGTTTTTTTTTTTTTTTTCTGGGCCGAGCAGGTTTTTTTTTACCTGTGTCTGGCCTCAGATAACCAGCAGTGTTGCTGGAAGCCCCACCCAGTCTTCCGCAAGCAGAATGCAGCACAGTTCTGCATCCTTTCACACTTACAGTTTAAATGGAAAACAGCACGTAGAGCTCAGCAGTCGTTAACTGTGAATCTCTTCCTCTCAGAAGTGTCATTGTAGAGACCTATGTCCTCTTGTTAGAAAAATAAAACACATTTCTTTGGCTGTTTTTGCTAGGGGATGTGAGTAGGTTAAAAAGACCAGCAACAAAGTAGTGGAAAGTCAGTCCCCACAGGCAAAGTTAATCCCTCGTTTTTTAAAATGGTGACAAAATGAAGACATTACAGGATGTTAGCATCAGGAGATCTTGATTACTACCCAACACAGAGTAAAGAGAGCAGGGTTGTTTATTTTGCAAAACAGAAGTGTCTGTGCAGGGGCTGGAGAGCACACTGTTCCTTCCGGGTGACAAGTCTTCCCCAGTGCTAACAGCTCATTTTGTCCTGTTTCAGTAAAGTAATTTTAGTACTTTGGAACTTTGAAATTTATTCAGAATAACAGTTTTATATTTCCAAGCACAGGTTGTCACTGCCAGAGAAAATAAGCTTAATTTTTCAGGTCATTTAGGGCCACTGTGGCTAGGTTCAGATTTTGTATTGGTTTAGAGCAGAGAAAGAAATAAAGTGGTCTTAGAAATGGTGTGTGTGTATGTGTGTGTGTATGTGTGTGTGTGTGTGTGCACTATGTTGTAAAGCACTTGCAGTTTTGACACCTATGATGCAAGCTGTGTAATTTGTGGGAACATTATTTACTTAAAGCTGTGATCCAGAGTATTTCATTAATAAAAATATTTTGAAAACATACCACCTTGAAAAAAATCTTCATTTTTCGATTTGTGGTTAAAAAGTTCTTTTGCTGATTGGCTATAGAAGGTTATAGAGGTTTCTGGGTTCTCAGGAGAACAAGAGCTATTGGAGGAAGTAGGCATTACCCTCATGTGGAGGTGGTCATAATGTGGCATGCATAATTTTTATAGCATAAATCCGACATTTATTTACTTACTTAGTGATCAATAAAATGTCTTTATATTGATCTGGTATTTTAATTTAAATCACATTTGTTTATTTTTATGATTTGAAAATTAAACTATGTGCAATTTTAAGAAGTAATATGGAGAGGCTTTATGGGGTAACATTTGGTAGACTAAAGGATGATATTATAACCAGAAGATTGACAGTTGATGCAGTCAATTCAGAGCAGTGATTCCTCACATTGTCTTTTAAAAGCTGCACTCACCTTAACTTTCCCATTTCTCTCTCTTTCCTCCATGCCATGACTCCTGGTAACTATTGATCTGATCTTCAACAATTTTATTTTAAGAATGTTATATAAATGGATATCACATAATGTACAACATTTTGGGCGTTAATTTTTATTAGGCAATATTTCAGAATTTATTCAGGTTTATTATTGTTGTTTGTATTGAGTGTCCTCTTTTTTAATTAGTTAATTAATTTTGTTTGTTTGTTTGTTTGTTTTTCAAGATGGAGTTTCTGTGCAGCCCTAGCTATCCTGGAACTCACACAGATTCACCTGCGTCTGCCTCCTGAGTGCTGGGATTAAAGGCATGTTCCACCACCCAGTGAGTTTCCTCACTTTTATTACTGGCTCTATGCTTTGAATATATTAGTTCATTTAATCAGTCACCTGTTGGATTGCGTATGAACTGTTCCCAGTTCTTAGCTAGCACATACAAGTATTTACATGAATATGTGTTTTTATTTTTTGAATATAAATAGACAATGATATATGGTGGGTTTATTTTTTAAGAGCTGATAAATTCTCAGATAGATATACCATTTTATACTCTTATGTCAGTATACATGTGATCTACTTTTTCCACATCTTTACCAGCACTTGAGGATGTCAGTAGGAATAGTGATCCCACTGGAATTTTAATTTTTATTTTCTTAAAAGCTAGTTCTAAAAATATAGAACATTTTTCCCATTACAGATGGTTGTGAGCCACCATGTGGTTATTGGGAATTGAACTCAGGACCTTTGGAAGAGCAGTCAGTGCTCTTAACCTCTGAGCCATCTCTCCAGCCCCCCATGATCCATTTTGAATATACTTTTGTGTAATAGAAAGTTTAGATGAAGGGGTTTTGTGTGTGTTAACACATGTTAACATAAGTCTAGCCAGTTTACCTGTACTGTTTTTTGAAAAGGCTACCTTGCCTTCATTGAATTGTTTTCATGCCAACAAGTTGGCCTGTTTATATGGCCTTTCTAGGTTCTTGTTCTCGTCCATTAACCTCTGTTCTTCCTTTGCACAGACAGCATTGTGTTGATTGGTTAGTAGCACAGTCATCCCTTCCATTCTTCTTCTTAAGGATTATTTTAGCTATTCTAGTTTCTTTGGCTGTCCATATAAATTTGAGAACAATCCTCTCAATATTTGTAAAGTATCTTATCGGGATATTGCTAGGAATTGAATTATAATTATATATTAATTCAAAGACTGGTATTTTTTTTTTACTTTTTTTTTTTAATTGAAAAGAAAGTTTTTTTTCATACAATATATTATGATCACAATTTCCCCTGGCTCATCTCTGCTCCTCCCAACCCTTTCCAAGTCCACACCTTCTTTGTCTCTCTTGAGAAAACAGGCAAATTAAAGAGTCAATGAAAAATACAACAAAATGCTTGTATAAATTAACATTTTCAGATATTTTGCTAATAAAATAATGAACATGCTAATAAAAAGCATGTAAAATGTGCTCATGTGCATGCATGCACATGTGTATGCTCACACACATACACACTCTATAAAAACACAAAATTAGAAAACATAATATACAAACAAAAGATCCATAAGGTTAAAAAAAAAGTCCAAACAAAGCAATATGAGACCAAAAAAAAAAAAAAAAAATCTCCAAAGATATCTGAGTTCATTTTGTGTTGGTCATCTACTGCTGGGTAGAGAACTTGCCCTGAAGTGTGGTTTATATACCCAGTGAGACTCACTTTCAGAAATGAATTTTTCTTTTGCAAGCAGCTGTCGGTTGGAGATAGCTTCTTGGTCAGGGATGGAAGCTTGTGTCTACTTCAGCTTCATACGCTCAGGGTTGGAACCCTATCTGGCTTGGATCTGTGTAGGCTCCGGAAGTTCATGTGTACTGCATAGGTTCTGTTTCCTTGGTATCATCCATCCCCTCTGGCTGTTACAGTCTTTCTTCCTCCTCTTCTGTATAGCTTCCTGATCCTTGAGGGGAGGGATTTGATGAGGATGGCCCATTTAGGACTGATTGAAAGGTTTCTCACTCCCTGCACACTCTCTGGGTGTGGGTGTCTATCTTTGTTCCCATCTACTGTAGGGGGAAGCTTCTCTGATGATGGCAGAGTGAGACACTGACCTATGAGTATAGCAGACTGTTGTTAGAAATAATTTCATTCCTGTTTTCCTTTAGCTAAACAGTAATATTTGGTTTTCTCCCAGGTCTGAGGCAAAGGCCCACTGTCTTATCTCAAACATTTTCTGCCAATTTGGCCAAAATTTACTGTACACCTGTTTTTTTTTTTTTAAATAAAGGCATTAACATTTTAATTCCATTTACTTTATTTATTATGTTTCATGGCAGTTGTGCATGTGCCAGGGTATATGTAGAAGTAAGAGAACAGCTTTCAGTAGTTGGCTCTTTCCTTCTACCATGTGGTCCTGGGAATCAAACTCAGATCTTCAGGCTTTGCACCTGGAAAGGCATTTTAACATAAAACTGTCTGAAGATGTTAATGTTTTATACTGCTTATACCTTTGTCTAAAGTTTGTTTCTTTTCTCTATAGAAGCAAAAATAGAAAGGGTAGTGAATATGTGGTAGCTTTAACAGGAGAAAGAAAAAGGGGCAAGCTTTCAGAGCAGGGGATGCCTCCATTGGGCAGCAGGAGGCTTTAGGTGCATTTTGTAGTTAAGTATGGTCAGGAACACTGACAAAGGTTTAAGCTTAATTTACTTCTTAAAAGTTATCCTGATTTTTTTGTTAAGTAACTATAATTTTACTACATTTAAGGAGGTTGTTTATAGTATATATTTTAAGTGGCTCTGTATCTGTTCAACATACTCTCCTTGTTAATGCTTCTTCCAGCATAAGACGCAGAAGCTTCCTGTTAATGATGGCCCTCTTGCCAGGAATGACAGCATGCTGTTATTTTACTTTGAAAATAAAGTGATCGAACACTGAGTTAGAAAAAAGAAAGCACAAATTATAACTCACAGCACATAGATAACTGACTTCATTTGGATTCATAATTACAGTATCTCATAACTTCTCCAGCTTCAGAAAAGTGCCCCAATCACTTAGTGCACACAGACATTAGGAACTGAAAAAGGTGTATCATTTCTGTTACAGTTTTGCCTATAGAAACCTGTGTATAATTGAACAAAACTGAGAATCTCTGTGCCATATATGTATTTAGTAGATAATTCAGGGATCCTGACTGTGCTTGGCCCAGTCTGGAGATCATTCCTTTAGGCCTGTTATTATTTTATTATTTTGTTTCCAGATCACAATGACTATCATATTTTTCCTTGATGAACATTTAGAAATCCTCAAAAATGCATTGATTTACTTATTTTAGCATTTTATCTCTTAATTTTTTTTTGATGAATGCTATTTGTTTTAATACCTTTTACAATGTGAAGTTTATATGACTTCTGTTTCATACAACCAGCTATAAATTTACTTTAACTATCAAGAATTAAGGGTAGGGCATTTTCAGGGAGTAGGAAAAAGCTTGTGACAAATGGACAAAGTTTAGGAATAAAATGCCTTAGGGTAAGCAATAGAATGCTCTAACTAATGAGAAGGAATCAAAACTCAAGATGAGCAAAGGGACTTCAAGGAAATACCCATCTGTTCTGAATGAGCTCAGCTCTCTTGACTGGGTAGGGGAGCTTCCCAAGGGCTCATAGTATTCTGAGTGGGATTGTAGTCAGTTATCTCTGAGGACTGCTGAGAGGGTAATATGCAAATGTTGTTCCATATAAGAAATGATGATATTGGATGACTCCAGACAAGGCTTTAGAGTATATTATTAAAGTGAGGCTTTCAAGAGTTAGGGTTTGTTTGTTCATTTATTTGTTTGTATTTATTTAGATGGGGGTCTCAGTGTATAGCCCTGGCTAATCTGGGAACTCAGTATGTAGAGTAGGATGGCTTGAACTCATGGAGAACCATTACTTGTGCCTCCTGATTGTTGGGATTAAAGGTCTGTACCATTATACCCAGACTAAGGTATATTAGTGAAGGCTGTAACCCTTGGGCTAGTTTTATATTCACTAAGAGATAGCATATGACCCTTGCTATTTCATTAACATTTTTCTTTATTAAACTACTTTATGTGTAGTTATGTGCACCACAATACATGTATGGATGTCAGGGAACAACTTACTGGTTTTTGCCCCCCATCATGTGTAGCCAGGGATTAACTTGAGTTTATGAGGCTTGGCAACAGCCATCTTTACATGTTGCACCATCTTGCCTGTTTCTATTTCAATTCCTTTTTTTTTTTTTTAATTTTAAGATTTTAAAATTGTATGCATATACAATTTATATATAACTATGCATTGCATTTGCTCCCAACTCCCATAGAGATGAGAAGAGGGCCCGGATCCTTTTGAACTAGAGTTACAGATTGTTGTGGGTCTTCATTTAGATGCTGAGAACTGAACCCAGGTCCTTACAAGAGCAGCAAGTACTCTTAACTTCTGAGCCATCTTGCCAGCCCTCCTTTCATTTTTGTGTCTGTGGTTACTAGCTATAAAAACTATTTTAGGCATAGAATATATGAACCTTTAGGAAGATGGCTGATAAAGTTTGTCTTACTATTATTAAAGTAGCTATAAGTAACTTTAGGCTATTTGTAGAAGTAATTAGCAGTTTCATAATGACATGTATGGGGAACAGTATTTAGTAAATGGAACTAATACCAACTAGGATTATGTGGTGTGTGAAGTTATAGCCTTAACACATATTGAACATACATTTTATATGTGTGTGTGTGGGTATGTGTGTATGGATGTAAGTATACACACACACATAGATAATTTATGTACATATACATATGTGTGTATATGCTGTTTTATATGCAAATATTTGAGTCTAGATTATATAAGCTATATACTTACATTGACATTTGTGGTTCTGTCCTTGCATCTGAAAGCAAGTACTCACAGAAAAGAATGGGAAATACTGGTTTCAAGGGATAAGTAGTATAAAAGAAAAAGTATAAAACGTCTGGGCAAAGATCCAGAAGTGTGTATAGAACATTCAGCTGCCAAGAGGGACTGAAGTGAGGAATTGGAAGGCCATCAGGTGTATGTAGCACATGAGCTTTTCCCACTATTTTTTCTCTTTAGAGCCACATGTCTTAGACTCAAATTCTCTGTGTTTGTTTCATCCCAGTAATGTGTCTAATTCTATACCACACATAGGATGCTTTACCCTTATAGTTACTAAGAACACTTAACTGCCTAACTCTTCAATACTTCTGGAACTAGCTGGCTTATTCCTGTCTATATTGTCTTATTCCTGTGTCCAATATCTAACTCGAGGCTATCAGTCAACCATGGGTAGGGTGGGTGGGTCAAAGTCACATTACTAAATAGCAGTATGTACACAGTTAAATGGGCATTAATTAACATGATATATAACATAAAATTGCTAAAATATGGAAGAGTGGTATAGACTCAGGTTCTACTAGAAAGTATTGCTAATATTGTGGCTAATAGCATGCTTGAGTCTTTTCTTGTTCTCTAAACAGCCACACTGAGCCATTCAGTTCTAGACATCATGCTGGGAAACATAAGGACAAGTTCAGAGAAAGCTAGGATGAGATGGAGACTAGAAAGCTTGTAATGTGTGAAGGAACTGGAGGTTCCTAAGGAAGAGAAATCTGAGGAAGAGAAAACATGGCATGTTCCTGATGACTGTTAGAAGACACATGCTATGTTCAGATCTTAGAATGAGCTCTGTGTGAGAGACCAGATTGTTTTGTATGGTTACTGAGGACTGTTGATGTTGTGGGGAGTGGTGGAGTGAACATAAGAGGGTTTCCTGGAAGACAGAACTGGCAGAAAATAGAATAGGCTGCAGTAGAAAGAAGTTTCTCATCCTTTGGGATGTCAGAATAGAGGCCGAACAATATATCTCACTCAGAGTAGACCCAAAGAACATATCTAAAGCTTAAACCAAGTCACTTCTGATTTCTTTGAAACCTATTTTTATAAATACATACATTTAGTATCAGTGGCAGGGGATTGACAAAATCATTCACACATTGTATTCTGGCCTTTGATTTGAAATTGTTAACATTTAAGTGAGACACTTTTATTTTATAACATTAGTTATTCATTTGTTCCAAGTGACACTTATGCTTTAACATAGTTACAGGATCACTGTCTACCTCCTTGTGCTATAACAGTTACAGGGACACTGTCTACCTCCTTGTGCTACATCAGTTACAGGGACACTGTCTACCTCCTTGTGCTGTAACAGTTACAGGGACACTGTCTACCTCCTTGTGCTATAACAGTTACAGGGACACTGTCTACCTCCTTGTGCTATAACAGTTACAGGGACACTGTCTACCTCCTTGTGCTATATCAGTTACAGGGACACTGTCTACCTCCTTGTGCTGTAACAGTTACAGGGACACTGTCTACCTCCTTGTGCTGTAACAGTTACAGGGACACTGTCTACACATCAAGGAAGGCTGTATTAAGAAGAAACACTCTGACCACATGTAGTGTGTAGCCTTCAATCCTAGTATTGGAGACAATAGCTAGGAGGATAGTGGGTTGGAAGCCATGGTGGACCAGTCACCAAATTCCAAGCCATGATGAGACATGTTTTTCAAAAAAAGTCCTTATTGAATAATCTAAGAATTGATTTCACTTTGGTACCCTAGAGCTCTCTCACCTTTATAAAAAGCCAATCAAACATAGGCTACCAAGGACTATTCATTCTTAAGACAAAAAAAGGGTCTTTCTCCTGGCTTGCTTTTCACTGCCTTTTTGTTGACCAGAACCACACACACTTTGAAGGACATGAGAACTCATATACCCATGGTAGGTAAATACAATATGGCACATAAATACTAAGTATTGCTTTTTAAAACGACAGGTTTAGTTTTAACATCCTCACATTTTAGCTGGCTGTGAAACTGCAGGAGTCTCAGTTTTAACTTATAAAATGAATAAAGCAGAGAGTAAGTTCAAAATGCTTTTACTATTGTAGATTTGGACAGAATATTAAATTCTATAAAAATCTTTAAATATTAAAGCTGAGTAAGAGCATAGAGTTCATTTGGTTCAGTACCATAATTTTATAAATGAGTGAAATAAGATCCGAGAAAGTCAGAGGTATCTAGAGAGCGGCTGTCAGCCTCCCAGTGCCGTGGTCCTTTACTCCAGTCCTCCTGCTGCGGTGACCCTCAACCAGAACATTGTTCCATTGCTGCTTCATAGCTGTAAGTTTGCTACTGTTATGAATTGTAATGTAAATATCTGATATGTGGGATATCTGATATGTCCCCCCCCCCCGCTGTGAAAGGGTCATGTGACCCCCAGGGTGTCATGACCCACAGGTTGAGAAGTGCTGATCTAGACGGTCTTAGTGTTGGCAGCAGAAGTCATGGGTTCCTCTGATATTAGAGACCGAACAGAACTAAAGGTGTCCTTATGCTCTCAACAGTTTTAGTTTTATCTTGTTAAAGATATGTCAAGAGTAAATATTTCTTAGCTGTACTGCGGAGAAATCATTTCTTTGAGAAACTCTTGTCTCTTTCTAAGACTTTATATCTAGTTGTAGGCAGTCTCCTACTGGCTATCCCAGTGGCACAGCAGACTTTGTGTTTTCTTTGTCTCCACAGCATGGTTGCATAACAACTTTGGTTGAACTTTGTCTTTCACAGTTAAAAACATAAATTTCAATAAATACATGTTCTGTTTCCTAGATGTCTCCTGAAGAAACAGTTTGTAAATACTGTGGTGTCAGCTATCTAATTCTTCATGAATTTAAGGCTATGGAAGAAAAACTGAAAGCAGTGCAAGAAGAAATGAAATTTTATCAAGGAAGTGTAGAACGAGAAAAGAGACTTCAAGAAAAGCTACAGTCTCTGAGCCAGGAGTTTGAACAGTACAGAACTGATCATGAGTCCAAGCAGGAAAGGTCAGAGTACGTTTCCTATCTCTTACTTAGCTTTAAGGCAAACAGATTTTGCTGGCATGGTGGTACATGCCTGTAATTCCAGTAGTCGGGCCTGGGGCAGAAGCCCTGAGGATTCCAGGCCAGCTATGTATTTTCTCTACCCTTTACTGTGCCTTTGTTTACCTTTATTATAAATAAATGTCTGCTACATTTGTGGCTTATTATTTTTTGATAGATATTTAATAATAAATAAAACAGTGTATTCTGTGACTTTGCCACTTACATGTATGCACTGGGATTGTTGAACATTAATACACATACCTTGATCTTTTCTGGGGCAGTGATTTTTGGTTTTTTGCTTTTATTTTTTATTTTACAGATATACCATTATTTATCATTTCACTTTTGAATATCAATACTATTTCTATTTATTATTACACTTACTATTTATACGTATATGCCTTTGAACATATGCTTTTCCATAGAATAAGTTCTCAGAAACAAAAATAACAGAAGTAAATTCCAGTTTACAATTTTGATGATTATTAAGTCAAAATGTCCTTTGAGAAGACAGCATTAATTATGTTAGATCAAGTATTTAGAAATTGCCTACCTTTGACACTTTTTAAATATCAACATCCTTTTTTTAGTCTCCTGCATATATATGGATATATATATATATATATATATATATCCATTTTTTTTTTTTTTTTGCTAATGAAACAGAGCCTTTTTAAAAAAAAAAAATGTGGAGATTGGATATTTCTTCTTCCGTTGATTACCTGCACACATAAAGTGTCCAGATTTCTATTGGGTCATGTGTTTACAGGAGTTTTGTTGTTTTGAGGCAGGGTCTCATGTAGCAAAGGATAATCTTGAACTTCTGATTCTCCTGCCTCTACTTCCCAGTGCTGACATGTGTCACCACACCAGGTTTAGGTGGTGCTGGGGAATTGAACCCAGGGCTCTGTGTATGTTAGGCAAGCACTCTACCAACTAGTTTTATCCCCAATCTATGAAGTTTCTAATAGAACAGTGTTCTTATACTTTATATATGTTAATGATTTCTCATGGTTGCTTATCTTTTTGCCTTGTTGTATGTTTTTTGTTATTAAAAATTCCATACTGTACCAAATTCTGCCAAGGTTCTGTGCCATGATACACAGCCTCAGCACAAAGGAGTTCATTGGAAGAACATACAATGGTAACCTGTTGAAATAAAGGAAAATTCAGGTCCTTTGACTTTGTAAATGATGGGAAACAGATCCCGTTTAAGTCTTTGCCTCCACCCCACTTTCCTTCTTTGTACCATTCTCTTCAAGTCTGAGCATGCATTAGAGTCTCATTAGTTTCTTTTGAGTTCATCCTGATCCCCACCTCTGTAGCCTGAGAAAGGAAAGAGCCTTGGTTATCAGTTCTGTGAAGACTTTTATAACAAAAGAAGAGAGAGAGATCACTAAGAGAAATTAGATTTTTTTTATCAGAAGGGGAAATGTAAATCTGATAAGTAAAACATCCAGTACTGGAAAGAAAAATAGCAACAATCCCAATTTAAAACTACAAGGAAAAAATGGTATGGTATTATTTTATAGTATTGCTTTAGAGTTAGCCATTTAGTCTATTACATATATGATGTGAGGTAAAACATAAGATTTTACTCTTACGTTTTTTCTTGTTTTCCAGATGTCTACTTTGTTATTCTGACATCTTTGATTAAATATGTCCTCCTTTGTCCCCTTATTTGAAATACAGCTGAGGCATTTCTAGTTTAATATGGCCCCTCTGTTTGGTGCTAGTGACTCACTGCCTGCCAGTCATGCAGCCTCATACTGACCTGCTGTATCTTTAGGAGATCCTTACTGTGATCCTTTGCTGGACAAGCCTCTCCTTTCTCAGTGTAGTGTGTCTCCTAGAATTCTAGAATCAGTTATCAGATTTTATGCTAAGATTTAGACTTGGGCTGCATTTACTTTCTTAGAGTAATTAGATAACTTCAGATCTGATGTTTTTATAAAAATCTTCCCATCTCCCCTCTAATTATTTAGTTGGTATTAAAATTTTCAACAGAATCTTAGTTTTTATACATTTGCTTAATTCTTGTCAATAAAAACTTTACACATTTGTATGTAATTATTGTTGCTATGGGGGAATGAGATTTTTTTTTATAATGTGTTCTAATATTTCTGAATGGAAGTAATTTTTATACATTGATTACATATATATCTTGCTCCTTTGCTTGGTTTTATTTATTAGCTGTATGTTTTTTAGTTGGTTTTCTTGAAGATATATAATATGTATAAAACCCCATCACGTCATATCTAATGAGATCTTTCCTTCGATTTCATCACTCCTCCTCCCTATCCCTCCCTCTGGCTTCGTTAAGCTGAACTGGTACAGGTGAGTACTAAACTCGAAGGTGCATGTGTCTTCCTTCTCATCCAGTGTGGACTTGTCTGCTGTGTTCCTGTGCAATAGATTTTTAAAGATTCTGTTTATCAAATGAAAAATTCTTCTGTTCTTTGCTTTTTTAAGGTTTAAATCAAGAATGATTACTGCACTTTAATGAGTGCTGTTTGTTCCTCTTCCTTATGTATCTGGGGTAATCACGTGATCTCCCCCATAGGATGGTTAGTGTTCTGGGTTTTTTGTTTGTTTGTTTGTTTGTTTTTGTTTATGTCAACTTGAAGACAAAAGAGGAACTAAAACTGAGAAGATGTCCCCATCACAATAGCTATTAGGCAAGTCTCTTAGGCAGTTTCTGATGATGGATGAGGGAGAATGCAGCCCACGGTGGGTGGTGCCACTCCAAAGCAAATGGTCCTGGGCTGTGTGAGAAAGCAGGCTGAGTAAGCAGTAAACTTGAGTGAGCCTTTATGGCCTCTGCTTCAGTTCTTGCTTCCAGGTTCCTGCCTTGAGTTCCTGCCCTGACTTCTTTTCATAATGGACTAAACTATAAACTGTAAGCCAAAATAAACCCTTGTCTTCCCCAAGTTGCTTTTTGTCACGGTCTTTATCACAGGAATAGAAAGCAAACTAGAACTGTGTGTTTTACAGTGTCTTCTTTACAGTGTCCATGTTGGTTTCATTATGTAAACCAAGCATGACTTGGAACTCCTGATCTTCCTTCTGCCTCCCATGCCTGGTTTTAATTTGTTAGTGCAGTAAATAAAAACATTTTTCCTAATAAGAGGCTATACTTATATTTTTAACAAAAAGCACTTTGATTTGGCGTGTTTCAGGATTTTCCAAATTGTGTGTTTACCCTTTGTATATTACATATACATATACATGTACGTGTGTGTGTGTGTGTAATATGTATATAATATGTAATATATATATATTAATATTAAAGTTATGTGGTGCTGGGGACAATTTGCATATACACAAATATATACAAATATGTTTTGATTATATATATATATATATATATATATATATATATATATAAATTGTCATAGCTATAAGTACTCTGTACTAGTACTTTCTGAGCATAATCACTCAGATATATGCATTTCTGTGAGCATAGTAAGTGTAAAAGCATCACTTTCCATGAAAGTTAAATTGAAAGTTAAAAAACAAATATATAATACTGAGCATGGTAGCACATGCCTTTAATCCGAGTGTAAGTGGGGGATGCAGTGGAATTACCAAACTAGCGCACTAAACTGCTAAGGCTATCTCAAAGCTGCAAAGAGCAGCAAAAGCCTGGCCAGTTTTAAGGAGATGTTGTGGCAGTGGTGTGTGTGTGTGTGTGTGTGTGTGTGTGTGTGTGTGTGAGAGAGAGAGAGAGAGAGAGAGAGAGAGAGAGAGAGAGAGAGAGAGAGAGAGGATGGTGGTGTTGGTAGTATGTGAGCCAGAAAAGCCTGGAGACTAGCATGGGGACTTTGATTTGTTGCGGGCTTGTTTGCATGAGTCAGGAGCGAGATGCCCAAATGCTGGAGGTATAGTAGGGAGCAGATAAGAGAAATCATTCGTTTTCCTGACAAACAGAAATCAGCTTTAAAGATTTCTGAGGAATGCTGAGTTTAGGTAGCAGTCCTTCTGTTGACTGGGTCAGAATCCAGAGCTGAGGCCAGACTATCCTTTAGGACATCATCAGCAACCATTTTAGAGGACCACTTTGGTCCTAACACTCAGCACTAGGGAGGCAAGGCAGGCAAATCTCTGTGAGTTTGAAGCCAGCCTGGTCCTATATAGTGAAATCTAGTATAACCAGGGCTATGTAGAGAGACCCTGAAACCCCCCCCCCCACACACACACAATTTAAAGTAATTGCTTATGCTAGTAGGGATATCTAAAAGTTTATGAATTAACTTTGTCTTTCTGAGAGAGTGCTGACTTACTTTTCTAGTATTTTAAATAGTTTTGCTTATATATTTAAAGGTGAAGCTGTTCTATAGCTTTCTCATGGTATAGAGACTAGCTTATGTCACACTCTTATAAGATACATGCACTGTGTAGCCCAGGAAACTCTTAAAATGGCAGTTGTCTGCCTTGGCCAACCCAGGAATTAACAGGCCTGTACCACCATGCAGTCGGCACCAGACCTACTAACTAACTCATGAATTGCCTGGACCCATTTAGTAGCAGACCGCGTCGTAGAAGGTCTGTGATGGCCCATTTTGTTTCCTCCACCATTACTGCTTTTTATTGACCTTTAGCCTCTTCTTATGTCAATTGTAGAAATTGTTACTTTTCTAAACAATTATACATGCTGGTATTTCAGGCTCTGTTGTGTTTAGTAATGTCATAGCTTCTTTTAAATTTACTTTTTTAAAACAAAAATTGAAATTAGGGCTTTGTGAATGCCAGGCAAGTGTTTTACCACTGAGCCTATTTTGGTTATGTGCTCAATTCGTAAACAGTTTGTTTATTTTCTTATTGTTGAGTTTCAATAGTTGGTTATATATTTTAGGAAATGTAGAAGCCCTGTATTAGATACATGTTTTGCTATTATTTTCTTGCAGTATGTCGCTTGTTTTCACTTTCTATCTTGGTTTTGTGAATAGAGGTTTTTAATTTAATGAAGTCTAAGCTAGAAAATCTAATAAGTGAGCTGATGATACTAATTTACCAGCAGGCTAGAATGCTATATTCTGGTGATTTCTGCCATTTAAAATCATCATGGAGGAACCAGCTGATCACAGCTGCTGTTAATTTCAGAGAATTGAAGTGCCACATTATTTGGTTATTGATCAGAATACTTCTGTTTAGGATTTCATTATAGGCTTATAAGTCTTAACTTCTAATTTAGGGACAATTGTATATTCACCCACATTTGTAAGAAAGAACAGAGAGCCTATATCCTCTATCCAGATTTCCATGGTAATCACTTGTAAGACTATAGCTTTCCCTTTGAGTGCAATCATATGATTAGCTCTTTTGTCATTGTTTCACAGATCTCTAAAGTGCCCTCCCCTTTCTCCCTGGGTCACATTTGGTAAAGTCTTAAAGTTGTTGTTGTTGTTTTTTTTTTTAATTGGATTTTTTTTTTTTTTACATTTCAAATGTTATCCTCTTTCCTGGTTTCTTTTCTGTAAACCCCCTACCCCATCCCTCCTTGCCTTGCTTCTATGAGGGTGCTCCCCCACCCACCCACTCACTCCCTAGCATTTTTCTACACTAGGGCATCAAGCCTTCACAGGACCAAGGGCATCCCCTCCCATTAATGCCAGATAAAGCTCCTTCAGCTCCTTCAATCCTTCCCCTAACTCCTCCCTGTGCTCAGTCCAATGGTTGGCTGCTAGGATCCACATCTGTATTGGTCAGGATCTGGTAGGGCCTCTCAGGATACAGCTGTATCAAGCTCCTGTCAGCAAGTACGTCTTGGCATCCCCAATAGTGACTGGATTTAGTGTCTGCATATTGGATGGATCTCCAGGTGGGGCAGTCTCTGGGTGGCCTTTCCTTTAGTCTCTGTTCCACTCTTTGTCCCTGTATTTCCTTTAGACAGGAGCAATTCTGAGTTAAAATTTTGGAGATGGGTGGGTGGTCCCATCCCTCAATGGGGGGTGGGGGGGGTTTGCTTAACCTCTGGATATGGTCTTGGCAGGTTCTCACTCCCTTTGTGGAGTATTTCAGCTAATGTCATCCCTGTGGGGTGCTGGGAGGCCCTTGCTTTCCTGGCATCATCCGGAGTGAGGTAACTCAGTCACAAAAGAACACACATGGTATGTACTCACTGATAAGTGGATATTAGGCAAAGAGTATGGAATACCCATGATACAACTCACTTACAACTCATGGACCACAAGAAGCTCAAGAGGAAGGAAGACCAAAGAGTGGATGCTTTAGTTCCACTTAGAAGGGGGAACAATATAATCAAGTGAAGTAGAGGGTAGGAGGGACTTAGGCGGAAGACAGGAGGGAGGGGGAAAAGAAAAAGAGGGTCAGAATCAGGAAGTATCTTTACTGTAAATAAAACTTAACAGTTCAGGAGATTCCCAGAAAACATCTGGGAGAGCAGTGAAACACTACTCAAGGACATACACATCAGGCCAGAAACTGTGCTTACTGCTAGGTTAGCATCTTAGTTTTAAAATAGAAATAATTGTCTTTATGTTGGTAACTTATGGAACACATGTATCTGCCTTGTATCAGATTGGTGGAGACGAACTTTATCCCCAATAGTCTCACATTTTTCTGGGAAAAGAAGGTTACCATCTTGTATTTTCTGTTTTTGCAATGGTATGTAAAATCATCTCTCTGCTACTAAACTCAGGAGGGATAGGAATCCAAGGGCTGGCTTATATTGTTTTGTAGTTATGGTTTAGAGCCAACAGCTTGGCTCTTCTATTTCCTCTTTCCCCTGAGGGGTAGAAGAAGTAGAATGCTAGTTAACCTTGCCTCTAGCCACTTAATCCTTCTTGATGATGGCAACTAGAGTAAAGTTCAGCCTCCTGCTAGCTCCACTGATACCATAGTACTGATAACCCTGTTGCATGCCACCTCATTCCATCCCAGTGCTACTCTGTGGAGCTGGAGGCTTTCCACCAAGACATGTTGACTGGGTTTAGGATTGAGGTGATACAGGAATGTTCACTGGTGCTGTTTCCAGAGCCCCCAGTGTCTGCTTCTGGGTGAGTATAGAGATTTCATTCCTCATGGCCCTTAGGTATGCCAGCTGTGGAAAGAAAGTGCTATGCTTACCACTACTAGGCAGTACGATCCTGTTCCTTCTTCGTCAATGTTGGGGACAGTGCCTCACTTCCCCATTCTCCTTGCTGACACTGCTCTGTTAGGGATACTAGAACCTTATGTGTTTCTGGAATTAAGGATTAACATATCAGTTCTCAGCTCAGCCTGCTGACTCTCCACTTGGAGTGCATCCCATGTGACGAGTCAGATAGTGTGGAAGGTGACTACTCAAGCTCAGTCCCATGAGACCATGGGGTGGAAGGGTAGAGTTTTCCAGTTGTGTTTGGCCAGAGTAAGACAGGTATTGCTAAAAATGTCTTCTGTGGTCAGCCACCTGTTTCTCAGTTAGCTTTCTTCTCTGTGGCCATGGGTAGTTCTGGGCTGGAAACCTATACAGTACTGTGTGTAGAAGAGGAAGAGCAAAGGAAAGCCGGGAGCCATCACTTCAGTGTTTCTCAGGCTCCATCTGCTTCCTTCTCACCTTTCAGTCTTGCTGTTGTTGAAGTTTTTAGATGCAGGAGAAAACAGACCACCTCCTGAATAAAACCCTGAGGGGTTTTGTTGTTGTTTGTTTGTTTGTTTTAGTCAAATTAAGTTTTGCTTTGAGAAAGTTAGAATGTTAAAATAATAATAATTATTATTATTACTGGGATGTATGGGTACTCAGATTGACCCAAAGTGAAGTAGGATACTAGTGTTGCTGTCAGTGTGGGTCAGAGGAGCTTCTCTTCTCTAGAGGGCAGAGACTCACAACCAGTCAAAATTCTGGGAGTGCGTGACTGAGTGCTCACCGCTTCATGAGACACCTCTACTAGCCACTCCAGGCTCAGCGAGCATCAAGGAAGAGGGGTCAGAAACACTGAAAGAGCCAGAGGATGGTATGGCATAGCTGTTACAATCATAAAGACAGGGCAGATATGCCTATTGTGTAAGCACTGCGTGTATGTGTGTGTGTGTGTGCATCTGTGTATGTAAACATCCCCCCCTTCCCCATGGGGGAAAGAAGGGAACTTGTTGGGAAGAAGGAACCAGCAAGAGGATAGAAGGAGTAAGGAGTCATCTTAGTTTCTTTTCTGTTGCTGTATAGATTACTCTGATAAAAGGAACTTATGTTAGCTTTCTGTTCAAGATACAGTCTGTCATGGGGGTAAATCAAGGCAGCAGGAGCTTGAAACACTTAGTCTCCTTACATCTATAGTCAGAAGTAGAGAGGGATGCTTGTAAGCTAGAGATCAGCTTGTGCTCTCCATTTTACACAGTCCAAATCTGTTGCTGAAGAAATAGTCCTACCCACAGTCAAGTTTTCCAATGTCAACTATCCAAAATCAAGATCATTCCTCATAAGCATACCCAGTGACCCATCTCCCAGAAAAGCTTAGATTTGAACAAGGGGTGAATATAGTCAGAGTATATTTTATTTATGTATGTAACTATTAAATACTATTATATCTGAAAAAAATTTTCTTTTAAATAAAAAATCTTAAAATATCAAAAATACTTTAATCATTGTTGGCAGTTATTATGTTAGGCAAACTATAAGTGAAGCAATTAGCCCAAGAAAAGTTCACAGGACTATACCAACTGTCCTGAGCCAGACTAAACTTACAGTTTGGGAACACATTAACATAGGAATACTTTTATGTTTATAGGCAGAAAGAATAAGAAGAGATATGTATATATGACATCGGATACCGTGGAACTGGAGTTACAGCAGCCACACATTTTCCCCTTTACTTCTATCTTTCTAATGGTATTCTTTTATCCCTCCAACTTTTAAAATCAACAGTATTTTATATTTGTATTTATATATTTTTTTGCCTTGGATTTCTCTTTAACCTTAAGTATTATCACAACAAAAATAGAAGTTTTGTTAGGCTGAGTCCTACAACTTCTATTAGGTTAAATCTAATTTATTCTGAGAACACAGTAGAAGGGAATCAATGCACTGTGTGAGGTCAGTAGTGCAGGCTCTGCCTTTGCTTAAAATTTGCTTCTTAATTTTTCTGGGCCTTGAGTTTTTCATCTGAAAAATCAAAGAATAGACCATGTCATAAGGAATGGAAGGCAGATTGCATAATGCTCGGGGAATTCTCATCCCCCTTTTCATCCTTTCTATGTTTCTTTAAGGTTAATAGCATGGTTTCTGGTGGTATGAATGAGAAATGTCTCCCATAGGCACAGGTATTTGAACATTTGGTTCCCAGTTGGTGATGCTATCTATTTAGGGAGGTTTAGGTGGTGTGTGGCCTTACTGGAGGAGAATGTTACTGGGCTTCAACATTGAGAAATTAAAGCCCCACACCGCTTCCAGTTTACTTACTCTGCTTCATGTTTGCAGTTGAAGATATAAACTTTTAAATTCATGCTCTGAATACTATGCCTGCTACTTGTTACAATGCCTCTCCACCATGATGACCCTTGTCTCTGTGGAACCGTAAGCCCAAATAAACTATTCCTTGTCTTGGCCATGCTGTTATCACAGCAATAGAACAACAACTAATGTATTATCTTTCCACTATTGATAGTATTATGTCCATACCTACTTTCATTATTCAAACATACAATGATGTCATGAGGAAAGTTCCTGGGTCTAGAAATATGTAGATATCAGTGTTCATTGGTGAGACTGCCTATGTTAGCCCACTTCTTACATTGTGATTTTGTTATTTTTCTAATCAGTGCCTTACACACACACACACACGTGCACACACACACACAAATATATATTATAATATATAATATATATACTATAAACACACATGTTTATAGTATACATATGTATGTGCAACATAACACACATATATGTTATGTATATACATATATATGTATACACACACACACACACACACACGTATGTATAGCTAGTCACCCCAGGAAACTTGTAAAACATCTCAGCTTCAGGCCTGTACCACACTATCGTTGTACTTCAGAGGCTGTTCTGCTCTGGCTGTTTCTCTGCACATGGTGTATCCAGCCCCATGTTAAATTAGTCTTGCTCCAGCTCACAGTTCTTGTGGGAATTGTGTCTTGGAGGGGACAGCACCTCCCTGGCTGCTACTGATGACTTCAGTCTGATAGGCAGCATAGTGTGGTTGGGCTTGAATCAGTGGCTATTACTGGCTGTGTTTCCACAGAGAAAATTGTAGACCTCACTTGAACTTACTTTTCTCTGTCACCTATTTTTATCTTCCCACACTGTTCTGCCATTCTTGTGTTCAGCTTTTCCTCTCACATAAAGAGTCTAGACTTTTTTTATCCTGACTTTTTATTTGCTGGTGTTTTAGTTACTTTTTCTGTGGCTGTGATAAGATACAAAAGCAACTTTTGGGAGAAGGGTTTATTATTGGCTTGTAGTTTGAGGGTAAAGTCGATGAAAGTCGATGATAGTGTACTAGTGGAGATCCTGTGGCAGGAACTTAAAGCACTGGTCACTTTACCTGCAGCCAGGAAGCAGAGGATGATGAATGTTCTTGCTCCTCCTTTGTGTGCAGTCTAGGACCCAAGCTCAGTGGATGGTTTATCTACATTGAGGGTGCATCTTCCTACCTCAATTAACCTAACCCAAAGATTTTTCTCCAAGGTAGATCCTGTCAAGTGAAAATCTGTAGAGAAATTTTAATCCAGCATCATGACTGCTCTGGCAAGGTATCACATCTAAAGATATGATTTAGCTGGAATGCAGACATGCCCTGGATTATAGTATGATCTGGCTGGAATACAGACACATCATTAGCACATACCTTTAATTCTTAGCAATGAAATTTGTAGAAGGAAGCAGACATGTTTAAAATGTGTAATTGAGGGGCAGACAAAGTGACAAATCATGGAAAGATTTGACAGAATGTATCAGAGATAGGATACACCCAACTTATGTGAGATAGGAAAGAGAGGCTACTTAAGCGCAGAGAGAAAGAAAGAAAGCGAGGGAGAGGGGGAGGGAGGAAGTAAGAGGAAGGGGGGGAAAGGGAGAGAGGGGAAGGAGAGGGAGAGAGAGGTTTTGTGTGTGTGTGTGTATGTGTGTGTGTGTGTGTGTATGTGTGTGTGTGTGTGTGTGTGTGTGTGTGTGTGTGAGAGAGAGAGAGAGACAGACAGACAGACAGACAGACAGACAGACAGACAGTTAGTTTTACCAGGACAGTTTTACAAAGACAAGTTTTTGAGAGAACAAGCTAGATTCAGGTGAAGAGAGTATGAGCCAGAGAATGCGAAGGAGCCAGAAGAGGTTAGAACATATCGCTAAAGTTAGTATGAGGCCAAGCAGATCAATTCAGTCAGAAGCCAAGAGAAGCCAATTGAATCAGTCGGCTTGGAAGATTAGATTGTGTGGAGCCTAGAAGCTTCCAAGTCTAGGCCTAGGGATAGTTAGAACAGAGAAGGCAGTGTTGTGGGCTCAGCCTAAGCCATGTGTTTGCACAGCTTGGGAACATCTCTCATCTCACTACTTCATCTGAGGAAATGAAAGTGACATTTACAACCATCAGTATAGAGCATCAGAGCTGGATCACAGAAAGACATCTTGTAATCTGCCATCTTATTCAGTAGTGGTATTTCCTGGCTTTCATCTTCTTAATGTCTTGAATCTGCATATCTACTTCCTAGCCATGATCTGTTTGGACATCTACAAGCCTCTTTGGATGACTTGTTGCCCCTATCTAAACCAATTTTTACTTGGCAATCAAAATGAGTGAGTAAATGTATTTATTCATTTTGCTGCTGTACCTGCTGGAGTTTACATTTTCTTTAGACTAAACACAACTATTCTCCATTTTGCCTGTCCCCCTTTTTATGGCTTGGCTGAGGTAACAGATCCTCAAGAAGACATTTGCCAATCCTGGTGTTTCCTGTGACTTCCTTGTTTTCCCTTTATGGTGGTCTTTAGCTATACTTGTTTGGTGTTTGCATTTCTGATTGCAATGTAAATCTCAAGAAAGCAGTTTTATTCTTTATATTTAGAATAGTGCCTAACATCTAGTAACATTCAAAGGATATTCAGTTGATTCACTTATGAATAGGTATGAAAGCACATGATGGCTTACTGTGGGATTCTCTATCATCTGTGTTTTGTGGGCAGCAGAATGGAACCTTCGTTGTGCATGGTAGAAAGCCTTCATTCCTCCCATCTTCCTTTAAAATTAACAGTGACTTTCTGTAATGATCTGACATGATATATAAGTTAAAGTCTGTTGGATTTCCATGAAAAGTTTCACCATCCTTTTCCTTCCTATCACACGTCAAGATGCGGGACATCAACCTTCTTACAATGGTGCCATAACTGTGATGATGACAATGACATTCTAATAAAAGAGCCTTAGCCTCTAACAATATCATATCTCTCTGCAGTCAGCCCGGAAATGCCTCCCCCTCCAGGCATAATATAAGTAATATAATATAGTTACTTATATGTAATCAAACTATTTTCAGATACACACACTGACTACCTACATGACTTTTTCTTTTATATCTAGTATGTGATATTTGTGATCATGGATTGGTATGTGATCATTTTGTATGTCCTGGATTAATGGTTAAGTAAATTAAGAGGTGAGTAGATGGAAGAAGTGGGTAGACACACAACAAGCAGTATACTGTAAACTGTTGGAGAAGAGATCATACATTTCAGATGTTCGTATTTTCCTTTCCGAGACCTAACTCTATCTCCTGGAGCATTGGCCTTTATAGGGTAGCTGCCTGATACATGCTTGTGTATTCACTCTGTTTTCTATTTTTGGAGACATTTTCTTACTGTTTAGCTCAGACCAGCCGTGAACTTGCAGTGATCCTCCTGCTTCCACCTCCTCAGGACTGGAATTAAAAGCATGAGCTGCTGTCCCCAAGAATTGGTGATTATTGGTGATGATGTTTTAACTAAGGTGTCAAAAGGTTATTTTCATTAAGGAGGTCTATAAACTTTAGGTTTATTTTATATTTGAAAAATGAAATCCCCTAAGAATGTATAAGCTTTGGATTCTCATAGTTTAGAGATTCATATACATTTGAATCAATGTGTGTTATATCCTTTAAAAAATTATTTGTTTATATTTTATCTGTATGCACGAGTGCCTTCATATATGTATGTGCCTAGTGCCTTCAGAGGTGAGAGGAAGGAGTGAGCTGCCTGGTAGGGGTGCTGGGAATTGAATCTAGGTCTTCTTCAAGAATAGCAAGTGCTCTTAAGAGCTGACCCATCTATCTAGCCCCCTAATAAATCCTTGATAACTCAGAAAATCAAGTATCTCTAAAAGAATCAAGGATATCTATTAGCAAATGTTCTTCCTAGTGCTATTTAGACAGAATTCTCTTAAATGAAAGCATACCAAGTAGTAGATTCTCTGCGGAGATAACTTACTGTAAATGAAATGACCTCAGGTAATTCAATATGGAATGTTTTGAGAGAAAATGGAAGTTCTAATAATGATTTGAACAGTAGACTTTACCTGAAATTGTATTGATAGGGCTGGCTTTAAGAAAATAAGTAATTTCTATATATAGAAAGTATAATTCTCATGTAAGTTTTACTTAACATGAGGAGGCCATTCTTGTTTAGTGTGTTTACAGAGCATTTTTGTTTTGTTTGTTTCCCCCCAACCAACCAAAATAAACTACCCATTTCATTCTTTCTTTGTGGTTATTTATATACTTCTAGAGCTGTTTTCTACATGGTGTTATGTCTGGTTTTTGCAACACATAGTGATGTCCTTTAGCACTTCACAATTGAAAACAGCTGAGAGGCTGAGCGTGCACTGTCTTGTCTGTCTGTTTCTGTTTGTTAGTTGGAGTTTCTATTGTGATAAAACCCATGACCAAAAGCAATTTGGGGAGGAAAGAATCTATGTGGCTTATATATCCTGGGTCACAGTCCATTGAAAGAATCCAAGATAGGGACTCAAGGTAGGAACCTGGAATGGGGAGCTGAAGCAGAAGCCATGGAGGAAGACTGCTTACTCCCTTGCTCCCTATGGTTTGCTCAGCTTGTGTTCTTATACTAATGAGGGCCATCTGCTCAAGGAGGGCACCACCCACAGTGGGCGGGGCTCTCACATCAATCATTACTCTAGAAAATTTCCTACAGACTTGCCTACTTGTGGAGGCATTTTTTTCAATTAAGTTTTCTTCTTCCCAGATATATCTAAAATTTGTGTCAAGTTGATAAAAACTGATCAGTATAGTTGGTATTTGCTAAATCTTTTTTTATTATTTGTTAGAATTTTTAAAAATGAAACTGAGGCTTTATCTCTCCTTGTGTTATTTACAGGGCCTCGCCCAGTGGTGTGCACATGTTATTTACCAGTTGTCCCATGTTATATGATTAAAACACAAAATGAAGCATGAAGCCAAGATTTTCATACTGCATTTCACTTTGACTTTACCACTATGCATAACTTAGAAATGTTTATACATCTCCTGGAAGGTACTCAAGCTTATGCATTACATTCTGTACTTTAAATGATTTCTATGGTAAGAAAGAAGAAGTGGAAGCAATATGTCTCTTGCTGTCACCTGTGTTTTCTATTAACACTAAATGCATGTATGCCTACAGATGGCTCTCTGCCGTGAATTACATCATTTGCACTGGTTTTTAACATGCCTCCTGGCTCTTCAGATTCTGTTCTCAGCATGCAACCTTACTTACCGTAGATCTTGTCATATTTGTATTCAGTAAATGCTTAGAGAGCTGTCTAAGGTGTTTGGGAAAGGTGTTTCTTGCTTTGCTTCTTTGTGGATCCAGGTGAATGCCAATGACATTGGGAAATGTCACTAGACTATAATTCAAGATTGAATCATAATAATTTCCTGGAATTTGTATTCCATTTTTTTCTATGAATGGGCATGCACTTTGTCACCTGTATGTGACTGCTTCTCCGTTTTGTCATTGTCTGCCCTCTGAAGAGAAGGCATGTATTTTACCTGCTGCCAGCCAGGAGCCACCTTGTAGAATGACTGTTTGACTTTGGAGAGGATTAAAGAAGCACAGAGAATGGAAACATAGAAAATTATTATACTCACTAGCATAAATCATTGGTAAGATATTCCAAGACAGGAAGAAAGGAAATGCATATTTAAATACAGGATTAGTCCTTATTTCATTAAAAGTAAAAAAGCAAACAATTTCATTTGTCATGAATATATACTTTTGTTTTATCTATACTTATATAGGTAACCTCAAAGCTTAAGGACTCTGTAATTTTTTTCAAGACTTGTACACGAGATAAAAGTTAAAGTCACATTTATTTTCATAGAGAATTTTTCTTTTAGGTGGGCTTTCTTTTCTTTTTCTGTCTACAGTTCATTTATTTCATACATCAAATTTTGATCATGCTTTACAGTTCCTCAGTTGCTACCCCACATACTATCCTATCTCTTTACCCACCCAATTGTATGTTCTGTTTATCTCTGTCTTTTAAAACAAACAAAAACAAGAAGCACATACACAAACCCTCCACAATACAGAAATGGAAATCAAAATAAGTAAGCAAAAGACCAGTAGGACAAAAGAAAAAAAATCCCAAACAAAGCAAAATGAGACAAAATATCTAAAAGATTACCACTATGTTTTGTCTTGGCCAACTACTTTTATACAAAGGGCCTGGCCTGAAGTGTGGTTAACACATCCAGAGAGACTCCACTGGAGAAGACACATTTTCCCTTTACCAGCAGAATTGCAGATAGCTTCTGGGTTAGGGTTGAGAGCCTGTGTCCCATTTCTCCTCTCAGTGCTAGCACTCTGTCAGACTGGAATCTGTGCAGGCAGGCCTTGTACATGCTGCCATAGTCTCCATGAGTATGTCAGCCCTGTTGTCTGGGAAACACTGTTTCCTTGGAGTCATATCACCTCTGGCCTTACAGTCTTTTCATCTCCTCTTTCCATAGATCCCTGAGTGGAGTGAGATTTGATGATGATTTCTTATTTAAGACTGAGTGTCTCCAAGCCTCTTTCTGCACATTGTGGGTCTGTGTGTTAATTCCTATTTACTACAAGAAGAAGCTTCTGTCATGAGGGTTGAGCAAGGCACTGATCTATGGGTATAGCACTATGTCATTAGTCATTTTATTGCTATTTTTCTTTAGCAGAATGATTTATTATGTTTTCTTCTAGGCCTATGATCTATCTAGTCTCAGGTTCTTGGCCAGGTATGGAGTCCGTCTCAAGGAGTGGGTTAAATCCAATTAGAAAGTAGTTGGTTACTCCCATAACGCTTGTGTACTATCTTATCAGTTAAATTTTCAGGCAAGTCACTGTTGTAGGTTGCAAGGTTTAGATGGGAGATATTGGTAGTTACTTTTTGCTTCTGGTAGTATGCAGAGTAGCTGCTAGTACCATGAATGTAGTCAGTAGAGGTAAAGCTTTTAGAAAGATACCAGCTCTATTTTTCTGAGTTTAATAGCATATGTTAACTCTTGTCTTCTGGAATAGGACCAACAATAGGCAGCAAAACATGCAATATTTGTCTTTTAGGGTCTGGGTTGCCTTACTCACTGTGACTTTTTTCAAGCTTCATCCATTTACTTGCAAATTACATATTTTAATAGCTGAATACTATTCAATTGTGTAAATGTACTACGTTTTCATTATCCATTTAGTGGTTCATGGAAATCAAAGCTGTTACTAATTTCTGGCGATTATAAATAGAACCACAGTGAACATGGATGAGCAAGTGTTTCTGTGGTTGGATAAAAAGTCCTTTGGATATATGCCCAAGAGTGGTATAGTTTGATCTTGAGGTAGATGAAGTCCCAGCTTCCTGAGAAACAGCCACCCTGATTTTCATCATGGCTGTACATGTTTGCAGTCTCACTAGCAGTGGATGATTGTTCCCTTACCGCACAGTGTCACCAGCATGAACTGTTATGTTTTATTGATCATGTCAGTACTGATTGATGTAAGATAAAATTTCAAAGTAGCTGATTTTTATTTCTTAGATGGCAAAGATCTTGAACACATCTTTAATGTTTTTTAGCCATTTGTGTTCCATCTTTTGAAAACTCTCTACTTAATCTGCAATCCACTTTTAGCTGGGTTATTTGTTTTCTTGATGGTCAATGTTTTTTGGTTGTTTGGTTTTAGTTCTTGATATACTTCAGATATTTAAACCTCTATTGGATGTATAATTGGTAAAAAATATTTTTTTTTTCTGTAGACTCCTACTTTGTCCAAATGATGATGTCTTTGCCATACAAAGGCTTTTCAGTTTCATGAGGTCTCATCTATTAATAGTTTATGTTAGTGCCTGTGCTATTGGTCTTTTCAGAAAGTCTTTTCCTGCGCCAGTGAATTCAAAGTGATTCCCCAATTTTTCTTTTATCAGGTCTGGTTTTATGTTGAGTTCTTTGATGCGTTTGGAGTTGAGTTTTGTACAGAGTGTTTAGAATGGATATATTTGAACTCTTTTAATTCAGCCATCCAGTTTGACCAGCACAATTTTTGAAAATGTTTTCTTTTTTCTAATGTGTATATATGGCTTCCTTGTCAAAAACCAGGTATCTATATGTCTGGGTCTTCAATTTGATTCCATTTTACATGTTTATTTTTATGGGAATACTATGTGTTTTTATTACTTTGGTTCTGTAATGCAATTTGAGATCAGGGATGCTGTTAACTCCAGCAATTCTTTTGTTTATTTAGGATTGTTTAGCTATCCTGTTTTGTTTGATTGTTTGTGGTGTATGTATGTGTGTGTGTGTGTGTGAAGAGTTACATTAGAATTTTGAATGAAGATTATGTTGAATTTATAAATTATTTTTGGTAGGATGGCTATATTCACAATATTAGTCCTACTGACCCATGAGAATAGGAGATCTTTCATCTTCTGATACATTCAATTTCTTTATTTGATGTGATGTCTTGAAGTGTTTATTACAAACCTTTTACTTTCTTGTTTAGAGTTATTCCAAGGTATTTTATTTTATTTTTTGAAGCTATTGTGAAAGATGTTTCTCTAATTTTTTTTCTTTATCTGTCACTTGTAGGAAAGCTGTTGATTTTTGTGTGTTAATATGTATTCTGCTACTTTCTTTGCTGGAAGTATTTTTAAGCTGCAGCAGATTCCTAGTGCTGTTTTCAGGGTCACTTATATACAAAATCATATCATCTGTAAATAAATATAATGCTTCTTGGGTCCATTTGTTTGTAATATCTTCTTCTGTCTTTTCATCTTGAGAAGATTCCTATCCCTGATGGTGAGGTATGTTTCTTGGATGAAATAGAAAGGTGGATCCTACTTTCTAATCCAGTCTGTTAGTCTGTGTCTTCTTATTGAGTAATTGAGACCATTAATAGTAAGATTTATAAATAAGTAGTATTTATTGATGCTTGTTATTTTGCTGTTATGGTGTAGGTTTTCTCCTCCTTCTTTTGATTTGATGGTGTGGGATTTTTTTTTTCATTGTGTCTTCTTGGGTGTGGTTAACTGCTTCAGATTGAAGTTATCTTTTAATGCCTTCTGGTAAAACTGGGTTGAGCAGATAGAAATTGTTTAAATTTAGTTTATTGTAGAATGTTTTTTTTTCTCTGTTGATTGTGATTGATACTTTTGCTGGGTATAGTAGTCTGGCCTGGTATCTATGTTTATAGAATCTGTCCAGGTGTTTTGCCTTTCAAAGCCTCCATTAAAAAGTCAGGTGTCATTCTAATGCAGTGGTTCTCAACCTTCCTGATGTTGCTTCTCCTTAATATAGTTCATCATGTTATGGTGATATCCAACTATAAAATTATTTTCATTCCTACTTCATAACTGTATTTTTGCTACTGTTAGGAATATAGTGTTTTCTGATGGTCTTTTGGGGGTTGTGTTCCAGATGTTGAGAAGTGCTGTTTTAATGACTCTGCCTTTATTTTTCTTGGTCTTTTTCCCCTGTGGCTTTTAATATTTTATTTTTGTTCTGTACATTTAGTGTTTTGATTATTATGTATCATGGGGAATATCTTTTCTGTTCTACTCTGTTTGAAGTTCTTTATGCTTCTTGTAGTTTGATAGGCACATCTCTCTTTTAGATTGGGGAAATTTTCTTCTGTGAGTTTGTTAAAAATATTTTCTGTACCTTTGACCTGTTCTTTTCTTTTTCCTCTATTCCAATTATGTGTAAATTTTGTCTTTTCACAGTTTCCTGGATTTCCTGCATTTTTGTGCCTAGATTTTTTCTTTTTGTTTTTCCTGTTTTAGATTTAACATTTTTTTTTTGATAGATATATCCATTTCTTCTATCTTAAAACATAAGGAATATTTTTAATACATATTAGTATAATAGTTTTTTCTTTTATGCAGTATGACTTCATATTTAGAAATACATTCATAAACATTGCCAAATTTTTTAGGTGTTTGTGTAACCATCAGAATGGTGTTTTGAATTCTTAATCCTCCACTGAAAATATTTGGATGATTAACTAATGCATTTTAAATAATATATTGATAAAAGTCCTTTGTATTTGGTAGTAAGCGAACAGCAACCCATATAAATGAAATTTAGTTTCACAGTTGATCGAATTCAGCGTCATTTTTACCAGTTAAAACATGAAAGGATTTAAACTATGATACATATATTGTGCTGAGATCCTGGCACTAGTGTAATCTTTCTGTGCTTGCTTCTGCTATTTGAACGAAATTCCAAAGAAATGTAAGTTAACTCATTTGAAAATGATTAGTCATTTTTTGAATTTGTTTCAGATGATGTATAAGCCTTTGAACAACTCAAGGAAGTTGTTTTATCCGTAATCTGTTATTAGTGTTTGCTTAAACTCGTGATACAGATGCTGGGTGTTATGGTGCATGCCTTTGAATCTAGCCCTTGCTCAGTAGAGGCTGGCAGATCTCTGTGATCCAGCCAGGTCAGCCAGGGCTCTGTAGTGAGATCATGTTTCAAAAGAAAAAGGAACACATCATGCCATAGGGAACATAATGGGATACATCATAGATGTGAAGAGTGTCTCTTTTCTTAGTTTACTGTTCTGTTTAATTTGTGGTTTCCAGTTTTATAGTTCTTTGTCATGTCTAATGAAACTCTATGAATGAACATGATTGTGGAAGAGATGTTGAAAGAGATGTAGGTGTAGGGGAAGTTTGGAGACATAGATAGGACAAGGCCAAATGGCAGCTGGTAAGCTTAATCTTAATCTTAAAATGTGTAATTGGAAGACCATTAGTGTAAGATTAAGTTTTATCAACAAAATACACTTCAGCTGCACATTCAGCTAGAAGTTTCCTAGAGCATTATTCACTACAGGGACTAATGTTAAATGCCTACACATATTCCACATATTCCACATGTGTGTCTGTCATTTAGGTTTTCCTTTACCTTTTCTTAGTAAGTTTGCTTTTGCAAAATAAATAATTTTATTAAGTGAAGTTAGTGGCTTTCTTCTATGTTAAGTTTTGAAGACGCACAGATGGAGAACTAGAACTACATATACTGAAAATGTCTGGTTAGAACTGGCCAGTAAGGGTGGAGGGCTGCTGGCTGGAAGAGAGAGCTAACTAGACATGCTATGTCTGCTGCTAATGTTTTTTTTTTTTTATTTATTTTTTCCTTTGCTGAAGTTTTCTCTTTCCCTGGCCTCTTGCATTTAGACCATCTTTATTTTTTCAAGTTATCTGTTAAAACAGCATTTTCATGGACTATTTACCAACATCGATCTTCCTGCAGTAGTCTCAGGTCTTTGTAGCATCACATGCAAACATGAGCTCATGTTAGTGTGTGTATATATATATATATATATATATATATATATATATATATGGAGAGAGAGAGAGAGAGAACAAGAGAGAGTGAGAGCATATTGTTAATATAGAGGCTGGATATTTTATTTGCTTATAGCTAGGAAAAAGGATTAGAGTTTTGCTCATTTCAGGCCAGAGAGATTGTCCAGTGATTAAGAGCATCTACTGTTCTTACAAAGGATCTGAGTTAGACTCCAAGCACCAGCACTGTCGTAGTTATTGTTCTGTTGCTGTGAAGAGACACCTCAACAAAGGCAACTCTTACATAAGAAAACATTGAATTTTGGGGACTTGCTTACAGTTGCAGAGGGTTAGATAGTTCATGACCATCATGATGGGAAGCAGAAAGACATGGTGCTGAAGCTGTAGCTGAGAGTTCCATATGGAGCAGGGGGAGGGGGAGGGAGGGAGGGAGAGAGAGATATATATATAGAGACAGAGACAGAGAGATAGAGAGACAGATGGCATGGTGTGGGATTTTGAGACCTCAGAACCCACTCCAAGCAACACCCCTTCTCCACCAAGGACAAACTTACTCCAACAAGACCCTGCCTTCTAATTCTTCCAAACAGTTCATCACCTGGGGCCTGAGATCTATGAGCCTGTAGATGCATGGTCTTCTCATTCAAACCACCATAAACACTAAGAGGCTCATAACCACTGTAACTCCAGTTCCAGAGGACCTAATGCTCTGTGTCCTCCAGTGTGCTGATGAGTATAAACTCACAGAGGCATACACATATACACCTAAATAAAGAAACCCTTTAAAGATTGTCTATTACCTATCTTCTTTTAAACTTTACATTTTTTTAAAAAAAATTTAAACAAATGATAATTGGCTATTGAATCAAAACTCACACTATCACTGAATTAGAAAGTAGTCACTTGGCCCAAGGTAGTGGCACATGCCTATAATGCCATCACTTGGGAGGCAGAGGCAGGTAGATCTTTGTTAGTTCCTGGCTAGCCTGATCTACATTGCAATTCCAAGCCAGCCTAGGTTACACAGTGAGAACCTGCTTACGGAGGCAAAAAGCAGAGGGTAGAGAGATGGCTCTGTGGATCAGGGCACTTCTTGCTTTCCCACAGGATCCTGCTTAGTTTCCCAGAAACCACATGGCAGCTCACAACTGCCTGCAATTCCACTTCCAGAGGATCCGATCCACTCTTCTGACCTCCTTGGACACCAGTCAAGCACACGCTGTACATATAAACATGCAGGTAAAACACTCATACACAAAAAAATTAAAATAAATTATTTTTTTAAAAAGCAGTCACTTTCGGGCAAGAGGTGGTGACTCATGCCTTTAATTCCATCACATGGGAAGCAGAGGCAGGGGGATCTCTCTGAGTTCAAGCCCAGCCTGGTCTACAGATTGAGGACAGCTGGGACTATAGGAATACAGAGAAACCCTGTCTTGAAAAAAAACAGTCTTCACTTTCTGTAGCACCTAATTATTATATTGGCCCGGTGTTTCAGGCGCTTGTGGGAGTGAAGACTCCAGCTAGAAAGATTTTAGGGTTTGTAGCAGGAATTATCCTTAAAACCCTGTTTTGTCTCACATAATTACATTTGTGTTTTGTTTGTTGTAGTGAAAAAAAAAAGTAAGAAGAACAAAACCGAGCCTTTTCAGCTTACCCTGAAATCCAGCAGCAGTCACCCTGCACCTCCTGTTTCCTTTTTAGTTACTTTCTCCTGCTCAGCTCTGAAATCAGTTTGGAAGCAAGGAGGCCTGAGAGTGATCATCTGTGGAAGCTGTTAGTGTTTGGGTCTCAGGAGAGAGACACTGAGGACAGACCCACTGGGGCTGATTCTGAAAGCACCCATGCCCCTGCAAACAAATGTTTCAGAGAATCACCATAGTGGTCTTTCCTCTTGGTTTTGCAGTGGGTTTTGAAACCATATTTTGGGAACTTGCTTAACTTTATGCCCATAACATGGGTGGTGTTTAGCTGCAGCAGCTCCTGTGCTTTTTGTCATGATACTGTTTCTTCCTCCTGAGTATCTGTCAATTCCCATTGGCATTAACTTAATCGAGTCAGAAATCAAAGTGCTGTCTATAAAATGATATGCAGGGCAGTAACCCAAGGCTCAAAATCAGAGCAAAGTGCAGCCCACCCATACAGTAGGAGCAAGATAAAGGCATGCTGGCTGCACTCGAAGCCTGCTTTAGTCATTCACTGACTGGGTAGCCTTGTTACTTTACCTCACTAACTTACCTTTCTGTCTCATCCTGCTTTTGTCAGATGAAGCTGATAATGATAGCAGAATAGTCTCTGTAGGTGACAGTAGGAATAGTGTAGTGTTTAATTATGGCACTTAATTCATTAAGCACAGTGCCTGGCACTTAGAAATGTTCAATAGTCGTATTTTTGTTATTTAAATAAGTTTTAGAGAATTAAATTGAAACATTTTGTTTTTAAAAGCTGGGGTTGTAGCTTAGTTGATAGAGTGCCAACGTGCACAAAGCTCTGGTGTTGTTACCTAGTGCTACGTGAAAGTGGACATGTGTCATTAAAATTTCTTCTGAGGGGAAGAAGTAAGCAATGTCTATTTTTTTTTTCCTATAATCATCACAAAAAAACTGAGGCTCAACACTGCCCAAGTTCACTCTGGGGACACAATGAGACTGTATGTATATATGTATGTATGTATGTATGAATGAATGTATATATGTATGTATGTATGAATGTATATATGTATGTATGAATGTATATATGTATGTATGTATATATGTATGTATGCATGTATGAATGTATGTATGTATGTATGAATGAATGTATGTAAGTATTTGGCTTTCTTACCAATAGATGAGCTGTATGGGTGCCCCTCCCCGAAGCAAGCTGCACCCAGGAAGCCTTTACTCTGCAGTGAAGAGGGCTTCCCCATAGCTGCAGAGTGGAGCCTCCTTCCCTAGTCTTCCCTGGCCTATATACTTATAGCCCTTCCCCAAAGCCACATGCAGTTAAGGCAGAATTGGGTACAACAGGTGCTAGGACGCAGCCTGATGCTCAGCTGAGAGTCTTGTGATCCTCCTCACCTCTCCATCAAGGAATATAAACATTCAGTGAGGCAACTGGGACAGTCCTTTTAAGGGAGCCCAGCTGAACTTCCCAAGATGGAGGCTGCTTTCCTGGGAGAACAATCACAACAGCACAGAAGCACATACGTGTTATCCTGACATTTGGGCACTGCAATAGGAAGTTTGGACAGTTCAAAGTCATCTTCACCTGCTAGGAAGCTCAGTCTGGGCTACATGAGCCCTTTTTTCAAATAAACTGAAAGGACAGGAAGGAAAGGAAAGAAAAACAGTCATTTCTAGTCACTTCTGTATCAGTGAAGAAGTATCAGCAAGCATATCAAGCACATTCGGAACTAACTTATTTATTTAAATGCCAAAATAAAGGCAATGACATTTGAAAAGTCACAGCACAATTGACTCCTTCAGTATTGCATAACCTTTCAACTCTGTTGCTTCCCAAAATCCATCAACATCAGCGTTTGACAGAATGATAGGATACTGTATGAATCAGATGTAGTTCAAGTCCATAAAATTCATAAAATTCAGACAACAAAGTACTATGTGATTTAATATTTCAAGGATTTGCTTTAATAAGCCCCTAAACCTAATATTAGTCTTTCAGTTATTTCTAACATAATTTACATTATTTATCTGAAGCAAGTAAACAGAACTAGTTTTGCTATTTCTATCATAAACCATCCACACAGCTTCAGTCTGGCTTTGGTCCTGTTGTCTGTGATTCCTCATTAGTGCATTTTCAGTCAGACATATTGGGAGGTAGCCTTGTATTTATCAGCCAGTTCTGATGTCTCTCTGTACTGCTACTTGAGAATTGTCCAATCTGTCTGCTTTCCTTCGGCAGAAGGTAGAAAAAAAAGAGCTAGCAACCTTGGATGCAGACATTTTTCCAAAGCCATGTTTCTAATAACAAATTGGACTAAAGGGTTTCTGGGAAAGTAGTTGAGCATCCTTTTGTGTTTGTGTATACAATGGTATTTCAGCAAGATTATGATTTTGAAAGATATAACCCAGGATTACTTAAGGGTGAGAAAAAAAGTATATATGTTTGTCTTTGAGGCTTCATGATCCCATATTCAATAGACAAATACTGTAATACAGGCCTGGTGCTGTCTAGGTTCTCAGAGTAGAAAAACTGGAGGATTTATTATTACTCTTTTAATCTAGACAAGAAAAGGAAAGACTTAAAGAGCTTTTAGGGGAGAGTTGTGAAGGGTTGCTTAGGTATTGGCAGGTATCCTCCCTGAGAGTCCTGGTCGTCATTTTGAGAAAGCAGTCAGAGGCTAGAAAGATGGCTCAGCCATTAAAGAGTACTGTCTGCCCATCCAGAGGTCCTTAGTTAAATTCCCAGTAATTGCATGGTGGGCCACAACCATTTATAATGAGATCTGACGCCCTCTTCTGGCATGCACCATATATGCAGACAAAATACTCATACATAAATTTTAAAAAATTTAAAAAAAAAAAAAAACAGTTAAACCAGTGAGGAATTCTTGACACCTCCCAAAATACAAGTGGAGCATAGCTTAGTAGTTTATTTTTGTTATTTTTAAAAATAACAACACATAACTTCCCTTTTTATTTCCTACATAACTTCTGGAAGAGGCTGGCATTACACATATCCATTGCCTGAGGACAGGTACCAAGTCAAGTCTTTTCATTATTAGTCCATAGTTTCAGGACTGAAACCAAGGGCTTTGTGTGTGCCAGGAGAGAATTCTACCCCTGAGCTACACTGCCTTGCCAAAAGATTTTGAATAAGATTCACTAGGGAATGAATTAATAAATGGGAGCTATTGAACATGACACAAATATTCTTGGGCTTATAAGTAGAAGTTTATTTCTTGTAGAAAGATCTTTCAAAAATGAAGACTTGATTCCTTCTTTAGTCATCCAGGGGTCTCAAGGCACAGAGGAAGCAATGCAAGTCATAACTGACAAACAAAGCCTCATTTTCATTCACTTCTTGTCACTGTCCCTGAATCACCGAAAGCTCCATGCTTCAGCCACTGCTGCTCTGGGGTTGCTCACTTGTTATGCAGCCTTTCCTTCACTCTGGCTCTGAACTTACTCTTTACCACTCTGTGTCCCTGACTAAGTCCTCTGTACTCAAACAGAACTCTTTACACTTGATGTTAGTACTCACCTTAGTACTCGCCAGTCACCCAGCTGGTCTTCTGTCCTGAAGTCTGTTGATGAACGGGCAGCGGCATAACTCACTTGAGATTCAGAAGAAACGATTATGTGTAGAATTTACTGTACTTTGATAGTCAAACCTATTACTGATGACTTCCTGTTTGAAATGAAGAAACTATCCATAAACTTCCAAGCAACATTTCTTAACTGGCTTGTATTTCTCATTAGAGCACTTTGTGGAATAATGGAGCCTTGTAAGGCCTGGATATGTAGGAGATGCTATTCTTGAGAGGCTCTGAAATTCTAATTATACCTTGGGCTGTCAAAGGAGCTTTTACTTTGATACCCTTGAGGGTAGAAATATAAAAAGGTAATGACATAGTCTCTGTTTAAACTGAGGAGACCTTTCTGGGTGGGATTCTGTATTAATGGCTCTTGAAGTGCACCGCCTGGGCTTTTTGGCTGATATCTGAAGATCAGATGATTCAGACTCTGAAGTTGGCAATGTTACGATTAAGGTTATGAGGAAACTCTGTTCCTTAGCTCATGATGTTTCTTCTGACTTGGTATTACTTATTTCTTATGAGAAAAATAATAATGTGAAATGTCAACAAGACAGTATCAACAGAGCTTTGGGCTATAGGTGTGTCAGTTTCTTCTCAGGGAGAGAAACCATAATTGGTTTAAGGTTAGTAAACATTCCTCAAATCTTCCAAGTTGGGATACATTGGCTTTCTCAGGGAGTCTTCCACATCCAAAGTAATGGGCCAGGGGTGCACTTAAAGGTAGATGTGAAGGAGCAGGAGCTGGGGAGCAAGAAGGTTTGAAAGGCCGTGCCAAGACTGTCTCTTGAAACTGTAGGAAAAGGAAATCTTTGATGGAGTGGACTCCATCATGGGCTGAAGTCCCCACCTGAGTCTATAGCTTATGTACACAGATAAAAGCCTCTTCAGGATTCAGTAAGAGTTATCTTAGGTATACTAGGGATTCATTCACCTTTTCTCCTTCTTTGTACTACCTTGATGGGATTAACATTTTAAGTAAAAAAAAAAAAAAAAAAAAAAAAAAAAAAAAAAAAAAAAACAGTTACATAGAATTCTTAAAAAATGAATGATGGAAAAAAGCATTTCATTTCAACACGTTTCCAAAAAGATTCCCACGAATGTCATTTGAAAAAAGTGTTCTCTGGTTAAATTTGGTTTGGAAAATACTCTATGGCTATGCCTTCCTCAAAAGTGACAGTGTTGGGGCCTGCAGGGCATGAAGGCTGTGCTCCTTGATGGATTAGTATACACTAGAGACCTCAGAGAGTTCTTCCATGTGAGAACAAGGCATATATGGACTGGAAGCAGGCTTCCAATAAACACTAATTGTGCTGATACCTTCACCTTGGACGTCCGAACCTCAAAGCTGTAAGCAACTTCTGCTGCTCATAAGCCACCCAGTCCATAGTCTTTTGCTATAGATATTAATAGTAAAAGTTATGGAAATACTGTTGCAAAGCAATCCATGATTTCCAATTTTACTGAGTTGAGACGCCATTTTTGGCCAGCTGGGCAGCACCAAGATAAGGTTAAAATGTTAATAAAGCATTTTTTTTTTTTTTAAATGTCAAAGCCGCATAGAACCCTCTTACAGAGGCAAAAAGGAAACTGAGGAGTGGAGCTGAGATTTCCTCAGCAGGCTTTAGTGAAAGAACACCAGTAAAGCCTTTGCATGAGCTTTTCGCAGTTAAGGGGGCCTCTGTGGCTGCTGTTGTGTCTGCTCTTCTTGTGTTATGGGAAAGGAGGCAATGGAGTCCTCTTGTCAGTTGTGAGACAGAAGTTGCTGTCAGTAGGGTAGACATCAACTAATCCCAGACAAGAAATGGCTGCATTTAAGACAGTCATAGTTTTTCCTGCATTCAAACTTTTGCATCTTTGTAACTGTTGGGATAAATTGAATTTTTTTCTCTATGATGTTAACCATTCTCCACCTATGACTTTTTCTGTGTCTTCTTATATATTTTTAATATGCAAAATAAAATAGAATTATCTTAAAGAACTTCTCAAATGAATGGCAGTCAGGCTTACTTTCTAATTTCCACAGAAACAATATTTTATCTGGTCTTTTTATGAATTACTAAAACATGTAAAATCTGGCCAAATTCTAGAACTAGGTGTGGTGGTAAACTATCACATGGAATCATGTATGGGCTTTGAATAAGGCAGCTGCTTCATAAGATTAAGGTTGTTGGGAAGACTCATTGTTTATCAAGTTTATTTTTAAAGACTTGAATTTGATTTAATTATTGGGGCCATGATGCATGTGTAGAAGACAGAGGACAACTCTGTAGAGTTGGTTCTTGTAAGGGAGATATTTGGAAAATGGCGCCCAGTCCGGTGTTCCCAGGCAGCCACCATGTTCCCGCTGCTCCTCCTCAGCTCTGACCGAGGCTCTGGCTAACTAGATGCGCAGGCCCTAGCACCCGTGAGATGCCAGCATGGGGGATGGCTCTGCCAGTCCCCCATGCTACATCCATAAAGCTCAGTTGAACCCCAGACAATATCTGCCATCCTTGCAGTACCATGTAGAAATGAGACTATTTAAAGCTTAATGCTTATCTAAAGGATTTATATATTTAGAAATGCTCAATTAACAAGATGCCCACATAATTAGAGTTGCTACCCAATATCTAACTTTTTGGTAGAAGTTGCTACCCAGGACAGCTTTCCATGGTTCTACATGGCTGCTGGGCCTCCTTCTTCCCCTCTCTTTCCTCTTTCTCCCCTCCCCTTCTTCTCTTTCTCTCCCAGCTCCACCTCCTCTTCTACTGCCTAATCACCAGCTCCACTGAGAATACAATGTATCAGAATAAGTATCCTACTACAGGTTCTCCCTTTCCAGCTTCACATGGGTTCCAGAGACTCAACTCAGCTTATCAGACTTACATGCTCAGACGGCAGGTACTTTACCTTCTAAGTCATGTTGCCATCTTAAATTACTTAATAGATTATTTTTTTTGTAATTGTAAATTTTCTTCTGATCACATTTTACTTTTGTAATTAATGAATATCAATTGTTCATTTTTTAAAGATCTATTTTCTTAAATTGTGTGTATAGGTGTTTTGCTGTACACATATCATTTGTATGCAGTGCCAGAGAAGCCAAAAGAGGGAATCAGCTCCCCTCGAGTTATAGCCAGTTGTGAGTGACCATTCACAACTTATGATGCTGGAAATTGAACACAGGTCCTCTAAAAGAGCAGTTACTGCTGTTAACCACTGAGTCATTTCTGCAGTCCCTAGTTGGGCCCATTAATGGGGTTTACTAGCATTTTTATATGAACAAATCTTAGAAAATCTGGATCTTTATGCAAAATATCTTAAGGTTTAAATCTTGATGTTTATTAAAAAATAAATCTACTCTGTAAATCAAGTAAAACATGTACAAGGACCAGTTTGTGACTCTTTTCATAAGACTTCATATAGCATGACCCAGGTAAGTTTTATAGCAGCCCATCTCTGGGTCCTGTCTGTCACAGATAGTGAGGGTACTGCTGTTGCTAACTGGCTGCTCACCAGCAACTTCTCTGAAAATTCCTCAGTATCCACCTCATTTGAGATTCTGATGCTATTGTTTGATGATTTAGAAACATTGCCTTTCATAATGGCATTGGTGGTAGGCATGAAACATTGCAGCGGGGTCTGAGGTAGGCATTGTTCTGTTAAATCTTGATGGCAGGAAGCCTGGCAGAGTAAGATGGCCTCTTGGCTGACTGCAGGAACTCTCTGTCTGAACATCGCCACATGAGTTCATAATCTATAGCTGAATGTTTACCTTAGAGTTCGTCAAGTGATAATTTGAACTTTGAATAAATATTTTCTCTTCCTTATTTTTCCATATTTTTGAAGGTGAAGTGAAAAACATGTAAATATTTTGTTGAATTATTCTTTGGGTATTGTTGGGTGGCATTTTAAAATGTCATTACGGTACTACTCCAACCCTGAATCATCTTCGATTTAGAAGTAAATATACTAACTCAGATTTTTCCTTTCTTATATAGTAAGAAGAAAATAAAAGTATTTCTAGCAACTTTTCTTTTCCTCTGCTATGCCTAAATAATGCCATTTCTCCCTTTCTCTCCTTGGTCGTCCTTGGCTGCTTGAACAGACCATATGTCACAAGCAGAGCCTTGTAACCAGGAAGGGGTTTAGATCTTCCCAGCAGCGCAGAGGCTCACACACACAGGCTCTTCCTGCCGTCTTTACCAGTGGCATCACACTGTCAGGCACTTGTCTTTCTCTTCATTCTCTCTTCTACCTAACCATAACCTGCTTGTTTTTGCAGCCATAATTTATTGGTGTGACATTGTATTCATAATGGCATGTTATACATACTTTTTGTTTAAAACTTTTACATTTTTCTACCTACCACATTATAATTTTATCAGAAGGTAAAGATACAGACTAGAAGCTGCCACATAGTCTCTTTTCCATTTATTGGACCAGTTATTACTGCTTCAAATAAAAAGGCAAGGAAAGGAAATCACACATTTTAGCAGTTATTTGAATAGTGTATAGTTAGTTACCTACTGTAGCCGCCTGCAGCCACAAGTCAACTGGATACACCTGAAAGGGGGGCTGGGAATTGAAGGGGGAAGGAGGTCGAGAAGAGATGAGGCCAAAACAAAGTTCTCTGATCAAGGCCCCAAGCTTTAATGTTCAGCTCTCAATTTAAAGGGGAAGACCCAACCCACAACCCCTCCTGGTTTCAGATGGGTGGGATAATCCATAGTCCGTTCCAGGTGGCCGGAGATGTCTCAAGGCAAGCCCAGGGGCAGTTCTGCTTCTGTGTTCTGGGCAGCCAAGGTGGGTAACTCCACCTAGATCCTGTCACTTGACCTTGTTGTGGTAAACAAGGTCTCTTCAGGCTTGCTCATGGTGGGGGGGAAGGGTACAACCTACATGTTTCTAGCAACTCATGCATCCTTATCTTGAGATCATTCTAGAAAAAGCATATATGTAGACCAGTGCTTGAAAGTGTTATTTGGGTTCTTTAGCAAATGGCTTATCATATTGTATATTCACACATTCATTGGTTTTCCATAATTTGTTCTATAGTTTGAATAATTTATAATTACTAACATAATCACGGAAACTAAATTCTCTTCCAAGGCATTAGCAGGTAAGACCTTTTAGAAAGTAGCCCTGAGAACTTTGCCCTTATAAAGAAATGAGCCAGCCCACTGGAGGGTATTTGGAGAGTGTAATTGTTACAATCACCAGGTGTAACCTCACTTTTCAGGTGATGTCCTGTGCCACCTCAGGGACTTTGTAGTGTTCCCATCAGCAGGAAGGCCCTCACCAGATCTGATTTCTTTACCTTGGAACTCTCAGCTCATCAGAACCATGAGCTGAGTAAACCTTTATTTTTTTATAAAGCACACAGTGGAATTCTCAGAAAATGGGCTAAGATATGAAATAGTTCTGAAGAGCAAATGAGTAGAGGCTAGGAGAATTTAGAAGAGCACAGAACTGAATGACCTGAATGCCATGAACAGACAGAGCATTTAGGTCGACAGACAACTAGGGAAGATTTGTAAACTTGTAGATGTTCTTGGTTGTGATCATCAGAATGCTGATAAATGTGGAAGTGAGGATATCCCTAGTTGGAAAATAGAGAAAAAGCTATCCTGAACAATAGTAATTGTAGATATCCTAGGATAGTGTAGAGGGTCGAATTTGAGAGTAATAAGAGCTGCTGAGAGAAATGTCTAAACCCCAAGCCTTTGAGCTGCTATGATTACTTCAACCATGCAGTCTGTTCACAGGAAAAGAATCATGTAAAATCATTTAAAGACAACTTTTAATTTATACGTTAAGAAGGAAATGGGTAAAAATTAGGAACCAAGGTCATGCCAAGGATGAAAGCACATTCAGCAGGGAACCTCAGTGTGGTCAAGGGACTGCCTAGTAAGTGAGAGGCACCTTCCACCTGCCAGGAAATTACTGTCATCACAATGGGATTGAGGTCTTAATGAGAATCCAAGGATTCTCTGCAACCCCTCTGTGCTCACTGGATCTGGGCCAAGGTGGAAAGACTGGTTTGAAGGTACAGGCCCTAAATGCTTTCCATACATCGGTTTGTCATTCAGAGCTGTTAGAACTCTGATCTTGTACCTCGGTACAGTGTTGGCCATCCTCTCTGAGGCTCTGACACACCAAAACATGCCTAGTACTGCCACTGCTCTCCAGGGAGCATGCTGTCGACCTTGATACCATGCTAGCTTCCCACTGTGGCAAATATTGAATACAACATATAAAAAGAAAAGAGTTGCTTTGACTTGGTTTTGGTTGGCCCCTCTGCTTTGGATCTTTAGTAAAGCAGCTCACTATGTGAAAGAGGGTAGGAGAGCAAGGCTGAGTATCTCATGGCCAGAAAGTGGAAAAGAGAACCAGGAAGTGACTAGGGTCTTACATTATTAAGCATATACCCTTGGTGATCTAAGGCTGCCTATAAGGCCTCATCTATTAAAGTGTTCCAATAGTTCCACACCCTGTCTTTTAACACATGGGCCAGGTTCAAACTATAGCAGCAGTATTTACTTCCATATGATACTAATTCCATAGGGAAACAGACTATAGGCTATTGTCCATCAGCATTTTAAAATGTTTGCCAACGGCCGGGGAGGCCAGGCCAATACTGAGTAAGAATGTTTGTAAAGATTCACGACTACATTGTCACAGTTTGACCATAAAGTGTCCTCCTTTAGAACACTGGGTGCCTAGCCGATGGTATTGTTTGGGGGAGGTTCTGGTTCCTTTTGGACTATGGCCCACGTGGTTTAAGTAGGTTGCTAGAAGGTGATGGATGCCTGCTCTGGCCCAAATCTGTGCTTCCTGATCTGCCTAGATGTGAGAGCCTCTTCCACATGCTTCTGCTGTCTCAAACCCCAGCATGCTTTGCTTACCTTCAGTTGTCTCTGTTGGGGATTTGGTCATACCAGTGGGAAAAGTGACCAACACTGAGGGCAGAGCTGTGCAGTGGGATCCCAGAGCCATAGCCCTGGGCACTATGTGGCAGCAGCCTAGAGAAGACAGTCAGACATAGACAGCCTGTGTTACACAGCCTAGGAGTCTGATCCCAGAAACACCACAAGGGCAGGGTGCCCAAGACCTTGAGGTTCTATCTAGGGTGTCATGAGATGAGATATGGAGTGAAAGATTATTCTGGAATTCTCTGATTCATGGTCTACCCTGCTGAGATTCAGACTTGCTTTGAGCCAGTTATTCCTTTGCTTTCCATTCTTTCAACCTTTGGAATGGGATGTTTATCCCGTTCCTGCTCCACTGTTACACATAGATGCTGCCATTGACTTCACAGGTTCAGAGCTGGAATGAGCCTATCTTGAACCACTGAATGGACAGTTAATGTTTGAGTTCATGTTGAAACGAGTTAAGACTGATGCTTGAGATGGAAATAGGTGTCATATACTTAGGAGGCCCTAAGTGTTGATGACATGGGTAGAATGCTGTGATTTGGATATGGGTTGCCTGTGCCAAAACTCAGTTGACTTTCTTTATTGAGAGGTGGTTGGATGGTTTTGAAGGTGAGTCTTTGGGATGTAATTCATACTGAACTGGTCCCTAAGGTTGGGTTCCTACTTCAGTGAGACTTGGATTTTATCAGAAGCAGAGAAGAGTCCTGAGCAAGGACATTCTGCCTTACTATGCCATTCCTTCTAGCACCATGAGACCAGAAGAGTCTCCATAAACAAGACCTTACCAGATTCAATAGTATTTTGCCTTGAACTTCTCAGTCTTCAGAAACCTTTGTTTGTGTGTACACATATATGTAGTGCATATGTGTGCTCAAAGTGTATGCTCATATGTATGCACATGGCTGTGCATAATGTGTATGCATGCCTATGGAGGCTATAGATGGATATTGGGTGTTTTTGTCTTTCTTCACCTACTTTTCTCTCTATAAACCTGGAGCTCACCAACTGAGGTGGGCTGGCTGGCCACTGAGCTCCTCTGTCTGCCCCTCCCTCCCAACTTCCCAGCACTGTGTTACAGACATGCCATGTTCAGCCATTATGTGGATACTGAGTATCCACACTCAGGTCCTCTTGCTTGTTCAGCAGATACTTTACTAACTCCTCTCCCCAGCCCCAGAAATGGTTATTCTTTATAAATTACTCAGACTTGATACTCAGTTACAACAGCAACAGCACCAGCAACAACAACCAAATGGAACCAAGTTTCAAACATGATCTTATCAATATTTTTCTAATCAGTATCTATCCTTTAATAAAAATCAACTTTTTTATTTTTACTTGTGAATATTATAGGATGTTTTGAAATAGATGAAAGATTGTCCTTCATATTATTTTCTAAGTGGATTGTTAGTTTTCTAGAATCAGTCTTTTTTTTTTATTGGATATTTTATTTGTTTATATTTCAGATGTTATCTCCTTTCCCCATTTACTCTTCCATAAACCCCCTATCCCATCCCCTTCCTCCCTTTTGCTTCTATACCATTTTAATTACATGTAAGTATTAAGGTTAGTTCTAGGTTGAGGAACTAGCAATACAATAGATGCAAATAGTCAAGGAACAAGCAAGATAAGAAACACAAATAGTCAAAGAGCAAGCAAGGCAATAAACAAAGTCCTGTGATCACTGTTTCTAAGGGCTTGTCAAGATGACCAAAATATCTGAGCCTACTTCCCTGTCCTAGCCCAAAGTCATTTTTATGTCTGAAGCCTACTTCTTTGTTCTAGCCTTATTTATATTCCTGCCTGAAATTATTTTTGTTCTAGCCTAAAATTTAGATTCCTGCCTGAAATTACTTCTTTGTTCTAGCCTAATGTCAGATTCTTGCCAAGAAGCCCATTTCCTTGTCCTTGGCCAATGTCAGATTCCTGCCAAGCAGCCCCCAAAGCTCTCCACATCTCCCCCTTTTTATTTTATAAACAAGACTGAGCCTGTCTTAGGTCGTTCTGACAAGAATGCCTTCCTTACCTGTTGTGGAATATGCACTGTCAAAGGCAATGCACTTCTGTCTTAGGTTGGTAAGGCTCTGTGTAGAATCTTACCTGTCCTTGGCTTGCCAGCCTGTTAAATTAATAACTCTGTCTGGGGGTCCATTTTTAGTTTCAAGTCATGTACTTTGGCTGCCAACATGTTGATGTTGTTAAAGAGAAGCTTTCACGAGACGGGCAGTAATAAAAGTATTCCCAGGATAAAAAGGGCTAACATGATCAAGCTATATAAGCCATTCTTGACACTTGACCAAAATGGAAATACTGACCTCAGGCCATGGATAATTTTATCAGCATTATCAGCAGCATCAGAGCTCAACAGAACAGCATTCTTTAAATTCATAAGCTCACTATGCAAAGTTAAAACATCCAGAGAGGTGTTAGAATTATGCCAAATACCCTGCAAGTGTCTTTAAACTTTTTCCTAATTATAATGACTATCATTGTAAATTTTAGAAGTAACATAACTCCATTGGTATTTGGCATGACACTCAAGATAGCTCTTTACTCTGCAAGTGTCTTTAAACTTTTTCCTAATTATAATGACTATCATTGTAAATTTTAGAAGTAACATAACTCCATTGGTATTTGGCATGACACTCAAGATAGCTCTTTACTCTTAAACTCTGAACCTCCTTCCAATAATTTGAATAGGATAAAGAGCATCAATCCAATGTTCCAAATGCCTATCTAAATCCTCTTGTATACTCAACACATTAGTAACATTTTTTTGCTAAATGATTAACAAAAGTAGCTGTCTTAACTTCTTGTGTCAAAGCAATTGCAGAAGCAGTGGTACTAGCAATTAATGTAATTAAAGCTGTTATACCAGCAATAATCAAGCCCACTACCCTCTTGCTTCTGTTTAAACCTTAACTCACTTCTTCCAGTACTTGCAAGCTTTTTTCAGAAAACCAAGGTTCTGTAATACTCAGGGCAATAAGACAAAAGCTGGTTGATAGAACCCCTGTTACAGACATGTCAGGTTTCAACACACTAACACAATTAGAAAATGTATAATCAGTGCAACTTACAATAAATACTGTAGAAGAAACACAAGTAATTTTAACTTGACAATTAAAAGAGCCTTAACATATGCACTAACACTTGTTTGAAATCTAGATCTGGTCTTAACTTTATCTTTTGCTATTATAACAGAGAGAACTGCAGCTAACTTCCAAATATGTCTCTGAAAATGTCCAGATCCAGCCTTCCAAATGAAGACTGTTATTTTTAATATTGGATTGATTTCTAGACCAGTACATGATTGAGTCTGAATAACTGGTCAGATTTAAGAAAAATACAAGAGTCATTATAACGTCTCTTTTTGAGTCTTTGTCCCACAAGGTCTAAAAACTTGAGGGTAAGACACCTTATCCCATCTGGGATATAGGAAAGCAAAGGTGGGTCAGGAACATATGTCCAATACAGCTTCCCAGTCACCATTGTCAGGGCACTCAGCAAGCTCACAGGTCAGCATTATTCTTTTTTTCATCATCAGCATGTCTCACCCATCACTCTGGCAGCTACCATGCTCCTTTAGCATCCTACAATCTTGGACATGTTAGAGCTCCTGGGAGTCCAGCCTCCTCTGGGTTTTGGGGGATTGGGTGCAGAGCTTATGCTCAAAGTTTGCTCAGGGTATCAGTGCAGACAGGAAGTAACCTGTGCCACTGGCCCAGAGTCTAGAATCAGTCTTTTTAAAGGGCCTCATGAGTGAATCTCAAAAGATACACACACACACACACACACACACACACACACACACACACACACACACACACACACACACAGAGTTTGGTTTTCTTTTGAGATGGTCTTGGTTTGTAGCTGTGCTGCCCTGAACTAACTGGGTAGTGCAGACTGGCCTCCAGCTTGCTGTGGTCCTACTGCATCAGCCTCCAGAGTACTGAGATTACAGGTGTGCATTACTAATTCATTTTAAACATCTATTTCAATAAGAAAGGGATTTTCAGGCAGAAGGTTTGGCAGCTAAAATAAGTGATTTTTCTGTAATAATTTTTGTGTTTTTTAATATTATAAGCATAGTAAGCATGTTTAGTTAAGGGTCATATATGTGTGTATGTGAGTGTATATATGCTGAGCAGGATTATAAACTTATATGAAAATTGGTTTTCTAGAAACTGTTATATATTTCATAGTCATCTACAAGGAAGGAAGGACATGGCAGCTGAGCAAGACTCTCACACAGAGCAGCTGTGCTCATGTGGAGTCTAGTAGCCGCTGATTTCCCTTTAGGGTTCCTGGTAGTGATCACCTCCTTACTAGGAGAAGCCTTCAGTTACAACCCATTCCTGTGAATTACTAGGTGAAAAATAACTTATGAACATTTCTGTAGAGAAAGGCCTGAATTATTTTTGTATGTATGTACAATCTAAAGACATGTATGCAATTTATTTTAATTTAAAACGCCTTATACCATAATATAAACATCTTCTGTGTTATTATAGAACCATTATAAATACTATTTTTAATGATAAATGCTACAATGAATAAACCAGTCATTTTCCTTTCTCAGAAGTTTATTATTCCCAGATTTTTGCTACTGTGAATTACTGTGATGATTGTCTTTCTTCAAAACCAGCCAGGCACAAGGCTTCCTATATTTAAATCTATTTCTGTAGGCTAGAATTATAGGAGTAGAATTACCAAGTCAGAGAATTTGAGCAAATATTTTAGGTTTCTTGATGATAATCTCAGAATGTGCTATAGAAGTCTGTATAAAAAGCTCTGCTTCCACGGGGAGGTGAGAAAGCACTGCTCTGTTTTATTTTGCCACTATTAGCCATGCTCACTGTTAAAAAATGGTCATATTAAGTTACTATGTCAGTTTCCCTTTCTCTGCCATTTAGTGATTACCCTTCCCCAATTTTTTACTTAGAATATTTCTTCTCTTAATTACCTACTTGTAATTTGCTTATTTAACTATGTGGTTTCCATTCTTTTCAAAGTTAAATTTACTTTTTAATTTATTTCTATGTATATGAGAATTTTGTCTGCATGTATGTATATGTACTATGTGTCCTCAGAGGTCAGAAGAAGGAGTTGGAGTACCTGAAACTGAAGTTACAGATGGCTATGAGCCACCATGTGCACCTGGGAACCTAACCCAGGTCTTCTGCAAGAGCAACAAGTGTTCCTTGCTAGCCCCTGCTTTTCATTCTTAAGGACTAAGAGAAACATCTAGTTTTCATACTTATAGCAGAACTTTCTCTGACCCACAAGCAGTAATGTCACAGAGTCTTCTATATAGTTTAAAAATTAGGCCTTTTGCTAGGTCAGTCTCCAGCTACTCTAAACTTAACCTGACCATTCCAGCCTACAACTCACCATGTGGCTAGTTCTTTGTCTTTCTGCTCCCCCAGGATCCCTCCAGTTCCCTCCCTGTCTGCTCTCTAATCTCCCCTCATCTCTTTTTCCTCCCAGCATCACTCTCTATTGGAAGTTCTGCCTCCCTTGCTTACGGTCTAGCTACTGGTTGTCAGCTCTTCATTACAACTAATCAGTAGCTTGACATATTTTTTTTAAGTTTTATTTATTTTATGTATCTGAGTACACTGTCATTGTTCTCAGACACACCAGAAGAGGGGATCAGATTGAATGGCTGTGGTTGTGATCTATCATGTGGTTGCTGGGAATTGAACTCAGGACCTCTGGAAGAGCAGTCGGTGCTTTGCTTTTTTTTTTTTTTTTTTTTTTTTTTTTTGAGACAGGGTTTCTCTGTGTAGTCCTGGCTGTCCTGGAATTCACTTTGTAGACCAGGCTGGCCTCGAACTCAGAAATTCGCCTGCCTCTGCCTCCCAGATTAAAGGCGTGCACCACCACCGCCTTGCAGCAGTCGGTGCTCTTAACAACTGAGCCATCTCTCCAGCCCCTAGCTTAAATTTTTTAGATTGCCTCTAGACACAGAGGGCTGTGTGACCTTCAAGTGTCTGTGGAGGGGTGGAAGGACAAGTATTTACAAATATAAGGCTGGTCATAAAAATGACAATAGCAACCTAGCATTTAGCTCTCTGCTGGCACAGCAACCAACAATTGAAAATACAGAGACATACCTTCATAAAAAGTAAAAAAGGTTTACCCCAACACATTCCACCTTTTATAGGTTAATTGTAAAGATTTATATGTGATAGATCATCAACTATGCAGTTATTTAGGATCCTTGCTTTTATGTAAGTAAATACTTAGCTTGAACTAGTGTAGACAAGTATGTAAAGGGATCACAGATTTCAAGGAAAAGTTGATTTTTGGGCCAGGTCTGTGAAGCTGGCCTCAGAATAATCTAAAGGATGCAACTATCTTAGGATATTCACACTGTCCATCTCTGCTTCTCCTGGCATCCTGACTTTCTTTTGTCAAACTGAGAATCTCCTTTCTCACAGTTTCTAATATTACTTTTAATGTCTCTACTGCTACTTGAGAAGGACTGTCTGCTCTTTTCTCTAGTCTCACAGAAAAATCCCTGCCTCTCCAAAACAAAACAAACAAACAAACAAACAAGCCCTAAAGCTCTGATTGCCCTAGTTTGGGGTGAGTTATCTGTTTAACCTGCCCTATTGAGTAGGAGATGATGTTATCTCATATGATTGTTTGGAGCTGGAAGTGTGAAAGGAAATCTCTTGACTGTAGGATTCGTTCTTTTCCGAAGGGCAGTAATTATAGTTGGTAGATAAAACACTAGGTACTAGCCAGGCACTGGTGGCATACACCTTTAAATCCTAGTACTTGGGAAGCAGAGGTAGGTAGATTTTTGAATTCTAGGTCAGCCTGGTCTACAGAGCTAGTTCCAGGACAGCCAGGGCTGCACAGAGAAACCCTGTTTTGAAAACAAGAAACAAAAACCACTAGGTATCTAGTGCATGAAAAAGAATGTCTATCTAGCCATGGTTGTTTTATGTCTATAATCCTGACACCTGGGAGGCTAAAGCAAGGAGGATCTCTATAGGTTCAGGACCAGGCTTGGCTGTGTAGTAATTTCCAGGCTAGCATGAGCTTCAAAGTATCACTGTCTCAAAATATTTTCAAACCCCAGGGATTCCCAAAGACTGTATGGACATGCTTTTCCACCCTTTAGAATTAGTAGAACACTGCTTTATCAGAAATGTGAGAGAACAAATAGAGATGTAACAAACATCCTGCTAACAAAAAACAAATTATATGATATTGGATATGGCTATTCCTTGATATCTTGGAGAACTGGTTTCAGGGCTATACTTTGAGATAATGCTCAAGTTTCTTATGAAAAAGCACATCTTACTGACAATGTTACTCAAGTATCTTTCTCTAAGCTTTAAACTATATTATATAACTAATATAATGTAAATTTCATTATAAGTTGTATTTTTAGGGACTAATAATAAGGAAATATGTATAAATTTAATATATATGCAATCTGGCAAATATACATACATACATACATAAGTACATACATTCAGACAGAAAGACATTATGTGCTGGGAATCTAACCCATGACCTGAGCATGCCAGGAACGAACTCCATTATTCAGATATATCTACAGTCTACCAAAATACAGTGTGGTATGAGATTGGCTGAATCTACAGAATAGAGTGAAGAAAAAGAGGCCTGAATATTCCCTGAAATAATGGGAATAGTTGAAGAATTGTTTTATATGGACAATGTGATTTTTTTAAGACCACTTTAATGTAATGGGGATTTCACTCCCCCCTCAAATTGTCTTATATTAACAGTAAACTATTTTGCCTTCAATTTTTTTTGTGTGTGAAATTATCACTCAGTCTCATAATACCAAAATGTTTATTTTTAAATTACAGTTAATATTCCAAAACTTGTTTCTACATTGATAAGCCTAAAGAAAATTATATTTAATTAAAGAAAAATCAGTTATTTTGATAGCCTAAGCACTTATTAAAGAGATGATGGAAAATGAGTAAATAATTAAAAACAAAATACTGCCCAGAGAGTTTATGTAAATGAAGTATACTTAAAAAGCAGTTTGGATTCAATCCATGCCAGATGCCGTCTTCCAACCTTGTCTGGTCTTTTAGTTATGTTATTAACATGTGGGATAATGATTGTGCTTAAACATTTAAGTAACTTTAACAAAAGATATGTCTTGGTAAGTAAGAATTCTGAAGGATGACATAAGCAAGTTCTACATTAATTTTTTAAATGAAAGCAGGTAACATTCAAAAGGGACTAAATGCTTTCATTAATCATTTTGTTTAAAATGTTGCTTTTGTTCTCGGCACTCTTGTGCTAGAGACATGTCTGGCCCCGTGCATTCATCCTGTTTTTGAAGGTGCAGTAGCTCCTGCTAATATGTAAAGCGGTTTGCTTTCTACCCCTAGAGTTTCTCAGAGTGCACCTTAAGACTTCTCTCTGGTTCTGTTGATTGCCTGGTGACGTGTCTGTCTGTACTATCTGTACTCCCCTCTCTCTCTAGGCCTGCTTTCTTGAAAGGTCATTTAATGCCCTGGATGGACTCAGGTGGGAGGAGTTAATTCCAGAACAGTTCAGGGGCTGCTTTTCATAATTGGCAGCTTACGTTCCCTTCAGAAACATGTTTCCCAGGAGCTGAAGATTTGCTTGCTTTGGTGGACTTCTCTGTTGCTGTCCTAGTTGTCCCCTTGATATTCAGAAACTTGAGGCCCTGATAGCAGATGATCCTTAAAACTGCCTACTTGTTCAGGCTCCAAGCTCCCATCTGTCATCTCTGATTTCTGGAGAATCAGTTGGAGGGGAAGACTTTAAAATAAATTAATCTTTAGACCTAAAAGCTTGACAGAAATAGAGTGTGGATTACAGGTGGCAAAACCCCTACAGTTTCCTTATGTTTCTTGCATGTTTTATTACAGAGTAGAGAAAAGTTAAGGGGAATTTAAAAGTACTTTCCTTGGGATTGTTTTCATTATGGGTGACATTAATAGGTAATCCTCCCCCAAAAATAATTGGCGGGCTAATCCCATTCCCTTATTTGTTTTCATAACTCTGTGATTCTCATACAATTTAGTTTAATCACAGTGACAATGGGAAAACTTGGATGTAGACAGTGGTAATAAATGTGCCTGCTCTTGTGGTTGCATAGGCAAGAGACTTATAGCATAAGTCACCTGTCTCCCAGTACAAGGTTCTCTCTGTTAGAACACCCTGTTAGTCTCCATCAGAGGAACACACTCAGGCTAGACAGCACCATGTCCTCACAGCCCCATAGTGTTCAAATTCTGTGCAGAATTATGACTGCTGGAGAAAAGTGTGTGCTTACACAGTACATCCTGTACTATATCCTGTGACTTATTTTTACAAAATGATGTATACAGTAAAAGTGACCACCCATGCTGTTCTAGGCATGTCACGTTTAAGCATATTTTAGTCGAAGTGAATGAGTATCAAGTATAGCCAAAACACCAATCTTCTCAGGGAGTACAGCCAGAGGGCTCCACATATTTACATATACCATTCATTCAGGAAATATCCTGAAAGATAGGGCTTTACAAAGTATTTTATCATTTATATTTTTAATTAAACAATAAAATATTTTATAAAAACAATCTGAAAATTTTTTTCCAATTGAGTTTTGTTAGTTGAAGTAGTCTATAAATCAAGGCATGTTTAAAGCACATTTAAAAAAATTATAGCATTGTCTTAAGTAAACTTAAATTATTTTCTCATGTTTCTAGGCATTTTCCTGTTTATAAATCCAAGCTTTGCTTATATAATCTGTATAATCTACTGTGTATGTTGTCAAACTGTCTAGTATTTTATTTTTGAGCAATGCATAATTATATCTTTATTGTAAACAAAATATTGTAAAAAATATCCCTAAAGCTTTCTTGTCCATTTGTCTCAGTTCTGGTTCTGTGCCTCATATAACCCTGTTTTAACATTGGCAAATGTTGTTTCCATTTTTTTTTTCTAAAGTTTTAATTAGTATACTGTTCTGTAGTTGTGTTAAAATACTATGGCCAAAAGCAACTTAACAGAAGAGTTTATTTTGCCTTACAATTCCACAAGGACAGAGTCCATACTGGAGGAAAGATATCCAACAGGCAGGAGCAGACAGCTAAGAGAGCATGTCTCAGCTATACACAGGAAACGGAGCAAGAACGATAGCAAGGCTATGGACTCCCAAAGCCTTTGCCCAGTGACATACTTCCTTTAGCAAGTGTTAAAGGTCCTATAACCTCCCCAAACAGTCCCACCATTTGGGGACCAAGTGAGCCTATAGGGGAACGTTTCTTATTTAAACCACAACAAATACATAAGTATGTATATTAGATGATATACAAACACATGGTTTCATGTCATACTTGCTGATGTATAAGCTACATCTTGCCTTTTCTTCTCCTTGATAAGCCTTAACATTCTTTTCATGCCATGACATAGAAATCTGTTTTATCTACAACATTAGGATTGACTTCATCCATCATTACATTAATAAAGTAAATTCTTGCTTTGTTTGGTTTTGTGATACATTCCATAGGACCCCATTTTATTTTATTATTTTTCTAATAGTACATATGTATAATAATATATTGGTAATGAAGGCTATCTTTTTCTAAATAAAATACTATATTACTTAAAATATTTAAAAAGACACCTTTTATACTAATGTTTATATTAAATATATATTTGACATATAAAAATTACTTATTGCATGTGCACAAGTCATATACTTGTAACATTTACATTTGAAATATTTGTAAACTACACAAAGTCTCAAAAATAGTTCATGAGTTCACAGATACCCTGATTCTCCCAATTTTGTGCTTTGCATAGCTATGGTACAATTATAAATTACAAATTAATATTGGTACAATACTATTGATTGACCTCCAGATTTTATTTGACTTCATCATATTTCTACTTGCCATTTTTCCTAGTTCAAAGTTGAGTCTAGAATGTCTGCTGTTCTTAGATTTGACAGTTTCTTCAGCCTCTGACAATTTCTCAGTCTTTGCCTTCATGACTTCTAGACTTGTGAAGAATTCTGCTGGTTTCAAAGACTGTCTTGCAGTCTGAGTTTGTCTGACATTATTTGTATTGAGATAATCTTTGTGGGAGGAGGGGACGCCACATAAGTGATGGTTCTTGTCAAGGTGTCTTGAGGTGTACGTGATGACATCTGCATGTACTAGTGAGGGTATTCTTGTTTTCCCCGTATTTTTCCTCTAAACTCATTGTCTTTTATAAATAATATTTTGAGCAGATAACTTGAAACTGTACATGTTTTATTTTTCTTGAAACCTTCACTTATCTTTAACACAACTGTCAATAGACTTAGTCTGAAATAGTTTTTTATTGTGATTTTATTGTATATATTTCTCTTTCCTTTATTCTTTCTGCATTTATTAATTAAAAATCCTCTGTGAGGAAGGGGCTTCTCTCTTTTATTTATCTATTCATAGGACATGCACAGTTTTGTTTTCTAGGTTATAATCTCAGACATTCAACCTCTCATATTTGTCTCTTAATGTACAGAAAACTAGAGAGTGTATTACAGCAGAAGTAGTAAACTGGAAGAAAGGAGGAGACTTGAGGAGAAGTGGATACATATATGCACTGTATGAGAATGACATGAAGGCACTTTCTACAAGAGGGAACTCCCAGATGAGGGCCATGTGGTCACAGAAGAAGCCTGCCTCTTGGCAAAAGTCAGAAAAATTCATGCAAGGAACATAGAACACAGAGAAAAAAAAAAGGAGACCATTATAATTCCATCAGCAAATATTAAATACAACCTGACATAATGTGGGTTCAGCAGTGAAGATGACAGAAATACTGAGTGTAACTTAATAACAAGTGCTATTTTAACAGTATTGGAAAGATGAGGAAAAGGGTTGGGGGCGGGGCAGCTGTGGGTTTCTCTAAGTGTCTAGGAAGATGTTTTATTTGCTGCTCCACCACAGTGTCTGTTTTCCTTTTTACTTTTGTAGCAGAACTTTTTTTTTCTTTTTTTTAAAATTTTTTATTAGATATTTTATTTACACTTCAGATGCCATCCCCTTTCCCCATTTCCCCCCCCCCCCTTAGAAAACTCCTATCCCAGGTCCCCTTTTCCTTTTTGCATTTATACATTTTTTTAAAAATAATGTTAATCATAAGCGTTATAAGTTTGAAATTGTTCAATCAGAGGTGTAACCCACTGACCAACCTAGATATAACAACTATCTTTGACTGGTGGAGATACATGAATATCTGCCTCCCTGTCTCCCCCCTCTTTCTCTCTTTCATCACCTAGCTTCTCCTCTCCTTCTTCTTCTCCTCTTCTTACTCCTTTTCTTCCTCTCAGTACTCCTCCTACCTTAGCTCCTCCTATACATCACCCTTCCTGTTAAAATGAAACTTTTCTCTCAAAATACAATTAGAGCATAATTATGCCAATTTGTACCAGTGAGGTACAAGATAGTCCTAATACCCAGTCCATCCTTTTCCTCTGTCATCTATCCTAACTAAAACATTTAGTTCTGAACCTGGCTTTAGGATGAATGTCAGCTGACGACCATCTACTCAAATCTTTTCTCTTACGGTAAATAGCTATAAGTTTTCAACCCCGTCAGAAATCCAGAATGACTGAGTTAACTATAATTGTGGGAAGCACAAAGCATAGCTTCTAAAACTTAGCCAATTTATAGAGACCTCTGAACACCTGAAAAGCCCCTATACTACCGAATGTTGGAGCATCAAATCTTCAGCCTTCTGGCCCAGAATCATCTGACAGACCTTGGTGATGCAGGATTATTAAGGGCTGATTACTCTGTCTAGGTAGATATAATCAGTCGACTATTCTGCATGTGTGTCCTTTTCTGGACAGTAATTTGTCTGTAGATGGAGAGAGGCAATTCTTGCCTAGTGGCTGTTACCACACAACTGGAGTAACTCCAAGGATGCTCAATTTTTTCTTAGAATCCACGACAGGAAGCTGTCAGGAGCAGACAGGTCTCTAATCAATATGAACATTAATATATAAATATTTGTAGCATCAGTTCTATGGACTTCTGATGTTTTGAAAACCAACTATCCATGTAAGGTAACCTGGACTGTTGTCTGTTCACTCCTCTCAGCTATTTCTAAATAAAATATGGAAAACACCCTAACAATAAACTCAAAAATATGAATTTGCTATAGTCCCTTAACTCATAGGTTAACCGTCCCAAATCAGTTAAAAAAGTTAAAAAAGGGCTGGGTCTAGGCATTGTATTCCTAAATGTGTTATACAGGCACAGTCCCCATGAGCGTATCAATATTCATCTCATTTTTATATTAATAAGATGCTCGTACCAATAAAAACCTTAAATTTGAGATCAAAGTAAATTTTGTACCATTTAAGAAATTATAACTTCATCTTGATAATAATTATACAGATTTCTACCAATAGGTTATGGCTATGCAATAAGTCTTAGCTAATCCCCCCTGTTCCAACAAAACCACTACTTGTCCCTAGAAAGACAGACCATTATTAACCACATTAGTCCCCAAGTAGCAGAACTGTTAATAAACTTGGAGGCCAGTCTTCCCAGTTCAAGCACTTACATCATCCAGCTTTGTTTGAATCTAAGTGTAACCATGTGCTTTAAATTCATGAGAAGTATTCAGGGGTCCTTTGTGAAGACTGATTTAAAAGCCTCATTCTCTTGTTGCTGCTGTCCTGAAATGGGGATAAAGTTAACTTTACTTGTGCATGGTAGACCAGAGAGTAGGAAGGGCCATGGGTCCTGAAAACATTGCATACTGTTATACCAGCACATTTTGTTTGTTTCATAAAATGTCTTCTTCTGTACACATGACAGGCCTAAAACTCACTGTTTGAGCAACTCTGTCTTAAACTTGATGTGATCCCAGCTTCCTGAGCCTTGGGAGTATAGGTGTGGGCCACCATTCCATGCATGTTTCATGAGAAACTCTGTGTATGTGTGATGATCTTCAAGTCTTAGTTATATATAGCAGAACCATTTCTTAACTGATTTGTATCTAAATTAAAATATTAAGAAATAATATAAACATAAAAATAAATAACAATTTAGTAGCATAGAAATAAATACTAGTGGGAACAGGAAAAAAATGAAAGCAATTGCCTTTGGTAGTGGGAGTTGGGATAAAAGTAAATGTTACTATTGTTTCTTATACTCATTTCTGTAATATTTAACATTTTAAATTATATACATCATTAATAAAATTAAATGAACATTAAAAATTTTTAATTAATATTTATATATTTACTTCCCACCTATAAATGCTTCTCTTTTCACCTAGAATAATAACTAATGTGGTTTTCTACATATTTTTATATACAGTAATTTTCTTAGTATAGTATATATAGTTTTCTTCATTTATTTTTATTAATTATATTCAATTTTAAATTTAAAATGATATTTATTAGGAAATATTGAAATGTACAGTGGTATTATTTGTTTATATTTTTAGAGTTCAAGATGCAAGCATGCAGTTAAAAAAGCAACAAAATCAACTTCAGAGAGTACAGAAAGAATTAAATCATCTACAACTTGAGTTAAAAATTAAACAAAAACAATCTCAAGTCTTCAGGTAAGATTGTCTTTAAGAACTGAAAATTATAAATATTAAAAACAAATAGTAAATGCTTACTTTGTGAATTCAAACATTTAGTAATATGGTTTCTCATCTTGAAAAAAATGGAGATAGCTTCACTTTTTTATTGTTATATCAACTGAATTGTTTTGCTAATAAAATGTAATTGAGTAACCAGCTAGTTTTGTTAACACCTTGTTTTTGTTCTTTCTCTGTAGTGACATTTAAAATGCAAGCATACTAGTAGTTGATGCATTTTGTGTGTGTGTGCAGTGTGGTGATTAGTGTGTCCGTGCATGTCCGTGTGCGTGTGCACATGTTTATGTCTTCCTCTACTATTGTCTACTGTGTTTCTGAGGCAGGTCTTCTTACTAACCCTGGGGCTTACATTTGGCTAGACTTGCTGACCCCAGCTCCATCCAGGAATCGTCAAGCCTCTGCCTCCCCTAAGCTGGGTTTCTGGCCACGTAGCATCAGGCTGTCCTTTTACATGAGTGCAGACGTGGATATGAGCTAAGGGCTTATGGTTGTGTGCGAGCTCGTTACCTGTTCAGCAGCCTCTCCACTTTCCTTTTGATTAATAATAGTTCTTGGTCATTTCATCTGATGGAACAGAAAATCTTTCTATGTGATAATACCCTTAAATTTGGAACTCTCCAGCACAAATATTGTTAATTTCCTCCCTAGAATCTCTGGAAGGTTTATAATGTATAAAGATACTGTGTCCAAAAACCAACCAAAAAACCCCAAAAACCTAGGAAATCAATGTCCTTCTATATACTGAAAACCTCATAAAAATGAGTCCTTATTTTGTGTCAGTTAACTTTTAGTACTTAGAAAAAGAAAAATACAGCACTTGGCAGGCAGAGGCAGGCGGATTTCTGAGTTCGAGGCCAGCCTGGTCTACAGAGTGAGTTCCAGGACAGCCAGGACTACACAGAGAAACCTTGTCTCGAAAAACCAAAAAGAAAAAAAGAAAAGAAAAGAAAAAAAAAAGAAAAAGAAAAAGAAAAATAGTTTAGATTAATATGATAAATGACACAGATTCAGGGTAACTAGAAAAGATGCTGGATATGTAATTGGATGTTGGGTTTTTGTTTTTAATTCACTCTAATCCCACAAACAGTTTTTAAAATCTTCTGATTCTTTAATGTATCTGTTGATAATCTGCTGGCCACTTATCTTCCTTTTATAAATTTCTTATGTATAACTCATAGTAAAGAATTGTTGAATGGATGCATGAAGAAAGTCTGCTCATAGCTTTGTGCACTTGTGTGCGTGCATGCGAGCGTGTGTGTGTGTGTGTACCACATGTATGTGGTTTCCCCAGAGGCATTATATTCTCCTGGGACTGGGATTGTAGATGGTAAGGAGCTAATGTGGATGCTGAGGTATAAGTCTGGGTCTTCTGAAGAGCAACCAGTCTCACTCACCACTTATTCATTGCTCCAGTTCCCTAGATGAACATTTTTACAATTAAAATTCTTCTTGGCCCATTTTAAGAAAGTCAGTAGTGAGCCAGCAGATTAATAGCACCAAGCAGCTCTGACTGCCAGTTGTTTGGTTCCTGAAGTAGCCTTGGCCTATGTCTGGAACCAAGCACATAAAGATGTCTGGCCTCTTTGTAGTTAAAATAATTAAATAGAAGACATTTGGCACTGCAGTATACTTAAGTGTACTCTCACTGTTTTCATTTATGAACAAATATGTTGAAGGCTTCCTTTCACTTGCAAAGTTACTTCCGTTAAGCAATGGATTATATGATCATGATAAACAACTTTTGAAGAAATATGTGTTGTTGTGCTTTTTGTGTTTAAAAATCCTAATTTTTTGTTTTACTAATTGCAGTCAAAGATTGTCAGAATACAAATACTTCTGGAATAAGACTCTTTTATTACTTACTTTTACTAAAAGGGAACTAACAAGTATTAAATATGAAATATATGATAATTTTCAAAACTGGACTTCACTGAAAGGAGAAATTTTTCTACAAATTAAATCTATAAGTGATACAGCTTTGGCAGGTTTGTTACATATATTTACAGCCTAATTGCTTTGTCTGTAACTGTACATCATAGCTTTGCAGTCATAGTAGTTCCTTGTCGTTTGGGACTTAGGTTTCACTTCTAAGCTGATTACTAGTTGGTAATGTAAATAAACATTAAGGTTCATCCCCTTTCTGGAATTCAGCAGTTATATAGTGTGCTACCATAAGCTACCATACATCTATTTTAAGCTATAGTCAGAAGTCTAATCACTCTTGTTAAGCATATGGATTTAAAACTTTTCTCTTCACCCCAGTGTCTGGGTAGTAATATTAGATCAGCCTCCCCTAAATAATAATTATAATAATAATTATAAATACTAAACAAAAATACATTGCTAGAGACTGGAACCAAGCACATATAGGTGGAATTGTCAAACATTAAAGAAGATATTTACCTGGTAAAAAAATGCCAATCTGAAAAAAAAAATGTGTATTACATCCATGTGACTGTTGTAAAGAGAGAACTAGAAAACAGTGAACTTGCGTGGCTGAAGGGTTAGGAGCAAGGATGAATAAACACATGATGCACAGAGGAATTTTAAGATGTGGACATTATTCTCTAAGATGTGTAGTGGCACATTCACATCATATGCATTTGCTAAAACTTACAGAATATACAACACTGTGACTTCTAGTATAAATGGTGAGCTCTGGCTAAAAATAAAATGTTGCAGTTGATTGTCTTGAACTGGATACACCACTGTGGTACAGGATGTAGGTGAGAGGAGGCTGGGGGCAGAGCAGGAGGTGTGTAAGAACTCTGCTGGATACACCACTGTGGTACAGGTGAGAGGAGGCGAATGTTAAGATTATTTTAAATATTGAAAAGAATATGGAACTTGATACATTCCTTTCCTTTTTTATTTTTTAAAGGCCAATAGACTGAGGTCAGAATACTGTTTATTCTGAATAAAAGCAAAAGGTATGAAAGAAAAATGTGTTCTTTTAAACCTGAGGATGAGAGAACAGAGATCAAGGCAGACCCAGCCTCTGGGACTAGCCAGGTGCAGAGACAGTGGGGAGAGCAGATTCTGCATGGAATGAATGCTTTCCAGATCTTGGGCTTCTCTCTGGAGAACATGTGTCCAAGGAAGACCCAGCAGCCCAAATAAGACAAAAATGACTGATACTTTAACAGACACCGTCCCTGGGAACAGCCTTTATAGTTTGAATGTAGCTAAATTGCCTGCTCATTAAACCAGAGTAGAATCAAAAACAAACAAATAAACAAAAACAAAACACATTTAAATAAATAAAAAATTATGTGCATGGGATATTTTACTCTGTGAATATCTGGCACCATTTGTGTGCCTGAGGCCCAAGAAATCTAGAGAGAGCTTTGCATGCCCTGAAACTAGTTATAGACAGTTGTGAGCCACCATGTGGGTGCTGGGAATCAAATCTGGGTGCTCTGAAAAAGTAATCAATGCTCCTAACCACGGAGCCTTTTCTCCAGCCCCCTTAATACTCTTCTGAGGAAGCAAAATAGAACCCAGTCTCCATAAGGAACCACCCACACTGTTCAGCACACAATTTCAATATCTTAATATTTCTGGAAAGAAATATTAAAAATATGGTCTACATTTTCCCAAATAGAGCAGTCGGTACAGAGCAAATCTGAATTGCATCGGATGATTTGTGGGAAGGAGTAACTCTTCCTCTCTCACTTACTGTGCTCTGCAGATGTTGCATCTTTTATAAATGGAAAGATTCTGGCCACCCTGGAAAGTCTCTCCGGGTCATGTTCCTAATGACATGTGCTCACTTTGGAAAGCACACATTCTGCCACATTTTGGTAATTCTTACAATACTTTTCATTATTTTATCTGTAAACAGTGTTACTATTATAACTGTTTTATGACACTATGAACTACACCCATATAAGAAGGTGTACTTAGCTTTAAATTTTTTTCTGTGTTCTGACTGCATCAAAAACAGCCATTCCCATGTGTCTCACTCACTTTTGGGCCTTCCTAAAGCAGATATTAAAATTAGACCAATTACTGACCCTACAGTGGATGCTAAGTGCTGGAGAAAATGTTAAGAGCAGTAAATCTCTTTGCTGTAGATCAAGAGCTGAGATGATTAGGCTTAGTGAGGAAGTCAAAAGCTAAGATGGGTCAAAAGTTAGGCCTCTAGAACTGATGGATTCCTCCATCTTGAGAAAGCAAAGGGAAGTTCTTGAGGGAATGAGGAGTGCTTCTTCAGTGAACATACAGAAGAGAGGAAAGACAACTTTGTTACTGGTTAAGCTTTCACCCTTAACATTCTCCTAAGTTAAAGGTAATTTGGAGAAAGTCCCTGACATAGATTCATGAAGGTTGAAAGAAGTGAGAAGCTACAGGAGAAAAAAATGTAAGCTCCCAGAAGTTAGTACAGGAGGCTTAAGGAAGAATGTCTTCGTAAGATACGTGTGCAAGACAAAGCCACAAATGCTGACTTAGAAGCTGCTTCAAATTATGTATACATAAAACATCTGCTTAAGATAATTGATGAATATAGCCTCTTTTGGGGAACAGAGTTTCTAGCTTGTGTCAGCCCTGGAACTCTCTATGTAGCTAAGAATGGGCTTGAACTTCTGGTCCTCCCTAGAGCATCATCACACTTGGTCTTTAATACCAGGCTTCTTATGAAACAGCTTTATGCTAGAAAAGGACTCCATTTAGGACTTGTCATAGCTAGAGAAGATGCCACTGGGCTTCAAAGATTCAAAGGACAGGCTGACTCTCTTGTTGGCGCCAATAAAAGCTGACTTGTTATAGAAGCCCCCTTTTCATCTGTCATCCTCAAATCCTGGGACTCTTGAGAATCATATGAAGTCTGTTGTGCCTGTTCAGTATAAATGGAACAGCCGAGCCAGGATGACAGCACATCTGTTTACAAAGTGGTTCACTGACTTTTTAAAGCCTACTTTTGATGACTGTTGCTCAGTAGAATGATCTCAGCCTGGTGGTGCATGCCTCCTGCTCCAGCTACAAGAAGGCCTGGGGGATGATAACTTTATTCAAGGAATTTAGGGCTATCTTGGGTAGCATGCTGAGATCCAGTCTTAAAGGAAAAACAAATTCCTTTCAAAATATAACTTCACTCAAGAACTGTGATGGAATTGAATGAGATTAGTAATGTTTTCATGCATGTTAACTGACACCAGCCCTTTTACAGCTTATGGTTTAGGGATTTTGACTTCAAGTCCCACTCTCTGTACACACTGTATAAGCTTACTATTAAGGATGGTGGTTTCTCTAGTTTATCTGGACATAGTAAATTGAAAACCACTGGAAATAATTTACTGTAGATGTCACTAAGATTAAACACTATCATTAGGATTCACCATATAGACCTCATTGAGAACATTCATGATTCATGTTAAAATAGCAATATTGACAAGAATTTAGAAGAAGTTGAATGTAACCAGCATGGCTTTGAAGGCTCAATGCATTAGTGGAAAAAGTAGTTGTAGACAATGTAGAAATAGCAGTTGACCTAGTTTGCTTCCTGTTGCTGTGATAAACGCCATGATCAAAGCAACCTCAAAAGGAAAGGCCTTATTTCATTTGATAGCTTACAACTTCTTAGAAAAGGAAGGAATTCAAGGCAGGACCTCCTGCTGGGGTGGCCTTAGTGGTGCAGCTGTCTTTGGGTCATTTCTGTTACTGTACGAAACCCCAGGAAAACTCATGAATCATCAGTGTGGACTCTGGTGGTATCTGTTCTTTGGTGTGCCTCCCTATCTGGAGTGACTAGAAGTGTGAGTAACGTCTTCCCTTAAGAAGTTTTATCACATAGAAACCACTGAAACTTGATGAAAGAAAAGAGCCAAGTTAAATCACAATAAGCTGCTTTCTTGAAAGAGACAGGGTCTGCAAATGAACTCATTAAGCCAGGAGATCTCAACAGGGAAGCAGGCTGGGGTGCTGGGAGTCAGTACTCAGCTCCAGGTCTGGCTTCTGGCTTCAGTGACCATCTGGCTGAGTCAAGCTACCCTGGGGAGAGGAGTCAAAATCCCGGGGAAGTGGCACTCTTCTCATAGAGCAGGCCTGCAGCATCAGAAGGCAAAGTGGAGTGCATGAGTCTGAGGAAGCTGCCAGAAAAGGACTTAAAACCTCTCCTTTACCAAACATACCAGAACTACATCGGACACCAAGGCTACAGAGGGAATGGCTCCTGATTGACACAGCATCATGTGGGTCCTGCATGAATGTCAGCAATCTAGGAAGGTGACTTTTCAACTCAGCTGTGTCAGTGATTAACTCCATAAGTATTCGTTTTATTTTTTATTTTCTGCTTTCTTAATTTCCAGCCTTGCATATATGTCTCACGATAGTTTTGCTTTTGTTTGCTCATTGTTCAGTTAGTTTTTGAGATGATTATGTGTTTCCTTGAGGAAATCAAGAAGTTTAGAAAGTTCCTAGAATTGAATAAAAACAGCAAAGTAAAACCTATAGGATACAGTGTAAGCAGTTTCAAGAGGAAAATGTGTATACACACATATGTATATATATTTTAACACATAAACATACACACACATACATATATTAAAAATCAAAGAGTTCAGATAAGTAATGATCTATCTTAAGGATTTGGAAACAAAACAAATCAAAAGTACTAGATGGGAAAAAATTATAAAGACCAGAGGAGAAACTAATGAAATAGAAGTCCAGATGGATTGACTGCAGAATTCTACCAACCTTTAAAGGAGGTGAAACCAGTGCTTCTCAAGTTCCATAAAATAGAAGAAACATTTGAAAATAAGTCAGTGTTACTTAGTACCAAAAGAAATAGATACAAATACAACACATCTCCCCAATAATAAAACCAGTCTTTCTGATGAATATAGACAAAAATATTCTCAATAAAATCTTGCAAACTTTAGACGGGAGCACCTGAAAAAGAAATCAAATTGGACTCATTCCAGAAATGTAGGGCTGGCTCAGCAAACACAAATCAGTAAATGTAACCCACCACATAGAAAAACTCAAGGCCAGAAACCACATGATCATTTCATTAGATGCAGAGAAAGCCTTTAACAAAATGTTTCCGTGACAAAATGGAGGTGAAAGGAATTGAGGGACATAACATGAAACCTCAGAGGGAGCATAGCTGAAAGGCATGTGTGATAAAGCTGAGCCAGCATTGTGCTCTAGGGGAAGCACATGAAACTTTGTCATTCAAACTAGGAGCAAGACACCGCTGCCACTTTGCCCATTCCCACTCCATGTAATGTCCAGTCTCAGAGCAGTAAGACAAGAGAAGGAAATGCACTAGATACAGAGAAGCCAGAACCCTTATTTTCAGAAGATAACTACTCAGAAGAGACCCTAAAGACATCTCCAGAAAACTCCTATAACTATAACTGATGAACACTTTCCAAAGTGGCAGGATACCAGATTAACATGCAAAATTCAGTAGCCTTTCTATAGACCAATTACAAACATACTGAAAAAGAAGTCAGGGTAGTGACCACGTGTACAATAGAGTAATAACACACTGGGATAAATCTAAGCAAGGAAGTGAAAGACCTCTACAATGAAAACTTTAAAATGCCCTGAAGGAAGACATTAGATGGAAAGACAAAAAGTAAGGACTGTAAAAAAAAAAAAAAAAAAAAAAAAAAAAAAGATAAACTCCGAAATGAAGAACACCTGCTCATCAAAGGATGTCATAAAACCCAAGTATGATGGGTGGCTGTCCTAAAGGGAAGCTTTTCAGGTTCACGAAGGGAGCTGGCTAATGCCCTCCCAACTCTTAGGATTTGTATTTCAGTTTACATGTGACCTCCTCTAAGAGATCTTTGCAGATTTTCCTGAAGTCTTATTCGTTTAAACTTCTTTATCCTTTGCTTCATACTAAATAATATATGTCACTATTGGGAGGAATGGTGTCCATTTCTTGATTTTTGTTTACTGTCTATCCTCTGGTACTAGGCTGTAGTTTCTTTGAGAAAAGGCATAGGGCCTTCTTCCAAAGCTGGAAGGTAGAAATGCACGCACAAGGACAGCATACTCAGTTCTCAAACAAGGAGTGTGCCCAAGACATGGGCGTATTCAGCTGAGATCTTGCTATAGTAAGAGTTTTTTTCCTCCTTGCTCAGTACTATCATCCTGATCTCCGCCCCAGGACATAGGTGTGCCAACTGGGACGAGTAGGTGCAAAACTTGAAAGGTGCTGACGCTGGTCTCTTACAGCTGCTTTGCATGCATTTCAAATCTAGCAGAAGTTCTAGTGGATACAGGAACAAACCACTTTGATATCTTCAAGCTTTAGAAAATAAATTGAATATTATATACTCAAAAGCCAAGACCAAGAAAGCCTGAGAACATTTCACAGCTACTGTCCAGTGTGGTACCAACTGGGCACATGTTGCTGTCAGCATTTGAAATGTGGTTTTAGCCTCTTAATGAAATGGGACACTTTAGATAACCAGAGTTAAAAACACCATTAAAATTAATTTCAAATCCTCACTAGAAAATTTAAGTTACACACAGTTTTGTAGTATATATTGCTTCAATGGGTATTGCTAATTTAAATTAGTGGTGAGGTAAACTGATCCAGACTTTAAAAACCACAAATATTATAATTCTAGTTTGATATTTACAAAATGATAAAAGTAATGTGAATTGTACTTGGGTGCTTTTGTCTGTCAAAACAAAACAAAAAAAAATCTCTCTCTTTCTCTCTCCCTATCCTCCCTCTTTACCTCCTCCCTCCTTTCTTCTCTCTCCTTCCCTTCCTCTCCCTCATCCCACAGCCCTGATTGAAATATGCTACCTGTATTTAAATGCTCATAACACTTATACTCATAATAGTTTGCAACTGGAAATAGTCAGGATGTTTTTCTGTGGGTGAAGGACAAACAGTACTATATCTATATAATCCAAATCGGCAACAAAAAGAATTATTAATACAAGCAATAACTTGAGTGAACATCAAGGAAACATTTCCAAGTTTTTTTTTTAAGCCAATTTCAGAATCTTTTCACAGAGTTCTTTTTTTATGATTTGAGAGTTTCATAACTTATAGTATGTTTTGATCAATGTCCTCTCCCCTCCATTCCCTCCACTCTCTTCCTTGCCACTGTCCTTGCCCAACCTCAGGTACTTTTTTAAAAAAGTTACTCAGTTCACTTGATACTGACTGGGTACTTGTGGGCACAAGACCATCTACTGGATCGTGGGAGCTTCCCAGGGGCAAAATCCCTAAATTAAACTGACTCTCCTATAATGACCAGTTGACAGCAGTTCCCAGCTTAGATGGGACTTCCTGCTGCGATTTTGACTGTCTTGACTGTGTATGTGGTCACAGCCACTGTGAGCTCATGTGTACAAAGGCCTTGTAGTGTCTGGGAAATACCTTTAGCTCTCATAATTCTTCAGCCTCCTTTTTTGTTATGAATCCTGAGCCTTTGAGAGAGGGAATATGACAGAAATGTCCCACTTAGAGCTGAGTTCCCCACAGTCATTTATTTTCTTCACACTGACCAGTTTTGGATTCTCTGTATAAGTCACCATCTATTTTTTAAAAAGCTGCTCTGATGAGGGTTTGTAGGTAGTTGTGGCTGCTGGGAACACTGAGGGTTCCTCCACAGGGAAGTTAGGCACTGCTGCTGTGGCTCCACGGTTCCTCACGGGTGTGGTCCCAATGACAGGAGAAAGTCCATGGGTTTTTACAGGGTTTAATGTCATGGCGGATGCAGATGGATCTGGATGTGCACCCCCCTGAAACCCAGGGCAGACCTGAGTTAAATAGGAAGGGAGATTGGGGGAGGGACAGGGGAAGAATGCTTAATTGGCTCCACCCTCTGGCCTTCAGGCAACTCATTAGTATGTAAATCTCTCTAGGGCCTGAGGCCGGTTCCTCACGACTGGCCATAGACCTCTCTCTGTGGGAGTGCTTGTGGAGGGCTGAAGCTAAATGAAAAGAACCAGGGCCTGGGAGCAGAGCTGAACTCCCGTTCAATAATGGTCTGGGGTTCCAAGCTCGTGCTCGACCAAGCACCTAGCTGCTTCTCACAGCCACAAGGTGGGGTGACACATAGAACTTAGGAAGCAGTTCATTACTACATCAGTTTAGCGTAATAATAGTTGTAGGTTATCCCCCAGGGCCTATGACCTAGCCAGCCATAGATTTGTTGGGCTCTGTTAATGGTACCAGGCATGAATTCTGTCTTGTGGATTGGGTTTAAATCCAGTCATAAAATGGTTCAATCTCAAAATCTTTATTTATTGTTCCATTTATATAGCAGTCTTCACACAATTTCATTGTAGGTATAAGTAAAGAGTTGAGGACTAGTACTGCTAGGCTGGAGAAAGATTATGACAATAAAGAGTAGGAATGTGCCTAATGGAATACCAACAATCCCATATTTTGACTATGGTAGTAAGTATATGCAGCTTCATGTCCTGGGTGGGATTTTTGTCAACTTGACACTAGAGAGTCACCTAGGAAGAGGAAACTTTAGCTGAGGAATTACTCCCATCAGATTGGCCTGAAGCCAAGTCTGTCGGAGAATTTTCCTGATTGTTGGTTGATATGGGAGGGTTCTGCCCACTGGGGGCACTACTACTCATGGGGCAGTGGTCCTGGGTTGTATAAGAAAACAGGGTGAGCAAATCATGAGGAGTGAGCTAGTAAAGAACATTCCTCTGTGACCTCTGCTTCACTTACTGTCTCCAGATGGTGTTCCTGCCCTTATGATGGACTGTGAACTCTAATCTGAAATATGCCTTTTCTTCTTCAAGCTGCTTTAGAGTGTTTATCATAGCCTTAGAAAGCAAACTAGAATGCAGTTCTTGTGCTAAAATTGCATAGAACAGGCACTCATGCGCAAATGAGTTTAGCACAGCTGGTTAAATCTAAATGCTTCTCTCAGGAGTAGAGTGAGGGGGAAATGGAACCTCTCTATACATCTATTTGTCTGTAAATTATTTCAAAATAAATAGATTTAAAAAAAAATCAATGTAATTTTGTGTTATTCCATCATTTAATACTATAGTTTTAAAAGCCTTTCTTATTATTGTAATAAAGATAATGAACTACAGTCTCACAGTGTAACACTGGATTTCCTTGATAATAAGGTTCTGGAACTCTTGTAATAGTATAATAACCCAATACAATTGTATATTCACTTACCTAAGTTCAGAGCTACAAAGAACAGAAATAAATCTTAATAAGATAAAGATTTGATTTGTATGAGATTAGTATTTGCTTTAGCTAATGCATTTTGTTGATGTTCAGGGCTAAGAATCAGACCCGGCCCTCACACACATATGTGCAGTATCCCACCACCACACTGCAGCTTCCCCTTTAAGGATCTTCCTCATCCCTTTGGTTTTTCAAGACAGGGTTTCTCTGTGTACCCCCTCTCTGTCCTGGAACTTCAGCTGTAGACCAGACTGGCTTTGAACTCACAGAGATCCTGCCTCTGCCTCCCAAATGCTGGGATTAAATGTGTGTGCTACCACCAAGGGCTCTCTCTCTCTCTCCTCTCTCTCCTCTCTCTCCTCTCTCTCCTCTCTCTCCTCTCTCTCTTTTTCCTCTCTTCTCTCTCTCTCTCATTTATTTTATGTGATTACCCCGTTGCTGTTGTTGGTGTCAGACACACCGAAAGAGGTCATCAGATCCCATTACAGATAGTTGTGAGTCATCATGTGGTTGCTGGGAATTGAACCCAGGACCTCTGGAAGAGCAGTCAGTGCTCTTAACCACTGAGCCATCTCTTCAGCCCTGGATCTCTTGACCTTTTAGAAGTCAAGAACAAAATTATGTTAGAGTTCAGTTTTAATATAAACAAACAAACATAAATTTGATGACATTAAGAGTAAAATAGCTGGGCGGTGGTAGCGCACACCTTTGATCCCAGCACTTGGTAGGCAGAGACAGGCGGATTTCTGAGTTCGAGGACAGCCTGGTCTACAGAGTGAGTATCAGGACAGCCAGGACTATACAGAGAGACCCTGTCTCGAAAAAACAAAACCAAAAAAAAAAAAAAAAAAAAAAAAAAAAAAAAAAAAAAAGAGTAAAATAAGCATATTTTATATTGCTAAAATTTGGGGGAGGGTGTCGCATAATTGTTTAGCCTAGTCTGACATTAAAAGCATATTCAGCTAAAAATGCCTACCTCTAAAATGAAAGTGAAGCAAACACTTAGTCAGGATGTTCAAATCCTGACATATTAGGAAGCAATTGAAGCTCTGCTCTACTGGAAATCTTTATGCATTTAACATCTCCTATTATTTCTAAGGCATGATGGCGGAAACTACAGGGGAATAAAATAGGCTCTTATCTCTGGCCTAGATTAACTTATATTCTAATACTAGGTCATATGCTTATATGTGATCAGTGCAAAGTAAGTGTGCAAATCGAAGTACAACATCTAGGTTAGATCAGAAAAGGCTTTTGAGATGGGGTGGAAGATAGCTATGCAGACTAAATACATGAGGATGGGATTATTCTTTAGATTGTGCTGAAACAGAGCCGTCTCAGTTTGAGTACAGTAAACAGTATTGGTTGACTTGGTAGGGGTCATAATTCTGAACCCCAGATTGGGACAAATAACTGACAAGTGTGATAATGGCAAAATGTTGTATGCTAACATCATGAGCAATTGATAGAGGAGCATTTAGCTCATCATGGTTGAGTTTAATTTCCTCATACCATGCTAGAACTGTAACAGTTCCTGTTAGTTCAGAAAGCTTGCTGTACTTTTCCATGAAGACATGGAAATAGACTGTATTTCACAAATAAACTTTTATTGCAGCTTCTGCCTCTTAATGTCAGATAGAAAGTCACATTGACATTAGTTATTTTAGAGATGATAGTGTTCACTAACAGAATCAGCCAGCTAAACCTAAGCAGAGCTACTTTGGCAAATGATAAATAGGTGGCAGCATGTGTGTCCTACTCGGTGGTGTCATTCTGACTTAAGCATAGGCAGGTGTTACAGTGTGGGACAGTGTATTCAGCTGTACGCAGCAGCCTCTGTGGCTGTAAAAATACCCAGGAAGCAGTTTTACTTGTCTCCCTTTGTTAAGCTCTGTTAGTTTTTTTTTCTTTTTTTTTTTTTCTAAGCTTTATATTACTAATGTGTTGGTCATTACTCTCACAGAAACAGGCTCCTAGTCACCCATGTTTACAAGCAGATTAGCTCTTCTCCATGCACGGTGAAATGCCAAGAATGTCACCATTGGGCCATGGAAGAAACATGCATTTGATCCCTGCCGTTTATTTATTTGGGTTTTTCCTTTGAAAATTGCAAAGGAACTAAAAGAGAAAGGTTACTGGGACCTCTCTTCCAGTCCCCAGGCAGTGGTTAATGCCACGTTTTCTTTCCCTCCCAGACATCCTTTGTAATCATCTGAAGAGCATTTTCTTTTCTTCCTTTGGACCACATTCTCCTGCTCTCTCTCACTCACATTCTTGAGTCCCCCCAGCTTGCTCAGTTTCTCACTATCTTGCTCTCTCATCTCACTAGGTCACTATGTCCCCTCCCACCAGCCTGGAAACTTGCTATGCAGACCAGGCTGGCCTTGAATTCACAGATATCTGCCTACTTTGCCATCTCAAATGCTGGGATTAAAGGTGTACACCACCAGCCTGGCTGGACCACATGCTTGATTTGCTCTGCTCAGTGTTTTAGGAGATTCTCTTTCCTATGACCTGCTATCATCATTTGCTGGCCATCTTGCTTCTGCTCCCAAGTCTGTCCTGTGGGTTTCCACTTCTAGCTTTCCTTCTTGTGTGGATGTTGTAACCTCCAAGAGCAATAAATGAAGCCAACATAATGAGATACCCAGTCACACCTGAACCCACTATACAATTCAGGAGGCACTAGCCAAAGAAGGCAGCAGCTTGTAATCTTCCTAGAAAACTAGAAACAGAGTTTCAGGTAGGCCACAGCCGCATCAATAAAATTAGTTGCAGTTGTACAAGTGACAGTATTTTTATTGTATGTTTGCTACCTTAGTGGTGGCTTATGTTGGCAATGCTGAAGACATTGGTGAATGAAAAACTTGATCATTTTTCTGATGGATCATGTGCTCTGTGCCTTTTCCAGGAGGTTATATGAAATTAGCACATTGAAATGTAAGAGGAACATAAAAAGCCATTTAAAAATTAAATGGAAAGAGAGTGACATTGAATTGCTACCTGAAATTCTGATTTCACTTTAGGGGACAGAGTACTATTAAAATCCCTAAAATATATTTGTTAAGTATTAAATACCTTCTACCTACAAGTTTGCTAGTTTTAGGTGTTCCATCCTTCTGGTTCTTTCCACACTTACCACCTAGAATTAGGCCAGTTTCCATGTTAGAAATACTCCCCAGCCAGCTCATGCTGTCATTTAGATTTGCTTTTTCTGTCATACAGTGTCAACAAAACCTAGATCACCCCACAGGTATTATACTTTTTATATTTATATGAGAATGTAAAAGAAGTCTGTTACTATCTAGTGTAATTTAAGGCTTAAAAAAGTGCATCGTTCATCAATCCAGCCCTTCTCCTTGTTTCTTTCCAGACCTGCTAGTGCATGTGAATCTAACTTTTGGCTAGGAGTTATATTCTCAGAAATGTCATCTTATTTTCACATATTATTTTCTAAAGGAAAATCAGTTTTTCGAGGAATGTGATTTAATGTCTCCTGTTTATAAACTCTGAATTTTCTTTACAGAGATAGATATGTTAAATAAAAATCTGACAGTGTCCCAGAGAAATAAGGTATGCCTGGAAGAGGAAATGAAAAGTCTCAAATTGTTGTCGGATGCAGCCATATTGAGGTCTCAGCAGATGGAGGCATCCAAACAGCATGAAGTGAACTTGCAAGCCCGGTGCTATGAGCTGCAGAAGGAAGCACTAGGTAAAGAGAACCTTCTTGATGTTAGCAACTGGCTGTAACTCAGAAGCATATGCCTTGTTCCTAATATCCTAACAGTCTTGTGCTAATTAACTTGTCTGTCAATATGCCTAATAGTAACAGTGATAACTATGTTTTCTCAGGGTTTGCCCTTGCAATTGTGCCTTTTAAAGAGGCAGGACTAAGTAGGTATGTGAGAGACCTTTCAAATACAAGTTAAGATTTCATCAAGACAAAATGGAATTTACTTTGCTGTTTCATTATCCCTAGGGAATTGTTGGCTTTGGGGTGCCAAAGGAAAACAGCATTTGGTGTTGTGTAAGATGAATCCAGATTTTTCTTTTCATTTTTAAGTGTTTTACTTCTAAAACTTTAATAGTTTATGGAAAAAAGTGTCAAGGTTTTCAAAACTTGATGTTGAGTATATAGTTTAATTGTAATTTTTTAAATACTTTTTGTTGTGATAAACCACATGACCTTAAATGTACCATTTCAAGCATTTCTAGTTATTTAGTTCGGGAATTTTAAAGTCTCTTTACATTTTCTGCAGTAGATGTGTGGCACTTTTTCACACTGAAAAACTGAAAATTGATAGCCACTGAGCTCCTCCCCTTAGAGCTTTTTGCAGCCACCTGCCCACTTTGTCTCTGTGAGTTTGACTCTTCTAACAGTGTACACGAAAGTGAGACAGTATGGTGGTGTATTTTTGTGTGTCGGGGGATTACTTAGCATGTCATCTGTGTTGTTATAGTGTTAGAATTCCCTTGAGTCCTGACTAAGCAGTGGTCCATAGTGTTTGTAAGCAATCTTATATTACACCTCTTACCCACTGCACATGGGGCTGTGGAGAAGATGATATACAAGTATCTCTTTGAGCCCTTCTTCTGGATTCTCTGATAAATACCCAGGCAGGAAGCCTAGGTTGCTAGAGCAATACTGTCTCCCTAGTGACCATATCATGTGCCATTCCCACCATAATGGTGCCAGGTTCCATCTCTGCACCTTTAGTATCATTTAATGTTTTGGGTGGTCATTTGGTATCTTCCATAGGGAATTGTCTTTTGTGTCCTTTGCCCATTTTTAAATATGCAGCTATTTTATATGCTTACTATTGAGTTATAGAAATTTCTCATAGATTGTACACCTTATCATGCATGTGACTTTTCCATGACATCAAGTGCCTTCACAAACTTATTGATTGTTTTCTTTCAGACACAGACTTTTTTCTAGTTCAACTGGGTGCCCTTTCTGGGTTTTGCTTTTGTTGACCATGCTTTTTATGTCACAATCAAGAAATCTTTGCCAAATCCAGTATTCTGAAGCTTTTACGTTCCTTTGCTTTTAAAACACGAACACTGAATTTTAGACAGTTTGTGAATAAATCTAACAAATATATTATTTCTACCTGGAAGTATCAAAAATTGTTTTATCAATATAATGATAAAATCAGTATTTTAGAAAGATTGAACTGTGAAGCAGTGTGCAATGATGGAATGAACACATACTCATAGAGATCTACATATATAGAGAGATGAGTGAAAGAAGAAAATAAATGAGTCATATATACATTCAGTATTTAGTAGCACTGTGAAGTCAGAAAAAATGTAAAATTTAATAAAAAATTCTTATTTTTATGTGTGTTTTTGGTGTGTGTGTGTGGTCATTTGTATGCCACAGTGCATATTTGGAGATCAGAGGACAACTTACTGGAATTGGTTCTGGTCTCCTACTATGTGGGTCCTGGGGCTCAAACTCAAGAATTCTGGCTTGATAACAGGTACATTTACCCTCTTGTTAGTTCAAAAATCTGTAATATATAACACTGATCAATTATTTTTGTTTTGTCTTTAAGTTACCTATTTAAAGGTGACTCATTGAAGTTTCTCTCGATAACATTTTATTTTGTTGGAGTTGAGGCTGACTTGGAACTCATGACCTTCTTGCTTCAGCCCTGTGAGTGCTGGGATTCCAGATATGTGTGATATTCCAGCTTCTCTTAATCATTTTGTTTGTTTTTAAGTGATGGGATTAAAAATGGCTACCACAACTCCCAGCCTTCTTTTAATAATTTTAGAGAGTTCTTTGTATAGTACAGATGTTAATTGTTTTATATATTCAGCTTTTGTAAAGTACTTTTTATTGAATTTTTATGGTATCACCATATCAGAAATTTGTATTTTGGTATAACCAAATGGTGATCCTTTGTTCTTTCTGATTAGTCTTGGTTAAAACATTACATACTATGCACAATTTTGGGGGATCCTTTCATTTAATATTTTTTTATGTGATAAGAGATTCAATGATCTAATGTCACTGTATTAGTATTATATAGTATTAAATCAACATTTTAACCACCTAACATGTTAAAATTTCTCATGCATTAATATCTATTACTGCATTTTTGTCTTCTCTTGTATTAATTCATTTTATATGCCATTAATGCTGATTTTAGTAGAACGCCTTAGTAAATCATTCTTACAAGCAGCAATTGGTTTTCTACTATTCTTTCTTTTAAATATATTTGGTATGTAGTTATTTTTCCATTTAAGCCTTTTATGTGTGGAGGAAATGCACACGTATGGAGATAACAGGTCATAGTTTAGTGTATTCCTCAGTTGATTACCATCTTAGTTTTTATTTTTTAGTTCTTTTTTATAGTTGCATATTTTAATTTATGTATATGAATGCTTTGCCTGCATGTGTGTATTGAATTTTAGTATACTAATTCTAGTCATTTTTAATCAACAACTCTTGGGTTTTCTACTTATGTGATGGTACTACCAGCTGTATTAGTCTCAAAGTCATGCTTGGTGCAGTCCAAGATCAGAGGAAGGCATTAGATCCTCTGCAAATGGAGTTACATATAGTTGTGAACTATGTAGGTTCTTGGCATCAATTTTGGTCATCAGGAAGAGCAGCCAATGCTCTTAACTGCTAAGACATCCCTTCAGTCTCCACCCCTTATCCTTTCATTAAACCTGGAGGTTGCCACTTGTCTTGACTGTCTGGTCAGCATCCCTCTGGGATCCTCTTGCATATGGTGTCTAGCACTTATGGCTTACATACAGGAGAGCCACACTGCCATACCCAGCCTTTTAATGTTAGTTCTAGGAATCTGAATTTGGGCCTTCATGCTTGCAAGGCACATACTTTACTGAGTGGTCCATCTCTTCAGCCCTTGTCTCTTTAAACTTTAAGAGAAATTTTTTTGGCTATTTCCAAAGCCTCTGACAAATCTTTAGTAAATTTTTTTCTAAGAACTTTATACAAACTTTATTTTCTACATCATAAAGTTATTCCACATACACTTAGGACAATTTTCATTACTTTATATCCCCAGTATGGATTCTAATTAGAATTGTATTATATATATAAATTTTTTTTGAATTTTAGTCTTCTCATACTAATTCTAGTCATTTTTATCAATTCTTGGGATTTCTACTTATGTGATTGTACTTCCAGCTGCACAATCTCAGAGTCTTAGCAGTTGTAACATTGCTCAAAAGTCTAAGTTCAGAGTCCCTTGTAAGATGACCTGTAGCCTGGAACCGTGAACCAAATAGACCCTTTATCTAAAGAAGAAACTTAAAAGTTGTTTTTCTCATGGAATTTAATCAAAGCAACAGGAAACAAAACTAAAACAACCTTGATGGCTGGCTTGGAAAAACACTTTCTCAGGTAGCGTTTTTGGAGCAGGAGTCTCAGTTCCATCACTTTCCTTTCGAATGAATTTTCCTGCTCCATGCAGACGGCCTAGGTGGGTAGGTTCTTTCTGTTGAAGCGCTGCCCCACTGTTCTAGTGCAGAGTTTCTCTCAATGACATCTGCCTCGTCTTCAGCTTTAAACATGCCAACTCTTACTTTCTCACTAAGCTGCTCATTTTTTAATGTTTTTCTTTACCTTATTGTAGATCTAAGAGCAGAAAAGAGTTACAATGGTACAGCCTGGATGTGTCGTATGATGCTGTCCCTTGGGAGTAATGAATAAACACTGCTCACCCTCAACAGGGAATATTCTAATGGCAGACCTAAGTCACAATCCAGCTTGGTAAACCAGTTACTTTATTGGGCCTACATATAGGAGTGTGGGGGAGAGGTTATTTCCAGGAGCACGGACAACTCAAGGGAAGCTGCCTCAACAAAAGTCTTTTCTGGTGTAGCTTCTGACTCAGAAAAGCTAGAGCCCGGGAGCTCACTAACTGATTTGCAGGTAGCATGACAGGCCAAAGGCTCTCCTTTCCCCTGCTTCCCCACATCAACCTGGGGTATCCACATGCACACTCACATGCATACATACATACATGTGTACACCCACATACATGCAACATGTTTGCACAGTGTACACATATTAAATGCGGGAAAAAAATGAGAAAAATATATCCTATAATTTATACCAAAAAGCTAAAAGTATCATCATTTAAAAAGAGAAGCACCATCTTCTCAGACAGGCCAGGCCAAAAGATATTGTAAACAAATTCTACCAAACTTTCAAGCAGAAGATTCTAACTTTACAAAAACATTCCCATGCTAGGGTCTCAATGTAGGGCCTTGTGCTTAGTAAGTAAATACTGAGCTAAGTCTCCAACTCCTACATAATATTTTTAAAAGAAATAAAAATTGAGTGCATTTCTCAGTTCATTCTACAAGGCTAAAATCACTATGTTCTCAAAACCCGAAAAAGGGATTAGAAGAAAGAAATGCAATAAGCTTCTTTAGATTATGAATATTGATGAGACAGTTTTCATAAATGTGAGTAAATTAACACAACATTGGTTTTTTTCTGAGCACACAAACAATTCTTATAAGTTTCTTTGACATATAAAATGCAGTCTTTTCAGATGTCCCCAAGCAAATGGTGTGGAAGCCAGGCTTTGTCCCTAGCAGGCCTCTTGCAGCTGCTCACGCTCACCCTGCCACGTATCCTGATAGTTTCTGACGTCTACTGAGCACTAGCTATTTGCCCATCGTGCACTGAGCGTTATCTGTTGCTTCATTTCATTCTCAAATAGCCCAGGGGTCAATTACCATCATTATGCTCTTGTTACATTACTGGTGAAGAAATTCAGCATTAGTCAAGTTAAGTAATTTGTATTAAGTTACAAAGCTAGTAAGTAACAAAGATAGGGGATGTCTTAACTGTGACAGAGGCCAGATTAAAGGATTTACATGTAGCATTTCATCTGATACTCTGTCTATAACTAAAGCCACATGGACAGTTATTGTTAATAAATTCCACCAAACTGAATACTCTTTCCAATGGAAATTTCTGTTTTAGAGTCTGGACATCATTTATTTGAGGACTTTTGGGGAACTAGAGATCTGGACCACTTATAAGAAAAGGTGCCACCATTTCTTAATGGGTTTCCATACAAAAAAGGGAATAAATCTGGTTTCTTTCCAACTACCTCAACTATGACCAGACGTTTAAGGTTTTGGCAAGCATATTTCAGAATGATATCTTCACAGCTTTTTAACAGTACATGGCTGCCTTAAAAGAAGTGAGCTGAGTCTGGACATGTAACTTTCAGGTTTGTTATGAAAGGTTTGGGACAAAGTCAGGAAACATTTTAATCTGATTTTTTTGCTAGTGATTTATTATAAGAATGAACACATCATTTCTGGACTGAGTATATGAAGTTGTATTCAAATGAAGTTTTTATATTTGGGGCCTGAAATATGTCACTCCCGTATACAGTGTATTGACTTTATGAACTAGAAAAGCAGGCCGGTGGTGGCGAGCTCTGCCCAGGAGCTGCTCTGACATTCCTTCCAACAATGAAATTCCTCTCTGTTATAATGGATTATCTCCCTGACCTTGAACTGCCACAATGGATGTCAGCCAGGGTGGAGATTCCTGGACACTGCTCCAACCAGGTGCTGATTCTGGCTGTGGAGGACACATTAAAAACACAGAAGGATAAGTACTACAAAAATAATTTTATGGAACATATCACACCAGGAGCTAGTAATGCTGAAAATACAAATTGTTGTGAGATTCTTTACTGTATGAATAATTGATCCTCTTAGAAGGCCTGATGTTTTGCAGTTCAGTTGCAACATTTTCTCTCTCAAAATAAGGCACTATCAAAGTTAACTATTATAAAGAAAATCAAAGAAAAGCAAAGCAGTCAATGGACCAGTTTTTTTTTGTGTATTCACACAACCCCAAAATGCAGCAGGCAGGTGGCATGGTGAAACATTTTCATATATTGCTAGGGGCACTATAAATTGATATAGCTCCCAAAAATAGTTTGTATCTGTCTGAACTACAAATGCACCCCAACTTTGATGCTGTGGTTCTATTCTAGGATTAACATGTAGCATCCTCCTTAGCATATAAAACAATACGTGACATGTGCAAAGTTATTCCTTGAAGCATATTAACAACAACAGAGAGCAAGCCACCTCACTGTCATACTATGTTACCTGTTAGAGAATTTGTGCAACAGTCAGACAGTAGTTTCCATGCGGCTACAAGAGAGGAGCATATCGTCTTGTCAGGCAAGGAGAGCAAGAGGTATAGCCCGCATTTGTACTGTGGTACAGTTTATATCAAAATGATTTTATATCAAAATGTTATATCATATAACATGGGTATTTAACACTATGCCGTAAAAGCCTTTGCATACATGTACATGCATGTCTTTTCATGTGTGTGTGCGCGTGTGTGTACAAGAAACTAAGAACAGTGTTTACCTGCTTGAGAGTGATAGGCCCTAGATGAGAGATAACTGAGAAGCCCTTTAAAACTAGGTTTTCCTCCACAGCAAGTTGAGATCTACAGAAAAAGAAACCCGAATGTAGACTTCTGGGTAACATTCTTCTCCAGCTCCCCCTGTTTTAACCTTCACCAAGGTTGCAGCGCCTTTGCCGTAACTAAGGAGCTAATCTCAACAAGTTCATGTCGCCATGACTTTACCTATGACTTTTCTGTCCTCAGATCCTTTTCAAGGTACACATTATATTCAGTTATCATGACTTCTTAGGTTCCTGTTGGTTCTAACGTTTCTCAAACTTTTTTTTTTTTTTTTTTTTTTTTGACCTCCTTGGACATTTGAAGGACTACTAGTCAGATATGTTGTAGGATGCCCCTCTCGGAGATTATCTGATGTTTTCCTTAAAATAACTGGGGTTATGTGGGCTGGGAAATGGAGAAGCACAGAAGTAGAGAGAGTATTGATGTCATTATGTCATTATGTCTTGTAAGTAAACACTGGCAGCACAGTGTGACTTATGACTGTTGATGTCAGTTGACCTTGGACACCTGGCTGCAGCACTGCTTGTCTGGCTCCCCATGGGAAAGTGGTGGCCTTCCCTCCCCTGCTGTCCTCTTTGAAAGGGGCCTTCCACTCAGATTGGGGTGCAAACTGCAGCTTTCCCTCATTAGGGAAGAAATCTGCAGAACTTATTTGGAATTGTCCTGCATGAGAGATTAGCCTCTTCTCCCCATTTCTTAACTTATCATTTACATGAGTATTGACACATGGATATTTATATTTAGGTCATAATCCAGTAGTATTTTTTTTTTCTCAAACAACATAGATGTAGCTGACTGAGGCTTTTTTTTTTCAGTTGATGCTCTGTCTCTTCGACATATTCCTGTCAATATGGGATGCTGTTCTTACTTTATAGAACCACTAAGAATGCTCATTTGGCCATTTCATGCCTCAGTACTAGAACCAGCCACTTCTCCAAGGAGCTGTGATTTCTTCCATTGCAGGATGGCATTCCAAATCAGGAAGTCAGTGTATTTATCAATATGGGATATTATTTGCTTTATGTACTCTCAGGTGACAAAGCAAAGACATAGGTGTGCCTGTGCTAATGTGTATGCACACATATCCATAAGTGCATCTGTATGTAACCACCTGGAACTGTATTAGCCCAATGTGGGTTCTTATTAATATTGCAATTCCAGTTGATTGCTGGAATTATGCTAGTGGGAAAATAATGTATTTTGAAAACTATTTCAAATTTAATATGTTTTTATAAAATTAAATTTTAAAGTAAAATAGTAGGCCATGCTGTTTAACTTAGGCTTGGTTTTTGTTTGTTTGGTTTTGTTTTTTTTGTTTTGTTTTGTTTTTTGGATTTTATTTTATTTTATTTTTTTATTTTTTATTTATTTATTTATTTATTTTGAGACAGGGTTTCTCTGTATAGCACTGGCTGTCCTGGAACTCACTCTGTAGACCAGGCTGGCCTCAAACTCAGAAATCTGCCTGCCTCTGCCTCCCAAGTGCTGGGAGTAAAGGCATGTGCCACCACTGCCCAGCTTAACTTAGGCTTGTACAGTTAGGACAGACTTGCTGATGCATACACTGTAGACTTAAAACCGCTTTCTCAAAGTAAAATCCTTTCCGTAAGTCAAAGCATATTTCAAATGTTTTTCTTTGAATTTGGCTCATAAAATAAGCAATTTAGTTTAATATTTTAGTTTTTTAGAAGGATACTAAGCCTGCCAAGACCATGGTATTTCATGTCCCTAGAGAGTTAAAAGTGAAGAAACAACCTTTTCCCAAATGCAAGAAGTCCTAGTGAACATGGGGTTTGTGGATATCATGAAGAGAAGAAAAGGAAGTCCTCTCTGGGACTCCTTGTGTGATGCAGGCTGCAGCAGTATACATCCTCTCCTGTGGTTGCACTGCCATGCTGGGACTCAGCTGTATGCTTCTATCATTTGCTAGACATACAGTAGTTCCTAGCTCTGCAGCTGAGATTCAAACCCAGAGCACCGGCAAGCCAAAGCCTGTGCATCCTGTTAGTCACTACAGTGACTTCCAAAAGGGCACCTGGAAATACCCAACTCCTCATTCACAATTAAAAGGAAAAAGATTTTTTCCCTTACAAGAATTGGCCACTGATCTAGCTGATCTCCTAAGAATTTGTCCTAGACAGTGCTGTCCAGTTACCTGCCTACAAGAACAACATCTGGAACTGTATTGCTGGTATGTGCAGTGGCTTGGAGGGTTGGGAAAGTAAAGGGATTTGTTTTAAAAAGTATATTCTTGCACATCTGTCCTATGTCTGAGTTACAATCGCCAATATGAGAAAAACTCTTTGGTTTTGTTAAATGCTCCAGGTGGGTCTTATAACCAGGCCAGTTTGATTTAAGCTTAAAAAAATAATTAGGAATTAAAAAAAAAAAAAAAGGTGTCTACTCTGTAACACAGTGGGTGAGTGGTGGCACCAGCTTGCGTTTTCAATCAGAAATGCAGTTTTGAAGTTTTTCAGTTAATGTACAATTTTCAGTTAATGTACAATTCAAACAACAAAGAAAATTATTGGAAGAATACTTTTTAGGTAGTCAGGATCTATGAGAAGGTTGAAGAACCAAGCTTAAAAACTAGCTGGGAATCTGCTAGCTCCTAGCTAAACTCCTGCCGTAGTTGTATTTAGTGAACACACAGTGGCTATGTGTGTCCAAAGCAGTACAGCCCTCTGACGAGCCATCTCCTCTGGTCCCACAGGCCACTGGACCTGGGATTCTGCAAGGAATTCTTTATGGTTTCAGCATTTGGAAGCAGCTGTTAACAGATCAGAAGTAGTTGGCCTAGAAATGAGCAGCTGTTCGGCCACCCAGCCTTTGCAGAGGTAGTTACGTCCTACTGCTGTCTCACTGCTGTAAATGGCCATGAATGACAGGGCAGGCAGATGAGCAAATCCAGAAGTGGAGTTGGAGCAAAATTCTGTAATCAGTGTTTAGGGATAATAAAGAGAAGTCAGTGACATGTATGAAAACCAAGTTCAGAGAACACAGGAGACCAGAAAAGCTGCACACATCGGAGGACAGAGGTGTGTCTGCCGTGGGGTAGAGCAGTGCTTTAAAGATCACGAAAGGCAAGTTAGAGCTCAGCTATAAAAATAGAGCATTTCTGACATCAAAAAACTTTCCCAAACCTAAAAGCAGCAGGCTGGCAATAGCATTTATGTCATGTATGACATGCAAAGTATTGAAAAATCACACATGAAGGTTTAATTCAAGTGTGCAAAGATTGCTAAGCACCTACGCTAGGAGATGGCTGGACATTGGAGCAGATGAATAAACCCAAAGGGTCAACTACTTTTAATTAAACACAACTCTACATTTTAACTTAGTACACAGTTACTAAGTTTAACACAGTTTAACAGTTTTATTGGTTCATATAAATTATTACTATGTTTGTTTAACCTACTTGTGATGAAGTAATCTTGAGAGTGTTTTCTTGGGGACTTTTTTACAGAGAGGCAGGCATAGTAGTGCATACTTGTAATGCCATCTCTTGCGGGGAGGCACAGGCAGGAGAATCAGGAATTATCCCCATTACATCAAAAATTTGAGGCTATCCTGACTTACATTAACTCTTACACCTGGGTGACTGTGTCAATTGGGCCTGCGTAGCCTATGGTATCTTTTCTGCATTTGGCCCTGTTATGGATCTCTGTGATAGTTTCTATTTGTTGTAGAAAAGTGCTTTTTTTTTTTTTTTTTTTTTTTTTTTTTTTTTTTTTGGACAGATATGGGCTACACTTATCTGTGGGCATAGGGGTAAGTATTTAGAATTAATTAAAATTAATATTGGTTACAAAATGGAGAATTCTCTTGGGACATGTGGCCTCTTCAGCCACGGGTAATTGGCTAGGTTTATAGTATCAGGCGGATCCTGTAGATTGGGCATTAAATCTATTAGACAGTTGTTGACTCTTGTCAGGATAAAGATGGCACTATTTCACCGGCTGGGACCATTGTTGTGGGTCCTGGTTTGTAGGCTTTACAGCTGGGTAGTACCATCTACTGCTTTTCTCTTATGGCGGTGTGTATAGCAACTTCTCAGGTAGTAGGCTTGGGTCAGCTCCAGTTCAGCTTCTCCAAGTTCTGTTTCCAAATGATGCCTTGTCTTCAGCGATAGGGTTTTACAAAATGTCAAGTTCTGAGAGGCAAGCAAAGGCCATATAGCAATAGCCTATATTGTCAGGGGCTGTCTCTTGGGCTCTCCTACCCAGCTACTCTTCAGGAAGTCTCTATTGCCTGGTACAGGGATTCTTGTTAAACAGTTTGTGGCTCTTGGGGAAAAAACGCATAGTAACTTTATATAAACTCTGTGTGTGTGTGTGTGTGTGTGTGTGTGTGTGTGTGAAGGGAGGTATTATAAAATATAAAATAATGTTTAACTATGGCTTTTCCAAACATCCCTAGTATTATTTATCCCTTGCTTCCTTCTACCTCTGTCTTAACCTTTCTTCCCACTCCCCCAATAAAATCCCCATTTTCCCCATGTCTCTTACTTTCAGAATTCATCTTTACTGTGGAGTTTTCTCCATTTTAAACTGTAACCGTCACTCTGTTGTATCTCTACCTCAGCTGTAGCTTCATGTTTCCCACCAATGTGATATTAATTACATGTATCCTAGACCAAGTGTAAGGTGATGATGCTGCTGCTGTACACTGTGCAGGTGACTCTGACATGCCATCTGTCAGTATTGACTACAGCCGGCTCGGTCCCTTCAGGCTCTGATTTGTTTCAAGCTCTGACACTGTTTGTTTCCAAGGATAAACATTTATATTTGTGTTCACTTTTTTTTTTTTCTTTTAAAATGCCACTGAACATTTTCAACTTTGGTTCAAGTATATAGTTTCTATGGTAATTACTTTTCTACATTAAAAACTTGTAACTTTATTTTTCCATCATTTTCTTTTGCTTATCTTTTGGAATATGCATGCTTGATATTTAAATGAATATGTTAATTCTACTCTGTATAGTTGCAAGGCTGATAATGGGCTGTCAATGGCAGCCTAATCTTTACGCTAAAGTTTAGTTCTTTCCAGAAAAAATAAACTTGCAAAATAAAAATTTGAGGACTAAATTCTTAACTCCCTTTTAGAAAAGATTTATTTACATGGATTTTGTAATTTTATGTTTAGCGCACACTAATATTACTTCCAAAATGCACAATTTATCTCAATTGATTACAGTCTTCTCAGAGGTCATTGTGACCCACAAATCAGTCCACTTAAATGATTTTCCTTCTACCTGCTAGAATAAAGTATCCTTTGCTCTTTGTCAGCAGTCACAAATGCTGGAAGACACAGTTCAGATAAATTATCCTGGCATTGTTACTTCCCCTTGAATCTATTTAACCAACTTTCAAATTTATCCCAAGTTAAAAAAAAAAAAAAACAAAACAAAACTTTGAAACTTTTTTCTTTTAGTAAACTGTTTGGTTTAATAAATGACATAGCCCTTTAATGATGTTATTTTATATAAAATACTTGAACATCCTAATTAAATGTTTTAAAAATAGCATTACTGAGGTATAATTTACAGAGTTTCAGATTCACCCATTTTAGGTATGCAATTTATTGATTTTAGGCTATGCACAGGATTATGTGACACATATTCAGACAAAATACTCAAACACATAAAATAATGAAATGAATACATCTAGAAAACTCTTCAAAAGAAAGAAGCTTCAAGGGGCATCAAAATGAATCAGTAGGTTAAAAATGCCTGCCTAAAGGATGGTGCTTGATTCCTGGCACTCTGCAAAGTTGAAGAAGTGAACCAAATCCACAAAATGGTCACTTACCTTCAGTGTGCTGCAGCATACATATAGCTGCCCAACACACACACACACACACACACACACACACACACACACACAGAGAGAGACCATTAGCAGCCATTCCTTTAGTGTCCCTGCACCCACCCCAACTCCAATCATTACTGTACACCTATTCTGGATGTTTCTTAAAATAGAATCATACTAGCATAATGTTTGTGTGCTAACATAGTGTTTGTGTGTCTCATCTATGCAGAAATATGTGTAAACACTGTGTTCCTTAGTTCTCTAGTAAAGTGGGAAATTCATCTGGGGTGGGGGTGGGGCGGGGACAACAGATGACCAAAGCCAGGGGCCAGCATCTGCTTCCTGCGCCTGCACATTTCTGCTGCTGGCCCTTTGCTTTAGCTCTTTGCTTACTGGTTTTCCTACAAATCCCATGGGCCACCGAGAAGAATCTGTTAGGTGGAATATTCTGTAGATCTCTAGGGTTTAGCTCTTAAGTTTCTGTGAACTCTTCTTGCTGCTGTTGTCTGGCTTTATTCTACCGTGATCTGATATGATACAAGGAACCATTTCACTTCCTTTGTATTGGTTGAGGCTTCCTTAATGGCCTATCATGTCATCTCTCTCTCACTATTGTTTTTATTGTTGTTGTTTTGGGGTGTCTTCTTCTTCTTCTTCTTCTTCTTCTTCTTCTTCTTCTTCTTCTTCTTCTTCTTCTTCTTCTTCTTTTTCTTTTTTCTTTTTTGAGACAGGGTTTCTCTGTGTAGTCCTGGCTGTCCTAGAACTCACTCTGTAGACCAGACTGGCCTTGAACTCACAGAAATCTGTCTACCTTCTTCTGCTTCCCACGTGCTGGGATTAAAGGTGTGTACCACTACTGCCTGGTTAAGTTGTTAGTTTTAGAGAGGGTTCCATGTTCCATGGACCACTGAGAAGAATCTGTATTCTTTATCTGTTAGGTGGAATAGCCTGTGGATCTCTAGGGTTTAGCTCTGAAGTTTGTCTGTGGATTTTTAGTTTGGAGGACTATCTAAAGGTAAGGATGCTGTATGCAACTCTCATACTACCTCATCCTTTATGTCTCTCATTGCTCTTGGTTCACAGGGGGTTCCACTACATTGGTGCATAGTGTTTATAATTGTTAGATACCTGTCAAATTGTTCCCTTTATTAATATGTAGTTGGCTGCTTTATGTCTTCTGTTTCATTGTGATTTGGAATCTACCCTTTCAGGTGTCAGAACAGCTATATCAAGTTGGTTGAAGCTTCTGTTTTGTGATTTTATTTCTGACCTTTGAGTTTTTTCCTTTTATTTGTTGAAAATGATCTTTTCTTATATATTATGTTCTGATCACGGTTTCTTCTCCTTCTACTCCTCTAACTTCCTCCCCACCTCCCATCCCATCCAGGTTCATGCTTTTCCTGTCTCTCATTAGAAACAATAATAATAGTAAAATAAGATAAAACAAAAACTAACACAGAGTTAGACACACAAATGGAAGGAAAGAGCCCATGATGAGAAGGCACAATAAACAGAGACCCACTCATTCGCACACTCAGGAATCCCATAAACTGGAAGCCATAATATTTATGCGAAGAGCCTGCAGGGTAAAAAGAGAAAAGAAAATACATGTAAATAAAATAAAAATAAAGATAATAAGATAAAATTTTAAAAACAAACAGAAAAAGTACTGACACGGCTGCAGTTCATTTTCAGTGATGCTTCTGCTGTGTGCCCTCCCCATCCCCTAGGTTGACTTTTCAGCTTCCTCTCTGTTCTTTTTCAAAATCTTCATTTCCTTACAGAACTTTTTCTCCCTTAAAAAAAAAATTTCTCCTCTAAACAGTTGACTACTTTTTTTTTTTTCAACATTCTTATTTACATCCTGAATTTATTTTTTTTCTTCGTTCATTTGCTAATCTGAGTCTTCTTTGTGGCCACTGGTCCTTTTTAAAAATAGGACCTTTTTCTTGCATCTTACCAGTGTTTCTTACTTCAACTTTGGCCTTTAGTAATGAGGAGCTGTGAGCACATTACAAGTGGCTTTTCTTTCATTATCTCTGTTTCTTTGTTGTGCTTTGCAGGTCTGTTGGGCAGGGTGTGTTCTCCAGTTGTTTGTTCTGTTTCTTCACTGTTTTGGTTTCATCTCACACAAGTCTTCCTGGTAAATTATCTTTACTTGAACGTATGCTCCCCACTGCTATCCAGGGAGCAGCTACTGCGGTAATAGGTGATTTGCCAAGAGACCTGAGGCTAATTTCTGTAGAAGACACGTGTGTGCCCTTCTCTTATGTGCCCAATAAGGTTCAGATATATGAGATGCTGATCTGGGGAGATGTAGTTTATAGTCTTCAGAGATAGGTGTATTCTTAATTAATAATTAAGTCACAAAGCAAGGAAGGAATGGGAAACGGAGCAAAGGTGAATGAAGTGTGAAGAAGAGGAATGAGCATGGGCCAGAAGTCAGGAAGAGACAGAGTAGAGTGGGGAGAGACAAAGGAAGGCGCTCGCTGAAAAACAAAATTACTAAACAAAGTAAAAATAAAAAATAAAAAAGGTGCAAAATAAAGTAGGAAGAAGTTACAGCCTGGGCAGAACTCTCTCATTTTAGTTGGGATGACTGGCTTCTTGTTCACCCTTTGTCTTTTGTAGCCGTTTCTGCAGCTGGGGGAAGGGCTGCTAGTCTCAGTAAGCTGATCAAGTCACTTTGCATGTCCTTCCTGCCAAGAGCTTCTGCAGGAGTTCTCTTGTCCAATGCCAGTTACAACTTCATCTCTGATGTTTTACGCATTGTTATTTCCGTGGCCCTTTCTGTGACTGTGGCTCTGTGGACTAAGAAGGCCTGCCCACCCAACCTACGGAGCCCACTCAGCCCACGCAGCCCATTCAGCCCACAAAGCCCACCCTGCCCTCTCATACCTGCCTTTTACCTTAATGGACCCTTCCAGCCATGCCCCGCAACAGTCTGCAGAACCACCAAATTCAGCAGTGCACGGCTTCCTTTCCTTGTTGCCACCTGCTCGGGGCCGTGTTGGAGCCAGTTCCTTCCCAGCTGTTCACTGCAGGGTACTAATGGAGAATCCGGGTTTCACATCCACGTCACACTTCAGTCTCCACAACCTGTGTTGCTCTTGCAGTCTGAGTACCCACTGTGTATCCAGGCCCTGGTCACGTCTCAGCCCCCCGGTCAGTCTTTCTCCTCCTTGTTCTTTATCCTTAATCTTCGTTTTTGCCAGGTGAAAGTTATTTAAGCCCAGGCAATTTGTGTAATTAAAAACCAACAGCTGCAGCAGCAACAACAAAACCCCCACCTACAAGAAGTGTAATATTTGCCATATGTAAGATATAGGTTATGAGTCATACATTAATTAAATTCACAGCACAGGTGCTTTCTAGAGTGATCCTTCTTAAAATATAAGCAGACACATCTCAGTATCACCTGTCTTCAAACACTCAAAACAAACACCGTCCTTGTTAATGATTTTCTCTCTACTACAGTTAAAGCCTCTGTCCCACCCATAGAATGGAACAGGGTTTGCTTTGGTTTTGTTTTTGCTGTTTCAGCCTCATTTGGTCTTTCCCCACAACAGGTTTTCTCCTTTTTCCTTTGCTTTCTTTCTGCTTTATCCTTTGCTTACACAGAACAGAACTTAGTAATCTTCATGATACAGAAGACACTCATTTGCAACTCTCCCAAGCAAGACCAGTCTCTAAAACCAATGGCTCTCGGCTGTGGATAGTTGACCCCTTTGAGTCAGCACATCAGATATTTATAGTATGATTCGTAACAGTAGCAAGATTACAGCTATAAAGTAGCAACATAAATAATTCTGTGGTTGAGGGTCACCAGGACATATTAAAGGCTCACAGTATTAGGAAGGTTGAGAACCACTACTCTGATAATATGTATCCATAAACATCTTTTAAACAGAAAAAAATAATGTAACAAATGTATAAAGTGTGCCTGAACAAATGTGTATGATTTCATTACTTGTATCTAGCAAATCGTAACATTTTACCTTAGTTCTCCCAAGAAATTGTTAAGGAAAACAAACTAAAGAAAGAGCAAAGTCCTTAAGGTAGAAAATGATGATCTTCAGAGTGGAATTGGAAGAGGCCGCTCAATTCCAGCACAGGAATAGGTGACACTTACGTGGCACACAATGTGCCTGCTCTCCCTCCTTCTGTGCACATATGAAGTCACTGAAGGCTGGGAGCCTTGTGCAGGGTACCTGAAGCCATACACCCTGGAACAAGCAGAGCCAGGGTTTGAAGCTAGGCAGTGTGGCTTTAACACCCATGTTCAGCACCTCTGGAATATTAAATGTTGAATTGTGTTAGAAGCTTCAGAGTTAGCTTGGGTTTCTTTATTTCTAACATTAAAAAAAATTTTTAGAGCCATTGGTTTTTTTTTTTTTTAATATTTGAAATTCATTTATTGTTGTTGAGATGAATAATTTTTGTGACTCAGAATCATCAGTGAGGTTATCTTAACCCTTTAAAATTGCAACTGCCATCTATGGCCACCCCCCTCCCCACCCTCGAACATGCCTCATTTCATCTGATCTTAGAAATTGCAACTGTCAAATCAAACATTAGAAATTTAATTTTTTTTTTTACCCTGTGTCTTTGAATGCCTTTATGCCTGTTTATTCTTCTTTCTTGCTACTTGAACCTTGAATTATATTTTTTCCCCCAAATAGCACTTTGAACCAAAATTTAAGATTGCATGTGTTTTCTTTATATTAGGCGTTTTTAAGCTTGAAACTTCTTTCTACCCTTTGAGGTATATTTATTGTTTTCTCTGATATTATCTTATGCCTATTATTATACTTTTCAAGTGACTATTAAAGCTTTCTATCTTCCTATAAAATAGTTAACCATGAATACCTTTTGTATGTGCAGTTTCTCAAAGCCTTTCAGAATCACAGGATTCTTTCAAATGACTAATTACTGCAAATCTGGTGCCTGTGTAATGCTATCCAGCAAGCAGCTGCTTCATATTGAAGAGAGGCTAAGAGCTCTCTCTTTTGGTTTTGTTCATTTAAAATCATTTGCTTCTTATTTAATATCTGCAAAGACCGCAGTCACATCATCATAGAATGTGCTGTTGTAAATTCTGGATTGTTTCCATGGGCTCCGCCTTACATCTGCATGGTGTTTGAAGCCACTGCTGCCTTTCTCTTCCTAGTCATTCAGGGCCTTTCGCCTCATAATCCAATGTCATGCTGAATGACAGAAAATTGAAGTTGAATTTATTTGACTATAGAGAAGGACTGCTCAGAACAATGCACTTATTTAAGAACTCCTTGCCTCGGAAACTGAAGGAGCTGTTTTGTGCAGGTGGCTTAGACTCTGCTGCTTATCCTGACTGTGTTCCTTTATTTATTAAGGACAGGAACTGGGCATTCTGCTTCTGAAAACAAAGGACCCTGCTAGTCTACTCGAACCTTTAATAAGCCTGTGGGATGCGTACATATCATTCAGAACCACAGAGACACATCCTATGTTTTTCTTTTTTAAAATAACCCTTAGCACTTCCTGATTACAAAAAAAAAAAAAAAAAAAAAAAAAAAAAAAAAAAATACAACCAGAAAATGAAAAGCAGCCATGAAAATATATAAATCATCTCCCAATAACACGCCAGGAAGCTTTTTACATTGTGAGTTTTTCATAATGAATTGTGTTTCCTCGGCTCCACGTAATGTTTTTTCTACTTAAAGAAAATGCTTTCTTGGTTGGCAATGCTTATTTCTGTTTCTGTTTACTTAATGCGACAACTTTCATGGGTTCTTGTTTTTAAAGGTAAAACATTTATTTACTTTACCAATATTCAGAGCTGTTGTAAGACATGTGGCAAACAATTATGGGGACAGTATCTCTTTTGCTGGTTCCAAGGACTAACCTATGTTTATTCTGAAAGGGAGAGGGGAAGAGAAACATGTGGGGAAAGAGAATACCTCTTTGTGAAGAGAACACCAGCTCTGTCATTATTCCTGAACAGGGGCATATGGCATAGTTTGTTTTATTTGGAACCTGGTAAATTCTGGAACTCTGATGCATCTGTATATTGAAATGTGAGCCTCAGAGTACTTTTTGTTTTTATTTTATGTGCATTGGTGTTTTTCCTGCCTGTATGTTTATGAGAGAGTGTCAGATCTTGGAGTTACAGACAGTTGTAAGCTGCCAATGTGGGTGCTGGGAACTGAACTTGTGTCCTCTGGAAATGCAGTCAGAGATCTTAACTACTGAGCCATCTCTCCAACCCCATTTTCTTTTCCTTCTTTCCTTCTTTCCTTCTTTCCTTCTTTCCTTCCTTCCTTCCTTCCTTTTAATAGAATACTTTTTAATGTTACCAAAATGAGCTTGAATTAGTGGCTATTTTTAGCATATGCAACTCTACTAATTCTCAGGTAATTGAGAATTAATTACATAAAATCTACATACCAAGTAACAGTTCTCCCAGAGTTTAAAGCTAGTCAGTTTTAACAACTGCCTCAGAAATAATAAAAAGTTTATCACATGGACTCAGATCTGCTCAGGATTATATCCTGACAGAAGCACCAAGGAGCATCCAGCAAGAAAGCAAGAAAGGATTGGTGTTGCCTGTGTTGTTTGCTCTGTGAAATTGGCTGAAAGGGTTGGTGGCCCCAAGAGGAGAGCAACAGTGCCAGCCAACCAGAGTTCCCCAGGGTCTAAACCACCAGCCTGGGAGCACAAAAGGAGGCACCCATGACTTCAGCTGTATGCTTAGGGGAAGATGGCCTTGTCGGGCATGGGTGGGAGAGGAGATCCCTGGTCCCATGAAGGCTGAACACCGAGCAGGGAGGAATTGGAGGGTAGGGAGTGGGGAGTTGGGGGTAGGTGGGGGCACACCCTTGTGGAGGCAGGAGGGGGGACAGGATAGGGGGTAGTGGGGGGAATTGGGTGAGGGGATAAAATCTGAAGTGTATTTTAAATAAATAAAAAAAAGAAAAAGAAAATAAAATAGGGCTCATGTAAAAACCAAAAAAAAAAAAAAAAAGAAAAAGAAAAAAGAAATTGGTTGCAAGGGCACCACCTTTGTCTTTATTCTTTCACCAGTAAAGTAGTATTTCTCATTTTGTAATGTATAGCTCTTTAAAAGTTCAGAGACTATAACTTGCCTAGAACAATGCTCACCACACTTCTTTGACAACTAGTATTCACTTATGGATTTGCCGTTTCAGGAGTCAGTGTGAGCAAGGAAAACCTAAATCAGGTAGAACAACTCAGTCTAAACCACTGGGTCACTTGGCAGCTTGCTGAATGAACTTACTTTCATCTTTCATCTTTCCACTTATAATAATCAAAATACCAACTTCCTCTCCTTGGTAACTATGACCACAAATGAGGAAAGGCAGGGCAAGCATAGCAACCACCTCCCTCCCTCTTCTGAGGCAAGTACCATGCTCAGCACTTGGCATAGCATCCCACTAGTGAACGCCAGCTCCTCCCTCCTCAGAGTGCGTCAAACCTGCCAGCAGCCTGTTTACAGCCTACTGTGCTTAATTACCAATGACGTGGTACAGAACATTCAAAATAAGGTTTCTGGGTTTTGAAAGATTTTTACTAAAAACTATACTTTATATTATTTTCTCTTTTGTTTTGAGGGTCCTTCCCCTCAGCAGACTTAAACATTTTCAGAAAGATTGCCTGCTGGCTGGTCGGCTGATTTCCTGATTTCAAGAATGGAAAAATGCATTCAGAGAGAGTCTGATTTTTTTTCTATTTATCTGAAAAATGAGACATTTAGAACCAGTCTGACATTTTGAAGGAAAAACGCTAAATAATGCATGTGGGGAGATGTTGCTCAAAGAACGCAAACATCTCATTTAGATAGGTGGTGAAGTTTAATAACTCTGTTGTACAACATGATGGTTATTAGTCAATAGAATTATTTAAAAACTTTTAAGAGTAAATTTGAAGTGTATTGGTATAGGGTGTATGATAATAAGCTTGAGTTATCCATGCCATAATGTATACGTTTCAAAGTGTGATATACATGACACAAAATTTTACATGTTCATTGAAATAATTAAAAATTAAGTACCTGAAAACATGGTATATATAAAAATAAAGGTTTTTATATAAATACCTAGAAAATACTTATAAGACCATTTGTTTAAAGTGAATTTGCTTTCTGATTTGAAAAACGAACTCATCAGATAGATAGATAGATAGATAGATAGATAGGAAAGCTCGTTGAAAGATTTACATAGAAGTTTGGTGCATGTGTATGGCTTCATTAAAAATTTCAAATTTACTATTAAAAGGAGGGTATTACAATGGTTGAGGTAGCTAGAATATAAAAATTTGACAATTCCCTTGTTTTGAATGACTTTTTCTATATAAACTGGTTAGTCCATTTGTGTAGTTTCCTTTTGTGCCTTAAATGCTCCCAGGGAGTCAGGTGGAATCAAGGTTCAGACCACAATTCTTACAACAGCTTACTGGCAGGACCGAGATAAGCCAAGACTCAACACACACTCCGCATGGCTTCTGGAGGAATTCTCTTCAGATACTCCCTAATTGAAGACTGTGTGGAGACCAGTTGCCCACGCCGAGTTTTCTTGCTTTTTGAAGTTATTAAAATGCCTTTTAGATGCTACTCACAGTTAAACTTTCAACCATGAGCCTGCCACATGATTTGTCTTTCATTTCTATCCAGAAGCCTCAGTAGGTTTGGGAACAGAAGCTGAGACAGCCAAACGTTTTAAGAAATGAGCCACGTGATTAGAAATGTACAGAGTGTGCCAGCAACATAAATTTTTTTTTGAAAACACTAGAAAGGTTAACCTGTTAGGTGCTTGCAAATAAGCCTGACAAGTGAAGGGAGAAAAGGCCAATTGTGTGGGTTGTCATGAGGGCCACGGACATGTTGCATAGAATGATACAGGCAAAGTGTAAGGAACACCTGTGTTGCTCTTAGGAAGCTAAAGGGAAACTTCAGAGGGGTTTGGGTGAGTTTATAAAAGCACCTAGACACTAGTGCAGTGGTAGTTTTTAGCTACACTGCTTTGGCTTCCAGCTGGTCACATGGTGGTGCCCAGGAGCTATCTGGATTCATGAATGGAAGACACACACACACACACACACACACACACACACACACACACAACCAGTTATTTTTTGACATGCTGTGGCTAGTTCAAGGCTGGGCACTCCTAAACCTTCCCTTGCTAGCAAACGTTCCCCTCTGGTACTCCTGAGACTCCCTTCTCCTGTTACCCTAGGCCCAATGGGGAAGTCCCATTCTTACATGACAAGTTGGCTTTTTCTCCTGCAGCTCTAATGTCCCATCCTTCTCCCCTGAGTCATGGTAATTCCCCATTCCTTCCAAAAGCAATGTAGCTAAAAACTACTGCTACACACAGTGAACTAATGACCATGCTGTGTCGTTTCAGATTTACAGTGTCAAGTAGAGGCACTTGGGTTGAGACATCAGAAGACAGCAAAGGAGCTGGACAACTGTAAAGAGATGCTCATGTAAGGTGTAACACCAAACAGCCGTAAGAATGGCTTGCCCAATGATGTGTCACAAAGCTAAGACTTTGGAAAGACCCCAGGGTGTCATCTTTAGGCAATGGTTTAGTTGTAGGTGATGGTCTGCTGTGGCTTCTTGTGGTTCTGTTGCAGCCTGAAATGATTATTGATGGACCTGTTACTCTTTTAACTCAGTAAAGTGTTTCTGTCCCCCTAGGAAAGAGCCTATGGTTTGTTTGTTGACCTCTAGGCTGGACTCAAGTAGACGTTACCTAGCTATGTATCACTGATTTGTCTTGATGCTCAAATGAAGGAATTCTCTCTCTTTTTTTTTTTTCTTATATTCATTTCCTTACTGTCTACAACATTTCATTTAAATTTTCTGAATTGTTGCTTCTTAAACTATCTAATTTCAAGTTCAAAACAGAATGCTTTTGAAATGTTGACTATGTTTATTATAATGAGGAAGAAATACTGGAAATCAAATGATAAGAAAGTGACCTTATAAAATGTCCAGAGGTGAGGAAGTAGCCCAATGGGTCAAGCACTTACTGTGTAAAATCCTGTGTTTTGAGTAGCCAGTACCCACTTAAAGCCAGGCATGCTGCACCTGTCTATAACCTCAGAGTTTCTGTGATGAGATGGGAGCCAGAGGCAGGAGAACCTTTAGAATCCATAGCCAGCCATAGAATGCAAAGCAACAGAGATGCTATTTCAAACATGGTAGAAGACAAGGACCTCCACATGTACACCATGAAGCACACATGCCTACACACACACACACATACACACACACACACACAGAGGCATGCATCTTACAGAGAGAGGGGGAGAGGGGGAGGGGGGAGGGGGGAAGGGGGAAGGGGAAGGGAGAGGGGGAGGGAGGTAACATACATATATAAAAACTGCCCAGGACAGTATTTGTTTTAAAAAATAATTTATTTCAGGAATTTGAAAGATCATATATAAACATGGTATATCTATAATTATAATGCTAAAATAAAATGCACATGAGCTTTGAAAAAAAAAGAGTACACCATTTTACTCCTCGATGTATAATCTGGGAGTCTGGTTTCAGTTCCTTCAGTCACAAGGCTCAGCCTCATAAATATAAATATTAGGATGCTTAGCAACCAAATGCTTTTGTTGACCATGGCTGTACCTAAGAACAATGTGTTTAATCAAATATTGAACAACATAAAAAGGAGCAAATTCCAGAAATGCCTAATGAAATTAGTATATAGTTAGATTATTTGTAGCAAGTGCTTTGTTATAGGAAAACAAGAAGTTAATAGTCCAGTAAGGCCAGAGGTGTGGTTACCTGGGTAGAATGCTGGGGTAAAGGGGTGAGGAAGCAGGAGATTCTTGGTGCCTTTCTTCCTTAGGCACAAGAAGTAAGTTTCTGCAAGATAAGAAACATGAAAAAGAAACAAGACAGCCGTCCCTGTTCTGTCTATAATATCAGAGGACTGTGATCATGTGGAAGTCTTGTGGAGACAGCAGCCTCACCAGACCACAGCTACTGTGTGACATTTGTTTCCTTCGTTATTATCATTAGTATTGTTACTATTACTACGTGTGTGTGTGTGTGTGTGTTCAAGTATAGCACAGCATATGTACAGACATCAGAGACCAGCTTATGAGACTCAGTCAGTTCCTTCCTTCCATCATACATGTACAAGGGCTTGAACTCAGATCTTCAGGGCTGGAGACATGTGCCTTTTCCTCTGAGCCATTTCCTTGCTGACCCAATCCTTGCTCCGTGGGGAGGAGAGTTCTTTCAGAGAACCCAGATTTGGCTCCCAGCACTCACATCAAGCAGCTCTGGATATGCTGCAACTCTGGCTCCAGGGGGATCTAAGTCCTCTGGCCTCTGTGAGCACCTGTATTCACCTGCACACACACACACACACACACACACACACACACACACACTTTAAAATAAAATATTAAAAAATAAGTTTGAGAAGTGAAGGGGTTCACCTGACTAAGCTGGGATTGAATTTGTGATCATGCCAAAATGATGTTTATAGGTAGGCTCTTGGAAAAGTAAGATGGATGCAAAAGGGAAGAACAAGAATAAAGGTCATTGGTTGATACACAAACTGAGATTTTAAGGAGCTATTTCATTTAGCAGTAACGTAAGCCTTGTGCTGTTTTGCTAACTTTTTGTGATATTTGTAACCTGAGTAGTGAGAACGATAGGAGTCAGGGCAGAGCAGGGCTGAGGAGGAAACGTGCCACCTCCTGACAGTCCGTCACACCAACTGCTCACAAGGGAATTGCCCTAGGATTGCAGGAATACTGTGCTGTCGTATCAGCTTACAGAAGTGCTGCTTCCCACCCACGGAAGAACTGCTTCAATGAAAACTTGGAGCGAGTGCCCACTTTTAGAAAACATGGGTTGTAAAAGAGCCACTTAAAAGAGTCCCTGGTGCTAGAGACCTGCTCTGTGCATGTCTGTACCTCCTCTGTCTCCTCTGTATGCTCCACTTGCATTCTGTTTGCTGCTTGGAGTAAAAGGGGTAGAGCTGGGAAGCATTTGGGATCAAAGCTAGAAGTCTCACTGTGCTCAGAGGTCACCAGCTCTCTACACATATTATTATTTAATAGGTTAGAACTGAATTTGTATTTTGACCAATGATAAATTTAAATCAAAGTAATTTACTAAAAAATCTGATGTACAGGGCGCAGGAGAGATGGCTCAGCAATTAACAGCAATGATTGTTCTTGCAAAGGACCAGGGTTCAATTTTATGTAGTGCCTCACTGAAATTAATGTCTAATTTTAGTTCCAGGGGATCCAGAGCTCCCTCCTGACCTCTGAGGACGCTAGACATACAAGTAGCATGAGTGTGTTCATGCATGCATGCATAGTTACGTGCATGCATACATACATACATATTTGCATACATGTAAAACACTTATAACATAAATGAGTCTGTTTTTTAAAAAAATCTGATAATAAGCTAGAGATTTTTCTATCCATACTCAAACATCTTTGGTCTTTGAGAAATTAGAAAAAGGTGTAGAATCTTTGTTCTTTAAAATTTTACTTCTGACATTTGTGGGTACTGGTGACCTTTCTCCATTCAATTTGATGTAATTCTTTTGTTTAAAATCTTTAGGGCTAGGGAAAAGGTAGATAAATGGCAGAGAACTTGCCCTACATGTGGGAGGCCCTGCACCTAATCCCTACCACTACAAATAAGACAAAATTAAAGAATGAAACATATGCATTTAAAATAGTTGGAAATAAGATTTTCCATAAGTGGATAGAATTGGCTAGCTTTTTCCACATAAGGGTTTTAAGAAAATATTTTCTATGGATATCTACATTGTTATGTTCTTTTATGCGGTTTTGAGACAGGGGTCTCCTGTAGCCCAGGCTAGCATGAAACATGTCATTTGACAAAGAATGACCTTGAACTTCTGATTCTCCTGCTTTCATCCCACAAATGCCAAGTACTGGGATTGCAAGCATAGACCACCATGCTCAGTTTTATGTAGTGATGGAGACAGACCCCAGGGCTTCATGCATGCTAGGCAAATGTTCTTTGAACTGAACCACACCTGCACGATTATTATTTGTTCTAATTGAAAACTGATTTTAATTTTTATCAGTTAGAAGGCTTCGGCTACAGTCACTGAAGTGAAGGAGTGACTAGTTTAGTCGATCCAGAGGCTTAGCAATATTATGAAGAGTTTTGACGCCCCTGTGTATTAGTTAGGGTTCTGTTGCTGTAAAGAGACAGCATGACCACAGCAACTCTTATAAATAAGAACATTTAACTGAGGCCGGTTTACACTTTAGAGCTTTAGTCGATTATTGATCGTCAGTAAGGGAAGCATGGTGGCACACAGGCAGACATGGTGCTGAGAGTTCTAGATCAGGATCAGCAGGCAAAGGAAAAGAGAAAGATACTGAGCCTGCCTTGGGCTTCTCAAACCCTGATGTCCCCCCAGTGACTCAAAAAAGCCACACACCCCCAATAGTGCCCACTCCCTATGAGTCTATGGGGGCCATTTTCATTCAAACAACCACAGACTGACTCCTTCCTGTTGCCTTCAGCATGGGCTTCAACTGGTTCAAGGTTCCTTGTGCCTAGAATGTGCCTGTAGCTCAGAATGGGGCTATGTATGTAGCTCAGAATGTCCAAATGGGGCTATCTAGTGGTAATAGAAAATTCCCCCAAACCACCAAATAGCCTACTCCCTCCCTCTGTCTGTCTAGAGCTCATTACATCCACTCTGTTAAGTGAACTACTAGCAAGAGAAATTGGAATGGAAAAATGAGCTTTGACTAGCTGTATGTACCTCGGTGGGTGATAACTGAAATTCTGAGACAAGGAAGAAAGCTACAATGAGTGTCACAAAGAATTCAGTAGTGTTTGTTGAGTGCTAGGTCATTAACTATGCTCTGAAAGTCAGGTTTGAAACTTTCTATAAACTCCATCTTTGTCATATTATCTACATAATTAGGGAAGGACCACATCAAAATAATGAAAGCTAAGAAGTCAGTGCAGGCCTATAATCCTAGCTACTCAGGAGACTGAGGCAGGATGAGCACAAGTTCAAGGCCTGCCTGGGCATTGTATGACACTATTTCTGGAGAGACATAAATAAACATCTTCTCACTCCAGATAGGGAACTTACTACAGAACAAAGTATGGATACCATCCTCATCTAATTGGTGAGACAATGAGTTTCTTGGGATTACTTTTGGGAGCAAAAATGACTCAAAGACAACTACAGCACCAAAAATTTCCCTCAGCAAGAGTGGCAGCTCACAAAAGCTAGAAACCTTGAGTACACAGCACAGCCTGTAGGCAACAGGTTGGAGAGTGTCTTTTCCAGGTAGTTTAGTTGGTCTGAACCTTTTTAAGGTAGCTTAGTTATCTGAGCCCTGTTTGGGTGGCTTAGTTGGTCTCTGCTCTTCCAAGAAGCTTGACTGTTTCTGCTTCTTTCAGAAAGCTTAGCTGATGTATTAGTCAGGGTTCTCTAGAGTAGTAGAACTTATATAATAAATCTCTCTAAATATCTATATACATAAACAATTATATTTATTAAATTGATTTAGTAGCTAAGGTCCAGCTAATCCAACAATGGCTGGCTATGAACAGAAAGTTCAAGAATCCAGTAGTTCCTCAGTCCACAAGACTGACTGTCCCAGCTGGTCTTCAGTATATTTGGTATCCTGAAGAAGTAAGCTCTGATGCCAGTGAAACAATGGACTTGCTAGCAAGACAAGGACAAGGAAGCAAATATCAAAGGCTTTCTTATTTCATGTCCTTACAAAGGCTACCAGCAGAAGCTGTGGCCCAGATTAAAGGTGTGTTATCCTAACTGAAGATCCAGATTAAAGGCCTGTGTTTTCCTACCTCAAAGATATGAATTAAAAGTGAATCTACCCACTTTAAATTAAACAAAAATCCCTTACAGGTTTGCTCCCATTTTTAGATTTTAGTTAATTCCAAATGTAGTCAAGTTGGCAAGTAAGAATAGCCATCACAGGTGATCTGCCTCTTCCATGTAGCTCAGCTTTTCTGAGAGTCTTTCCATCCCAATGGTTTATATATACTTGGGGAAGGTACTAGTGAATCTGGCCAGTTTTAGGGACTTCCTGAAGCTTTTTGAGTTGTTTACTTCCTGAGCTTAACTAGTTTCCCCACAGGATAGAATATTTCACATCCCCTTAGAACATCCTGGATTTTAAGGAACTTCCTTTCAAGATGGAATGTTTTATTTGAAAGCAAATTGGTATACAGTGGACTACAGAGTGTGTTTAAGGCCAGCCTGAACAACTTAGAAAGACTGTGTCTCAAAATGAAAATTAGAAAAAAGGCTGAAGTTAATGCACAGTGGTAAAGAATTATCTGTCATGCATAAAATCCTAAGCATTATTTTTAATATATTTATATGATACTGTGAAATATATTTGCATTATGTTTTTATTTTATCAGCAATATTATCAAGGGTTTTGATGCTTCTATAAATATTAACTATGTATACATATATCAAGATAAAATAGATATAGATATACTGAGTGTATGTATGTGTATATTAGGATAAAGACAGGTAAATAAGGCATGAACAACTACCATAGATGAGTACTTTTCAGAAACTTTTGAAAGCTGATGCATAGAAAGGACAGTAAAAGGGTTGACTTTATTGAGCCATGAACAAGAAAGCCAGTCATGTTCTGTCAGTGGTAGACTACAGTAGGCAAGCTTTTTATCTAGTCCATTAGGAAGTCAAGGCCATGAGATCTAGTGAATCCTGAGGAGTTGGTGAAAAAAAAAAAAAAAAAAAACCTCATCTGGATACTCCCATGCCAGGATCCATTTTGGTATATAATTTGGGGTAATCATATACTCTGCATATTCTGATGGTTATATAAGGAAAGTCCCTCTGAGAAATCACATTTGGAACACTTAAGCCAGATGGCCCATCATCAAAAGCTTCCAGTCAGTCAAGCTAGGGTTTACAGAGGCTTCCCTGCCTGCTCAGACTAAAGCAATGCGTGTAGGGATTCATAGCTCAAGACAAGGCTCACACCACACAGCAGGTAGCACACTCTACGCCTCACCACACCTCCAATAAATAAAAAATAAACACGAAAGCAGGAAGGCAGAGAATCAGAAAGCCAACTATGAACACAACAAAAACTTACTAAGAATATGACAAAAACTATTCTAAGCCTTTTCCACTCCTCAAAGTGACTAGGAATTCATGCGATGAGACTTAAGAAATTCACATTAGCAACAGAAGACATTTAAGCTAGTAAAATTGATATCCACTAAGTATATTCAGAATTCTATCTATAAAAGAAAAAGTAACTATTACAAAAAACAAGCTATTAGATATTGACATTAAACATGTGACCATAAAAATTATCTCTTTCATATTAGATATGAATGCACACACTTGACATGGGTTTAAATGAACCGAATAAATAATTGATAGTTATTAACAGTTACCTGCCAAGAATACACAGGACTGAAAGTGGGGTTTGTGCAGTATGCTTATGGTATCTCCTGAAGATTGTATTTATTTTCAAGAATAGAATAAGAGGAACATATTCATTTAAATATTTTGGAATTTGTCAATTAGTAATTAATATAGTAGTTGTCTACCCCTTATCCACAAGGGCTATGCTTCAAAACTCAGTGCCTAGCAAGATGTAGTAACATATTCTTTTAATCACGGCACACAGAAAGCAGAGGCACATGGATCTCTGTGAGCTCTGTGCCAAACTTGTCTACACAGTGAATTCCAGGACAGCCAGAGCACCCCATCTCTCAAAAACAAAACAAAACAAACAAACAAACAACCCTCAGTCCTAGACCACTGCAGTTAACATTAAACCCTACATACACAGGTTTTTCCTGAACCTTCTTTACTTTTCTATTTTGTTAAAGATTATGACCAAGGCAATTTATGAAAGAAACCATTTAATTGGGGCTTACAGTCTCAGAGAGTTGGAGTCTATGATGGTGGAACAAAAGCATGACTGCAGGAACAGCTGAGAGCTCACATCTTGATCCACAAGCAGGAGCAGAGAAAGGGCACACTAGGAATGGCAGTAGCCTTTTGAGACCTTAAAGTCCACCCTGCCCCACCCTAGAGACATACCTCCTTCAGCAAGCCTGTATCTCCCAATCCCTCCTAAACAATTCCATCAACTAGGGACCCTGTATTCAGACATCTAAGCCTATGGGGGGCATTCTCAGTCCACCATACCTGTGTGCTCATGACAAAGTTTAATTTATATATTAAGCACAGGATAAGATAGTCATAATGCAATGGAAGTTATAGGAATAAGCTCTCTTTCGTATCCTATTATACTGCATTTGCTGTCTTATGAGATACTTACAAGGCCTACCTGACGAAGTGTGGTAAGTGACATTGTACTATGGTCCTGGGCTGCTATGTAAATGTTAGATAAAAGCAGACACTGTGTTAAACAGCAGTAGATCTGATTGCTGAACAGGACCAAGATAGCATCAATAATGTGAGCACACAGGGCAAAGTGATGACTGCTCTTGGTAGTATGGTAACAGGAACTTCAGAACACAAAGCCATAGACATGGAGAGGGGACCACTGTGTGTCTAAAATGGTTCCACTTTAAAACACACTTTCTATCTCTGGACCCCGGTGATATGCTTATACTTGATTAGTAGCTACCACTCCTCACCTAACAGTCAGTGCCACAGTAGGCTCCTAACTGTCACAGGTACTGATGTGTGAAGCTCTAACATGCCCTTTACACAGCTGGACATGCTGTGATTAGAGCTTTTGCTCTTATTAGCATATAACTGTTAATGTTCTGAGTTCCCAGTACCTCTGTGATGACTTGTGAGAAGTTTTTTTGTCTGGCAGGCAGGAAGTGACCTGGTGACATTCTGCTGTACTATGTCACTGCTTGTTACATGGTCTGATCTCAAGTAGTGTTCTAGTTTACTTTCTATTGCTGTGATAAACACCATGATCAAAAGTGACTTGTGGAGGAAAGGGTTTATTTGAACCTATTGCATACAGTCTGTTATAAAACAGTCAGGGCAGGAAATCAGGGCAGGAACCTGGAAGCAGGAATTGACACAGAGACCATGGAGGAATGCTGCTAATTGGCTTGCTCTCCCTGGCTTGCTCAGCCTGCTTCCTTCCACAACTTGGGACTATCTGCTAAGGAGAGGCACCACCCACAGTGGGCTAGGCCTTCTCATATTAGTATTAATCAAGAAATGACACATGTCATTCTGATGAGAGTGTTTCCTCAGTTGAAATTTCTTCTACCCAGATGACCTCAGCTTGTGCCAAGTTGACAAAAAACAATAAACCTAAGGGTGGTATCATGATACAGGCAAGTAACAGGGTCCGTCTTACCATGCAGACTGTCTCCAGGGTAGCAGCTCCATCTCCCTCCAGTGAGTCTATGTTCACCAGTGCTGTGTGGAGTCTGCCCTATGCACTTGAAGTTTGGAAACCAACAGAGCTCATACCTGGGGCTCCCTCTCCTAAGCTATGTCCTAGTGAGATTTAACCCTTCTCTTCTCAGCAGTTGAGGTTGCTTGAAACCTTTGTCTCTGGTTCTTAGAGCCAAAAAGACTAGCATTTTCTGCCAGAGTTTTAATTCCCCTACATGGTTCTTACAGAGACCATCCCTAGGATTAAAATGTTTGAGAAACAACCTCGCTTGTTCGTTGTGGGGTTTGTTTGATAATGTTCAGAGTGCGCCCTTCTTAGCTAAATATGACCCACCGGGCAAGTGTTGACTTGGCTAAGTGCATCTTTAAATAATAACAATGTGACTATTTTAAGATATGGAAAAATACTTTATTTTGAAATAATGCATTTTAACTATTTCAAAATACCTTTACCTTAGGAAAAGATCTAATGATGCCGATAACTGTGAAAGAGAAGTTAGAAAACTGAAGTTTGAGTCCATTATCTCTGAGTCAAGGTATATACTGAAAAAATTTAGTAAACACTTTAATAACTGAATTTAAACCATAGTTTCTTTGTGGTGTCAAAAGCAACTGGGAACCCTTGTATTTTGCATGCCTGTAAGCCCAGTACCAGGTAGATGGCACTGCCTAGTTCTGCCGCCAGCTCTCTTTATCACAACATGTTAGAATCTGAGAAAGTGCTTTCCAAAGCTTTTGTTTTCAAACTGGGCCATTTTTATTTTCTTCAGGGGCCTTTTCATCAAGCCTCTCTTCTGAGTGAGTATGCATTTTCACCAGTTGAAACCTTTGATGCTGTGGTGGTGGGGGCACTGGTCCCATTTTCCCATGACTATATAGTTTGAGGCTTGTCTTGAATGGTCTGAATCTCTAACAATTACAACTACTGCCCTTGCCTTGTCAGCAACTTTACACTGACAGCCCTTCACAAAAGCGCACATTTCCCCTATCATTCTGCTTGACTTGTCACTCCTTGTCATAGTGAGCAGTGACCATGGCACAGCCTGACTCTTCTCCTGCCCTCACATTTGCTCAACCAAATGAGTCCTTTGGTTTTGAATCTGGTCTCATTCAGGTTCTCGAGACATGAGGGAAACGGTGTTCTTTTCCAGAACATTGCATGAATGGCTCAAAAATCCCTTGTTCTTCTCTGAGATCTCACGATCCAGGACTCCACTATCTGCATTTCTCTCAGCATTTTGAGAGTTTTATTTTCTACTGGAATGGTCCATTACATCCTGCTTACAGCACTCACAGGCTTCTCTTGCCACAACTTCCAAACCCTTTCACATTCTTTCCACAAACGGGTCCCCAAGGCCTAAGACACACATGCTTAGTTTAGCTCACTCCCTGAATCCAATTTTCTGTTCCTTTTCTCATCATGATCAGAGTAAGCATTTCCATTCCAAAGGGGAGGAACAGAATTGTAGCAAAGTAAGATCCAACCAAAGCAACTCAAAACCCACCAAGACAAACACCAAATCCTACAGTACCACGTTACACACCTTTAAAAAGGTAACTTAAGGATGCAAGGGTTTGTTTTAGCTCATTTTTAAGAAGACCACAGCTCATTATGACAGGGAAGACATGGTAGTAATAACATAAGGCAACTAGTTACATCTTACACAGTCAGGAAATAGAGCAGTGAATTATGGGAACCCAGATTCCTTTTTTTTTTTTTTTAATTCAGCTTGGACCCCAGGCCATGGAATGGTGTTGCGTATATTCATAGTGTTCTCTGTGTATCTTCCCTCCTTGCTGTACCCTTTCAGAAACACCCTCACAGGCACATGCAGAATCCAGGTGAGCCTCGATACAGCCAAGTTGGCAATGAAGATTAGCAATCACAGTGGAAAAAGTTAGCATCATAAACTATCCATGTTCTTAACGTCTTTTTTAAAAGTTATATTATGATCAAAGTTCAAATGAAAGTTCTACAAAATATAAAATCATACTATAACTATAAAATTATAGTATCTAATGCATGTTTGAGATATTTTATGTTTTATTTCTTTTAGGCACAAAAGGCTACTTAAAGAAAAAGAAGACTCTTTAATCACTTGTCAACAACTATATAAAACCGTACAGGAAGAGCTAACTACAAAAGAAAGACAAGAGGAAGACATAAAACAAAGAATCAACCTTGCAGAAAATGAACTAGAGAAGACCAAAACTCTCCTGCTTCAGACGCAGGAAGAAATTTTAACACTGAAAAATGAAAGGTACAGTCAAGAATAATTCCTTTAAAAATGTTATCGTTAAGTAAGCATTCACTATATATTTAAAACACCAAGGTGGATGTTATAATAACACTAAAGTCAGGACTTAAGACACAGTTCACAGGTAAGTCTATTGAACTTCCTTACCTCACTTCCAAGTGGTCAAGCTGATTAACTGCTGTATAAAGCCAACATGGCGTTCAGGGTGCATGGCTCTCTGAATTTTACTCAACATTTGATCATTTTTGAATATTTATAACCTTACCCAAACATTGGTGGATTCGGTTTTTAACATAAAAATGGTTGCTGGCTTTTTACCACCCTTCCTTGTAAGGCTCCTCTTTAACTCTCTTTCTGAGGGTCCAGAAAGAGAGTGTCAATGGGACTGAAAGCATGCCGGCCCAGATTCTCAGGGTACTTTGTTCTGATCATTTACCTTTGAATTAGCATTTCCTGTAATAACATTTCAGCTCTGCTTTCTTTCTTGTTTAATTTGCCTAGAATGTCTTCACTTTTTCTTTTATTTTAATTGTATATCTAACATATAGCATAAAATTTGATTTTTCCCTGTTGATTTTTTAAAATAGAGACAAAGAAAATATTCTTTTTATATGTATTGATCTAATTATTATTATTCTAGAATAATACAGCCTTATACAGACAGAAGAGGGCCAGCAAGATGGTTAGTAAAGGCCTGGCAATCTGAAGGCAGTGTCAACGGGACAGATTTTTACTTTTTATTATTCTCTGTACATAGGAAGTTGATGGTTGATTGGCTATTTGTTATTATATAATTTAAAAGAAATTTTATTTATTGCTTTTGGGTGTGTGTGTGTTGGCACACATACGACAGTGTATGTGTGGAGGTCCAAGGACAACTTTGTGGTACTGGCTCTCCCCTTCCACCCTTATGCAGGTTCGGTGGGCGAATTCAGATTGCCAGGCCTTTACCAGCCATCTTGCTGGCCCTCTTCTAACAATTTATTCTCATTAAAAGCTTTTGTCAGTCTTATGAGTACTATTTATAAATCTTATATATATGTGTGTGCATATGTATATATAAAATTTTAGGTCTCCTTCATAATTATAGCTATTTTCTTATGTTTCCTTAGCCACTAAATATATGATTATTTGTTACTGAATCAATAGTACACAGGTATACTGGTCTAATTTTAAGGTAGGGCTGCAGCAGTCAATGGCAGGCATACCATAATTGGGTTCATTGCTCAGAATTCCTTCACCCGAACACAGTGGTGGACTGTGGTAGTCATCTATTTGTACTGCAGGCTGGCAGATCTTCATAGCTCTCTAAGAAACAAGGCTTGTCTCTGTGCTTCGTGGGCTGATTTTATTTCTACTTCTCCTTAAGTAACAACTGCAGAGCTAATGTCACCCACATTTCTTCCTCACTTTGAGATATCAGTAACCCGATTCTTGCAACAATGTTGTCTTTGTACCTACCTGACTCTTCATCAACCTCTTTTCTTCTTCACTTCATGATTAAATAGTGTATGCTGAGGTCATATGTCATATGCCACATATAACAGCAGATAGCATGTTAGAAGCTGCAATATAATAATCAAGAAATTTAGAAAAGCCAGGCTTTTTAAAGGACTGCCCATGGAAGATTGAGCATGCATAACCATAAAGGAGATTTCTGAATGCACACAGCAATTTCAAGATCACTATAATTTACACATACATTATAGTATATATTAGAACTATATTAGAAATACATAATGATGGCCCTAGGCACATCAGTCACTTCAGAAATGCCCTGTATGTCTATGTAATATGGGTTAACAACAAGTGGCCATACTAATTGCCAACCTTCTGAAAATAGTTATGTATTCTATAGAGAACACACATAATTACAATCCTCAGAAAGATACATTGTAATAAATAAAAACCTCAGAAGTCTTTGGTTTAGAACCTTGATCATTTGAACAATTCGTGCTATCTAGGATGCCATGTTTGATGATGCTGGAGCAAGGCTACATGAACTCTGTCTGCCACGGGGGGGGGGGGGGGTTTGGGGGGGGCACTGAGCTCCTTCATCTTCTAAGTGTTTCTGAAGTTCTTTGAGGATCAGTCTAAGTACACATGATGTACATTATCATTGGTGTGATGAACATTCTTCCCTCAGGATCAAATTAATTCAACTTAGAAGCAATGGGAAATAATTAAACATATTTAGTATTAGATACACTGAAAAGACTAATAGCTGCCCATGGTAGTACACACCTGTAATCCCCATGTGGAGGAGGCTGAGGCAGGAGGATCACTGCAAGATTGAAGCAAGACCAGGCCAGCCAAGGCTACATAGTATGACCCTGCCTCAAACACCAATAAGGAATCCAGTGGTGAAGCAAGGGCTCTGTACTTTGTAGGCTTTTGAGTTGAACAAACATAGATTTGCATCCCAGCTTGGCCACTGTCAAGCTTGGGCAACCCAACCATATTAACCTGTTTCCTTATGTCTAAACTAGGCATACTAATACAGCTGTGTTCCTGTGGAGACTGAAGGTGTAGCAGTGTGCCTTGTAGGTTACAGACACTCTGGAGTATTATTTCTTCTAGTTCCTCTTTTTTTTTTTTTTTTTTTTTTTTTTTTAAATTTGCGCATTGGCTCCTTGAAGCCTCATTTTTATAGTCTGTTGTCACTATGTAGATACTCAGCAAAAATCTGTTGAATTCAGTATTATCTGGTTTATTCATGATATGTAACAATCCTTGGGGTGATTCCATCTTGATGTCATTATCAGAGAGTAGCACTACCGAACCGAAGGGCTCAATACTATCTTCAATAATATAACAACATTTTCTCCCCAGACTCACCATCTCCTCTGGTTTCCTACTCACCAACAGCTTTGAGAACAACATACTTGCCCAGCTTCTTATGCCATCGAACACTTGCTGTTTTTAATGGAGGCAGGAGCTGTGGCAAAATCAAAATTATCTCTTTGATTGACAATGTGAAGACATCTCTAAAAGAACAACTTGTGAAATGGGACTCAAAGCTGTTGTTTTGGCATTCTGGCTTGACGTTTGTTTGCAGTTACATTTTTAACTATAATTAAGGGAATCTAAAATTTTGCATTCATATAAGAAATTAGAGTCGCATTTTCTTTTGGGGCTGAGAATTTAAAAGTTAGTTTTTAAAATAAATATCCTTAATTGCAAGTATATCCTAATTTGCCTATTGTGTCAACTCTGAAAATGTTAATTTTTAAAAAATCTGGTGAGATTGCAGGGTAGTGTGTTAGAGATAGCCACAGCTCCATTTGAGAAGCTTGCAGAAGAAAGGCAGCATGACACACTGCAGAAAGCTCTACATTGGCACAAGCTTGCACTAGCTTGGCCACTTGTGAATCATATCACCTCAGTGATTTGCTCTCTGCTCTTCATTTCTTCTAACATTGAAAGAATTGTACAAACATATTTCTAAGGAGTGATAAGAACCATTGCATCCCCAGAAACATGAGCAGCTCCTGACACATACACAGCAGGCACTTGGTACTGCTAGGCAGCTAGGTATCTGCTACCTAGATGAGGGTGTATTTCATCCCCCATCAAACCACTGATCACAGGATTTGAAACTGGGAAGCTCCTCCTAGATTTTCTAGGGCTTCTGACTTGCCAAAAATAGGAGCTGAGGGCACAATGGTGTAAGATTCTGATGGGAATCCCCTTTGCTTCTTAGTAAATTCAAGTTTAGGACTCAAATCTGTGGCACTTCCTTTAATTCTGAAACATCAATATCTCTGGAATACGTTCTGAAGATATTCAGTATCTACCTGGATATAGCTTTAGCTTTTTGAGACATGAATAGACCTTTATAATTAATGTTATTGTCTTTCCCAATCCCTCTAGGTTCTAACAAATTGTAGTCAGAGTTGGTCCTTGTAGCTTGTTCCTATGTAAGAATGTGTTTTCTTATCACTGTCTTGTAGTCTTAGTGTGCAAGTCCTTCCATGGGTATACTGCCTGAGTGTGGTTTTCATTTGGGGAATCAGGATTAATCATCACTATATACATTATTCATTGCAAATTCTATGCTAATCAAGTGAGTTCTTAGAATACCATCCGTATGTCTTCTCTCTTTCTTGTCCCATTAAAGACTTCTTTCTTAGAGCCAGTAACACTTTAGCAAGGACTCAAAGAGGTAGAAAAGTCTTTGTTCCTTCCTGTATGTACAGGTTCAAACAAAATTTCCCTCACAGTTGTAAATTCATAAAAAAAGAGTTTACTTAAAACTCCTTGTTCTTTGTGGGACTGTCCTAACAGACTTCATAATGCCTCGAAAATTTAGTGCACAATGCTGACGTTTTAAACAGTGTTTGAACCTGGTCATATTTCGGCTGCTGTAGCCTACCAGACCTGAAGTTTTTGTTCTAACAAACAGTGTTTTGTGCATGAAGAGACTAAATATGAAGTGCATTCTACATTTCATGGTATCAAAATTAAAACTGTTTTGAGGGAGACTGTTATTCAGACATCTCAGATATTCAGTACTCTATAAACTGATGATGTCACTGCTCCATGGGGTGGGGAATGGAAGGGATTCTTGTTGTAGATTTAGAGGCGGGGAGGGAGAGACGGAGAGAGACAGACCCAGAGCCAGACACATTTCAAAGAATCCAGAACAGTCCAGAACACAGAGAGAAAGAAGTAGACTGAACATGGTCAGCAGAGTAGACCTGGACATGAGAGAAGCCTGAGCAGAGGGAAGGGCATGGGGACATAGGGAAAGGGAGAGTAAGGCAAGACAAAGACAGAGGAAACTGTGAGAGAGACAGAGGAGACAAAGGGAGGGAGAGGGAGACACAGGCGAGCATAGCCAAAATAGCTGCGTTGTAAGGAGAATGAGTTGCTACAGAAAAGGGAACCTATGAGCTGGGGCAGTTTAGGGTAGGGGAGGAGAAGAGCTAGGATGTTAGCTCTCATGGGCTTTGAAATGTGCAGAAGGGACTTGTGATACTGGTGAGCTGAGTGGCCAGCATGCACTTCAGTGTGCTGATAGGGACCACCAGTAACCCGATGTCCCTTCTGCCTTTTGGAGTTTGGAGAAATGGAGTTTCCTTTGGACTTGACAAGTACCATCTGCTTTGTAGTAGAGGTGACACCTAATGTTACTCATGGGCACCATCTAGAAATGTACATTGGAATTTCTTAACCAACTAGACCTGTTCAAAGAGAAAACCTGGTTTTAGCAAAAAGTGAGGGAGCTGGAGAGAAGGTTCAGCAGTTAAGAGCACTTCCTGCTCTTTCAGAAGATCAGAGTTCAGTTCCCAGTACCCATGTTGGGCATGGGTACCTGTAACTCAAGCTTTAGGCCATCCTGTGCCTTCTTTTGGCCTCTGCAGGCACCAGTACTCACGTATATACATCCACACACAGACACACATGTACATATAAATAAAAACAAGATAAATATATTTGAAAAGTGAATCCAAAACAAGAAAGAAGAAAGAAATTGTACCAGATTGCCAGAACTCTTCCTTCTGGCCACTTTTAATGAACATGTGGACAGCCATGTCCATTCTCTGATCTGACTCTTTTGATATTCAGTGCCATTTTAATCGAAGTGCTGCTTTATTTTAATTGATAGCTGCTCATTTTCTTGATCAAATTTACTATAATATTATTTTTGGGTTTTACCTAGTTGAATAATATTACTTAAAATTAGACCAGTATACCTGTGTACTATTGATTCAATAACAAACAACCATATATTTAGTGGCTAAGGAAACATAATGTTATCTTACAGGTCTTCTATCTTATTAGAAGTTCAAATGACTTAACCACTATTAAAAATATGTTCATCAGAAAACTAAGAAGAGACTTAAACGACAACTCATAGCTTGAGGTAATATATTTACAAAAGATATATCTAATAAAGGATTTGTTTCCAGAATACAAAAAGAATAATAGAAACTCAGTTTTACGAACATAAACAACCAGTGATCAAAAGATTTGTGCAGACATTACCAAACAAGGCCAGTTAGCACACAAAGAAACGTGACATTCCATGTCTGTACATTTACCCAAGAGAAATGAAACATACAAACATGCATAGGTGCAGTGGCTTCGTTTGTAATAGTCTAAATCTGTGGATCAATCTAAGCATCCACCAGGAGATGAGTAGAGAAAATGTTGTGCTTGCATTTGTACAGTGGAACAGTACTCAGGATAAAAATGAATGGACTAATAAATGATGCACCATACAGCATGGATACATTTAGAAAGAACTGTGCTGAACTAAAGATGCCAGAGCAAAAAAGAACACACCGTGGTTCCATCCATATAGAAAGCATAGATGTATCCTAAAAATGGGAAATCACACTGTAGATTTACTGGTGGCAATACAAGAAAGTGTAGATTGCAGGGGAGGGGGAGGGGGAAAGGGCTCTGCTGTTTACACCCAGTTCTTACCAGACTTGGTCACTTGACATTGAACTGGGAACAGACGTTTTCAAATATCTGTTTTGATCATTTTTCTTTTCTGTCTCTGCAAAAACACCATCCTCAGGTAACACTTGCTGCTACGGTGGAAAGCTGGGTCCATGGGTCATACTCAAATTTATCTGAGCTTCAGATAAAATTTAAGAACTGCTAGCACCTAAATCAAATTAGAAGATGAGTCTGCAGCCAACGAATGTCCAGAGGAACACCGTGCCACGTGTTTCCTGTTGTCCTGTCTCCTTGCCTCCCTGAACCCGCCCATTTTGCTTTACTTCCTCTGCTCCAGCTTAGAAGATGGCTGTGCACGCAATCAGAGCCAGCGCCTCTGCCTCACACCCCAGAATCATTTTCTTTTTTTTAATTCTCTAGACTTTAAACCACAGCTATAGTGACTAATTTGCCTGTCTTCGGGAACAGATGGCTCTTCTGTGCCCAAAGAGAGCAGTGGCACCCTCTGCTCAGAACCTGTTCAGGCAGCACCTTAGTTTTGACCTGGAATTCTATCCCACTAAATCCTCCTTTGTGCTCCAGCCTTATCAGTGATTTTTTTCTTCACAACTTTTAAAAAGACCTGTAGATAGCGTAATACACATCATCACCAACTACTCAGTCCAGAGAAGAGAATCTTCCTGTTAGCTTTGAAGCCCCTGTGCTTCTCCGCAGGCCCATCCAGTCTTCTCTTCTGCTTTGGTAATCTCAGCAAACTAGGATAAAAAGAACACCCTTAAATTGTTAAAGAACATTTTCAAACCTACAAACCTGTTATGCCCCTGCTTTTCTGTAATTTTTAATCAATTATGTTTCTAGTACTATAGATGCTGGACTTTATACATGATTTATCTTCATAGAATTGGATTCATGGGGCTAGGGATACAGCTCAGGGGACAGCACTGCCTTAGCATATGTGGAGTCATGGGTTTGATGCCCAGTACACACCCTGAGCTCATACTGCATGCTTCGTTCTGTGGTTTTTTTCTTTGTATTCAGTGTTCAGTTACAGAGATTTGAGCACAGTATATAAAGGACCTTCTGTTTCGTGATCTGTATTGTAACTTGAGGGACACCACAATTTATCCAATCTGTCCCAGCTTTTTCTCATAGGTTTTAATGTATGCAGAAATGCCATTGTTGTTTAGTTCTAAGTATATCTAAATACTAAGTATGATTTTTAGTTTGACCTATAGCTTATTCAGAAACACTTAAAATTTTTTCAAGTACATGGAGGTAGGTATCTTATTTATATTTTGTAACTGATAATTGTTTTTACAGAATGTAGACTATCTTATTAGGAATATAATTTAAGGTATATACATTTTTAAAAATTAGTTACTTTTCATGTTAATAACATAAAATAAGTAGATGTAATAAAATTTAATGATACTTTATTTAACCTAATATGTCTGCAACAAATCAAATGTGTAACCTTTTGCAGACAATGAACAAGAATTATGAAAGAGAATATAGAGCCAACTGTTTTTCTAGTAATAACTCTATCGTGGATTTTTAACTTTTGTAGTGGATAAGTACATTGAAATATATTATATAGTGACAGTATAAAATCCAATGTGGGACTCCACAGCTTCTGTTCCCAATGGCAGGCAGCTCCAACAGTAGAGAGGCTCACTGAGTTGTAGAGCCTTTGGGTGGGTCTTTTTGCTATGTTTTTATAATGTCTAAAATAAAAAATAAATATGCAGACTTTAAAAGTTGTTGTAGGTATTTTAGATTATTGGTCTAACTTCGAATCTAACATGTCTGTCACACAGTGCATCTCAACCATATTTAAGTGTCTATAATATTAGACAGTACAAGTTATAGTAAAATGGTTGCCTAGAATTTTTAGATTTGATAAAATTTATTTTCAGGCCTAGTGTGCAGTCAATGTCATATGAACTAGAAAATAATTTTGAGTTTTTCCACAACTTGCATGCAAGGTTCTACATGCTAACCTCAAGTCAGCCTTCTTATTTGCATTCAGTCTTCTCTTTTCCCCACATTACCTCTCTATGTGACCCTCCCTTGCTCCATTACAGCTCCTGGAGGGTCACTCCTATTGCAGTCTGCAGTTGCACAGTGTGTTTCCATGGCTATTTGCAGCTGTCCTGGAATGAATTTTTTATAACTAAGGGAGCTGTGTTGACTCTGTCCACAGTGATGTAGAGTTGTTAGTTTTGCCTTAGAGCTATGCTGATTTCTTTATTTTGAAGCTATTTTAAGTTGAAAAAACAAGTTTTAAGATATTCATGGTAAAATAAGCTGATTATCATTTTAGCCCCCAAAGAATGACTTAGTTCTAAAAGTCTGTTTGCCTGGTAACACTGTTCATGTTCTTCCCTTTAATATGTAGCTGTAAATAACACATTTCATCTCCATTTTTACCTGCCCTTGTTCTAGGGCATTTTGTGTGAAGAACACAGAACTACAGTTAATTATTTAGTTTGTATCACTCTCCTTCTACCATTATTGTTACTATTATTTTAATCTTTCTAGTCTCCTTTCTTCCCCATTCATTATAGGCTTTTTAGAGAGAGGATTGTTGGAGTTTTATGTATTTTCTCAGTAAAATTTTTTCACTAGCAATATATTTCATTTCTATTATTTTAGTTGTTACTATTAAAATTCTATGATGCATATTTAATGAGAACCAAAATTAATATCTTGAATTCATTTCAAATAATGCAAAGAGCAAGACATACTTGATCTCTGATATCTTCTTGACACAGCCTACATTTTTCCCAGTTTGCAATCAAAGTTACTTTATATAGATAATATTAACTTACACACACTACATACCAACCTACTACATAACTTTCAGGGCAAAGTGCAAAATAAAAATGTAAGACCTTTTATTTAAACTCGAAGGTTTTTCCTGTGACAGTCTGCCCCTCAACCTGTTATGGTGGATTTTGTTTTTATTTAATGTCACACTCCTCAGACACGGCATTATCAGAGTAGAAGAATAGACTCTTGACTGGAATGGTACCCTAGCACAGGCCCCACTCCCAGCTGAAGCAGAGCGTGGCAGCAGGGGGTGAAAATGGAGACTGTAGGGAGCTGGCAAGGGCTGGGCTTGAAATTGAGGCTCCAAGACAACTAAGCTAGCACATGCTTAGTTGACCCATGCATTCTGTTGCTGTGAAGAGACACCGTAACCATGACAACTCTTTTAAAGGAAAACTTTTCATTGGGGCTGGCTTACAGTTCTGAGGTTTAGTCCATTATTGTCATGGTGGAAGGCATGGCAGGAAGCATGGCGATGTGCAGGCAGGTACTGGAGAAGTAGCTGAGAGTCCTACATCTAGATCAGGCAGCAGAAGTGACAACCACTGAGCCTGGGTTTGAGCTTCTGAGACCTTAAAGCACAGCCCCTAGTGATGCATTTCCTCCACACCTCCTAATAGTGCCACTCACTGTGGATCTACGTGGGCCATTTCTATTCAAGCCACCGCATTCCGTTCCCTGCTACCCATAGGCTTGTAGCCATATCATAATGTGAAATGCATTTAGCCCAACTTCGAAAGTCCCCATAGTCTATTATAGTATCAGCCCTGTTTAAAAGTCCAAAATTCAGTCTCTTCCAAGACTCATGCAATCTCTTGAAAGCCTAGGAGGGTAGGATCTTACCCCGAGGTCACTACTCCTTTATCCCATTTAATGCCAGGCTTTTGTTTAATCTGTTTATCTCCTTAAACACAGGCTTTAGATCCATTTCACTCCCTGGTGCCCCTTTCCTCCATTTTATATTTTTCATTGTTTAGCTTGCTCCTTTTTTCATTATAGATATCCATAAGAGTGAACACTAAAAAACACACGACAGAGTCAACACTAGGTAGTTTTGATATTTCCTCTGCCAACAGAATTAATACAAAATTCTTCACTTTAGCCTCAGACAGATTTTTCAAACAAGAGCAAAAAGCAGCCATGTTGTTAGCCAAAATATTATAAGAATAGTCTTTAGGACACATAGAATACATAGAAATATTCTTCTCCTCTGAAACCTCTTGAGCTAGGACCCTGCAGATCAAATTACCCTTAGCACAATGTCTTCCATGTTTCTACTATGAAGACTCATTAACCCCAACTTAGTGGTTAGTAGCCCACAACTCTTCTCTAAAAGTCCAAAGTTCCAGAGTCCACATTCCTCCAAACAAAAGCATGGTTAGGCCTATGACAGCAATATCCCATTCTTGGTGCCAGCTTGTTAGGATGTCTATTGCTGTGAAGAGACACCATGACCACAGCAACTCCTATAAAGGAAAACACTTAATTTGGGCTGGCTTACAGTTTCAGAGGTCCATTATTGTCATGGAGGAAAACATGAAAGAGTGCAAGCAGGCATGGTGCTGGAGGAGGAGCTGAGAGTTTTACATGTTGATCCACTTCCAGCAAGGCTACACCCACTCTGACAAGCCCATGCCTTCTAATAAGTGCCACTCCCTATGGACCTGTGGGGGTCATTTTATTCAAACCACCATATCTATCTCATTTCACTTTAAAAATACAAATTAAGCTCCTATAAATTTTAGAATGGTGACTTAAAAACACAAAAATGGGGCTTTTGGCATTAGAAAGGGCGGGGAAAATGTGTGGTTCACTGAGGAAATAGTCTATGGAGAACTTGCTGCTGAAGTCTCAGAAACTTAAATATAATGACATCATCCCCCTTCCTTCTTCCTATCCATGCTATGCCTTCTCTCCCTCCCAAATCATGGCTTCCTTCTCTTTAACCAGTGTGTGTGTGTGTGTGTGTGTGTGTGTGTGTGTGTGTGTGTGTGTGTGTGTGTGTGTGTGTGTACATATATATGTAGTTAAGTAAAGTTAAACCCCTTGGGATGATAAGACCCCTCCCAAGAGCTTTTAGAAGTGTGACACACAGTTAACATTAGAACACCAGACCCTCTTATTTCTAACTGTAATCAGTCATCACTGAGCATGTGCTTCACTTCTCTCTACTCTCAGCCTCTCCCACCTCTGTAACCACTACTCTATCCTTAAACCTTATGAGATCAACTCTTTGTAAACATGAAATCATGCAGCGCTTGCTTGTGCCTAGCTAATTTCACTTAACACAGTGATCTCCAGTTCTAACCACATCGTCACAAATGGCAGGAGTTCCTTCTTTGTAACCGCCAGAGTATGCCATTTTGTTTTACTAAACTTTTCTGTATTCCTGTGATGGATACTAGCTTCTTTCCATTTCTTGGCTATTGCTGCACTGCACATGAATGTGCAGATGTCTTCTTGACATACTGATTTCCCAACGCCTCTTTGATCTGTACCCAGCTGTGAGATTGCTAGACCAGATGGTAGTTCTATTTTTAGCTTTTTAAGGACCTTCCATCATGTTCTCCAAAATGGCTATACTAATTTACATTCCCAACAACAGTGAGAAAGGGCTCCCTTTTCTGCAGCATTTCTCATTTTGGAGTAGCCATTCTTACTGGATAGAGTGATATAGCTCATATAAGCTTTGATTTGAACTTCCTAGTGAAGTTGTGCTGGTAGTGTTGAGCATTTTGCATGTACCTGTTGAGTCATTTGCTTTTCTTCTCTTCAGAGATGTTTACTGTACATCATACCAGGGTTTTGATATGTGAACTTCTTATATCTTGATTTTTACTCCTTATCAGCTGTGTGATTTACCAGTATGGCCTCCCATGATGTAATTTGCTTCTTCAGCCGGATGGCTGCTTCCTTTGCTCTGCACAAGGTTTTTGTTTTGTCATAATTCCATTCGTCAATTTATGCTTTTGTTTACTGTGATTTTTAGGTCTTCTCTAAAAAGACCTTGCCCATTCAGACGTTCTAGTCCTCCATATTTTCTTCCAGTTGCTTCATTTTTCCAGGTCTTACCTTTGGTCCTTTCATTCACTTTTAGATTGATTTTGCAGTTAAGGGATCTAATTTCATTCTCTGTCTACTCAATTTTCTGATGATTATTTATTGACATGACTGTCCTTCCTCCCTTACACTCTGAGTGTTTGTTAGAAGTCTGTGGTCATAGTGTGTCTATGTTCATCAGGGTTATCAACCTGTTCCAACTGATGTGTTCTTGTGTGGTTGTGGTAATAGTGGAATAAGGCTGGTATCAGTGGCTATTTGGAAAGATGCCCTCATACTGAATTTTGTGGAGTAGGGTAAGAAGAACCTGACATAAGTTCTTCTTTAAATATTTGGTAGAATTTAGTACAGTTATCTTGTCCTGGACTTTTCTTTGATGGGAGACTTGTTTTTAAAATCACAGATTCAGTTTCATTACCTGTTATTGTTCTTTTCAGTTTTCTTCTACATCATGCATGGTTCAGCCTCTGGAAAGCATATAGGCTCAGGAAATTATCAGTTTCTGTGTTACCCATTGTAATATCTCTTTTCATCTCTGATTTTTTTTTTTTTTAAGTTAGGGACTCACTATGTAGCCCTGGCTGTCCTGGAACTTGCTATGTAACAAGGCTGGCCTCAACCTCACAGAAATCTGCCTGTACTAGGATTAAAAGAGCATGCTACCACATATGGCCATACGTGATGTTTTAAAAGTCTTTCTCATGTGTACATAGGGTGGGGGTGTACACTTGTCACAGGACCTCTTAGGGAGCAGAGGTAGACACTGAATGTCATGCAGCTTTAGTTATAGGCATTGTGAGCCAGCTCAGGGCTTCTGTGTAAGCAATACACATTTAACAGCCCCCAGCTGTTTATATTTTGATTTTTTTGTGTTTGTGCTGATTTGGTTTTTGTCAACTTGACAGACAACCAGGTCACCCAAGAAGAGGGAACCTCAATTGAAAAAAAATCATATTGGCCTGTAGTCAAATCTGTGAAACATTTTCTCCTCCCGCCAACATAATATTTTTTTTAACTATTTGAGAATTTCATACACAACGCATAGTACTAATCACTATATGATCACGGGAAATGCACCCAAATTACACTCACTTACCATTCCTCCCAGGTCCACTCTCCCATCCTTACGCTCACCCACCCCCAAAATACACCAAGTCCAACTTGTGCTGCCCATATACTCATTGGAGCATGGTCAATCTCCCAGTGGCCAGCCCCTTAAAGAAAACTGAGTCCTTCCCCACCCCCACCAGAAACCACCGACTATGAAGAGCTATACTTCAGCATCTTTATCACAGTTTCTAAGGACTCTTCAATGGCTTTCTGTCTGGACTGTTTCTCTTTGTTTTCGGGGGGCGGGGAGTCACAGAAGCCATCAGTGTGTCTCAATCTCAGGAGTATTCAGTCATTGATACCACTACAAAGGAAGCTTCCCTGCCTATAGCAGCCTGCGGCAGCGCAAATCATAAACTTCATGTGGTTTCCTGTGGCAGCACTGACCATGGGTATCCATACAGCCTCCAGCAGCAGCCTGAAACACAGACCTCAACATGGTCTCCAGACATCAACAGGAATCCAGCCTCAGCATGAACCACAGACATCAACATGGTCTCCTGTGGCAGCCCTGATCATGGGCATCGACATGGCCTCCTGCAACAGCATGGATCATAGAGGTCTTTTTAGGAGGCTTAATTTAGAAAATAAACCAGTCTTCATCTTGGAGATCTTATTGTTCAGAATCAGGGGGCAGGACCTGCAAGAACTTCAGGCTGCCGTATACTACCCTGCTTTTGGCACCAGCTGCTCTGTAGGTACCCCAAGCATGACAATTGTGTTTGCAGCACCACCACCCTGTGCTCTCTTCTCCCCAGCAGAAGCCTTAGTGGAGGTGCCTGTGGCTGTGCTCCCACCATGGCTGTGCTCCCACACCTGTTGCCACCACATCTCTAGTTCCACTTCTCGGCTATTCCTTCCACCACTTTTTGTCCAATTCCATGAAACCACCTTTAAAAAGCATCTTCCCATAAGACTGTCTTTGTTGTTGTTGTTGTTCCAGAGATACTGAGCACTCTGCAGGCTCATCCTCCACGGCAGCATCTCCCTTGGAGCCTCTGTGAGTCAGACTCCTTGCAGTGTCCGTGAGTGACAATACTGGTTGTGTAAGGAAGTAAACTGATCAGTCCAAAGGGAACACAAGAAGAGCCAGTGTTCCTCTGAGGACTTTGTTTCAGTTCCTGCCTTCAGGTTCCTATTCTGCTCGAGTCACTGCCCTGGCTTTGCTCAGTGATGGACTGTGATTGGGACATGTATGTCAAATAAACTCCTTTCCCCACAGGCTGCTGTGGCTATGGTCCTCATCATAGCAACAGAAAACAAACTATAACTGCATTTTTATCATCTATTTCATTTTCTTATGATCTGAAATGTGTTCTCTTTCCTTCTTCTAATTTTGTGGTTGGCTTGCTCTCGTTTGTTCTCTGACACTTAGCCGTCAGCTGTGTATTTAAGCTTTTCTGTGTCTGTCACCTGGTCTGTCACCTGGCTACTGACATTTGACACCTTGACTCCTAACACACTCGGCCCTGTCACGGAGTTCAGATGTATGTGCCTCCACTCTCATTTGTTTCAAGAAAAAACTTAAATTCGTTTCTTGATCATTGGCTGTTCAAGAATAAGTTATTTAACATTCACTTCCATGTATAGTGTTGAGATTTTTCTTACTGATTTCTAGTTTTATAGCAACATGATTGAAAAAGATACTTGATATGACTGTGGGGCTTTTAAAAATCTTGTGTACATGGTGGGAGGTGTGTGTGTGTGTGTGTGTGTGTGTGTGTGTGTGTATGTGTGTAAATGTGGGCATGCATATGCCATTGCACATGTATGGAGGGTAGCCTCAGGTGTTGAACCTCACCTTCTACTTCATTTGAAGCAATGCCTTCTGTTCACCACAGCATATATGGGCTAGCAGGCTCAAGAGCTTCCGGGATTCTCGTGTCTCTGCTTCCTATCTTGCTGTGGGAGCTCTGATATTCTAGAAGCATGCTACCACACCTGGCTTCCTGTGGGTGCTGGAGTTCTAAACTCAGGTCCTCACTCTTGTATGGCAAGCACTTTACCCACTGAGCATCTGTCTCCTCCGCCCTTGACTTCTGGACAGCTGCTCTTGAATGGATTTGATGGAGCAAGGGAGTGACAAGTCAGGGTGACTGGGATTTCACTCCAAAGCAATATCTGTGTTGTTAAAGAGTAAGCATATTATGTTGTGAACGAATCCCATCTGAAGAGATGGGAATTGGAACTCCAGGTGATCGTGAGGGTTGAGTTCCCACTCATCTGTTGAATTTGTGGTTTTCAGGGAATTGATGCTGGTTTCTCATCAGAAAAGCATCCAGCAGCTGCAGGAAACCCTGAGACAGAAGTTGCTGAGTGATGACAGCTGGAGGGAGAAGGTAAGGCTGTGGCTCATCTGCCTGTGTCTAGCTTGCTTTTGAAACAGTGTATTAATCTGCTCGAAGACTGTTCCAGATAGGTGTCTTTGCTTTGGCCACTTCTTTTGATTCCATCTGGAAACATCCAACTCCAAATATACTTAAGATATATGCATTTTCCACAATATTAGACAATGTGGTAAGAAGTAAAAAGGGAAAATAAAAAATAGATTTTGTAATCCTGTGATCTTAGGATATTTCTTGGTTCTTATGCAGGAAGCATTTTAATCTTTAAATATTTACTTTTTTCCAGCAAGTATCAGAATCTGAATTTGATCATATTTGTTAAACTATAGAAATACTAATAACTCTCATTTCTTTGCTTCTAAGATAAGAGAATAGAAATGATTTTAAATTATCAGTTATCAAAGTTTGACCATTTTACTCTGGTAAAGTTAAATGAGCAAATGTAAGAACTGTTTTCTCTCAGAACATGGAAACAGTCTATCCACTGTGGTCTTTAGACTTTGCTATATTTTTCAAGGTTTCAACAAAGAACAACCTAAATATGTCTAAATATCATAAGTCGGGCTCTTTAAGCTGTTAGTTCCTTTCTGAGCAGCACAGCGCCTCCCTGACACAAGCTTCAGTCCTCCTCGCTGACCCATGGGCCACCCTACACATGGAGCCTTGCTCAGAGATTAAGAAAATGCTAGCATCTGACATTAAAAGTTCAATGCTCTCGCCTTGTCCAAAGTTAGCCTAATAGTGAAAAGGATCCAGTGCAGATCAGGATGGTTCCTCCTCAGACCTTGCTCTCTCTACTACGTGTCGCCAACCTCATAGATGTCCTCTGACGTGTATAATCTCTTATATTATAAAGTTGAGAAAAGGTCACTTTATAATGAATGTTACTATCTAACCAGCAGTAAATCATGATCAGACCAGTGAAACCAGAGAATAATAAGAACGTCTTGACTGTGTTAGCTATTAAGACTGTGAATAAAAAGTTCCTTAAAAGTCCTCTCATGAGAAAGGAGACTCACTCAAATGACATTGTCATCTCTCTTGGGTCGCTGTGCCTTTGCGTAGGAATGAAATGTTCTCTTTACAAATATGTAACACACAAATTAGAATAAACTTAATAACTTAAATGCTTTTAACGTTTTTAAAAAGTAGATAGCAATTTGTGCCTGTGCTTAATTATTTTAAAGTATGTAAAAAAAAAAAAAACCACACATAATAGGATCAATAGTTGCTATGCAACAGAGAGGGCACATTTTAAAATAACTGTTTACTAATTGTCATAAATTTTTGTTTATTTTAAGTATTGCTTGGATACAAAGAAATCAAATTAATGGGCATAATGAACCTTTAAAATTGGTTCCAAATGCACAATATTGTTACTATTCATGTAAAATTTTGTGATGAAAAAGCCCTCTTGCAGCTTGAATAATTACATAACTAATTCATATCACTTGTTGACACTCACTTTTCAGTATAGCAGACAAATTACAACCAAATATTTTCTTAGATTATCATTAACATATTACAGTCTAGAAACATTTTGGAAGTGTATTAATGACCTCATTTCAGTACATACACCTTTTGAAAACAAACACTGCCTTATTTCCTGGCTAGAATAACCAGGTTAACAGTGGAGTAAACTTCACTTCAAGAAGTAATCAATTCCAATTTTGCCAGGTTGATGGCTCATATCTTTAATCTCAACACTGAGGAGACAGAAACAGGAGAATCTCTGTGAATTTGAGACCAGCATGGTCTATGCAAAAGAATTTCAGGTCAGCCAGGGCTACATAATGAGACCCTGCTCAAAAACAAACAATGGAATAATAAATTCCAAGTCAGAAGGAACATAAAAAAAAAACTTTTCCAAAAGACAGTTCAAGTGACCTAATGATTCCTAATGTGTTGTATGTAATATGCTATCAATGAAGGAAAAAGTAGCACACAAAATACAGTGTTTGACAAGGATGAAGTTATTTATAGATAATGTCACTTTTAGTTGTACCTAATAAACATATGACTAAAATATTGAGGGCATAGTTTAATTTTTAAAATTATTTAATTTTAATGACTCAGGTAATAAAATCTAAACATTTTAGGCCTAGAATCATCTACAAAGAATGTCTGATACAAACCATTAATCCAGATAACAAAATAGTCCCCATTCTTAGAGTGCTTACTGTGCACCAGGCTTTGTGCTCAGTGTTTTTATAAGTGTAATTTTATAAGTTTAATTTTTATGACATGATTGTTCCAGTTTTACAGGTGAAAAATAAACAAGCCTGGGAGAAGTCATGTACTATATCAATGCTATAAGAGCTAGGAAATGAGCTGGCATTAACTGCATTAACTTAAGACATCCTCAAGTGTCTTAAGTGCAAAATCCAAGATGTCTGTGTTTCACCAGTGTACAGTCACAATTATCAGATTTACTCTTCCATCTGAACGAATAAAACCCCAGAGGGGGGTGAAAACAGAAAGCAGTGGTTTCAAGACATCTGACAGTGACAGGATGCTGGTGACAGTCCTGTGACTGTGGTAGTTTAATCCCTTGACAGTCTGCAGACTGTGACACAGGAGACTGGTAACAGGCTAAACTTGGCATCTGCTTTGAACTGAAGAGTCTGTGGAGATAAAGTAGCAACAGCTCTCAAAGTAGAGTTTACAGAAGAACATTCTAAAGAGGAGGGATGTGGGTGGGTGGTCTAGCACGTGCAGGTGGGCAAGCTTTAGCCAGGGAAGGCCAGTCTGAGAGAAATAAAAACCTAACACTCACATACAACCAGACTTTAGCCTCTTTTCACTAGACAGACCAGAAAACCTGTAATATATAGGACACGCAGAAGGTTCTTCCATAGCTGGTATTTCATTATTGGACGTTGTTAGGCCTAGATTCAATGATGGTCTGATCCTAACAAATGTCAAAAGAAAGACCTAAAATAAGTTGAGTCTAAGACATTCCACCATTCGCCAAATAGATACTACACATAGTCATAGGAATACCAACATCCAGATTCTGGAAGACAAATAGAAGTGAACACAAGCAGCTACCAAGGTAAAACTCACAGTGCCTAGTGTCTAACCCATAATTTCCATACACAGAAAGAACTAGAAGAATAGAATTCATAATGAAAAGAAAAATCAATGACTAAAAATCCAACCAAGACAGGCTGCAGAGTTGTCCCAGTCTCACAGAGGTCCCAGGTTCAGTTCCCAGCACCCACATGGTAGCTCACAACTGTCTGTAACTCTAGTACCAAGGGATCTGAAGCTTTCTTCTGTCATCTATGGGTACTGTGCTTACATGATACATTGACATAAGTGCAGCACTACAACACTATACCCATAACATGAAAATAAATATGTTAAATGACTCAGAAAGACACAGACAATTGATGTGCTAGCCGTGCCCAAGAGGTAAAGGAAAATGTTATCATGCTGAGTTTATCATGTTTAAGTTTAGTCATGCCAACTATAAACAAGATGTAAATTGAAAGCTGCAAGAGCACATTCAGACAAGAGCATATTTATTAATAGAAAGTTAGACATCTGACAGGGAAAGTACAGTATACCTGAAAACACAGCAAACAGAAAGAAACACTTGTCTATTAAAACAAGATTTTCTTTTAAAGTCTCAAAAAGTGAAAAGCAGAGCATCAGTGAAGGGGGTTATGAGAGAAGCCCAGTTGGCCTGATATATGTATTAGAATCCCTGAAGATCAGAGAAGAGAATGGAGGCACACGTGCCTGAATAGGTGATGGTGAAATGTTGATGAATTAAATGAAAATAGATTTGCAAAGCTCAACAGACCACAAGGAAGCAAACACACCAAAGGACATTGTAATCCAAATTTGAAAAAAAAATATGTATCTTCCTTCCTTCCTTCCTTCCTTCCTTCCTTCCTTCCTTCCTTCTTTCCTTCCTTCCTTTCTTCCTTCCTCTTTTTCTTTCTTTCTTCCTATCAGGAGGCTGGAAAGATGGAGAGGAGTAATGAGTATTTACCACTCATAGAGAGCCCAAGTTAAGTTCCTATCACCAGTGTTAGGCTGCTCACAACCATCTGTATCTCTAGCTCCAGGGGATCTGATGTTTGTGGCCTCTGCAGGCTCTCATGCTTATGCATACAGCTCTACAAGCAGACACATATTCATAATTAAAAATAAAATAATTTTTCTTACACAGTATATATTGATTACCATTCCCTTCCTCTACTCCTCCCAGTTTCTTTCCACTTCCCTTCCAGATGTAATCCCTTTATCTCTCTCATTAGAAAACAGGCTTCTAAGGGAGTATAATACAATATAATATATAAAACAAAACTAACTCTTTGGAATTGGACAAACAAACAGAGGGAAAGGAGCCCAAGAGGGACCCAAAATAGTGAAAATATAGTACTTTGTACATCAATATTATATACAGATTGTAAAAAAAAAAATACTAATAATGTGTTTTAGTAGCAAACACAAAAGGAATTCCAGAAGCAACTTATAGAGTGTTCTGGAGTCCTGGGAGCCATTAGCAAGGATGCAGGTTCTGGAGTCCCAGAGCTGTTAGCAAGGATGCAGGTTCTGGAGTCTCGGAGATGTTAGCAAGGATGCAGGTTGAACCAGGACAGAAGAATGAAAAACAAAATTAAAGCCTGAGCTTTGTACCCAGGTTTTACTTTGTGTAATTTCTGAGCTTTCATAATATTTATGCTTATTTTTTTTAGAAATCTGTTTCCACACAATTGCTAAAATAACTTGGTTATTACATATAAAGTAATTTGTGCTTTATTTGAACATCATCAGCAAAATAACTTAATTTGTACAAAACTTGTCTTGCCCTCTAAGCTACTCTGTCCATTTATATAAAAACACAAGCAGACTCTTGGTCTGAATTCATCTTCTCAATTGTAAGTAATATAGTTAAGTAGTTCACTGTGATCATATTCTTGCCATGACAGAGTTGGTAGCCTTGTGCCATGACAACACCTGGTCACAGCTGCCCTCAGGTTTTGGAGATTCCCACAGAAGTGAATCACTTTACTTGTCTTTCTCAGTTTGTGCACACTGGAAGCAGACTGGTACTGCTCAGCCGTTCTTCCTCTTTCCCGTTCCCCTTGGGTCCTTTCTTTCTTTTCTCCTTTTTCTGTAAAAACCCTAAGGTGAGCGGACCCATGTGCTGGACAGGACGGAGCTCTCTGTTCACTCAAGGTGCTGGCCACCATCACCCTCTCCTTCCTGCACCAACTCGTTATTTCATCTACAGCTGGGACCCATTGATGTCCTAAGTAATCCCTTGTCTATGAACAGAATTAAGGAAACTCCTTCTTAAAAGGCTCTTCCAAAGCCCCCCCCCCCCCGTCTTCTAGTTTATAGTTGCCCTGTACCACTCACTTTATGTAATTTTACAAGAGATAGTCGGTCCTAAAATAATTACTGGTATCTACCAATCAACCATACAGGTTTCTTTTTCAATTTACCACTTGGTACTTAAATGCTTTGGCACATGTTTTGTCCCAGGGTGCTCAAAAAATGTTTAAGGTGCTGAAGATACAGTTTAGTGGCAGAGTTCTTTCTAGCTCACATAAAGTCCTAAATTCAACCCCTAGCCCCAATGCAAAGATTGGAGAGAGAAGAGTGGGAAGGGAAAGGAAGAAGGGGGCATGGAGAAAGATAAAGGCAACAAAGAAATCAGGTTGCTTAAAAAAAAAAAAAAAAAAAAAAAAAAAACAGTGTCCAGCAACTTATAAACTACTAATGCTTAAAGTTCTACCTTGAACTTGTCAGATGTTTTGGAAAGAGTTTCTTCCTCACAAGTTGTTGGCTTCTTCATCCCCACCCAGTGTTGCTGAAGTGCAGTAGTCAACAGTTAAAGCACTGGGAGTCAGGATGGGAACACCCCAAAGATGCAGCATTCAGGCTGCATCAGGCAGAGTCCTAGGCAGGGAGAAGAGAGCTGGAGTCCAGCCTGCACATGCTTACCAAGCACACACCCAGTGTGCGAGTCTTTTCACCTAAGGAAAAGGTTCCCCATCAGTTCCTGCAGGTGTCCTGCAGGCCTAGTAAAAAGTTCATGTGAGAAACCACTAAGAGAATAAAATAACCTATACTTTGTGAAGAATGCTATATGTCATGCAGAACATGGACTGGAGAACGGCCTTTGTCAGGAGAATTACTATAGTGGAATGAGAGGCTTAGTAGAATGGGTTGAAGACTTCTTTTGTTGGGTGTCAAGGGGAAGGAATAGCTGGGAAGACACAAGGAAAGTGAGGGAGAAGCAGTCTTTAGGGCCATTGTCAAGACTCTTACACCGTGAAGTTTACCTGGGAGCTGTCCACCTAGAGGCAGGCAGTCATGAGCGTCTGCCCTTCAGTGAGTGCTCTTTCCCATCAAGGTCACTAGTAACCTTTCCCCAAACAATGTAGACGTGTTTTGAGAGAGCCAGAATATCTCCTCTTGTTGTGTCTACACTTTGCTGGTTCTGTCCTCCAGCCAGTAAATCCTACTGATCCCAGGGCTCGTCTCTTAATTCATTATTTAATCTTAAGGGCTTCCTTGTAAAGTTTGTTAGCAAACTTTCCGTGCCATGGTATCTCAGTTTCAGGAATCCCGTGAGAAATTCAGGTTGACCTTGTTCTTTCGTAAATGACCAGAAACACAGAAACAGTAAGTTAACAGTCTCTTCCCGTTTACCTGGCATTCACCACACCACGTATAATTTATCATCTTAACATGGCACAGTACAGAGCTGGAGCTGATCGTTGCAGGGATCTCATCTCTGATCTCAGAAGATGAAGTCTGCAGTGATTTACTCGGTCACTCACAGGTTTCTTGTCTCTTGCTTTAGTTGGCAGAGTCAAAGCCAGTAGTTAAAAGCCACATTGAGGAAGATGTTGGCTGAACTACAGGAAAAACTGCTTAATGCTTAGAAATGGAAACTCCTGCTGGGGAAGAAGTGAGTTATGGTTTTGTGAGGTGTGGGGCACTGTGGGACATCCTTCCATGTCAGTTCTGTGGCAAAGACTGCAGGGCTTGCACGTGGAGGCAGTTTCCACGGGCTGTTGAATTCTTGCCCATGCAACAGCCTTACACGGATGCTTTGCCTCGTTTAATCCTCATAAAGGCCCCCAAAGGAATTAGTTACAACCCCACCAGGAGAGCATATGGTCACAACTTAAGGTCACACAGCCAGCAAGTGTCAGGTCCATCTCAAACCAAAGTGCTTACTGTTTTTTCCACAGTTCATGAGGCATGAGACACTGAACCATGTGTTTCTAAAGTCCCTTCCAGCACTGTGATTCCACTGGAGTCTATGTGTGGATGTGGGTGACTGCTTTCCATTCATTCTAGTCTCACTCACATTAACATGTCAGCCTGCGACTCCGTCCCGTGCTGTGACTGCCTGTGTGACAGAGCCACTTGACACTTAAGCTCTGTTGTGTTTTCAGCTGAGCATACTCTAACCTCAGTGTGACTGAGGTTATAGTCATGGTATGGGGCTGAAGGGTATTTGTTTTGTTTTTGTTTTTTTATTTTGTTTTGTTTTTCAGGGTTCCTGATGAGGACCAAGTTAGTGTGAATGAGTAAGCTTTTAGTTGTTTTAAGTATAAATGAGTCAGCTTTAGTTCTAAAAACTGTCATCTCTACTAAGTTTTCATTTGTAGTTACTAGAATATTTGACCCAAGGTCAACTTGAAGGAGATAACTTCTAAGTTAACATTTCTAAGTTAACATTTTTTTAAGCATACCACATATCAACAACATTTAATAGATATCTATAGGACATTCCATACCACAAGTATGAAATAAACATTCTTCTCAGGGATATAAAGAAGATGCTCCAGATTCGCTCACAATAGAATCCACAAAGCAAGCCTTACGCTATACGTAATAATTGAAATACTTCCCTGAGTCTTACAAAACTACAATGGAATAAAACTAGAACCAGTGCCAGCCTCAGACAATACATAAATACCTGCAGACCAAACAATATAGTTTTAAATAACCAATATGCCATGGAGGAAAATCAAGGACAAATGTGTTTTAATTCCTAAATTAAGTAGAAATGAGAGTTTAGCCTACCAAAACCTCTAGGATATAAACAAGTTATCTTAAAAGGAAGGTTTATACCTCTAAATGTTTATATTTCTTAAAAATCAGAAAGCTCTAAAAAATAATCTAATGTTATATATACATCAAGGCTCTAGAAACCTTAGAAACCAAATCTAAATGCAACATATAGAAAAATAAACATTATCATGGGAGAAATTGGTGAAAGAGACTGAATAAACAAACAGCATTATGCAGAGTTGGTTTTTTGAAAATATTAACAAGGTTGACAAATCTGTAGACGAACCAAAGGAAAGAGAAGGAATAGCCAAATTAATGCAATGAAAGACAAACAGGGGGCTGTTACAACAGATCCCAAAGAAGTCCAGAAGATCATTAGAGAACGCTTTAATTCAAAACTTGATATGTGGCTATTTTAAAAATTAGTCTGAGAATACATTGAATGTACTTCTTTCAAGGTAAAATGGCTTTGTATGTTTTACCATGCTATTTTCCAGATTGAAGCTGAGCTCAACAAGGAAAGAGCCCGGCATCTCATTGAGTTCCAGGACCAAGCTCTTCTCTTTAAGGAGGAAGCTAAACTGGAACTTGACATTGAAAAAGAAAAACACCAAGAAATAATCCGCAAGTATCAGCAAGAACACGAGAGCCTGCAGAGGAAGGTTTGTCAGCACCGCGGGTGCTATGCCCTGTGATACACGCTCTGTGACACACGCCGCATGCTCCCCTCGGACACGACTTCCTTTCCACACGTTTGTTCTACCCACGCAGATAAATGGTTTGCTTTGCCTGTTCTTCAGAAAGGATGGTAGAGATACATTACAGACGCACACAGCCGAGTTCTGTATGCATCTGTTCTCTACTGACATGGACTTACCTCTAAACCTGACGGCACTTCATGACTCGTAACTAGCATGGCTACACAATCCAATATCAAAAGATAATAAAGTATTTTACACAGTTAAAATTTTCCTTCCTAGAGGTTTAACCTTCTCGATTGAAGGTTTAAAATACCTTGAAGATGTTTTAATTCTAATTAATTCTAAGTGTTTTTTTGGATGAGGAAGAATATTATAAAATGCTATAAAATGCAGAGTCTGCTGAAGTACCCCTGCTTTGTTGCTTGGTTGTTGGTTTTACTTAGGAGACATCCTCCTGCCTCAGCCTCCCAAGGGTTGGGGTTACAGATGTGTACTACCAAGCTAGGCAGGTTATTCCTGCGTTTATATGACTTGAGTGTAAAGAGGGAGGAAAGAATAGGGAGGAATGGAGGGAGAGAGAGGCAGAAGGCAAGAGAATGAATCAAAATTCAGTGTGAATTTTGAAAAACCTCATTAAGACTCTGTGCTAGGATGACTAGATGGCTCAGCAATGAGGGCGCCTCCACTATTAAAACATGAAATCAGCCCCCGGAACCCACATGGTGCAAGTAGGGAACCAGTTTCTACATGATATTCTCTAACCTCTCCATATACACCATGACATACATGTACCTGTGTACAAAGACACACACACATACAGATAAATGTTACTAAAATATAATTTTTAGTTTTTTAACCTGTTTTAAAATCCATGTTAGAGGCATTAGAGACTTTTGCATTTATTCTGACAGAGGACTGAGGTTCAAACTTAAGCACCTACATGACAGCTCACAACCCCAACAACTCCAGGTCCGTAGGCTCTGACCGTAGGCACGCACATGCTACACAAAAGAAAGAAATCTAATTAAGCATCCAACAGCCTAAAGACCCTCTGTTTCTGTGTGAAGATGGAGAGTTTAGCCACTCCGGAGTCCATGATGAATAAGGAGGACCAGCCACTAGAGTCCATGACACATGCAGTTAGTACCTGGCCCTACCCAGGAGGCTCCACAGGTGTTTCTGTCCTCAAGTTCTTGATGATTTCATCTTTGAATTTGTGAATTTTTAAAGTGAATTCCTATTAAAACAATGACACGTGGGCTGGGATCTTGGTGCCTCTGCTCCCCCGATGGTCTGGTCTGTCTAGGACAGGTCCACACATCTTCCCACAGAGCTCCTGGCACCAAAGGCTCCCCAGAGTGGCCATTTCCTTTCTCCCTACAGCTCATGACCACAGTTGCCCTGAGTAGCTTGGAACTTCATGGGCAGAGAAATGCAAACAAAATAATGCTATTATTTACAAAAGCTCGAAATTCAGATCTTTTAAGTGAAATCTGATTTTTAAACGTTGACTCCTATTTTAAAATCCAAACTTATTTGTGGCTCTGTGAAGCTCCTGTCACAAGGACAGCTTGCTCTGTGTCTTTGTCAGTTCTGCTCTGGGGGGAGGGAAAACATGGTTTTCCCAGGTAACCCTCTCTTCTGGACTAGTTGAAAACAGTAGATTATTAATTTCTAAAATGACTCACGGTGGTGAACAGATTTCTTCCCAAAGTTATTCCTTATGTAAATTTAACATTTGAAACAAATTTGAGATGCATACCGTTTTTAAGTAGTGGTCCAAAGAACTCTTTTAAACAGTAGCTCACACTAGTCCTGCACTCACCACGAAGCCATGGCTGCCCATAGACCCACAATGCTTCTCTTGCCTTGGTTGGGATTTCAGGCATGAGCCACCAAGCTTAACTTTCTGTTTTCTAAGGAAAAAGAAAAGTCTTTTAGTTAGTTCTGAATGGATGCTTTGGGCAGAAGGTTCCCTGAATTATTGTGTCATGTTCTTGTGTAACGTGAGAGCAAATACCTTTGCACCGAGTCCTGGTATTCTCTAGAACTGCCATCATGACACCAGAGTGGCCACTTGTCTTTCAGTTCAGTTCACTCAAATGTAATAGTTACTTCTTCCGTCATATTGGTTGAGTTGCCAATGCTATGTGGCCAGTCCTGGCTTTCCAGAGCCTACTACTACACATGTCTCTTCCCAGCTAAGTCACCAGTCATGGCCAATCAGCCGTAGTGGCAAAGGGATTTTACCATCAAAATTAGATACAAAGTTGACCTGAGAGAGATAGGGGTGGATATTTTTAAACATTTACTGACACCCCATTGTTGTTACATGTAGAACAGTACAGAATGTCTGTGTTCACAAGTGGAGGAGTGCAGCTATAGAAGACTGAGCTAGTGTCTGGGGTACATCTATCCATATATAAGAAGGAAAAACTATGTCCCAGGCGAACTTGGTGTTCTGATGAGAGTGGAGCACAACTGTGGCGTTCTCTATCCATGTCTCTAAAAACCCAGTCAGGCACCTGGAGGTCCCAGAGCCCGGCCAAGCCCTCTCTGATCTGTTTGTGAAAACTTGAGTTACTTTTGGCAGATAGATTCAGTTATAGAGATTTAAATATTTCCAAGGATGCCCAAGTAGTTAATAGGAAACCATTTTAGGAAAAAAATAAAGAAAAGTCTATGTTGACTTTAAAAAATATCTGAAGGCTTATATATGTCGTGGGATGAAAGCACACTGATTTATTAGAAGAAACAGCAAGAGCTCTATGGTTCTCTAGAAACAGTTGTCTATATACTAACACGAGATATGTCTTACAGATAGCTGGCCTAATCGCAGATGCTACAAAAGACCTGAGGCTGGAAGTGGCCTCTCTCCAAGAAAAACTCCGTGAATCCCATGTGCGATACACAGAAGAGTCTGAATCAAAGAAAAAAGAAATTGAAGACCTGAAAAATCTGGTTGCAGAATTCGAGTGTCGTTTGAAAAAGGAAACTGGCCATGATGATTCAGTTTCCGAAGAGTTGAAGAAGGAAATGAAACAGAAGTCAGATGAGCTGGAAAGAGTAAGGCTGGCCCAGACACAGCTGCTGCAGCAGTTCAGCCAGTCACAGGAAGAGGTAGGAAGCAGATAACCCCCAGTGAATAGTATAGCCACTTAAAAAGCAGACAAACAGACACAAATGTGACAGGCAGTCAGAGGTCAAGGAGTCACAGCCTGGCTCCCTGGCATCCCTTAGCTTCTGTGAGACAGTTCTCTCTTTTTTTAAGTATTATTTATTCTTTGAGAATATCATATATACATACCATGTATCTCTGTTAGTCATATTCATACATACCCCTTCCCTTCTTTCAACTCATAAATTCCCCTCAAGACCTCTTCCCAGTCTGATGTTTGGTGTTTGGTTTTGTTTAGTAACAGTCCCATGTATCCGTGAGTGTGCAGCCTTCTACTGGGGCCTGGTTCATCTACCATGGGCCACTCCCTAAAGAAAACCTGACAGTCTTTCCCCTAGCAGCCATTGGTTGTCAGCAGTGCTTCTCAGCTACGGGTGGGAGGCTCATTTGTCCCTCCCCCTCCGTGCTAGACCGTGGCCGGGCCTGATCCTGTGTGGCTCTCGTATAGGCAGCTTCAGCCTCTACACAGTTCAACAATACAAGCATCTTGTCATGTCCTGGAGAAAATCCTATTTCTTAGACTTTTCTGTTTCTTCTTCCACCAAGTTTCAAGAACCCTGGGGGGCATTGGTATGATATTGATGTCCCATTTCTGGCTGACCCCTTTCTAGTATCCAGTTCTGTGCAGCAAATAATCACTTAAAAGCTCCACGCCTAGGAATCTTACAGATTAGATCTTATTTGCTTTAATAGTAAATCTTTGCCAAAGAAAATTTCAGAGCACATGTTGCTTACATTAAAAAAATATATGGACAACATAAAGATAATTTGAGTTTCATGTTTTACAGCTCTGACAACCTGACCTTATAAGGCAGCTTACATGCTTTTGTCTTCTGTCTTACATTTGCACAGTTATTTCAGTAGTGTCTTCTTGGACTGAAGAAGTATTATTTTACTTGAGAATTTTTTATCTCTGGCTTATTTATGATGAATTGCTAAGCATCTGAGAAATCCTGTGACAGTTAATTGTAATACTCGATCCCACTTACAACAATATAGCGTATGGAGATGAATGAATGGTTTTGAACCTAGTGAGAAATAAGATTTCTGTTGGCCTTATTGGCATGTTAATAAAGAAGCAAATAGAAAGTACTAGTAATAATATCATTTATTAATAATAAGCACTATTTTCTTGTTATATTTAAATTTCCAACCAAAACTGAGAGTTTATATCATCATAAAGATGAGCTATGGGATGGATAACATGCTAAATAAGAACAATGACTAACTTTATTTACGTGTCACAGATGAGGAAGTAACACGCTTGGAGAGTTTCACAGGCTCACACAATGAGAGAGGCAAGACTCAAACTTGAATCTCAGGGAGACAAAAATTCTTATTCCAGGAAGACTTTTTGATTCTAAATTTCAAAGCAACCTCAGGCTTAGCCCACGATACCTCCTAGTCAAGATCACTTACTTTTACTCTGAAGTGAACAAAACCAAGAGAAATAAACACAAAGCAGGAAATCCAATCCAGCTTGGGCTGGGGCAGGAGGGGACCCTAGAGAGCCAGCCAGTTATCTCATGCAGGAGGACAGCAGCTCAGTCCAGGCAAGAGAGGCACACTGGAGAAACTGAGGAAAGAGGAACTGCTGACTTACTTCTACTGGGTCCACACTAACACTCCCATGGAAAACATCAGGCAAAAGGAAAGGAAGGCCAAGTCACTGGACTAGCAAGTCTGAAGCCAAAAGAATGGCAATGAATAAATAAATAAATAAATAAATAAATAAATAAATAAATAAATAAGAGGTGACCCAGCCAGAGGGCAAGTCAAAAATGAACAAAGTCAAATTTTTAACAAATGCAAAATATTGTCTATGTAGGTATTGAGCACTATACTAGATAAATAGTGGTATAATTTGAAAAAATGGTAATTACCTCCTCTGGGAAATGTTAAAGAAATGACCTATACAGAAATTGATCACATGCAAACCTTAGACTGAAGAGTGGAGACACCCTACATTACATGCATATAATTTATCACTACTTGACACAGTGACTTCATTTTTTTTTTTTTTTTTTTTTCGAGACAGGGTTTCTCTGTGTAGCCCTGGCTGTCCTGGATCTCACTCTGTAGACCAGGCTGGCCTCGAACTCAGAAATCCGCCTGCCTCTGCCTCCCAAGTGCTGGGATTAAAGGCGTGCGCCACCACCGCCCGGCGACACAGTGACTTCAAACAATAAGAATTAATAGTCTCATTTCTTTTTTGAAAGATTTATTTTCTTATATTTATGTGTGCATATGTGTCTGTGTGAGTATATGTCTATAGGTGCTGGTACACACAACTGTGCTCACCAGTGGAGGTCAGAAGACAGTGTCAGGTGTCCTTGTCTGTCACTCTTATCCTGTTTGAGATAGAATGTCTCCCTGAACCTGGGCCTGTCAGGGAGGTGTCCTCAGCTAAGCCAATAAGCTCCCACCATCCTCCTGTCTCTGCCACCCACAGAGATGGAGTTACAGAGATGTGCAAGACATCTAGCTTGTTACATGGGTGCTAGGGTATAACCTTAAATTCTTATGATTGTACAGAAAGCATGCCAAACCACTGAGACATCTCTCCATCCCCTCAACATTTCTGTGAGTAAGGAAACTGTTATAGTTTATCTGGCTGGCGGTGGTTCAGCATCTCTTCTGAGGTTGGTGTGAGGGTGTCCAAGAGTCAGTAGTCTCAGCTAGAGGCTTGGCAGTGATAGGCTGGGCTTCTAGCTAACTAGTATGAGCAAAGTTATATTAACAGGTTAATAGTCTCATGGGCTATTAATAGAGAACCCATGATTGTTGGCTATAGCATCCCTCAATTCTGTGCCACATGGGCCTCTCCATAAAAGAACTCATATTATCTGCTGGCTTCCTTCAGAACCAGTAGAGAAAGGTGCCAAGACAGAAGCCACAGTCCTTAGGCAACCCAGAAGTGACAGCTCATAGCTTTCTTTGTATTCTGCTTATTACAAATGAGCCAGTAAGTCCAATCCACATGCCTTCATGGTAAGCAAGTACCTAAGATGTGGCTATCAGAAAAGTGGTCCTGGGCCATCAAAAGTTTCTATATGTGTTACTTTTTCTGTGATTTGTTCTATTGCTATAATTAAACATTATGATTACAGCAATAAAAGAATAAGTTTAGTTGACCATACACTTCCAGAGGGCTGGCACTTATGGTGGTAGAGCAAGGGCGTGGAGGTGGTGTGATAGAAGCCATCAGCAACCTCACATTTTCCATGTGTCTACTTTGTTCCCAGAAATAACAACTCTGAGACTTTTTATACGTGAATAAATGTTTAAGCCAATAGCTTTGCCTCTGTTTTCCAACTAACTCATATCTTAATTACCCATTTATTTTATTCTAAGTCCTGCCATATGGCTGGTTACATGGTCTTCAGTTTCATATGACTGTCTTCATCTGTACCTGGGGTGAATCTCCACTCTGATTCAATTCCATAATCCCATCCTCCCTCTGTCAGATGTCCCACCTTCTAATCCTACCTCAGCTTGTTGGCCAGTCAGCCTTTTATTGACAACCTTTGATTTATTCCATTCAGTACAACTGATTATCTCTATAAGATGGCTGGCTGGAGCAGCAGCTGAAGGCTCAGATCTTGATCCACAAGTAGGAAGTAGAAAGAAACATTGGGAATGTGGCCAGTCTTTTGAAACCTTAGAGCCTGCCCCCAGTGACACATCTTCTCCAAGGCCACACCTTCTCAAACAATTCCACCAACTAGAAACCAAGTATTCAAGCATGAGTCTACACTGCATCTTCTGACCATGCCCTCTGGAGGGAATGTGAGCAAAACTAATAAGGAAGGGTGAATTTCTTTTTAGATCAGAGAGCTAAAGAGAGCTCATCTCACATGGCTCCTAGTTGTGAAAGGTATTAAGACAGATTTCATTTTCAAAAATATGGACTTCTGGACCTGGAGAAATCCATGGCTCAGCAGTGAAAAGCCAAGGTTGTTCTTCTAGTTGACCTGGGTCAATTCACAGCACTCAAATGTCAGCTCACAACTGCCTGTAACTCCAGTTCCAGAGGACGATGCCTCTTTGACTTCCAAGGACTCCTACACATGTAGTACACAAATGTATGCTAAAAAACAAAATAAAATATGAACTTCCAAAACATAAAAATACATTAGGTTAGTATGAAAATAGTCATGGCTCATTAATATAGGGGAGAAACTTGTTCATAAAATAAAGCTAATGAAAGAATTCAACAGGACAGCTTCCTTTCATGGCAGGGACAAGCAGACTAGGTTTTCCATCAGAGATTACCAATATATCACTTCAAATTAAATAATGAGAACTGAAATATAAGTAAATATTTTAGGCTATTTCTCTGGGTAAACATGCCAAAGAACAGAATATGCTTATAAAACAGGAAATGAGCCAATGAAAGTAGTAGAGTTTATGAGCAGGAAGAATGTGCGAGCTGTAAATAAAGTTATATGAAATGGAAAGTTCTGTGTGTTTTCATCATGTTCTTCAGACACTTTAAGTTCCTCGGATTCTGGAGAATTAAAAGCTATAATTACTTGGAGAAAGAAATCTTACTAAAATGAAGATACGTTAGTGTTCTCCTAATGGATTGATGTTCTTTATCCTATTCAAATTATTAAGTTTAAGAGTAAGTAAGGCCGGGTGGTGGTGGCGCACGTCTTTAATCCCAGCACTTGGGAGGCAGAGGCAGGCGGATTTCTGAGTTCGAGGCCAGCCTGGTCTGCAGAGTGAGTTCCAGGACAGCCAGGGCTATACAGAGAAACCTTGTCTCGAAAAACCAAAAAAATCAAAAACCAAGAGTAAATAAGGAGCCATCTCAAGTATTGAGCAAAATACCAATGGAGTTTTGTTACTTCTAAAATTTACAATGATAGTCATTATCATTAGGAAAAAGTTTAAGGACACTTGCAGTGTATTTAGTATAATTCTAATACCTCTCTGGATGTTTTAAGTTTGCATGGTGAGCTTATAAATTTAAAGAATGCTGCTCTGATGAACATTGATGCGGCAGATACTGCAGATAAAATTACCCATGGCCTGAGGTCAGTATTTCTATTTTGGTCAAACTTCAAGAATGACATATATAGCTTGACCATGCTAGTCCTTTTTGTGCTGGGAATACTTTTATTCCTGCCCATCATGTTAAAGCTTGTCTTTAACAATGTCAACATGTTGGCAGCCAAAGTACATGGCTTGAAACTGAAAATGGACCCCCAGACAGAGTTATTAATTTAACAGGCTGACAAGCCAAGGATGGGTAAGATTCTGTGCAGAGCCTTACCAACTTAAGACAAAAGTGCATTGCTTTGGATAATGCATATTCCATGACAGGTAAGGAAGGCATTCTTGGCAGAATGACCTAAGACAGAGTCAGTATTGTTTATGAAATAAAAAAGAGGGAGATGTGGAGAGCTTTGGGGGCTGCTTGGCAAGAATCTGACATGGGCCAAGGACAAGGAAATGGACTGCTTGGCAGGAATATAACGTTGACCAAGGACAAGGAAGTGGGCTTCAGGAAGGATTCTGACATTAGGCTAGAACAAAGAAGTAATTCAGGCAGAAATCTAAACTTTAGGCTAGAACAAAGAAGTAATCTAAGGCAGGAATCTAAATCTTAGGCTAGAACAAGGAAGTAGGCTTCAGACATAAAAATGACTTTGGGCTAGGACAGTGAAGTAGGCTTGTATATTTTAGTCATCCTGATAAGCCCTTAGAAAACTGTGATCACAGGAGTGTTCACGGAACTTTGTTTATTGCCTTGCTTGTTCTTTGACTATTTATGCTTATTGACTCGCTTGTTCCTTGACTATTTGCATCTATTGTATTGTTAGTTCCTCAACCTAGAACCGACCTTAATACTTGCATGTAATTAAAATGGTATAAAAACAAAAAGGAAGAGGGGAATGGGATAGAAGGTTTCTAGGGAGGGGAAATGGGGAAAGGGTATGACATCTGAAATGTAAATAATTAAAATACCCAATTGAAAAAAAAGTTAGTGTTCTCCTAAGAAGGCAAATGAAGATCAGAGAGTCCTGTGCTCTCTGAAGAGATCGGAAAGTAGGTGGAATTTGTCTTTGACTGTAGGAAAGGATAAGGAGGAAGCTGGAGCTTCTGACAGGCAAACTGGGCCTTCCTCAGTGTAGTGACTTGAGAACTGACACAGTAACAAGGCAGGACAGTGAGAAGGTGTAAGAAAAAATCACAGGACAGGGATGGAAAACAAAAGTACCAGAAATGTAAATTTAAACAAGACTCCAGAAAGTTCTTATTGGGAAAAAGATACACACTAAAAAACTGGAACATCAAAAACAAAAAATGAGATCAGAAGTTAATGTTAGCAAGTAGCACATTGTCATTAAAGCCAAATTAAAATGAGACATGCTTTTGGTAACAGTGGTCTCTCTCTCATGTGTGTTTCACATGGATTTTCTAAGACAGGATGGCCCAATATAAGGGGCCTCGTGATGATCTTGGGATTTAGAGGAAGAGTGTAATTTGTTTAAAGTAGACCCAAAGAAAAACAGAACTCAATCTTTTTCTTGTTTGAAGACCATAGAAAAGAGAGTAAGAGGGTCAGAGGTTTCAAATTCTGCAGTTCTTATGGCCCATCTAATGGTAGTTTTAAAAGTTCAAAAATAGAAAACAGTACTCCTAGTTAAACATGGAGAATTCCATGGAGAATGGAATGGCTGTTTTTCTCTATCTCACTGCACTGCCATGAAATAAAAAGTGAAACCTGGTACCCATTGTTGGTGAGGGGATCCCAAAGAAGTCCCTGTATCACAGGGAGGCTCAGAATAGGGAGACACAAAACACCTCTGAAGACGGGATCGAAGAGTAGAGCCCAAAATAGGACTGACTGAGAGTAAAAGGAGCAAATTCATTTTCAGGGACTCATAGCCCCCACCCCCTCCAGTGTCACTACCCACTTGCATAGAAAGACACCGGACATGTTCCCTCTAGCAGAATGAGAAAGACACTGTGTGTGAAAATACATCAGAGCAAGGAATAGAGCAAGAGCTGCAGGGAGCAAGCAGGAAACAGCCAGTCCTTGTTACACACTTCTTTCCCACAGTTCAGACAACCAAGAACTTAGAAGAGCCCATGTATGCTGACCATTGGGATATCTAAGACAGTGGCTAGATCCATGTCCAGTCTACTAGCTCAGAAATATGCTAGCCAATAACCCTACACACACACACACACACACACACACACACACACACACACCCCACATGTCATTTGGGAACTCACTCTTTAATCATAAACAGCCAAAGACCACACGACATTTTAGAACTGTCTCTAATATGAAGGACAACAACCAAAAATAAATGAATGCATAATTAGCCCAGCCAGATTTAGTCACCAAATGTGTTGACTTGCAGTGTTTCCCTTCTTAGAGCATTCAAATGTCAAAATTGTGGCTGAAGGGTTGTCAGTCTGTATTTGTGTCAACACACCTGTTCTTATTGTTAGGTTGCTTTGCCTCAGCATCCTGTGTTTGCTTTTGTTTAAGAAACAATAAACGAAAGTACAAGTTGAAGCTATGTGCTGCAGACTCAGGAGACTGTGTCTCCAAACTGTTAGCACAGTGGTGAAGAACTGAATAGGGATCTTATGTAACCTTCTAAAATATTGGGATCATGGGTGATCTTAAACCTTTTGATATCTAAATATGAAATCTGCTTCAAATATGAAATCTGCTTCAAAAGGCATTTATGTAGGATCATTTGATAAAACTTAGTGGTGATGGATTTATGTAAACCTATAAGGTGGAATTTTATGAATACATAGCATTTGCAAGGACAAATGGCTTATTTTCAAAAGGGATTCCCTTCATTTGGGAGTATGTATTTACTTCAAGTGCATATGTAATTGATATAGACAAAATGGCATGTTCCTCTCTGGTAATTCTGTGTAGGAGATAAGAAACCCACGTCTGGTCAGTAAGTTATCAAACAAGTGATTCTCAACCCTGAGACGTGAAATTGCAGCATCAGTTTTTCTTTCAAAGAGTAAAGCTTTTAAGGATCATGCTTAGGCCTGGCTGGCTGACAGAGGGGACAGATGAGCTGAGAACCCAAGAATTTGGCCACGGAGCATGTGCAGATGTGGGCTCAGCAAGGGCATCTCTACCCGTAAAGAAGGAAGATGTCAGGACAGTGACACGTTGGGAAGAAATATGAGACATTGCTTTATTTCACTTAATTAACGGTGACAAGATATTAACATTGTATTGTTGATTTAGAAGAGGAAATCCTAAATAATGTATGTTTAGGCTCTTCTCCCTCATCTTGAAAAATTGGCTCTTGAAGCCATTATTCTGAAGGATTTTGTTATTTTATGACTTTCATTCTGAGAAGTTTACAATCGTTGGTTTTATTGTGTTTGCAAAGATGAGTATATAATTTTAATGCTTCTGCCTGACATCTGTCATGTTTCCTAAAATTTTATTTAGTTTCTCATTCCTAGTTTACCAAAAAGCCATTTCCATTGTTGTCCTGCTGTTGGGCTAACTGACTGGATGGAGGCAGGGCCCATCTTTTGCTAAGTTTGACTCTAGTTTCCACACCTTGTCCACGGAACTTCCTTCACCAGCCCATCCGACTGGACACCCACTTTCCTGACCTGTGTCTAGTTAGAGCTGGCAAACACGGACAAGGCCATCTGTGCTGCTTCTTCAATGAAGACTTCTTTCCTGGCATCCTCCTCCTCCACCCCACTATGCCAGATACACCTGATTCTGAAACACCACAACAGGAGTCTCACCTTCACAATGATCAGGCCACCCAGCAAAGCCTTCTCTTGCTTCTTCTCTGTGTTTGCAACTGAAAATACTCAGTTGTTTCTAAGGGTGAAAATGAATACAAATATAAACCAGTCACTCAGAACATTCAAAAGTAGGGAATTGGCCACTTTTAATATTAGAAAGTTTTAGTATATGATGAGCTAATTTACATTTTAACCTTTTACCTGCCAACTCAGTGGAAGGGCAATTAAGCAATTAATAATTAAACAATTAATTATTTAAGTCCAACTGAAGCCACCTTTTGTCTGAGGCAGGTGTAGACAGTGCTCAACACCAATGGCTGGGTTTTAGGAGCAGAGCAGTCATTCTTCCTCCTCTAGGCCACACTCATCCAGGGCTCAGGACAGAAGCTTCTCTACAAAACTATACTGCTATACTGTTTCCCACCGTGGCCGTTACCCCGCCCTGCAATGTCTTTCACAAAGCTGGCCTGGTGCGCTGCTTTTCATGCCAATGTGACCGTGCCAGTACCCTGCTTGAAGTATCTTCCCATGATCCAGCTGGCCCTCTCAGAGCCAAGTAAAATCTCCAGCAAAAAACACACTGCCAAGGTTCTCCTTATCTGACTCAGTCACTTCCTCCTACCCCAGTGCTGACTTCTTCTCCTGTGTCTACAAGCTGAGCCTGCTAGCAACCATGTTCCATTCCTGGATGTGTCTCTTGCTGCCCCCCTCTGCTTGGAAACCCCACTTGGCCTCCTTTACCTGGTGCGTGCCTGCCATTTCATTTTGACTTCCAAGTCTGTTGCAATCCAGCAACAATTAGTTGACCATGCTATGGTAAAATGTAGCTCAAGATCACTTTATCTCAGACACATAGAGGACAGCAGCCTCACTGGTCATTCTCATGTTGGCTCATCAAGCATACTCTAGCTTACATATATTTTTACATTACTCAGTAAAAATACATATTAAAAGTCTGCCACAGCCAGATGTAGTAACACATGTATGCCTTTAGTGTCTGGGTTTGGGAGGCAGAGAGATAAAGAGGTAGAGAGAGAGGCAGAGAGAGAGGCAGAGAGAGAGACAGAGACAGAGACAGAAAGAGAAGCAGAGAGGCAGAAGGTGATCTCTGAATCTGAGGTCAGCCTGTTGTAGAGTGAGTTTGAGTTTTAGGACAGCCTGAGCTGCTACATAGTGAGATTCTGTCCTCAAACCAAACCAGCCAACCAGACAGACAAACAAAAAGAGTTTGCATACCCCAGCCCTCTTGCCTCATTTCTGAAAACAATACAACCTCAGCCCACAGGATGGAATTTTCCACAAATATGTCTGCTGTGTCACGTCCACGTGTCCTCTTAGTGTGCTGGCACACTCCATTTCTCAAATAGCAATTTCCTAAACTCTCCAATGTTCTGTTTTTATATCTTACACTATAATTGAAGAAATTGTATCACCTAAACTATTGGTTGGACAAAACTGTGTTGTAGTATTAATTTAGGGGAAGACAGTAAAGTCAGCAGAGAAAATGAGGGTATTAGCATATCACCCAAGAGATCAGTGTTTGGCACAGGTGAAAGTCCCAACTGTGGATCCTGTCTTCAGTTCTGAGGTCCCCCTGGTTTGGGAAATAGAAAGAGAATTAATCCTTTGTTCTGAAGACTAATAGTCTTGAAGGATGAGTTGCAGAGTGGTTGGCCTCATGCTGAGACAGCAGCCTTCTCCCGCTCCCCCTCCCTTCCCCCCCACTGGTCTTCCTCTCAGCTGGACCGCAGCCAGGAGGAATTGGAATGAGCAAGCTGAGAACTCGCTGGCTGGTTCAGTCCTTGCTGGCTGGAAAGCACAGCCCAGAGTCTGCTGGCTCCGCACTGCGCTCCAGCTGCACCTGCTGCTGAGGGCGCCTTTCTCTTTGCTCTACCTTTCCAGTCCCCTTGCCACTTGCCCGAAGCCATTTTCTAAGAGACTTGCCTTGGGTGTGTTTTCTGTATAGTATTACTTTCCTTTGAGGCTCAAATTCAAGTGCAGTAAGTTGATTAGATCTTATTTTTCTCTAATGAGCACCCCCACCATCCCCATCTCTTGACTTTTAATATTGTACACCTGTTACTCCTACATATCCCTCTCTCTCTCTCTCTGTTTGTGTGTGTGTGTGTGTGTGTGTGTGTGAAAACTGACTCCTCAAAGTTTTCTTAAGCTGGGGTATTTTATACTAATTAATTAAAAACAACTTAAACTTGATTACTTCTACCCATTTTTCCAGCTTATTGCATGTATAGATAAATAATGTGTATACATATAAATAAATGTAGATGTATACAGTACTGTACATATAAATAAATACTGAAAATAGATAACTAATGCAGTAGGCTCCTTTTAAAAAGAAAGGTCAAATTAACAGAGTTTAGAATTCTTGGGAAAATCAGATGAAAATATCTTCCCAGTTTTTATCTCCTTGATGCCCTGGACATGAAGTGTATGTGCCTGCAGTATGAGTGAAGGAAACGCCTCCCACCGGCACAAGGGCTGGGAGGCAGCGGGCTCCTACCACTCCAGGGCCCAGTAGCTCTCAGCGAGTTATGTAACTGATCGTGGCTTCTGGGTCTTTCTATGGTGAATATGTCAGGAGCAATAAATGTGATGACTCTAACACAGCACCTTATCAATTAATCCTCCTTGCTATTGGCTTGATACTTCCCCCACCCCTGACTTCCCACCAGTATTCAGGTGGAGTTGATGAGAGCCAGATGACAAAGCCACAAATGCCGGTAGTTTCCAATTCCTCTAAAACTTAAAAACAAGCAGAAGCAAATAATAAAAATAATAAAACAAAATAAGCAAATAGACCAATAGCTTTTTAAAACTATGGGAATGGGGACCATGTGTGTATGCAGTACAGATGAGGACCTTTGACCCAGTCACACCATACCATCTACGGACCCCCTGGACCGTCATTCCACCTCACCTACAAAGGGCAAGGGCTGAACTAAATGTTCTGTTAGCATCCTTCCCAGCCCCACACTCAATTTTTCATTTCTCTGTCTCATGGGGTAGAGTATTAAAAAGACAGAGAATACAGCCTCTGACTTGAAGCTCAGTTCTGATTTAAATTGTCAGTAATGCTCCACTTACATAAACTGTTTAAAGCCAGGGGTGCTTTTTCCTCATCTCTTTTCAGAACACTTTTCTCCAGGAAACAGTGCGCAGAGAGTGTGAAGAACGCTTTGAACTAACGGAGGCTTTGAGTCAAGCTAAAGAACAGCTCCTGGAGCTCAGGAGGAGCGGAGGAAACTTACCATGCTCCCTCAATAAGGGTGCCCTAACCTACCCTGCCTCGGCAGTCGGTAATCACCGCGAGCTAAGCAGTGTGAGACAGAACTGTGGACGAGGCACTGGCACGCCCAGCCTGCGTGGACTGCCGAAACCCACCGCTTCCCCAACCCCAGAGAAGCTCAAGAAGGTGGGCAGCTCCGGACTGCCCGCCCTTTCCCATGCATATTCTCCCAGGGGCCGAGCCGTTTCAGTAAACGAGGCCAGGCGGAGGCTGACAGCCATCCTTTGCAGAAGGCTGAGTCAGGAGTGATGACCTGCTTCAGGAGGGTTCCGCCCACGGTGCACGCCCTTTCACAGCACGGCAGAGACTCACAGTAACCAGGAAACAAACAAACGTATCTGTAGATATATTTAACAAGGACTGTACAAAGCTAGGAACTGTGGAGCTACAGTTTTCAAAGGACCTCAGAAATTGCAACAGATAATGAAGTTGGTACCCCAGAGGCCTGATTTCTATGTTCATGTATGTATTTTATGCTCTTCGAGTCTGGCCCTTAGAGACCACAGGGAAAAGCTTCTCAGCCTGGCGAGTTTTTCTCTTCTTCCCTCACTTCCTGTCTTCCATCCTCCTCTCTTCCTTTCCTCCCTTTTCTACCATAGCAAGTGGATTATCGACACAAAATAGATTATATTGGTTTTATGGCATTTTTTCATTTGTTTATTGAATCAAATAGATTTAAGTATTCCAACTAGAAAAAGAAAGTCCTTAATTGATTTCCAAAGTCCTGACTTCAAAATTTGCAAAGGTGATAATGACCATCAAATGCTCAGTGTACCTGGTTATCTGCCTGCTTTGTAGACTCGGTCAAAAGTAAGAATAGCCTTTCAGAAGACCATCTGCTGTGAGATGACGATTCCAGGGGAAAGTAGTTTGAACCTCTAGTTATGAATATCATTTTAGAAAATGTAAGACATGGCCACGATATTATTTCTTGGTGGATAGTTTCTCATTGAATACTTTTTGGTACACAGCTGAGTTCTGTTGAACTTGCATTCTCCAGCCATTGGGAGGAGAACTAACACTCGGTCGCTTAGTAAAGAGAATATAAGGCTAATTTGGATTCAAAATTGATTACCCCTGGAAATGTCTAACTTATTAACAGTTTCTATTCTCAGTGTAGGAATGTAAAATAATATATGCTATTTAAAGTTACCAAGCTTCCGGCTCATCTAGCTGATGTCACCTCAGGCAAGCACTCATCTGTCTTCTCTCCATCTGATAGGACTGCATTTGTCTTTATAATGGGGTTAGGGAGCAACTAAATCTGATGTATCATGGACATTAAACTTTCCCCTTCTCATACAGGAATGCTAGTAACACATATGATTATAGAACATTTAATTATCGGTTTGGCTGCAGTGTTGATGAGAGAAACCAAAGGTACCTAGCATCTAACCACTGCCTAAAAGAACAACATCACTAAACAAAATCACGGTTATCTCCCATCTTTTTAAACTTACAGACTGTTTTAACCTTAAAATAATTCCACATTAGGTCCCTGGTTTCCTGGCTACTTTAGGTCAGACTTCTTTGTGTTAAGGATTGGAATGCTTTCTGTTGTTTACAGAGGTGGCCCTTCTTCATAATGGCATTTCACCAGAGAGCACAAACCACAGAAGAGTGACTCAAGCAATGCCCTAACCCTCTCCAAGATAAGAAGCAGATGAAAAGCATGTGACTTGGCTGAAAGGAGTATCTTAGAGACAGAGTTGAAACAGAATCACTATCACTTACTCCCAGTCTTTCCAGCCTTAAAAGCTTCCCAGGGCTCCACCATGACTGTTGTCAACAGCATCCACACTGTAGTTAATTAACATTGTTCCTCTTTAAGTGCTCTGACTTTTCAAACTTGAGTTTGTATGAGACAGAAAGATGATTCAGGGAAGGATAACTATGAAGTAACAAATGTCCTTTGCCGATTATATTTTTCTAGAGAACTCTGACATAAGTGTGCATCTATTAAAATAGGAAATGTTAATTGGTGTTCCCCTTCCTTGATATCATCTTGTATACTGCAGCAGGGACCACTGCACTGAATCTCCTTGTCCTGAACTTTTGTTTGCATGTTGAATTATAAATGCCTGTGCCATACGGTAGATGGTAAGTGGAGCGAAGGCACAGACTATCGTGGCCAATGATCTCTGTCATCAGGCTTGACATGCTTTTTCACTGTTTTGCCATTTCAGCTCAGCTCTCCTTGCAAGAGTCGTAGGCATACAACGACGAATAAAGTTTCTTTATTTTTACTGGGAATACAGGTCAACAAGAAAAGTCACATGTAAGCTTTTCTAAACTGATAGAAGGACTGCCATTGCAAAACATGGTTTCTTAGTTTGTTGTTACACTCTTGCTTTACAATGAATAACTCTGTAACTCAGAATGGAACCATTATTTGCCATGAGGCTGTGTTATATGCTACAAAGATATCAAAGAAGTATAAACACAAAAATGGTATTTACATTAGTTTAACCTACACCATCTGAATAGTACAGCTTGAGCTATGGGTATATGTATTTGAAGAAAGAGATCCTTAAAAGTGACACAAGAACTGGTAACCTAGAGGTTAAAAACCTTTCTCTGGGTTTTTCCAGTGATAAACTCTAAGCATGAAAGAGTACCAGGAATGTTAAGAAAGTAGTGAAGAAAGTAGGTACATGGCTCAGCAATTAAGAGCGCTTGCCACTCTTGCAGAGGGCCCTGGTTTGGTTCCCATAATCACATGGCAGCTCAAAACCTTCTGCAACTCCATCAGAACCTGATGCTCCCTTCTTACTTCTAGGGGCACTTCACATAGGTAGTGCACATAAATACATCCTGGCAAGCCACCCATACACATAAAGTAATGAAACAATTTAAAAATAATAAATAATTTTAGAGTTCTGAAGGATCAGAGCATCTTGAATTACAGGTTAATCCTAAAGCTATCCACGTGTTTAACAGATACGGATACTATCATAAAAAAATGATGGTGAGAGCTAGAAAGGGAAAAGGGGGAAAAAGACACAGATCCTCAAGAATTATATGGGATGGGCCAAGAATGAAGTATATGCAAACATGAATAGAAGGGAGTGCTGAGCAAAGAGTTGAGGGCAAAGTAGTAAAAGAATCTTAGAGGAATCAAGATGCTTTAAAACGGTATTGATCTATTCAACAAGTCTTCAAAAAGAGGAGAAGGGTTGTACCGGAAAAGGGGTATTCTAGGTAGAGAACTGTGTAAACAGAGGCACAAACATAGGAACCATATGAGCATTGGATGAGGGGGAGCTAGCAGCAGCCTGAGTCCCAGGTAGACTGACATCACTGAGAGGGGGTGTTGAGTAAGGGCCGAGTACATGCTTGGCTGAAGTTGGGAGCAGCGCCCTGGCAAGGCTGTGCTGGGGTATTGTGGAATGGGAAGGCTGGGAACACAACAGCAGCTGGCAGACAATGACTAGTCCAGACGAGTTAATGAAGTTCTAATGAAGATATTTGTGTTGGGAATAAATAATAGGCATCAGATTAAAAATCTATTCAGAGCAGAGAAAGGATTTTTTTCCCTCCTGCTAACTGCAGCTTGAAACTATTGCCAGCCCTTGACACATTGGCAGGAGTTCATTTGATGAGCCTGGCTCTAATCAGAGGTTCATCTCTATTTAAGAATATTATAACCTCTCTGAATAATGTGAAACAGGAGGAGCTGCATCTCATTTGGGAAATGCATGGTCCCACAGACAAGTGCACGTAAGAACGCTCCTTACAGGTCTGAAGGGTGTTCTAAGAATTATGGGAAGTGTGAGAAATGGACATTAAACAGAAATAATTATCATCTTGATTCAAAGAATGTGAGAACAGCTAAACAGGAAGATTCTGGAGTGACGAGTGCAATAAAACCTTCTGATTCCCACACTTGTGAAGGAAAATATAAAAGACAATGCTCAAATTAAAGAAAGGATTATCTTAATATCTTTACATTTTATAGTACTGAAGAGACCTGATACATTACCTGGTCCAGATTTATATCTTATGTAAGTAGATAATAGTTGACTAAGTTAATTAGTTTTCTGTTTGCATAACTGTGTAACATTAGACCAAATGAGAGAACCTAGGCTTCAACTTCTGGCTTATAAGTCTCATTTCCAGACAAAGAATATGACCAGTGTGCCAGGATTTCACTACTCAAAAGTCAGCCTTCCAGCAAGATGAGCACCTGCTGGCACGTTTTAGAAATGCAGAATTTCATGCCTCACACCCAAACCTACTGATTGAACTATCCTCTCCCTCCATCCTTCCTCTCCTGTTTTCCTCCCCTCTCTCCCTGCCCCCATCTCCTCTGCTGTCTGCTCCCTTTCTCTCCCCAGCACACTAAGCAGTCACCCTTAGCACTGAGCTAGATCCCAGCCTGAGGTCTTAAGGAGATTCTGAGGTGCTTTGTGTTTGTGTTGGGTCCGTTGCTCATGGTTCAGTATTCCACATCTACTTACCACAAGTTAAACAAAATAGCCTTGCGTTATTTTGTCCCTTGTGCCTAAGTGACAACAGTGGGCTAATGAGACCTGTCCTCCTCCCCCCCCCCCCATGTGCCACATTGACCCACTTAACACCTACTCCCAGTGCATTATGATTCTTCTGTGTGGCCATTGATTCTGAATCCATAACTCTCTAGGAAAACTAGTGGCTAAAGAAAATCAATATTCATCCTAACAATCCTAAAACACATCTCAACACCCAAAGCTGTGAGCCTTAGAACAGCTGGAGATTTTATTGGTTTAATCCAATAGAGGAATTTTGGTTCTAATAATTGGCATCACATTGAATAATCATAAACTTTAATCTCATAGTAATATGTATTTGAACATGTGTTTACGTTTGTAATAGTGATGCTCCTTGTCTTCTCGTCTGAGACTTGTGAAATACAGAATTTGGGGAAAATTTTCTAGGAAGATAAAGTAAACACATTTAAATTATCTTTCCTGGAAGTAGTTTTGAACCACTTAAATATAAAATTAACTTGGGTATTACACCTGGATTAATATGAATTAAAGACAGAATTAACAGTGGCTAAATGGAATTCAGTTCTGGTTCTCAGTGTCACAGATCTGGATAGCACAATGAGGTGTTAAATACGCTTGCCTGTGAGCTGCGATAGCTCACCTCATGATAGCCCAGGACAGCCATCATCTTTAAATGTGCTGTCCTTTCTTTTCAGCACTGTGCTGTGTGAGTGAGCCTGAGAACAACCCAAGAGCTATTGTTGTTCTGCTGTGCTCTTCCCAGCTCTTCCGCTGAGCCATATTGCCCATCCATTCTTTGAATGTTTTTAATGAAGAAAAGAATGAAAGAAGCCAGTCATGATAGCACACAGCTGTGATTACAGCACCAGGGAGGTAGAGGCAGGAGGATCACTAAGTTCAAAGCCAACCTGGGCTACATAGCACATTTGAGGCCAGCCAAGGCTGCATATAGAGACTCTCTCAGTCAATCAATCAATCAGTGTAAAGATGAGAATGAGATGAATTGATTCCATTTGCCGTTTAAATTTTAATACCTCATTTTAGTGTATTTAGAGCTGATACTTGTATAGTGATAGTTAAAATACTTCTCTTAGTTAAGTGAGTCAAACTCGACAATTAGACTGTATAACTTAGGACGGCGAAGCGTTTTCTTGGCTTTTGTAAGGCATCTGTGTGAGGAGGATTAGCTCTGGCAGTAGATTTATTTGCTGAAGATGTGAGCAGCTGGCCCTGCCTCACTGCCAGCGCTGTCTCCGTCTCCCAGGTGAGCTCCGTGCAGCCTCCCACATTAATCTAGAGAGATCTATCTGTCCTCTGTCTTCTTGAAGCAAATGACTTCTCCGGTCATAATTTTCTATCCAGAGCCTTAAATTTCTAGGGAATTAAGGTCACTGCCAAAAATTCAAGTGACTCCTTTTTACTCATCGAAAGCAGGATTTCTGAAAGCCCCAGGGTAGTCAACTTTTCCAGCCACTATTTCCAGACTTTAAAGTAGTGTATTTGAGGCTTAAGCCTGGGTTGCAAGGATCTCGAAACTGAAATTCTTTCCTTTTCCTATGTAGCACACAATACTTAATATAGAAACTGAGCTGTGTACTTTTAGGGAGCTAGAGAAGAGACCCACCACCTTACATGAACAACCCCAGGCAGAGACCTACGATACGTGTTCCCTCCAGACTGGGGACACTTGATAATGCTTCCTAAATTAAAAGGGGGGAACTATGTACCTCTTGCAAGTATTTAGGCTGGAATCTTAAACAATCAGAAGTCTACGAGTAGCTGTTTGGGGTATTTTAAAGATAGCCAGAATTTTATAAATATTGGCACTTGTACAAAAGTTTTTTATGACTGCAAAATCTTTGTGGAACTACCATATTAAGTTACTATAAATATATAACTTTTTGTAGTTTTTTTTGTTTTGTTTTGAGCTGTTATAATAGTTATTATTGCTATATCACCCTTAGGATGACATAAATATATATTTTAATGAATAATTATAAATCATAAAAATTAAATTTTATTAGTAGTACATTTTTAAATTTAGTGTATGCAGCTATATGATGAGTGTGTTCATGTATGCATGCACCCTGGTGTGTGAGTAGAGGTCAGAGATCACCTTTGGGAATTCAGTTCTCTGCTTCCACTGTGGAATCCGGTCCTCGGGTGCAGCCAGCAGTTGCTTGCTTTCCTCTGCTGAGTCGCCTTACTGGCCTCAACAGTGCTTCTGTGATGAGTTGGATCATATCCTTTCCTTTATATTTAGTGGAAAATTAAAGTCTGTCTAGGGATAGTAACCTCTGCCTCTAATCCTAGCAGTTGAGAGGCTGAAGCAAGAAGATGCTGAGTTCCAGGCCTGGACTATAGAGTAAGTTATTGGCCAGTTTGAACTATGAGACCCTGTCTTCCAAAGACTATAATGACATAAGAAGAAGAACAGGAGAAAAAGAGACTTTTATAGGAAAAAAGACAATTGACTGGTCTTTCTGTAGAATATTATTCATTTCGAGACAAGTTCGACTCTGTAGCCTAGGCTGGCCTTGAACTCATGATCTTCCTGCCTCAGCTTCCCAACTACTGGGATCACAGCTATGTTCCATCATGCTGAGAATTTTTTAAGTCTTACTAATTGGTGAAAAAAAAAATCTCAATGTTTTAAAAACCTTTCTCTGGCATATCTGTAATGTACTCAATAAAAGTATATTAATTGATGATATTAATTGGTGATAATTCATATATTTGAATAATACTTAAAAGAATTGGTGATACTAATGTCTACACCGTTTGTAATGATTCTGTATAGCTAATTTGAGCACACATACCAAGTAAAAATGAAGAGTCTGTATGTGCAAGCGTTCTGTGGGAGGAGATGGCTGCAGCCTCCCTCACTCACGTCACGTTTGCCGCGACGTAACGAAGCTGCCTCAGACACACACTTTGACACGAGATAGAAGGAAGATAATCACAGTGTCCAGAATTGTTTTGTTTCAACCACTAAACCTTACCTTGAATCTGAACTCAGGAAATTCCACCACAGACTAAAATGTTGCATGTCTAAACTGCACCTCAAAGGAGTGTCAATGTAGGGAAATACTGAAGGCGGTATGTGTGCATACTGCAAGCTAAAAAGACTGCTAACAAGGTCCTGTTTGCACCTAACATTAGACCTGAGCAACGCCCCCAGACCACAATCCAGTTTGGAGGCTGTTCTGCCCTCCTTCAGCCTCCTACTACTAGGGAGTGTCAAAGGACATTGAAGTTTTCCCTGCCTCATCCAAATCAATTCCTAGGTAACCAAAGAGGAAACAGTCAAAGGAAATACTGATACTGTCCCTGTGTTTCTCTGTATCCACACCTCTGTAGAAACCCTGGAATACTTTTAGCCAGAGAGACCCCATAGCCCTCCAAGCTTGTCCACTCACAGAGCCTTTAGGTATACCAGCAATCACAGATGAGGGGTTTCCAGCCACTTGCAGTAGGGAGAGAAGTATAGTCATAAAAATTGAATTTGAGGTCAGTCTTAAATTCTTGGTGGCCTACATAGTATGAATCCTAAACCAGCTATAGTTACTGTCATCAAATTCTTATTTTTATAAATCATCTTGGAGCAAAAACATTGTTTATTCCCTCCATTCCCTGAATACAGCACACAGAGCGGAAATGTTACAGGCTTTGGTGTTATACTTAAGGATTTAGGTATAGTTTGAAGGCCTTTAGAAGTGGTTTTCTAACCATCCAATATTTTTTTCTGCTATCAGGGATTGGATGTAGAACGTGCCGGTCAAGTGCTTTGCCATGGAGCCAATCCAGTAGCAATTAACGATTTCTACTTTAATGCTTTAAATTGCCTGACATGTTTAAGTGGCACTTGTGTACAGTCTGTGTTCCTTAGCTCTGATGCTCTAAATGTCCTGACTTTAACTTCACAGGCAGATTCTTAATTGCCTGTGGTCCTTGGATACCTTGGCCTCCTCCAGCCATCCCCACCTTCCTGGGAACCAAGAACAAGGGCAGAGAACAAGACATCTCACTGGGTCTGAGGACATGTGCCCCAGTTAAGTGTTCATATACTGACTGCACTTCAACGCAAAGTCTTTGCGAATTACTAATTTTTATTCTTCTGGCCATAGTAGTGGGAAAGCCTCTAACCCTTTAATAAAGACAACTGTATGTTCCCGTACTATTGAAGTCCAGCCATTAAAAGTGTACCAGAAACTCCTTTTACAAGGTCAGTGCCATAGTTTTAACACAGAGCTCTCATTAGAGTTCTGGATTTTCTGGAAACGTGGCAAGGGTTTTGTCTCGGCTGTCTTCTTTGGTCTTTGGATCTAGTTCTAGCACCGTCCAGGGGATAATTTAGCCTCCAGTCTCCCAGTTTATCTAAATGTATCAAAAAGTGGGCCCTATTACACTCCCCTATCTGACACAGACTAGGATCAGAGTGCCCCTGCAGGTCACAGAGGAATTTCCTTTTATTATCAAAAATTGTGAATGAAAAGGCCAGGGGCCCTCCCTGTCTGGTGGAGGGACTGTGTCCCTGGTTTGTTTTAAGTTTAAAGGCAGAATTGGAGATGGCGTGATGATCTCTGGCTACCAGGCCTAGGGCCAGCAGTTGCCTTCCATATGTGCCATTTAAAAACCTGATAGTAAAAAGGGAAAGGGTCAGACACAGCAGGCAGGCAACAAGTCAGCAGCCAGAATTTGGACCCCTCCGTTGTAACACATGGTTCTGCCCCTCTAGGTGCCAAGGCTACTTTGCTCAAACTATGTAGAGATGGCAATTCTGTAAGATGGCTGGAGGGAACGTTTGTGACTGGCAGTAGACGGAGAAAGAGAGCCGACGCTGTCACAGTCTGGACAGTGGAGCTCTCCAGGGCAGCACAGGTATAGCTAGCACCAGAACAAGTAGCACGAAGAAGCCCCAAGAGTGAAGCTCTCAGTGGCAGGACAGCACCACATCATTGCGTCATTCACAGAAACAGTGACAGCTATGATTTCTAGTTATAAGGGGCACAGCTCATTGCCAGAGGTTGAAATACACCGGAGCCCAGGAGCTAGCTATGTTAGCTTCTTTCTAAAGATGAGAAGACAGGAGCACAGAGAGGCTAATCAACCCTCGGGCACGGCTAGTAAATGGCAACTCTTGGCCTAGGAGACTAGGCAGGACAATAAGGAATGGCAGCATCCCAGAACAATCTGGACACAATCTCTGTTCTCTGCCTGCTGACAAAAAACCTTCAGCCTCATCTAAACATAAAACATTCAATAAAGGGCAATAAAGCCAGCTTCAAATAAATGGAGAATACATGTATGGAACGAAAGTATGTAGACAGACCTGGAAAACATCTTAGAATCCTTTAGGGGGTCCTATAGAAAGTTATTTACATTCTAGAAAAATGAAATGTAGTCTTTATATTCCATATAAAAATAATTTCCAATATTAAATCTTCATGTACTGTACTTTTATATGTATTTCTAAACAATGATCCCACACAGGGGGAATAATGCTTCTTCCTTAAGCCATAAGCTTTTCAGCAAAACTCTCAGTGCCAAGTGTGCAATACTTCCCCCTTGAGTTGTCAGAGGTCCCAGAGGGCCTGCGAAGTAACCCCAACCAGTACCATTGTTCTTAGTTGTCTACCAAAACCTGATGGTAACACTTTGTTGCTGAAGACACCACACAGTCACAGGCTATGGAGAAACTGAGCTGGAACTGAGTCGGAAGCCACGACCCCTCTAGGTAGGTATCACATGGTGAGTGCTACGGAGGCTGCTACAGAAGACGCCCATGAACTGCCTCACCTAGCCATGAGCTACAGTGATGAGCAGCACTGGTGTAATAGAAGCACTAATGGTTTGAAGCACCCAGTCACTTCCTAATTGGATCTAAGCCCTTCCACAAAAGAGAGCGCATGTTAGGAGCTATGAGCCCAGCTTATAACCAGCTTGAAACTATGACCTGGGGTTGGTATGGTCACAGGCCTCTGGGAGGAATGTGACTAGTGCCTTGCTAACTGGAAATCCCTTCCAACTCTTCATCTTTATGCTCTTAATATAGATTAGCGAAACACTCAGCTTTCATCAAAGAAGCTTCTTCTTGCAATGGATTGTCTATAAAAACAACTGGAGAAAGTACAGAAAATGGAGTGCTTGCCCCTAAATGGGACATCTGTGTTGCCACTAACACTGTCCTCCAAGGCTCAGGGAACACTGCAGAAGTGAGGGGAGAAAGATTATAGGAGTCAGAGGTTGAGAAGGACTGAGGCAAACTGTCTCGTAGACACACCGTGGCCATGGCTCATGCACTCACAGCCTCAGCAGACCTGTACAAGATCGGATTCCTCATCTGATCAAGAGTGGAGGAAGGGCTCATGAGGGCCCACCTCTTCCTGAGAGACAATTCACAGATAGTGGAGACTGGAAGGGATGTCACTTACTTTAGTGTTAAAACCACTGATAGCAACCCACACTCAAGTGAAAGCTAAACAGAAGCCCGCATCCTTTCTCAGTCAAGCGGCCCTATTTAAACTCAGGAAAAAGCAAAGTAGAAGAAGGGAACTTGTCGGGAAGATGGTTTCATCAAGAGAAAGAAGGCCACGTAAGGCAAAGTCAGTGGCTGGGAGGAACAAAGTTCATTATCTACATGTGTGAAACTGTCAAAAATGATTTTTAAAGAGAAAAGGCTGGAGAGAGGGCTCAGTGGTTAGGACCTTCCTGCTCCTCCAAAAGGCCGGAATTCAGTCCCCAGCACCCACACCAGGTAGCTCACAATCACCTACAATCCAGGTCAACGGTATCTGATACCCTTTCCTGGCCTCCGTAGGTACCTGCACACACACATCCACACATATATTTTTTAATCTTTAAAAATAAAAGCAAACAAAGCAGTATACAGCTATGGGTCTGCTTGATGGGTGGACATATGCATTGTCAATCCCCAGATTGGGGAGGATAAAGGAAAAAAAATAACAATGAAAACTGAGAAGGGATAACCATCACCACCCACCAAAAAGGAAAGCCAGGTCCTTTAAAATACAAAGTCACCTCCTACTGCCATAACCAGAAGTATGTGCTACCCCTTTTCTTTTTCTCCTCAAGGATCACACCACGGCCTGGGAATTGAAGCAGCGAGCTGGGCTGGATATATCAGTGTGACTGTCCTTGAAATATTATAGCACCTGTGTTTCCCATTTCAGAGAAGCTGGACATTGGTCTTGTACAGAAACACACTTGAAGCTCCAGTGTAGATGCAGCAGAGATCACTGAAAAGGTTGACACATCTTTTGCTTGACTTGGAGAGACTTCAAGCATTCACTTGCCATCTGTATATCAATAATATTTTGATCTTTATTACTTTAGGCAAGAAGCTTTATTATCAGCCCCTACCACTGCTGAAGGACATTGTATCGGGACATGAGTTTTCCTTCTAAGCTTGGGCCAGGGATACAGAGCATATCGATTCTCCTTTATTAGCACAGACCAGAACGAACTCCATGCCCGATAGTGAAACAACTGTATTTAAAAAACAAACAAACCAAGAAAACCACTCAGAACTTCCTGCATCTGTTACTTTGTTGTGCTGGAGATAAACAGAATCTCCTCTATTAACCTCTGAACAATTTAAAAGGAATGAAAGCTGGAGGTTATCAAGTTCATGTTACTAGCTTTCTGTGCTGCCATTTGGCAATGTCTTCAGTCATTGTTTTTTATTATCGCTCTGCCTTTTAGAGCCTCCAGTGTAGTCATTTTGGCAAACTCGTGAATGCCAGCAGCCGTGTGAAGACAATGAGCGTCACTCTGTAATGTGACATGGGGAAATATTTTTTCAATTTTCCAGCAGGTGCTACACTATGAGTCTGACTCATAAAGGTGGTAATTATCTATGTTTTCTGAAGTGAAGCAGCAGAAGGGGAAAAAAGTATACTAAAACTAATGAAGAAAGCAAAAGTTGGGTTTATTCTCTCTAGCTGCAAAGATCTCTGGGAGTTGTTTTCCTCTCCTGTAAATGGATCATTGCCCTGTGAAAGCATCAGAGAGGATGTTTGTCTTAAGCAGGGACAGTTGGTCAACTGAGTCTCTCTACCTTTGGACAATTCAAGGAAGATGAAAAGTATAAAGGCTTTATAGTGTAGATGATGGTGCTTGCAGACTGAAAAGAAATTCTTACCAGTTGCAACAGAAATAACTTTGAGAAAGGATTTCATGTCAAGAATTTTTTTTTTTTTTTTTTTTTTTTTTTTTAACAGTCTGCTTTGTACAGGGAGGGTGATGATCGTGGAAATGTGCCATGTTAGGTAGAAACAGAAGTTGATTGATTCCTGTACAGCATGCATTGGTGATGCAATGAATTAGACCCCATAATGGTTCTCATTCCCTACATGGTGAAAGTGAAGGATAAGAGGGTGGGTAAGAAGGCTGGTTTGACAGAAAATGGGAGAAGAGCAGCTGACAGCCAGGGGCAAATGTTGCAGGATACATGTGCTTCAAGTAGCAGAGGCCAGATACAGGACCAGAATATTCACTCTATGCCTTCCTTCCACAACTGCAGGTCATAGGTATGGGCATAAAATAGTCCCAGATGTTTCATATACATAACCATGATTTTGTGTATCTCTATAAAATTTAGGAATCACAAATTAAAGAAATTATCTCTGAAGAAACAGCATTTATTTGGATGACCTTTTCATTCAAATAAATCTATTTTAATTGACCCATCCGGGGACCCGTAGCCTTATCAGTCAGTGGAGCCAAACTCCAGACAGAGCTCAGGAAGTTCTTTCCACAGCAAGGGTTACAGCAGCCCCGCCCATGTCGTCAGAGAAGTATTAAGGCGTCAGCAAAGTTCTACAACGAATACATTTTTTTTCTTGAAAATTTGTTTCTTGCTTTCCAGTGCTTTTGCTTAGTCTTCTGAACTAGATTTTGGGGTGTGGTCCCACAAGGCCCAGTCTGAAAGACTTAGGTGATGGAAGTGGGAGAGGCCCTGTGAGTCTCACAGCAAGAATGAAGAGCCTCCTGCCTAAAGATGTTAGTCACTGGGAGTCATCCCTTTCTACCCACAGTGCATCACAAGCTGAGCCCCTTATCCTTGCCTGTGGAGCAGAGGCTAAAGAACCAAGAACAGTTCCTTCACATGTAAAAGTACATACAGGACTGAGGGTCTGCTCCCGAGCTCAGCTTCCTCCAGTATCCTCAGTCCTGGAGGCGGGGTAGGCGTCATAGACCAAGTAGGGGAGTTCTTGCCCCTGTCCTTCCCTCACCTTGAATGTCTTTCTCTGCTCTCCCTGTACCAGATCATCCACACTGCACACACACTCAGCCAGCAGTCTGCCTCTACCATCTGCATTTATAAGGCTTTTAAAGTCTTCTGACCAGTCAGATGGGCCCTTTATCCTTTCAGTTTCCAATTTCATTTAAGGTCATGTTCAAAAGCTGCTGTTTGCTACAAAGGGCCAAAAGTCACATTTTCTATTTTTTTTTTTCCGTGTGTCTCACACAGCAAATGCTCCTCTGTGTTCCTTTTCCTTCCAAAGTTCTTGCTGGCCATAGTTTAACTGGATGCTTACAGTTACACATCACCTTCACAGAGTCCCAAGCAGTAATTCTTAACCTTGTAAAAGTGCCAACATTCTTTGAAATTGCAGTAAAAGGCAGGGCCTAGCCCCTCAAGAGGACACACACAAACATGTACAAATGCTTCATGAAAATGCCAGGCTCCATAAGACCCTCTTGGAGCCCGTTCAGACAGTACTCCAACCTAAGGACCCCTGTTTAAACTCATTCTTCCAACTATTCTGTGAGGTCATTGTACTGTGACCCATGGGAAAAACAAGGGCTGGTGAGTGGGACTCATGGCTGTCAGTGACTTGCCTGAAGTGGCTCCTGGCCAGATTCCATGTCTCCTTTGAAGCCTGGTTTGTGGAGTTGTGTTTAGAAGAACAAAGCCAACACTGGAGGTACTTCAACAGAATCTGCACGTCAGAGCAGAAACTGGCATTCTTGGCATTCTTGCCCAATTGATGATAGCTCCTGTCTGACAAAACCAACCTACAGAGTCCCACTTCGCCTCCTGAAGCAAGTTACCTTTTCTGGTGTTCGAGAGACACATGTAGGAACAACAGCCTCCTTGTTGCAAATCTTTGATTTTCTTATCAGTAGTCCCCAGCTGTCCCCCCAAATCTGATTGTGCTGCCAGCTAGTCCATGAGAGTTCAGGCATGGGTTACTACTGGGCAAGAAAGCACTCTGTCTCAGCAGCCATGATGGTGGTTCTCATGTCTTGACCTAATGTGGTCCACACAAATCCTGGGCCCTTTACTCAAACGTCCCCCATGGATCTGAAGGCCTCCGTGTTCTAGCATGGGAATGATGCTTTGAGAAAGTCGCAGAAAGACACTGAGTGAATACTTTATGTAACAGCTCCAGTTTCAATGGTCAATACATGATATGTGAAATGAAAATATCCATGGGGCATTAATAAGTAATGCTTTAGCCACTGCCCCAGAAATTTATCTTTTTGTGCCTGACTGTGGGGGTGGGGGACAACAACCAGTCCTATGGTTCCCCCAGGCCCTGGACTTGAATCTACCACTGCCTCTTGGTCATCACTTGGGCTCAGCTCCCTGACATGACAGAGGATAATAGCTTCAAAGGAAATTGAGGAAGGTGGTTTTTTTGAAACACCATTTTCCATGTTTGAACAAATGTGTTCCATCACAACTCTGTCTGCTAGTAAGATGCACTGCAGCTGACGAATGGCCCCAGCCAAGGAGACCTGGTAATGATACTGGGAACTACCTCCCTGCACACCAGAACCATTTGTATCAAAGACTGCTGCCGCACCGGGGCTCACAGCATCCTAGGAATGCACCTTTCACGTGTTTTTCTGAGTGAGTGGTTCAGGTACCAGCCTCCTCCATGCCCTGGCCCTGTTAAGTCCAATCCTACCGTCTTCATGTATAACTCAAATGTGTTATTACACTATTTGAATTATTTTTTCTATCATAAAAGTAAAGATCCTGTGATCTGGAGGGAAACCTTCCTAGTCCTCCTGGTACAGCTCAACAGCAGTGAGGCCCAAGGAAGAAGCCAGAGGGAAAAGCTTTGTGAGCCAAAGTGCCTGGTTTGAGGGCTATGGAGAAGTTTCTCAAATGGTGCAGGAAAAGTGTTTCTGATATTATAAATATGACTCAAATGTGCACAACACCGTGATTTATCTAAAATATGTGTCTTTCATGTCAGCTTTTCTTTTTCATTTTCTTTCCTGTGGTTTTCCTGGTATGACCCCCAGACAGTTATTAATGTTGTCCTCAAGATTACAGCCTCCCTAACAAGATATTCTTATTTCAAAGGATGTGAGACCTTACCCTGTTCCCTTTACCCTCACTCCCTTCCAACCTTATAACATGTGACAAGGAGGCGCTAGAGGGGTGAACTATTTGGCCAGAAGGTGTGAGTTACTGCTTTACATTATATTAAAATATATTATGTAAGGGGAAATTTTATGGAACCTTCACTGGGCAAAGACTGAGTTCGTTTATGCTCCTATGTTAGTGGTTCTCCACCAGGGACAGTTCTGTCCCCGGGGGATATTAGCAATGTCTGCAGCTCTTGGAGGAGAAGGTGCTACTGACATATTTTGGGGAGAGGTCAGGGCTGTGTTAAACAGCTTACAAAGCACAGAACAGCGGAGAATTGCCAGCCCAGAAGTCAGGGTGCCGCGGCTGAGAAACAGTGACTGTACCACTTAAGGTCCCTCAGGTTCCACAGAGCAGCACAGAAACCTGTGGTGTTGCCATACATCTGCATGGGGCGGAGTATAGGGGATGCCAACTCTTTCCAATTCTCTTAAACCTCGTACAACTGTATTGACTATCCAACTGTAAGGGCTTATGGGAGATTGATGGACTTTAGTAATAATAGCTCTATCTTCCAGAAGCTCAGGGCCAGCAGGGAAGAGACACAAATGTGGACAATGGGGACAGGCAGGAGAGTACTCTCAAGACAACAGGACGGGGAAAGAGGAGCCCCAGTGAGTGCTCAGGAGAACAGGCAAGTACTTGGTCTTCAGAAGGAAGTAATGTCATGGGAGTGACATGACAGGACGGGAGTGAGGTATAGATGCTGTATAGTAGGGAGACCCTTGGGCTGTCCTGGGCTCACCCATAACTGCGCGATGCACTATGATGGAGGCTGAGGCCAGCCTCTTGCTTTGGCTGCATTTTCTTTTTAGAGCTGATTGGCTGGGTCCCACAGCCCCAGGGTAGCCAGAAGAAAGACCCCCACCCCACTCCACTCCACCACTATTCCCACTCCCCACCCAGCCCACCCTTTGCAATGAACATTTGCAAGTAAAACTGTTTGGGCAAAAGGGTCTACTGTATGACACACCATGACACACTACAGCTTCCACAGTCAGATGTTTTGTTTTGTTCATTTGTTTGTATTTATGCTCTACTTGTTATGGGACCCACACGAAGACCAAGCTGCACGTTTGCTACAAATGTGTAGGGGCCTAGGTTCAGCTCCTACATGCTCCCTGGTTGGTAGCCCAGAATTTGTGAGCCCCTATGGTCTCAGGTTAGTTGACTCTATGGGTCTTATTGGAGTGGCCTTGACCCCTCCAACTTGCTTACTTCTATTTCCCACTTTTCTACAAGACTCCCCTAGCTCCGCTTGATGTTTGGCTGTGGGTCTTTGCATCTGGCTCCATCCACTGATAGATGAAGCCTCTCAGAAGACAGTTATGCTAGGTTCCTGTCTACAAGCATAGCAGGGTAATATTAATAGTGTTAGGGGTTGGCTCTCTCACATGAAATGAGTCTCAAGTTAGAGCAGTCATTGGTTGGTTGTTCCCCCAGTCTCTGCTCCATCTTTATCCCTGCACATCTTGTAAGACAAATTTTGGGTTAAAGATTTTGTAGGTGGATTGATCTCCCCTTCCTTCCTCTGGAAGTCCTGCCTGGTTACAGAAGGTAGCCACTTCAGTCTCAGTATCCCCCTCTGGTAGGAATCTCAGCTAGGGTCACACCATAGACTCCCTGTATCCTCCCCATCCCAAGTCTCCAGCTACTCACCAGAGATGCCCTCCACTGATTTCTATTCTCATTCCCAGCCTTCTCCTGCCCCATCTCTCCCCACACCTGATCAAAATCCCTGCCCCCACCCCATTCCTAATCCCATCTCCTACCTAATTCTCTCTCCCCATCTACCTTCAATGACTAGTTTCTCCTTCTGAGTGAGATTCAAGCATCTTCCCTTAGGACCTCCTTATTACCTGGTTTTTTTGAGTCTGTGGATTGTAGCATGGTTATCCTGCACTTTATGACTAATGTCCACTTATAAGCGAGTACCTACTGTACATGTCTTTCTGGCTCTAGGTTACCTCACTCAGGATGATATTCTCAAGTTCCATTCATTTGCCTGAAAAATTTATGATGACTTTGTTTTTAATAGCTAAATAGTATTTCATTGTGTAGATATACCACATTTTCTTTATCAATTCTTCAGTTGAGGGACATGTAGGTTGTTTCGAGCTTTTGGTAATTATTAATAAAGCTGTTATGAACATAGCTGAGCAAGTGTCCTTGTGGTATAGTGTATTTTGGTATTTTGGGTATATGCCCAGGTATAGCTGGGCCTTGAGATAGTACTATTCCCAGTTTTCTGAGAAACCGCCAAATTGATTTCCAAAGGGGTTGTACAAGTTTGCACTCCCTCTATCAATGGAGGAGTGTTCCCCTTGCTCCATATCCTTGCCAGCATGAGCTGTCACTTCTGATGTGGAATCAGAGGGTCATTTGGATTTCCCTGATGACAATGAACATTTCTTTAAGTGTTTCTCAGACATTTGAGATTCCTCTGTTGACAATTCTCTGTTTAGTTCTGTGCCTCATTTTTCAATTGGGTTATTTGGATTATTGATGTCTAATTTCAATTCTTTATATATTCTGGATATTAGCCCTCTGTCAGTTGTAGGTTTGCTGAAGATCCTTTCCCAATCTGTGGGCTACCAATTTGTCATATTGACATTATCCTTTGCCTTACAGAAGCTTCTCAGTTTCATGGGGTCCCATTTATCAATTGTTGATTTTAGAGCCTGAGCCATTGGTGTTCTGTTCAAGAAATTGTCTCCCGTACCAATGCATAAGGCCATTTCCCAACTTCTCTTCCATTAGGTTTAGTGTATCTGGTTTTATATTGAGGTCTTCAATCCACTGGGATTTGAGTTTTGTGCAGTGTGAAAAATATGGATCTATTTGCATTCTTCTACATGTAGACATCCAGTTAAACCAGCACCATTGGTTAAAGATGCTCTCATTTTTCCATTGTATGGTTTTGCTTTGTCAAAAATAAAGTGTCCATAGGTGTGTGGGTTTATTTCAATGTCTTTGATTTGATTCCAGTAACCAACCTGTCTGTTTCTATACCAATACCAAGCAGTTTTTATTACCATTGCCCTGTAGTACAGCTTGACATCAGGGATGGTGATATCTCCAGAAGTTTTCTTTTTATTATTCAGGATTGTTTTAGCTTGGGTCCTTTTTACTTTTCCATATGAAGTTAAGAATTGGTCTTTCAAGGTCTGTAAAGAATTGTGTTGGAATTTTGATGGAAATATATTTAATCTGTAGATTACTTTTGTAAGATATCTATCTTCACTATGTTAATCCTACTGATCTGTGAGCATGGACTATCTTTCCATCTTCTGATAACTTTCTCAATTTCTTTCTTCAGAGACTTGGAGAAAATGCAAAAAGTTCTTAACACAAAATATCCAGGAAATCCAGGACACAATGAGAAGACCAAACCTAAAGATAATAGGTATAGATGAGAGTGAAGAGTTCTAACTTAAAGGGACAATAAATATCTTCAACAAAATTATAGAAGAAAACTTCCGTAACCTAAAGAACGAGATACCCATAAACATATAAGAAGCCTAAAGAATGCCAAATAGACTAGACCAGAAAAGAAATACCTCCCATCACATAATAATCAAAACACCAAATGCACAAAACAAAGAAAAGAATATTAAATGCAGTAAGGGAAAAAGGCCAAGTAACATATAAAGGCAGACCTATCAGAATTACACCACACTTCTCACCAAATACTATAAAAGCCAGAAGATGATGGACAGATGACATACAAACCCTAAGAGAACACAAATGCCAGCCCAGACTACTATACCCAGCAAACTCTCAATTACCATAGATGGATAAACCAAGATATTCCACCACAAAACCAAATTTACACAATATCTTTCCACAAACCCAGCTCTAGAAAGAATAATAGCAGGAAAGCTCCAATACAAGGAGGGGAATTATACCCCAGAAAGAGCAAGAAACTAATCCTCTTACAATAAATCCAAAAGAAGATAGCCACACAAAGATAATCCTACCTCTAATAACAAAAATAACAGGAAGCAACAATCACTGTTCCTTAATATCTCTTAACATCAATGGACTCAATTCCCCAATTGAAAGACATAGGCTAATGGACTGGATATCTAAACAGGACCCAGCATTTTGCTGCATACAGGAAACCCACCTCAGTGACAAAGACAGACACTACCTTAGAGTAAAAGCATGGAAAATAATTTTTTAAGCAAATGGTCCTAAAGCAAGCTGCAGTATCCATTCTAAAACCTCCAGCCTGAGAACACAAAGGGAGGGACTCATGGCTCCACCTGTATAGGTAGTTGAGGGTGGCCTTGCCAGGCATCAGTGGAAGTGGATGGCTTTGGTGCCTGAAAGTTTGGATTCCCTAGTGTTGGGGAATTTTGAGAGCAGGGAGGCAGGAATGGGAAGATGGTGGGAGCACACCCTCATAGTAATAGAAGGAGGGGGGATGGGGTAAGAGGTTTTGGGGGGATGGGAGAGGAGATAACAATGAAAGGTAAATAAATAAAATATCTAATTAAAAAGAAACAGATAATGGGCCTGGCAATTGTAATTGAGCAGTCAAGACTTTTTGTCAACAATTTATTATGGGGATTTTGTATAATCCTCAAGGACAAGGTATTGTGGAAGAGGCCCATGGAATTTTAAAAAGATTGGTGAGACATACTGTTGCTGAGAAAAAAAATGATGCCGACCTGTGAGCTTGCTGAGTGCCCTGACAAGGGTGACTGGGGAGCTCTATTGCACATATGTTCCTGACCCACCTTTGCTTGACTATATCCCAGATGGGACAAGCTGCCTTGCCTCAAGTTTTTAGACCTTGTGGGATAGAGAATCGAAAAGAGAAACTATGTCTCTTGTATTCTTCTTGAAGGTGCCCAGCTATTAGAATTCAATCATGTACTGCTCTAGATATCAATCCAATATGAGAAGTAACAGTCTATTTTTGGAAGACTGGATCTGGACTTTGTCAGGAACATATTTGGAAGCTAGCTGTAGCTTGATATGATGTTAGGATAGCAAGAAATAATGTTGGGACAGGATCCGGATTTCAAACAAGGGTTAGTGCATGTGTTAAGGCTCTTTTAATTGTCAAGCTAAAATTGGTTTCATCTCTTCTACAACATTTATTGTAAGTTGCATTGACTGTATAATTTCCAATTATGTTAGTGTGTTGAAACCTGGCATGTCTGTTACAGGGATCTATCAACCAACTTTTGTCTAACTGCCCTGAGTATAAGAAAACCTCGATTCTCTGAAAAAAGCTTGAAAGTGCTGGAAGAAGTGAGTTAGGCTTTAAGCAGAAGCAAGAGGGTAGCAGGCTTGATTATTGCTGGTATAACAGCTTTACTTCCATGCTAGCACCACTGCTTCTGCAGTAGCATTGACACAAGGAGTTAAGACAACTATTTTTATTAACCATCTAGCAAAAATGTTACTAATGTATTGAGTATACAAAAGGATTTATATAGGTATCGGGAACAATGAATGATGTTTTATAACCCATTCAAATTATCTGAAGAAGATTCAGGGTTCAAGAGTTAGGAGCTATCCCAAGTGTTATGACAAATATTGGAGTAGTGTTACTTTTGAAATTCACAATGATTGTCATTATAATTAGAAAAAAGTTTAAAGACACCTGTAGGATATTTGGCATAATCCTAACCCCTCTCTGGGTGTGTTAACTTTGCATAATGAGATTATGAATTTAAAGAATGCTGCTCTGTTGATCTTTGATGCTGCAGATAATACCAATAAAATTATCCATGGCCTGAGCTCAGTATTTTCATTTTGGACAAACCTCAGGAATGGCATACATAGCTTGATCAGGCTAGCCCTTCTTGTCCTGGGAATACTTTTTTCCTGCCCATCATATTAAAGCTTATCTTTAACAACATCAACATGTTGGCAGCCAAAGTACATAGTTTAAACCTGAAAATGGACCCCCAGACAAAGTTATTAAATTAACAGGCTGGCAAGCCAAGGACGGGTAAGATTCTGCACAGAGCCTTACCAACCTAAGACAGAAGTGCATTGCCTTTGATAATGCATATTCCATGTTGGGTAAGGAAGGCATTCTTGTCAGAATGACCTAAGACAGGCTCAGTCTTGTTAACAAAATAAAACAGGGAGAGGTGGAGAGCCTTTGGGGCTACTTGGCAAGAATCTGACATGGGCCAAGGACAAGGAAAGGGGCTGCTTGACAGGAATATGACATTGGCCAAGGACAAGGAAGTAGGCTTCAAGCAGGAATTGGACATTAGAGTAGAACAAAGAGGTAATTTCAGGTAGGAGTCTAAATCGTAGGCTACAACAAAGAAGTATTCTAAAGCAGGAATCTAAATATTAGGCCAGAACAAAGAAGTAATTTCAGACAGGATTCTAAATTTTAGGCTAGAACAATGAAGTAGGCTTCAGACATGACAATGACCTTGGACTAGGATAGGGAAGTAGGCTCATATACTTTGGTCATCCTGATAAGCCTTTAGAAACAGTGATCACAGGAGTGTTCACATAACTGGGTTTAATGCTTTGCTTTTTCTTTGACTATTTGTGTTTATTGTATTGCTTGTTCCTCGACTATTTGCATCTATTGTATTGCTAGACCCTCAACCTAGAACTGACCTTATTACATGCATGTAATCAAAGTGGTATAAAAGCATAAAGGAAGAGGGGGCATAGGATAGGGGGATCTAGGGAGGGGAAATGGGGAAAGGGGATGACATCTATACTGTAAATAAATAAAATATCCAATAATTTTTTTCTCATTGTCTGTTGTTATGTCTCCCTTTTTATTTCTGATTTTGTTTATTTGGATTACGTCTCTTGTCTTTTAGTTAGTTTGGATAAGGTTTGTTCATCATGTTGATTTTCTCGAAGAACCAGGTCTTGGTTTCATTGATTCTTTGTATTGTTTTCTTTGTTTCTAATTGGTTGATTTCCGCCCCGAGTTTGATTATTTCCTGCTGTCTACTCCTCTCTGGTGTGTTTGCTCCTTCTCCTTCTCCTTCTCCTTCTCCTTCTCCTTCTCCTTCTCCTTCTCCTTCTCCTTCTCCTTCTCCTTCTCCTTCTCCTTCTCCTTCTCCTTCTGCTCCTCCTCCTCCTCCTCCTCCTCCTCCTCCTCCTCCTCCTCCTCCTTCTCCCTCTCCTTCTCCTTCTCCTTCCCCTTCTTCTCTCTTTTTTTCCTAGAGCTTTCAGATGTGCTTTTAAACTGCTGATATAAATATAAGAACTCTCTAATTTCTTTATGGAGGCACTTAGTGCTATGAACTTTTCATTAGCATTGCTTTCATTGTGTCCCATAAGTTTTGGTATGCTGTGTTCTGAGTTTCATTGAATTCTGGGGTCTTTAATTTCTTTCTTAATTCTTCTCTGACCTTGAGAGTTGTTTCCATGAGTGTGTAAGCTTTCTGACATTTCTGCTGTGGTCTGATAAGATACAAGGTATTATTTCAATTTTCTTGTATCTGTTGAAGGTTACTTTGTGACTGATTATGGTCAATTTGGTAATGTCTTTCTTTATTGCTGAGGTGTGTGAGAAAGATCCACAAGGCACTGGAAGATGGTATGTATATCCTTTTCTGTTTGGGTAAAATGTTCTTCAGATACCTGTTAGGTCCATTTGAGTAATGATGTCTGTTAGCTCTATTATTTCTCTGTTTAGTTTCTATCTGAATGACCTGTCAACTGTTGAGAGTCTCCCATTTGTATGCAGCAGAAAGATGGATCCTGTTTTGCATCCATTCTGTTAGCTGTGTCTTTTGTAAAATGGGGGAAATTGAGTCCACTGATATTGGGAGATATTAATGAGCAATGATTGTTAATTCCTGTTGTTTTGATGGTGGTAGTGGTGGTGGTGGTGGTGATGATGATGGTGGTGGTGTGTGTACTTTCCTTGTTTTGTTTTTTGCTGGTATGGAATTATTTCCTGTGTTTTCTTGTGTGTAAACTCCTTTGGTTGGAGTTTTCCTTCCAGTATTTTCTGTAGGGCTGGATTTGTAAATAAATATTGTTTAAATTTGGTTTTGTCTTGAAATATCTTTTTTTCTTCATCAATGGTAATTGAGAGTTTTGTTGGATATAGTAGTCTAGGTTGGCACCTGTAAGGTTTTTTTAGAGGTCACAAGATAACTGTTCAAAACCTTCTAGGTTTTAGAGTCTCTGTTAAGAAGTCAGGTGTAATTTGAATAGGTCTGCCTTTGTATGTTACCTGGCCTTTTTCCCTTGCAGCATTTAATATATTTTTCATTCTGTAGATTTATTGTTTTGATTATTATATGGCAGGCGGATTTTCTTTTCTGGTCCAATCTAATTGGTGTTCTATAAGCTTCTTGTATGTTTATAAGCATATCTTTCTTCAAGTTGGGAAGGTTTTCTTCTATGATTTTGTTAAAAATATTTTCTGGTCCTTGGAGCTGGGACCTTTCACCTTCTCCTAGTCCTGTTATTCTTAGGTTAGGTTCTTTTCATAGTGTCCCAGATTTCCTGGATGTTTTGAGTCAGGAATTTTTCAGATCTAGCTTTTTTTTTTTTTTTTTTTTTTTTTTTCTGTTGTATCAATTTCTTCTGTAGTATCTTCTAAGCCTGAGATTCTCTCTCCCATCTCCTGTATTCTGTTGGTGATGCTTGTGTCTACTGTTCCTGTTCTCTTCCCTAGGTTTTCCCTCTCCAGTATTCCTTCAGTTTGGGTTTTCTTTATTGCACTATTTCCATTTTCAGGTTTTGAACAGTTTTATTTATTTCATTCACCTGCTTGATTGTATTTCCTGTATTTCTTTAAGACATTTTTTCATTTCTTCTTTAAGGCTTCTATCATGTATAAAAGATTGGATTTAAGGTCATTTTTTTTGTGCTTCAGTTGTGTTAGGATACCTAGGGCTTGCTATAGTAGGATAGCTATGATCTGAGGGTATCATATTGCCCTGGCTTTTGTTGAGTGTGTTCTTATTCTATCCTTTAGCCATCCTGTTGTCACTGGATGTTCCTAAGATAGCAGGTATTGGGAGGGGACCTATCCTAGATGTTCCTGGTATTGCAGGCCTCTGGTGGATATCCTTGGGCTGGACAATGAAACTTATGGTGCAGAGCAAGTTTCCCAGCAGTTGGGTGTGCCCCTGGAGACATGAAATGTAGGAGATTGGGCAGGGGAAGCAGACAGAGAGGTAGCAGTGCAATGGAACTTCAGGGGACAATACACTACTCTGGACTGCTTGGCATGCATCAGAGGATTCTGAAGGCAGGGGAGTGGGTTTAGAAAAAGGTTCTAATTTATATAGTTCCAGATCAGCAGATCTGATGAAGGTGGGTGAAGAAATGGCTAGACATGGGGGTGGGAGTGAAGCAGGCTGCTCAGGGCAGCTGGGCATGCCCCAGAGGACTCCAAAGACAAGGAAATGGGTACAAGGAGGAAATCTCTATTTTTATTTAGTTTTAATTTTTGTTTTCTTTTGATGGGAAAGTTTTAATGGCAGTGGGCAGATGGGGAAATGAATGAGATTGAGGTACATGATATGAAATACACAAAAAAATTCAACAAAAAAGTTTAAGAAAAAGAAGAGGAGGAGGAAAAGGAGAAGGAAGAGGAGGAGAAAAAATGGGCCATGTATTTCTATTTAAATGTATTTGCTCTGTCTAGAAACATCAATATTTGGTAGTAAACCACCTTTATTCAGTACTTAATAGAAAAGAAAGTTTTCACCTAATGAAAAATTATAAAATTCTTCCCAATGGTAGAACTATGATCCTGTATCTGGTTCAGCCATTGGTAATTTTGTTGTTTCATTTTTAAATTTTTAAAAATTTTATTTATTCTTATTAATAGGAGAAGAAGGAGGAGAGAGAATAAGTGTGTGTGTGTGTGTGTGTGTGTGTGTGTGTGTGTATGTGAGTGTGTAACATACTTACATGTGCCATGTATATGTAGAGGCCAGAAGACAACTTTTTGACAACTTTTTGAGTCACTTCTCTCCTTCTCTTGTGGGTTGGGAACACCTGTATCTATTGAGTCATCTCGATGGCTCCCATTAGTAATTTGGTGAGCAAAATTTATTTTTATAAAATAAAAAATTTTAGTACATATATTTAGAAGTATCTCAAATTCATAGATTCTGAAGATGGCAGAGACCTCAAGAAACTTCAACTTCAGCCTATCTAGTCTATCCAGACAGGCTTTGGCATCGCCATGCACATGAGAAACAACTATATTTCTGCACATTTGAGACAGAGCATAAACTACTTACATTATTTTTTAGTCCCATGCATTTGCTGGGTGGGTGGAGGTTTCCATATTTGGGAGTGGCAGAGCAGCTATTGTCTCAGAGGTTTTGCCCAGATTTGATTGCTCAGGTCTTGAGAGGACAGTGTTGAGGTGGGTATGTGATTTAAGGCTAAAACATCTAAATTAAATTAAATTATGATTAAGCAGTTGAAGGATTCAAGCTGGCAAGATCTCGAAGCAGAAAGCTGACCTAAAGTCAAAAGTTTGACTTCCCTGGCAGTGAGCATCTCTCTGGGGACTGCAGGACAAGTGGGAATGTTTTATGAAGCTCAGGCTTTACATGGTGAAGGTCCTTCCCTGGGGTTGGAGCAGGCAGGGAATCTCCTCGGGGATCCTGGCTGACATTAACCTTTAAAAACACCCCCTTCCAGATTTATCTAAATCCGGGTTCCCTGGTGACCTCCTCCTTCTCCAGTTCAGAATCTCTACCTTGGTTTTCAAAGGATGTCCTTTTTATTGTCAAAAATAGACCCTTTCATGCCCACACCCTTGCGTGTGTATCACTTGGTCCACTCTAGCACCAAGCACACACAGGACAAAGCCTGGTTCCCTCCCTTGGGACCACCCTGATTTATAACAGGAAGTGAACATGCCCCTTCCTTCATACGCATCCCCCTGGAGTATGACTTGGCTGTCCTTTCACAGGGACCTGAAATGGAGGAGGAACCAGGATGTGGTGACCCCAAGGCCTTGGCTGCCCATTTCCTAAAGCCAGCCTGAGCCCTGGCATCATAAGTGACTCTGACAGCTTTTTACCTGCAACAAATGAACAGAAAAGACAGCTGTGCAAAAGCCAGCTCCTTTTTGTGGGTTAACATAAATGCTTTACGAGATCCTTTTACAGCTGCCAGCAATCATTTGCTCATATTGTGCTCAAGCTAGAGAAGGTCCCTCTCTGCTCAGGAGAAAGGCAACTTCATATAAAACAAGAAGAAACAAGCTGTAAGACCGTGTTTGAGCATGGCTTCTGGGGATAGATCATGATATTCTTGGAGATAACACTGCAGAGGGGCACAGCAGTGGCTGGCAGCTTCCTCTTTCCACCTAAAAGCTGGGGCCTCCCTAAAGACTTCCAGGCCCCTGGCCATGGGCTTCAGGAAGAAAGTTTATTGAGTGCCTAACTATCACTGTATGGCTTTGTTAAAACATGGAGATATTTGTGCCTTCTTTTAAATTAGCTGCTGTTATATCCCCCAAATTTCTTAGCTCATTATATACTCTCCAAACTTCCTAGCACTTGTAGGACTTTGGAATGATTTGCCAAAGGCTCAGGACTTCTCTAGCCAAGGGTTTTATTCTCCCATGGACTTGTTTTCTTATTCTCGGAAAAAGTGATCCTAAAAACACCCCAGACATTCTCAGACTGATCCTTCAAGGGACTCTGCTAGCCAACAGATGTGACATTTGACTCTCCATCACTGGATACTATAGAGCATCCTTGTGGTGACAGCATGGCTGACTGGGAGCTGGGTTTCTCAGCGTCTGGGAAAAGATCAGAGATCATACTGCGTCTGGGAAAAGATCAAAATTTAAAATTCCTTATCATTTTGACACCATTGTAAAGTTAAATTATCAGAGGTATTTCATCCATCCTAAGACAGCAACCATTTGTACTGATAACTGTTGGCAGATGACTTAAAAGAAAGATGAACCTTGTTTAGTACTCTAAGCCGAGCCTTTCTGGGCTCCTTTGCAACTACTGGGGTGCACTTTTCCTCTAGATAGGAAGCTAATACAGGATAGGACCAAGGCTGTTGTTTGTTTTCCCTAAAAGATACTGTTTTATTAGAACATAGTAAAATTCCCTCAAGTTGAAAACAACTCTAAAAGTTACAGATGCTTAGGTATTTCTGTCACTATGCTTGGTTTTCATATTAATATCTTCTATTCATACATCAATTTGCATAGAGATTTGAGTCCCTGAATACCAAACCATCCCCAGTTCCTCAGGCAGCTGTGGGTGGGAACTGTATTTATGAGAAAACAGAGGCTGAGAGAAGATCAGAAACTATTTAAGAGCCATGACTGACAAGGCAAACCCTACCAGCCAGCTGGGGCCTCTGGAGTCTGGCAGCTCATTGCATTCAATAAACCTCAACTTGTGGTTTCTCCATCCAGTACCACTGTGCCAATAGCACCCTTTCTATCTCACACAGCACTTCCTGACCTTCTCAGGATGGGAAAACTTATATAGGTTGGAGTCTTGTCCTTGGTCTTTATTGATACTGAGTCGTAATTGAAGCAACATCCCTAAATCTGCAAATTGCTTTTAAAAATATCTATTTCAACTGGCCATTTTGGCCACCACCACCAGCAGCTAATGTTCAAATTCTTTGTCCCTGATGCCCTGCTACCATTGACACAGCTTGACTTCCTTCTGGACAGGCCTCTGCAGCCTTTCCAGCCAGCACTCTACTGTACGGCCCTCTGACTCTGCTTGGCTCCTTCTTAGAAGACCCTGTTTTCCTGCAAGGAGCGTTGCAAAACCAGCCTGTGAGGCAACAGTCGCATCATGTGAACAATTACATGTCAAGAACATGTGAAGTCGGTTGTTTCTGTAAGTAAGAATAAGAATAAAGAAACAGTGTTTCTTTTATTAAGAAAGCCCTCTGGGTTGTGCAAGAATGTTTGAACAGCAAGCACCTCTTAGAGGTTACAAAGAGCATGGGCTGTAAGCTCACCGGCTGTGTTTCCCTTACTCCCCCGCATGGGAAACAGCATGCAGAGAATTATTATGAAGGAGCCATAAGGAGAACAGAAAGGGACCACACTGGAGGCATGGAGTCAGGTGGCCTGGCCTGGACCCAGCCTTACACTTAGCCCATGTTGAAACTGAAGTCCAAGCCATCTTACCTCTCCCCACCCTGAGCAACTCATCTCTTAGAAAAAGAAAATGCTCCAGAAGGGAAAGGACAAGCATAAGCAAAATCGTTTGAGAACCTACCGTGCTACCAGGTCCTGTTTTTGGTATCCCTGCATGGGGCCTCTCATTCATACTCATCCTGGTACATCCATGTCCTTATCCAAGGACACCTGACCTGGTAGGTGGCCTGACCAGAACCAGCCCTGAGTCAATCAGACTCTAAAATCAAGCACCTTCAAAAATCCAGTGCTTCTCAGATCAGCCCCAGCAGGAGAGAAGCACGGTGAATCACAAGCTGAGAGCCTAAAGCAATGGCAGTGCGGTGTGCATGAGTCCTGAGAATCAGAAATCCAAAACCAATGTGTGGGTGGGATGGGGTCCTGGGGGTAGGGTCTTGGGAGAATTATCTGCTCTGGGCTTCTGAACCCAATTCTAATGGGTTGTCGAGAATCTTGGGGGGCACCCTTTGACTCACCTGTTCCTCCTGTGTCCATACCTACTACTAATGTCCATGTGTAAAGACACCAGTCATATCAGAGTAGGGCCCCCTCTTCATCCCACAGATAAGTTATCTAGGCTCAATTAATTGTAGCTGCAAGGACACTTGTCTCCAAATAAGTTCATGTTCTGAAGGGGGGTGGGGGCTGTACCACATCAGCATATTTTGAGACAATGTGATTCAGTCCAGAACACTACCCATCTAAGTGTCTGAGGGAATTACCTCATGACATTTGATATTAGTATGATGATTTTCATGTTCTTTTTTAAGACTGGAGCAAACCAAACATTCAAGTCCATAATCACTCTAATAGCATACATATCCCTGAAGTGTGAAGCACACACGCACTAACTCTGGGTGAAGTTAGGAATCCAGAAAGCTACTTCACACTGATTCTTGAGGTGCTGTACGAAGATGCCAAGTCTGGGGCCCTCACCTTTTCATGCTTTCAAATGTGTTCTTGCCAAGTGTAAAGAAAGTGATGAGACTGGGAGGCTCCTGTAGCTGCACAGGTAACCTAAGTGAGTGCAGAGAGTGCTGCCTTTGGGGCTCAACAGGCAGCCATAGCTCAGAAAATATGGATAGTCTCCGGCCAAAGACGCAGCTCAATAACACACACACAACCAGAGAGAGAGAGAGAGAGAGAGAGAGAGAGAGAGAGAGGAAGAGGGAAGAAGGGAGGGAGGGAGAGAGGGAGGGAGGGAGAGAGGGAGGGAGAGAGGGGGAAAGAGAGAGGCCTCTCTACCTCTTCTCTTTTAAAGGAAACCAGAACCACACAAGCACTGTTCACCCTGTTTCCCCAACACAATAGCTCCTAAAGAACAAGATTTTGAAGTGTAGGTACCATGGTGTTTGGGGATAAAGAAGATGGCCCTGGTATAGTAACAGGCTTCCTAACACACTGATCAGATTCATATTTTTCTGTGACAGCAGATGTGCCTCACGTAATAGAACTTACCGGCAGCACTAACTGTGGTCGTACTGTTCTTTTATTTCCTAAGAAATAACACTTTCAAAAGTGACAAAGGACTCTCTGACAAAGTCCCAGCAATGAGAGGACAAATGACTCAAATGACAAAAGGAACACTCAGTGTGGTTAGCTTATTGCCCCACTTGATTCCTGACACAAAAGCAGGTTGAGCCAAGGCATTTCCCTATCCTGAATATCAGCTGCTAGCCTAGCAGCGAAGCCCTCTGAAATGACCCAAAAGGAAGGGCAGGAGTCACAGACAACACCAGGTCCCGTAGCCACTCACTGAAAAGATGGTTCTCCCACACATTGGCTGCAAACGTGAATTCATGGCACTCCTTTTTTCCCCCATCTCACGTTTAGGAAATCCTTTTTTCCCCCATCTCACGTTTAGGAAATCCGAACATTTTAAAGGCAGTTGCTATCTACAAAACTATCTGTCAGCTGCAGCTACAAGCAAAGACAAATAGCTCTAAAGAAAGGGAGGTCTTTGGAGAGTTCTGGGCCCATGGTCACCACTCAGGGGCAGCAAGGAACTGTAGCTTCTGGTGAAGAGAAACCTGTGGAGTCAGCAGGCTTTCAAAGCTAAGTAAGCACTTGGGGGGGGGGGGGGAATGGACATTCACAGGAGCATGGGATGACAAAGGAGAGGAGTCCACAGGGAGAGCAGCCCAGGGAGCTCAAGAACAAGATCTAGCCAGAGAGGTCTAGCTGCATCAGCCGTGAAGAGGCTCCCATCTCTGGGGATGTGTTATTTTGCCAGGGTTTTCAAAGTCTGGAGAGACTTATCTCCAGAGACTGCACTATACCCTCTGCCCTGATTCCACCTCTGCCTGAGCATGGCAGTCTCTCGTTCTCCCTCCTGAGAATGAAAAGTGTCCAGTAGGGAGGAACAAGGGCACTCTGCCCCCAGACACTGGCATTCCGTGGAAGCAGCAGTACAAAGGATTTCTGAAGACTGTGCAAGTCTTTAACTCTGTCTTCTTTTCCCCGCCCCCAGCCAGACCTAGCCCAGGCCACAGGATCATCTCTGTGGCAGCTGAGATAGGCAGAAAGGGCCAGACATTGACCAGAGACTGGAGCCTGCTGGCCTGGGGGCCCTGTGTGCACCCTGGCCCACATTCCTTGTTGCCTGCCAGAGCCTAGCAAGAGCTCTGGGGAGAATCAGTACTGTAACATCTGGTTTGTAGCCAGGTGTCCTGTGAGTTCAGATTAGGTGATTATTGTTCCCAAATGTTTATGAATCCTCAGGGAAGAGGAGGGTAAAAATCTACTTCCTAGGTCAAGATAGTGAAGGAATGAAGCGCCAGATATTGTCTTCAACCCAGGAGTTGCCCAGCTGTTTCCTCTTCCCATGGTTCATCCTGTTCCCGGTAGAGTTTTCAGTAAACCACAGGGTTCCTGAAACATGAGTCCAAGCCCCAGACCAAAGGACCCATCCTAGGAGCAACAACTTAAAAAAAAAAAAAGAATGGCCCCAGGAGGAAAATTAAAGCAGGGTGCTAAAATACTATATAATTTAAGTCCATTTAGAGAGACTTTCTCTCTCAAACTGGCTAGGACAGAGCATCATACTGCTTACATCACAAACAAAACGAAGAGTCAGCAAGATGGCTCAGTGGGTACAGATGCTTGCTGCCAAGCCTTAAGTCCAGAGTTCAATCTTACAGCCCAATGGTGAGAAAAAACAAGTGACACCCTCTTCTGACCTCCACATACAAATGAATAAATGTCTAAAAAGAAACCCTCCTAGAGAAGAAGAAAGCCCCCTGGTTCTGAAGGTCATCCCCTCCCCACCCCCACTCCATAGCTGTGGCCTCCAAATGTATCCCCAGAGGCCATTAGTCTGTCCCCTCTTGGACTCTAGGGACATTTGGCAGTGACTAGAGCAGGTTTCAGCTGCCATAGATGGGGGTTACTACTGGAATTTAGAACCTAGAGATAAGGAATGCTGAAAACCTACAACAGGCAACACTGACGGAATGTCAAAGAGCTGCAGTTTCAGAAGCCTTGTCTAGAGCGTGCCTTAGCCTCTCAGAGCCCAGCTGCTGCTGGCTAATCAGAAGTAACCAGAGCAGAGCAAGAGTAACCTGAAAACCTGCACAGAGTCCTCAACCATCAAAACTTTATTTATTAGCCATGAATAACCATAGTACTTGTCTATAATCCCAGCACAGGAAAGGCAGAAGCAGGAGAGCCAGGGGTTCGAGACAATGCTGACTTATATAGAAAGTTTGAGGCCTGAAGTTGTTGTTGTTGATGATGATGATGATGGTGATGATGATAAAACAGTAATAGTAATAAATCAGTGGTTCCCTTTGACTAGTCTGAAGTCCACTGGGTAACCAGTCTCTCTGTGTCTTCCAGTGTCATTAAGTGGAATCCTAGTCCCCTGAAAGCTGACCATCTGAGATGGGCAGCCATGACTGGACAGAGGTAAAAAGCTGATATAGACACATAACTAAAATAAGAAGTAAACGAACCCAAGCCTTGTGCACACCAAGAGCCAAGCATGATGAGGGACAATGGGAGGGGGGAGGGTAAAGTTATCACAGGGGACTAGATGGCAATAAAGGAATGTAAGAGAAAGACTGGGAGAGCATCCATCCGCACCTCCATTATCCGCTTACTCTCACTCAGATATGCAATCAGTGCTTCCAGGCACAGGAAGATAAAGACAGCATATTCCCACTCTCTGAGCACCGCTAGCCAAGCCAGGATGATGAAATCCATACACAAAGAAGCAGAAATACAAAAGTGCCTTTTGGAGAGAGAGAGGTACAGCAGGCACCGGTCACAGTGTTCAGAAAAAGAAGGGATGCTCCCATGTGGTAGAACCACCTGAGGGTTGGCCTTTAGACAGCTGATGGTCCTGCTGGGACCTGAGCTTGCCCAGGATCCCAGGGCAGGGTTACAGCAGGGGTCAGCCATCCTACTGACAAGAATTTCCATGGATGGGTAGAGAAGCAGGACTGCGGCACACCACACTGGGAGTTCTGGCTCAAAGCATCCTTCCTGGCTGGTCTTTGGCTACTCAACAAAACTCTCTGAGCTGTGCTTTCTTTTTTCATTCCTCTTTCCAAGTGACAAAAGTCTGGTCCGCCATCATTCAGAACCTCACACTACAGGAAGCTGCAAGGACATTAATGACAAAATGATCAGCCTTCGTTTGGTTCCAGGAGGACACAGCAACCCTTACTCACAAGCTACCTAATGTTTTTTTTTTTCCTCTCTTCAAGCGCCTCTGGCTTCATCCGGCAACAGCAGCTACCCAGGTGAAAAGCCACTGGCTTTGAAGATGTGCTAATAATTTCAGGGCCTAGCTGTTTTCCAAGGCTGCTAACAAGCATTCGGACTGACTGCCCCGTGAGCTTTCTCCTCTGACAATGAAGCAACAGAAAGGTCAGCGGCCGGACACAGAAAGAGGAGAAGGGTCCTGAATAAACACAGACAGTTTAATCAACCATGAAGAAACCCAAGAGTTGACTGAAAGTGCTTTGTCAGGGGCAGAAGGGAGGGCCTCTGCCCTCAGAGAAAGGCGAGGAAGGTTGGAGGTCACCTCACTGACCACAGAGGCTGCCTTGATGCAAATGTTAGTGGGAAGACTCACAAAACCAGAAGGGTTTCAAGGGAGGAAGGGAGGGAGAGGGAGGGAGGGAAAGGGGAAGCCAGCATTTGGGCGTTTTCCAGAGGAACCGGGCAAACAAATGTTCCCTGGAAAGAAGACAAAAATATCTTAGCTCAATAGAAAGGGAAGATCCCTCCACCGTGAGCACTGGAGAATCCGTTACCCCTCCAGGCTGCCGTCCTTCAGGCCTGTCATCTCTGATTCCGGATTCCTTGGGGTATTTGAAAAATTGCTTTATTTGAATTACATCAGTTGTCCTTTACTTACATCTAAAAAAATCAAGGTCAAACTATGTTGATATGTGGAAGGGAGTTTAGATGAAGGAGGGTGAATCCTCTCTCTGGCCCTGTAATTACTTTCTTTGTAAGCCTGAATACCCAATCAGATGACTGTCTTCTCCACACATCTTGTCAGTTAGAGAACACCTTCAAACAAAGAAATCTGGAAGCCACAGCAACATCTGTGTCCAAATATATCCAAGCCTGTTTATTTTATTTTAATTGAAAATCAAACGACTTTAGATGAACAAATCATTTTAAAACAGCACATTTTTAGGTAATTCTTAACATCATTTTGCCAACCATGAAAGCAGCTGGATGTCAGGTTCTGTCTTTAGAGGATATTTCTGAGCTGTGATACTATCAGCATGAAATCAGGGATAGCTTGAAATGAAATGATAAAAAAAAAAAAAAATCAGGGCCGGCTTGAAATGATTTGCATAAGAATTTTGATTCCACTAGAGACCCATGTTTTAAGGATGGGCTGATCCTTCTCTGGAAGTAAGCTCCTGTAATTTGCTTACTTTTTCTCAGCACAATTAGAGAGACAATTCATTAAAAGTCACACAACATTGTCTTGACAGACATTTCTATTATGGTAGCAAACATGGAGCCAGTTCTAAGCCAATGCCCTCAGCAAATGGGAGAGTCACTTTCAGACCCTCCAGTTTCATATGTGTGACTCACATCTACAGTGATCTTCCAGTCTGGGATCTGGCCTGACAAATGTTTGTTCCTTTAGGCTCACTGTAGCTTCTTCTAGAGGGAAGCTTATGCACTCAACAGTTTATGAGAGGATAATAGGAACAGGAAGATAGTTGGGTTGTTTTTCCTCAACCCTTGAGGATTAAGAATAAAAATTAAGCCTTAATTGGGGCCCCGATTGCCCTGAATGTCTTAGGAGGAAATGACTTTTTAAGGCATGTGGGAGTTATTACAAAATAAATTTCCCTGGAAATAGTTCCTTCTGTGTGTTGATACACAAAGGCCTGTAGAATGGAGTCTCAGAAGGAAACAGTGACTTGTATAGAAACCACATTGTTGGTTTAAAGAGAGAGGTTAAGATAGAGGCCAAATGCAGTTTTCCAGTTACCTTCTCATTATGAGAAGTCACTGAATTCAGATACATCATGATTGCTCAGGATAATGAAGGATCCCCCAAACCACATGTGGTAAGAACCGTACAGTTTGGTTATCATACTTGTTGGTGTCTGATGTCACAGGCAAACCATGCAATATCAATGAGACTGTGACAGGCCGAAAGAGAGGCCTAGCCTCGCCTTCTGCATAGCACAAACAGCCTAGTGTGTTGATGTGAGGCTGGTTGCTTTGTGAGGGACTGGCCTCCTGCCTAGGATGTTCTCCGGCCTCTTTCTGCCCCCTAGTGGAAAGGCTAAGGAATATGTGGGAGTTTGCCGAGGGTGACTTAGCAGTCTTAAGTAAGGCTTCTTAAGACCTTCTACAACCCTTGTTTTCAAGCATGGCCTCTTCTTTACTCTGAGAAGAAGAATGCCAGCTCGTCGAGTATTCTGCAGCCTCCCTAGAATGAATACCTCCATTTTGGTGTGTTTTTCTGAGGCCTTCAGTCTGCCTCCGCACTTTCCGGTGTGCAATCAGCGCCAGACACTTTTCCCAGGATGTGAAAATTATTCTTAGAGTCCCACAAACGAAAGAGTCCCACAACACAGTGCTGTGCCATTGAACATGCTGCCACTGCAAAAGCCCTGTGTGTCCCAGAATGTGTCTCTGTAATTTGTCATTTATTCACGAGAACCTGCTGGTTGCCAGACGCCTTATACTTGGTTCTGGAGACACACAAACACTTGGCCAAGGTTCCTTCCTAGAGAAGCCTGTGGCCCAGAGAAGGAACAGTCTATCCTTGACTGCCACAGGATTCAATCTGTGTCCCTACATACCCACGCTGTGCTGCAGAAGTAAAAAACCATGGGGACAGAGCCAGGGGATTGGTTCCAAATTCTAGTCACAACAAAGCTAAGCCAGTGAGTGCTTTGTTCAAATGACTCAGGTAGATAAATGAGGCCAGCACAGGCCGTCCTGACACCACACACCTCTAGAATGCCCTGGCTGTGCGAGGAACCTCTGATGTCACTGGATATTTTCATCCCTCCCCAAGTCGGAGTGTTCTGTGTCAGCTTTGCGGATGTTGCTAAGGGGCGGCCAGTTTCACTGTGAGCTCCCTCAGATAACAATCCGCATGCGCTTCCTGCTCTGGTGGCTCTTGCCAGCCCTCTGCGCTGCTTTGCTCATTTCAAGCCTCACATCGGTTTTTGTTTTCTTGTTGAATCCCATTTTCTGCATTGCTGATTCCCAGATACGGGAGACCTAGAGGGGACGGATAAACATTTCAATGACTCCAAAGCGCTCTGTGTCCGGTATACAGACTCGTACTTTAGGCACGAAGGGTAATGGTGTTATTATTGGTGTCGGAAATGCTGGAAGAAAAACAAAACTGATGTTCTAGACTCCTGGCTCTTGCCAAGAATTAATGCAGAGTGGGTGGAGTCAGTGCTGGCTTGATGCAGGAGGATGCCCGCACAGAGCCCGGACAAGATGACCTGTTTCCTGGGCCTTAGGTGTTGTGTTCTTCTCTCTGGACTGACTGACGCTCAGTTGGGTGAATGGTCATCTTCACTAGTCCTCTCAGGCCCCCTTGAGAAACAGAATTGGGAATGTAGACCAACTAGCCAGCATTATATTTTTAGATGTAAGATATTTTATTTTAACAGATAATAGAAGAGTATTCGCCATTACAAAACTGTGAGAGAGATGGCAGTCAAAGAGAAGTGGATCATAAAGAGAGGAAGGAGGCCAGCTGATTATTGTCATCAGAGGCCACCTGAAAAATCATCCATGCTTGAAGGAAATTAAATCCCCGCTCTGCTGGGTTCTATACCATACCAACAGGGGCAGGAACTGCAATGGTAGTCACCACATGCCTCTCTCTCCAGAGGAGGGCTGTGCTGTAGGCATTACAGGTACTATGTGGGAAAAAGGCTACCAAGGCTGTGCAGATGGCAGCAATGGGAAAGCCTGGTGCCCTGAGAAAGGGGGCTTGGAAGGTCTGCTCCCACCCAGCCCTTTCTCCCTTTCAGTGGAGCACTGCAGTCTTCATGTGTGGGGACCTGGTGAGCAGGAGCTGAGAGCTCACATTCTGATACATAGATTGGTAGCATGGAGAAAAAGAGATAGACTTGGGATGGCTCTAGGTTTTCTTTTATTTTTTAAAACCTTAAAGCTATCCCTACTGACATGCCTCCTCTGTCAAGGGTGCATCTCCTAATTTTTCCCAAACAAGTCTTCCGACTGGGCCTTACATACTCCAATAAATGAGCCCATGAAGCTGTTCTCGGTCCAAACTACCACAGCCTTCCAGGTCCCAGATTCACTTTCAATTGCTGAAGAAGAAGAAGAAAAAGAAGAAGAAGAAGGAGGAAGAGGAAGGGGAAGAGAAAGAAGAGAAGGAAGAGGAGGGGGAAGAGGAAGGGGAGGAGGAGGAGGGAGAGGAGGGGGACAGAAGAAGGAGGGAGAGGAGGGGGAGGAGGAGGAAAATCAGAAGAAGGTAGTAACAATAAAATAAGTAACTCCAGGAAGAAAGGATTTATTTGGCCTTTCTATGTCACCACCCATCCATCACAAGGGAAGTCAGGACAGGAAATCAAGGCAGGAACGTGGAGGCAGGAACTGAAGCGAAAAGAAGCCTTTTAGTACTGCTGCTAACTGGCCTGCTCTGTCTGGCTTCCTTAGTCAGCTTTCTTATAAACCCCAGGACCACCTGCTTAGAGGTGGTACTATCACAGTGAGCTGGGCTCTCCCACATCAGTCATCAATCAAAAAAATGCTCTACAGACTTGTCTACAGATGGAGGCATTTCCTAAACTGATGTTTCTTTTTCCAAAAGTTTAACCAGGACGGTTCCATTAAACTTTCACTCGTTCTGCATTTTTATTGTTCCTCTATGTGTCTGTCCTCAATAGCACGTGCAATTCACTAATTCAGCATCTATTAATGAAGTATCTGCTTTTTACCAGGTCATACTACATACAGAACACAGAGTCGTCAAAGAGCCCTGTGGCTCTTGCCTTCGTGGGACTTACAAAATAGAAAAAAACAATCTTGGTCAAATATGCACACAAATTAACATAACATTCCAATGTGCGAGTTCATATGTGGTATGTGGAGGAGGGTGGACTGATTTAGTAGGGTAAGCCTGGGAGGTCTTTGAGGAATGAATAAGATCAAATCTGGAGGAACAATAGGATTAACTAGGCCCCAAAGACCATGTCCTCAAGGCCATGAAAGACGTAAGTGTAGCCAGAGATAGACAAGATGGTAAGGGGATGTACCAGGCTGAACTAGACAGGCAGTAAGATGCAGTGTGTGTTTCAGAAACACTGCTCTGGCTGCTCTGTGGAGAAAGACCTGGGAAGGATCATAGGCAAGTGTAGTTAAGTTGCTTTGGTAGCTGTTTTTTACATGTGGGCGTCCACTAGGAAAAGGACCAATGTTGGGTGATAGAACTGGCAGATCACCAGTGTGGTTCACACCTGCATGTTCTGCCAGTAGCCTTCCAGTAAGCTAGGGCCTTCAAGCCCTAGGCCACCTGCGATTCAGACAGCCTTCCTTGCCGCTTTCAGTTTGAACCTAAAGATGTCCATTGAGCTTGTTCCTATGGGTGCTATCATATTTTCTTTCAGGCTTTCTCTAAAAATGAAGGGCAGGAGTGTTTGTGATGCCTGGGCTATTTCAACTCCAGGTTACAGACTGAAATGATAGCAAATCTGATTATAGAAGTGAAGACCTTCAAACACTGAGGGGCCAGAATCAGTTTGAGAGGACTTTACAGCACTTCAGACTACCTCTGTAGTTCAAAGTTCAAAAAGATGAATTGCCCAGTTAATCAAAGGAGGCTTCTCCCAACTGCTTCAAGCACACTGCATGAGTGTAGAACTAGTTACCAGATGCCCCATTCTACCTAGCATCCTTGTTTTGGAAAATAATCATCATTCTATTCCAGGAATGGTGTCCTAACGTGGCGCTATACTAGACAGCAGGGCACGGAAACTGATGTAGTCTTCTGCCCTTCAGGAACTGCAGGCTGTCAAAACCGATGCTGTTGATGTGGTTTGTCATATGCTGATGCTGGTGCTATGTTCTTGAACCTCTCAAACTGTGGGATAAATCAATTCATTTCTTTATAAAGTTCCCAGACCAGGTACTTTGTGACAATAATGCATACGGACTAAGGCACGGAACAATAAAAATAGTACATTGTAGGCATCTGCGTTCAGTGTAGGCAGAGGCAAAGGGCCATTAAGACCTTAAACTAGACAGAGCAGTGCCCCATACTGAAAGGGTCTCAGAGGGCACATTTGAGCCAGGTGCCAAAACAGAATCTATTCTCTGGAGAAGAAAAAAAAGCTGTTCATTTCAGACGGAAGAAAAACTCCTATAAAGAGATCTGAGGGAAAGGCATGGCCAAAAGGGGTCATGGGAGCATTACAGAGTCTGAGGCAGGTGAGGTTAACATTCTGGTATACCCAGTATACGATCACACTTGGGGGGACTACACTGTATTGTCTATTGCTACAAATCAGCCCCAAACTGAAGAGCTTAAGAACATTACCTCGTGCCGGGCGGTGGTGGCGCACGCCTTTAATCCCAGCACTTGGGAGGCAGAGGCAGGCAGATTTCTGAGTTCGAGGCCAGCCTGGTCTACAGAGTGAGTTCCAGGACAGCCAGAGCTACACAGAGAAACCCTGTCTTGAAAAACAAAAACAAACAAAACAAAACAAAACAAAAAAAAACCAAAAAACAAAAACAAAACCAAAACCAAAAAAAAGAACATTACCTCGTGATTTCTGTGTTTCTGGGATCCAGCCATTGATTAGTGATCATCTGGCTCAAAATAAGGTGTCACAGCAAAAGTCAACTTACGGTTCAACTGAGTCGGGATCACCTTCCAGGCCAACCAAGTGTGCTTGGTTATAAACATCAGTTTCTTACCATGTGGCTGTATCCATATGCTAGCTCAGATCATCCAGCGGGGCATCCCATTCAACAGGAAGCTACACAGGAGTGGATACTGGCAGAGGATGGCTACAGAGGCAGGAGAGGGGGGCATCTTAGATGCCGTGAGGCAGTGTAGTACCTGTACCAGGAGCCATTTAAGGTCTCAACTCTGCCTCACCCCATTCTGTATAAACTACAGAGAGAACTGTATGATTTCACTGTGTATTAGCTAGTGTTTGCTGATGGGTACACACTGGTCCCTATGAGCCCTCAGGAGCAATGCATTCCATTTTACACATCTTGCTAAGGATTTTATACAACCCACTTGGCACTCACACTGTTATTATGAAATAACTCCCAAAAGGCACCTATGTGGGCCGAGATAGGCCAGAAGGTAGGATGGCAGAGAAAGAGGTAAGCAGGTCCCCAAACTGAATGAAGGGGGGCGGGGGGGGGGGAAATGTCATATGCCACCTGCAATAAGAAAAGAATCTGAGTGCAATCTGGTTGACAGATCACACACAATGCCAACTTGCCACAGCTTGGCAGCGCCCATGGTTTTCCCACATGCAACTGAAAATAGCTAGCATTCATCCTGAGGGACTGCTACTAAAATAGACAACCACGGGAGCCTCACCTCACTGCTCATTCAGGCTGGAAGCAGTCTGCAATTATTCTGCTGAAATTAGATACAAATTCAGTTGCCACTTCCGGAACGTTCTCTTTTTACTATATTACCAAAAAGAAAAAGAAAACTTCTCATAGAGTTTAGATCTTGCTTTTTTAAAAATAAAAATGAACTCTCATAGAATCCCGTGGCACATTATTGATAGTCGTCTCCTGTGAGACCTAATCCCCTCGCACGCCAGGCTTCCTGGTTTCTAGATCTGGATTTAATTGCTCTAGATGCAAAGTGGCAGGCCAGTGAAAGGACTAGGGATAAGAAGCACTACCCCACATTTGAGATATGCAGTGTGTCCCAGGTAGAATTAGGACCATTTGTGGAGTTGGTGCCTGTAGATGGCCCACGTTCCTCCTTCTTTACAGTACTCCAAAAGTGTGCTTGGGTTTGCATCCATTTAAACAGGAAGTCCTGTATTTGAAAAACAAACCCAACATAATAATGGTAATTTGGGGATCTTCTCTCACACGACTAGAAATATCTGACATGCAGATAATACAGAGACCAGGATCCGTGCTGAGGAAGAGCCTCTGGATTCTTCAGTCACCTTTAGGAAACCATCTTTTACTTGCCTCTTGACGGGGCGGGTAGATGTCTAAGAACTGAGCTGGCCCTTATGTCGATGCGGCTCCTGGGGTAGGAATTCCTTGCCATGGCAGCCAGTTCCTGTTACCTTGGCAGGAGGCAGGGGTTACTTTCCTCTCGTTGATGGAACAGTTAGTCATGTATGAGGCATATTGGAAGCTTCCAAACCTTGCCTCTCATGCATCCTACATATCTCCACCCTAGTCCTTATTCTGATTTAGTAAGTCTTAGAAACAACATATTAAGTGAAGATTTTCCAAGGTAACCTTCCTTTCTGGTGAAGTTGTTGGGGTTTGTGGCATTTGTATGTATACACCCCCACAATCCTTGACAAAACAAACAAACAAACAAACAAGCAAAACCTGTTAAATGCTCACATAAGCAAGCCTTTCAGAAGACGAATCCTTTGTACCTCGTTTAACTTTTAATATTTTTAGTGTCTCTTTTTCTAGATATTTTAGGATTAAGATGTTCACAATCTTTCTAGAGGGCTTCTTCTCTACAGTATAGGAAGTTCTGCTCCTTGTCTGTTGACAGAAAACACAGGCTGGGGTCCATTCTGCCCAGAGATCCAGGACCTTGTCCGTTTTCAAACTTACCATGAATTGAAAAGCTCCGTTTAAAGACAGACTAATTGAAATCGCAACAGAACACCCTTAACAATCAAGGGTACCTCTGCGCAGGCGCTGCACTTCAGCCTGCGCCTCCAGGGACTGGTTCCCAGAAACAGAGCCGACCTACAATCTGGGCTTCATAAGGGAAGGGAGAGTCCACGGTACCAAGATGCACAAATTCAGAACGTTGATACCTCATTTATTGTCACTATTTAGGAAACTTTTCAATTAGCATCTTTTTTCTTCCCTGGTTCAGCAAATAAAATGCTTCAGTTCTACCCAGGAACTCTGAGAGTAGACAGGCTATATAAGCTTGCACAGTGGGTGAGGAAAAGACAACTCTCTCCCCTCTCTTGTCCCCTGCGCTGTTTCAGACACTGAAAAAAAAAAAAAAAAAAAGCAAATAAAAATGAAATTAAATTAAAATTTTAAAAGGTTCCCAGATTTTCACCTTCACCCCAAGCAGTAATGAAATGAAGTAATGAATGAAGTCGGCCACCCTGCAGGCACCTTTCGGGGACTTAGCATCAGGTTATCAGAACTCTACGCCTCCATTAGCGACACCCAGCCAGAATAAATGTCTTTGGTGATCTTAAAAGTATTCATTTTGATCAACAGTATCAGTTTTGAGAGGATACTCTTTCTAGCTTTCTGAGACAGCAGGGTCCTGGCTCCTGTTCCCTTTCCCAGGCTGTGCCTTGAGGCCTGGAGAACGTTTGCCTTCGTGATGGGGAGGGAGGATTGGCCTCTCCTGTGCTGCCCTGCACGTCCAGTGGTCCAGTGCACAGCTGCATGGAGGAGGGGAGCATGCTCTCTAGCACGGGAGCAGCGTTCCCAGAGGCCAGACAGAGGCGCTGGCCTTGCTAACGAGTGCCGGGCGCCTCCCTCAAGAGCCTGAGGGTTCTTGGCAGGATGAACCCTATCCCTGCTGGGAGCGATGACTTTCTCAGGCCATGCTGAGGCCAGATGGAAGGCCACGGGATGGGCTACTAACATGCATTCGTGAGGAGAGGGGGCATCCAGGACAGGAAGAGGGCTCAAGGGCTGGACAGCTAGGGGCCAATGGAGAACAGAGCTTACTGGGTCCTACTGTCCTTCAGGTTTCTTGAGAGCATGCTAGGGAGGAACACTGTACCGCTGGAGGACAGCCAGTGTTAAAGGCACAAGTTCTTTAGAGGGTAACAGCATAATGTCTCTCTTTTACATCTTAGAAAGCTAAGATTTAAAGCTATGGCTTTGGATTCTGTAAGCCGGTACAGATCTTACTGGCATGTCTGTGACTGTTTCTGGACCACTTATCAGGTCTCTAAAGACCATGCACTCAAAGCATGTGGGTCTGCAGAAGAGAACTATGATGCATCAGTGTTTGTAACTACAGCAGCTCTGAACTTGGGCACAGAGTAGAACGGTTTGACCCGATGATTAACCAAACAACACCAGCTGAATGTCTTTGGTGAAGTCTAATTTCCTGTTCTGTGGAAGGGAGATTAAAATGGAGCCTAGCCCCTCAAGTCCTGGCATTCCCACGAGATGAGGTACACACTGCTAAGTACAGCGCCTGCTGGTGAAAGGCATTCAAATATCTGAGCAATGTTCTGAGAGGGAGACATCACAGCAGTAGGAGAACAAGAGGAGAGGTGCTTCAGTGTGAGGGCGGTTAGGGAAAGAGCCTTGCAGGATCTCCTAGACAAAGGAGGAAACAACTCTTTACCTTTACCCAGTCCCCCAGTTCTTTGTTACTCACACCTGGGCACTTCTCAGCAGCATGGATCATGCCCAGCATGGTGGTTCCAGCTGCAAGTCCTATTTTCTCTCTCTTGCTTCCCTGGGTGGGACGAGCTGAAGGAGGACCAGCAGGAAGTGCATGCTTGTGTAAAGTGTCCCTCAGGGAGCACGTGGAATCATAGATGATTGAAGATAAAGATCGATCATGGACTCCCTCAAGTCAATGGAGTGAGAAACTCTGAAAGGTAGAATGATAGCAAGTTTCAGACTCAAATTGAGAATTTAACTTGTTTCATTCCCCCACATTTTGGGCAGATATCTTACATACTAGGCACTAGTATGAGGTAGGTTTTACTGCAGAGGGCAAAGAAGAAGGAGGAAAAGTGGGAATGAGAAAGGATTCCCTTTTTCTATCTTATGAAACTTCATATATAATGATACTATTTACTGTGATCATTAATTTTAAAACAAACAAACACAAACAAAAACCACTTAAGGCCAGGCACACGGCGGATGCCTTTAATCCCAGCACTCAGGAGGGCAAGGCAGGTGGATCTCTGTGAGTCGAGGCCAGCCTGGTCTACAAAGCAAGTCTGGGACAGCCAGGGCTCTGATACATAAAGCAACCTTGTTTCAAACCAAGAAACAACCCAAACAAAACAAACATTTAAATTGACCTGAGAGCTTTGATCATGTTTTGGATGTGCCTGTAGAATATCCAGATGCATGTCTCCAGGAAGGGTTAGGATCACAGACATCAAGTATAGAGTCTTAGTGTTGTCCAGTAGGGAATATTCAACAAAAGGTGGTCTCTGAAATAGGAGCAGGGTTCAGATGGCCATAAAGTATGGGGGTGGGTTGTGGGGGTGGGGTGGGTGGGGTGGGGGGAGTATCTCATAGAATCAAAAGAACTAAATCTTCTCAGATCTCTGCTTCAATGATCAAATGAGATTTTGAGGAGATGAAGCGAAATGAAAATCAGGGTGGAAAATAGCCTCATACATTCCACACGAAAGCCTTCACCAGGTTGAGGAAGCAGTCGTGAGTGAGAAATGCCAGCCATGTCAAGCAACTGAGTACTGGAAAATGTCCATTCAGTTTAGCAATGAGGAAGTCACTGCTAAGTTATGCAATTCTGGTTTCATTCATCCAGTGGAGCTCTGAGAGAAACCAAGTCCGAGCTGTGTTAGAAACAAGGAAAGTTGAGACAGGAGAAATCATAGCGGGTTTCAGGAGAGTTTGGCCAAGGAAGGAAAAGGTACAGCCGAAAGAAGTGGAGTTTGTTTCTGTGTGTTTGTTTTATTACTGTTTTTCTTTACACTGGGAACTGGCAGATAATTATAGAGAAGAATAATCATAATGGAAAAGTAATAACTCATTACAAATGCAGACGCAGAGTAAGACTTTATCCCTCTCCACCATTCCAGAACTATGAGAGAAGAGGCCAGTGTTGGTCAGGCAGAGAGAAACCCTACTACGGGCTTTGCAAGCAATGCTAAGCTCCTGTGTAACCTAGGTTCTGTCCAAATGTAAACCCAAGTCTGAGCTGCATGGCCAGAGGTGATCTTTGCCTCAAGGTGACCCTGTAAAAAAGGCCTTCAGGCCCCAGAAACCAGGGCTACCAGGAGGTCACAGCAGGAGATTAGATAGTCTGTTATGCTCAGAAGGACAAAGAAAAAGGCAAGCCAGTCAGTCAGGGAGCACTACCTCAGACTGGAAGTTGGACCACAAGCTTGCCACCTTCAAACTTCCACATCAGAGATGGACCAAGTACCCAAGACAATTAAAAAACAAAACAAACAAACAAAAAAAAACCCACAGATGTTGCTGTGGAATACACAAACACATGGCGGCTACTGTAAGGCCCAGTGCAGGCCATCTTCTTCCCTCTCCACCCCATCTTGTTGCATCCACCCATACACATCCTTCAAGTAATACAATGAAAATACTGAGCAATTCTAACGAGCTCAGACACTGTTGAATGGTGGTGCCCTGCTCTGTCTGGCAATAACTGTTAGTTGGCAATGGAGAAAAGTATAGTTGACTTTAGGGAAGCACCTACTTACCAAAAACCCTGGGATACATTCAAGAGGCCAGACCTGAGAATTCACTGGGTAAAGGGAGGAGCAGAGGTAAAAGACAAATAGAATGATAGACTATGTGGTGGTTTGAATATGCTTGGCCTATGGGAAGTGGCACTGTTAGGATGTGTGTCCTTGGGAGGCAGAAGCAGGTGGATTTCTGAGTTCAAGGCCAGCCTGGTCTACCGAGTGAGTTCCAGGACAGCCAAGGCTATACAGAGAAACCCTGTCTCAAAAAACAAAACAAAACAAAACAAAACAAAACAAAAACAAAACAAAAAAACAAAAAAAAAAATGATGTGTGGCCTTGTTGGTGTGGGTGTGGTCTTGTTGGAGGAAGTGCATCACTGTGGGGGTAGGATTTGAGGTCTTATGTTCAAGTCCCACCCAGTGTGGAAGAAAGTCTCCTCCCGGTTGCCTGCAGAAGTGAGTCTTTTCCTGGCTGCCTTTGAATCGCGATGTAGAACTCTTGGCTCCTCTAATATCACATATGTCCGCATGCTACCATGCTTTCCTCCATGATGATAATGGACTGCACCTCAAAAACTATAAGCCAGTCTCAATGAAATGTTTGCCTTTGTAACAGTTGCCTTGGTCATAGTGTCTCTTCACAGCAAAGAAACCCTAACTAAGACAGACTGTTTAATGAAACTATAGCAAAAAAGTGCCTAGATTTACAGAAAGAAGTAGGCATCCAAACACGAGGCCTGTAGAAGAACTCTAAACTCTGCTCTCTGAGAGGATCTGGGTTTAATTCCCAGCACACACAAGAAGGCTCACAACTGTCTGTAAGTCCAGTTTGAGGGGCTCTGTCTTCTGGCCTCTGAGGGTACTAGTGAGGCACCTGATACACAGGCATGTATGCAGGCAACACACACACACACACACACACAATTTAATTTTATTTAAAAAAAAAAAAAAAGATCCAACTACCTATTGTCTCTAAGAAACACATCTACATATCACAGATACCCAAAATTTTTGTATCAAGGGTGGAAAACAAACTACCAAGCAAATGGAAAATATAAACAACCAAGTGTGGCTATCTTTACATATGACACAGCAAACTTCAAACCAAAATTAATTAAATGACATAAAAAGAGATGCCAGGTCCTTATGGTCTGGGCCCGAGAACTGAGCAGATCCTGGGCAGCAGATCTGACCCCAATCTTACAGAACCCAGAGGAAGCAGGCCTCCCAGGAGCTCTAACCTAGGCAGTATCTTAGGTAAGGAGACAGCAATACCCACCCCAAACAGGGAGTAACTGGGACCCACTAGGACTCAGGAAGTCACTCCTGGCCCAAAGCACTGGTTCCTTCCTGTCTATGCCTGAGCACTGAGCAGATCTTGGGCCCCAGCTCTAACCCCAGTATTAACACCTACCCCACACAGTTCTGATACAACCAAGATAATAGAAAGACAGGCTCCAGTCAGAGACAGGGCAGGTAGCACTAAGGAGATCCAGATGGCAAAAGGCAAGCCCAAGAACATAAGCATCAGCAACCCAGGGTACTTGGCATCATTAGAACCTAGTTCTCCCACACAAGAAAGTCCTGAATTCCCCATATCACTAGGAAAGCAGGATTCAGATTTAAAATCACTTCTAATGATGATGTTAGAGGACTTTAAGAAGGACATAAATAGCACTCTCAAAGAATTTAAGGAGAACACAGGTAAGCAGGTAGAAGCCCTTAAAGAGGAAATACAAAAATCCCTTAAAGACTTACAAGAGAACACAACTAAACAGGTGAAGGAATTGAACAAAACCATCCAGGACATAAAAATAGAAGTAGAAACAATAAAGAAATCACAAAGGGAGACTACTCTGGAGACAGAAAATTTAGGAAAGAAATCAGGAGTCCACAACAAAACCAAATTTACACAATATCTTTCCACAAACCCAGCATTACAAAGGATAATAGCAGGAAAGCTCCAATACAAGGAGGGAAATTATAGCCTAGAGAGAGCAAGAAGTAATCCTCTTCTAACAAATCCAAAAGAAGATAGCCACACAAAGATAATTCTACCTCTAATAACAAAAATAACAGGAAGCAACAATCACTGTTTCTTAATATCTCTGAACATTAATGGACTCAATTCCCCAATTAAAAGACATAGGCTAACAGACTGGATATGTAAACAGGACCCAGCATTTTCCTGTATACAGGAAACCCATGTCAGTGACAAAGACAGACTCTAACTTAGAAAAAAAGGCTAGAAAACAATGTTTCAAGCAAATGGTCCTAAGGAGCAAGCTGGAGTAGCCATTCTAAAATCTCCAGCCCAAGAACACAAAGGGAGGGATTCATGGGTCCACATGTATAGGTAGTTGAGGGGGTCCTTGCCAGGCATCAGTGGAAGTGGATGGCCTTGGTGCCTGAAAGTTTGGATTCCCTTGTGTTGGGGAATTTCAAGAGCAGAGAGGCAGGAATGGGAGGATGGTGGGAGCACACCCTCATAGTAATTGGAGGAGGGGGGATGGGGTAAGGGGTTAGGTAGGCATCAGTGAAAGTGGAGGGTCTTGGTACCTGAAAGTTTGGATTCCCTAGTGTTGGGGTATTTGAGAGCAGGGAGACTGGAATGGGAGGATGGTGGGAGCACACCCTCATAGAAACTCCAAGAATTATATGGATTAGACATGATAGAGGCAGGCTGCCAGAAGTATAGATTCCAGAATTCAAACAAAAAATTATCTTGATACTAAAATTTGTTTTGAGAATTGTATATTGCAAAATACACAGCCTTGGTGTATCTACTCATCAAGCAAGCTGAGCAGACCTGCTCAAACCTCTGGTGTCCTAGAATTCCAGGTGGATGCAGTGAATAGCATCAGAGGCTTATCAATTTACTCTTCCCCCTGCCCCTCTTCTAATATCTCAATGCCCATAATCAGCTTGAAGAAGTTAATGAAGAGTTGGCACCCCTATTCCCTGGTCTTGGGGACTGAGGTGGTTAATATTGGGCTGTCTTTCTAGAGAAAAGTATTGGTTTTGTTGGAACAGGGAGGATTAGCTAGGATTTATTGCACAGCCATAACCTACTGGTAGAGATATGTATAACTGTTATTAAGATGAAGTTATAATTTCTTAAATGGTACAAAATTTACTTTGATTTCAAATTTAAGGTTTTCATTGGTACGAGCTTCTTACTGATATAAAAGTGAGATGAATATTGTTACTGTCGTAGGCATTGTGCCTATATAACACATTTAGGAATACAAGGCTTAGACCCAGCTCTTGTTTAACTTTTTAACTGATTTGAGATGGTTAGCCTGTGAGTTAAGGGCCTATAGCAAATCCATGGCTTTGAGTTTATTGTTAAGGTGTTTTCTATAATTTATTTAGAAATAGCTGAGAGGAGTTAACAGACAACAGTCCAGATTACATGGATACTTGGTTTTCAAAACGTCAGAAGTCCACAGAATTGATGTTACAAACATTTCTGTATTAATGTTCATTTTGATTAGAGACCTGTCTTCTTCTGACAGCTTCCTGTCTTGGATTCTAAGAAGAAATTGAGCATCCTTGATGTTACTCCAGTTGTGTTGAGACAGCCACTAGGCTGAAAGGGTTACACATTTTCAAAAACTCCTAACAGGCTGAACAGAACCAAGAGGGCAGGTCAGCTTGTTCGTGAGCTCTGTGTTTCAGTAACTTGACTGACCACAAGATAGATGGTTGATTACGAATAGGCTCCTTGAGAATAGCCTATACAAAATGTTCCCCATGACTGTTCTTTGGACCCTGTCACAAACTGAATAATGGGCTGGGACTTTCCACAGGTACTCTCCAATAACCCTCATTTACTCCCCCTGAGTTGTGGTTTTTGGCTTTAAATTCTCTCTGTCTCCAAAGCCCAGGGGTCAGACCCCATTGCCCCTGCATGGGCTAAGGGTCTTGACCTTAACATGTTGCTCGAAATATACCTCTTGCTGATTTCATCAAGTTCGGTGTCTTGTGATTTATTGGATGGCCTTGAATTCCTGAGGCTTAGGTGAGGTCCTCCCTTCCTGGGGGCCTTATAGGCAAGAATTGCCTCTTTTCATCTACAGACAAATTACTGTCTAGAAAAGGACACGCTTGCAGAATAGTCAACTGATTATATATGCCAAGACAGAGTAATCAGCCCTTAATAATTCTGCATCACTAGGTTTGTCAGATGATCCTGGGCCAGAAGGCTGAAGATTGGATGCTCCAACATTTTGTAGTATAGGGACTGTCCAGGTATTCAGCAATTTCTATAAATTGGCTAAGTTTTAGAAGCTATGCTTTGTGCTTCCCATAATCTCAGTTAACTCAGTCATTCTGGATTTCTGATGAAGTTGAAGACTTATAGTCTCATAGCCAATCCCAGCTATTTACTTTGAGAGAAAAGATTTGAGAGGATGGTTTTCAGCTGACATTCATTCTAAAGCCAAGAAAAAAGTAAGGTTCAGAACTAAGTCTTTTAGTTAGGAGAGATGACAGAGGTTCTGCTTAGACAACAAAATGACGGACTGGGTATTAGGTCTATCTTGTATCTTACAGACACAGATTGGTATAGTTATTCTCCAATTGTATTTTGAGAGAAACAGTTTGTTTTAATGGGAAGGGTGATATGTAGGAGGAGCTAAGGTAGAATGAGTAAGGAGATGAACAGGAGGAGTAAGGAGAGGAGGAGGAGGAGAGGAGGAGCTAGGTGACGAGAGAGAGAGAGAGAGAGAGAGAGAGAGAGAGAGAGAGAGGTTTGAGTGTCTTCACCAGTCAAAGATAGTTGATATATCTAGGTCGGGTATTGGGTTACACTTTTGATTGTATGGGCATCTTGTTATTGAGCATTACCAAACTTATAAAGCCTTTGATTAACATTTTTAAAATGTATAAAAGCAAAAAGGAGAGAAGGGGATGGGATAGGGGTTTTCTAGGGAGGGGAAATGGGGAGAGGGGATGGCATCTGAAATGTAAATAAAATATCCAATAAAAAATTATGAAAAAAGAGATGCCAGATATTAATTTAAAAAAAAAAAAACACTTCAACAAGAAGATATAATGGTTATACACATTTGTGAACCAAATATCAGAGCCCCTAATTTCTAAAAACAATCACAAAGAAATATATAAAAGACCACTTAAGTTCTGATACAATAATAGCAAGAGACTTCAAAACTCCACTCTCACATTTAAATAGGTAGGCCTTTCAAACTAAAGACAGACAAAGAAACTTCAGAGCTCAAATATTTTAGGATCAAGTGGATTTGACAGAGACATATATAATGTCTCACCCAAGCTGGTAGGGAATACACAATTTCTCAACAGTACATGGAACCTTCTCCAAAATCAATCATATCATAGGACACAAATCAAATCTCAACAAATAAAAAAAAATTGAAGGCAATTCTGTGTGTTCTATCAGAATGTGATGGAATGAAACTAGAAGTCAACAACAAGAGACACTATAGAAACATTCTTAGAGAGTAAATAATACATTTTTGAAAGGATAGGGGGTCATTCAAGAAGTCAGAAGGAATTCAAAAATTCCTGGAGACAAGAGATAATGAAAACACACCTTACAAGAACCTGTGGTATACAGCCAAGGCAATCTTAATAGTAACATTTATAGCAATAAATGGTCATGCTAAAAATTTTGAAAGATATCAAATGAACAACTGCCACAGGATGCTAGGGAAGTGTGGAGGGCAATCAGCCTATCTTCAACATCGTACACAGCAAGAAATAATAAAGATAATGGAAAAGTTAGTAAAATCTAGGTTAAAAGAGTGACGTCTGGAAGGCAATGGTGATGCACACCTTTAATCCCAGCACATGGGAGCCAGAGGCAGGCAGATCTCTGAGTTCAAGGCCAGCCTGGTCTTCCTAGTGCATCACAGGACAGTCAAGTCTATACAGAGAAACACTGTCTCAAAAAAGAAGAAGAAAAAGAAGAAGAGGGAGAAGAAGAAGAAGAAGAAGAAGAAGAAGAAGAGGAGGAGGAGGAGGAGGAGGAGGAGGAGGAGGAGGAGGAGGAGGAGGAGGAGGAGGAGGAGGAGAAAGAAAGAGTAATGCCCCAAATCAAACCAGCTGGTTCTTTGGAAATGTTAGTAAGAATTGGCAAACCGTTAGCCAATCTGAATAAAAGGAGAAAGAAGACACAAGTGGATAAAATGAGAGACCAAAAGGGTGACAGTACAACAGACTTGAATGAAATATTAGTGCTGTTGATAGTTCAGTGGTTAAGAACACTGACTGCTCTTCTAGAGGTCCTGAATTCAATTTCCAGTAACCACATGGTGGTTCACAACCATTTGTAATAGGATCCAATGCCCTCTTCAGGTGTGCCTGAAGACAGCAATAGTGTACTTACATACATAAAATAAATAAATCTTTTTTTTTAAAAAGAGAAATATGGAACATTATTAGAAATTACTATGAAAACTTATATTCTAAAAAGCTGGCTAACATAGGAGAAATAGAATAATTTCTAAATGTATGCCACCTGTTGAAATTAAACCCAGAATATAAAAAGAACTTAACCAGATGTATTACAAGCAATGAGAAAAAAGCTACAATCAAATGTTTTTTCCTCAGAGAGAAGCCCAGAATCAGACAGCTTCACTTTGAATTCTATCAGACTTTCAAAGACCCCACATCAATTCTCCTCGGTCCACAAAACAGAAAGCAAAAGGACACTACCAAACTCATCCTACAAAGCCAGTATTATTCTAATATCAAAACCAGATGAAGAGTCACACACACAGAAGAATATTCCAGAACAATTTCTTTGATGAACTTAGATATAATACTTCTCAAACAAAATACTTGCAAACTACATCCAGCAACACAGTAAGAGGATTAAATGTGCCTTCCACGCTGCTGAAGCAAACAACTCTCGTTGTTTGTGCCTTGCAGCGTGCTCCAGCTAGATGGCCAGCAAGCTCCTTGGGAATGCTCCAATCTATGCTTCCTATTAGGACCACTGGGATTTCAGATGTGTGACATGGTTTGTCGATTAGTTCTAATGGTACTCGTGTTAATTCGGCTCCCAAAATTCCATGGGAACCCGCACGTCTGCGTGTAAGACACTGAGGGTCTCTGCCCCCAGTTGGCTTTGTTTGGTGAATAAAGTTGCTAGAGACCAATGGCTGAACAGGGAGGCAGAGGCAGGACACTAGGATTCCAGGGCAAGAATGTGGGAAGAGGAAGAAGGTGCCATGCCCTGGAAGAAGAAGGTCCTGGCCTGAGAAGTGTAGGGACAGAGACAGGAAGACTGTCAACATGTAAGAGTCGAGGATCGTGGCCCAGGAGGGCTGCAGGCCCAGGCCCATGGTGGCCAGGATGGAATATAGATTTTAGTAAGTAATAATTCAGGAAGATCAGAGGGGACAGTATGCTAGCAACGTGGGGGATTGAAGTGGGCCAGCCATTGAACAGTTTAAGGCATATTAAAATAGAAGGCTCTGTGTGTGTGTGTGTATGTGTGTTTCATTCAAGAATCCAGACTATTGAGTGGCTAGTGAGGAACTTGCACAACTGCTGCTGGGGAGGTAGAGTGGATTAATCAACTACAGCTACAGACACTGCATCCAGCTTTATTACATGGGATCCAGGCAGTGAACTCAGGTCACCAGGCCTTCAAATCAAGCACTTTTACACACCGAACCATCTCCATAGCCTTTATTTTCAACATCTGAAGCACATCTGTGGTCTATTGTTTAATTAGTAAAAAGAAGGTGGCTAGAGAAAGAAACTCTTATGAACTTTACTCTAAAATTTATGCTATATCTTTTGGAAAGAGCGTTATAGCATATGGAGTATTTTGAAATTTACAATTTGAGAACTGAAAAACTACTTTAAAAAATTACTACTCACATGGAGAGGAAATAAGGTGCCCGGTCCCCAGAGTCAGTCCCCGGAACTCAGAAGGGCTGCCTTTTGTGACGTGTGGAATCCCAGGTTTTCATTTCTTTATCAGATACTGATAAGATCCTTCACAGTCATTCTGCATTGTGCTAAGCAACAGGGATGTAAGACAGCCTCATGTCAGGAACTAAGGAGGAGAAGCCCATGCATACAGCTCCACTCTGGGGTGGGGAGGCTTCTACTCTGCCGACTTGCAGAAGGAGGTCATGTTCAGCAGGGGTGGGCCTAAGAGACTAATCCTGATAACAGACTGCTTAGGGCTTTGAATCCAGTGTGGTTCTGGGCATTGGAAGGACATAGGAGGAAGTTTGGAAATCCTCTTTGGCAGCCTTGTGGCAATTGGCATCCGTGAATCTGAGAAACAGGAACTGCTGGTCTTCTCAACACCTTGATATGTGGGTTCTGGCACCAACTCCCAAGGTTCTTTACATTCTGACCATCCTGTGAAGAGGCACTTCCTGAACACCAACCATGGGCCAGACAGTGCTCAAGAAAGGCAGAATCAACTCTCAAAGTACTTCCGTTGGTGAACTCAATATGGACATGAGTGCTTTGGAGAAAGAGCAGGCAGAGGATAGAGGGACAGGTAGAGTGAGGTGGGGGTCCCATGAGATATGATACAAAAAGATCTTTAGGAAGTCCAGCTGGGGCCCAGAAAGATGACTCTACAGTTAAGAGACTTGCTGCTCTTGCACACAATCAGAGTTGGACTCCCCGTGTCACAGTGAGTAGCTTTCAACTGCTTATAACTCCAACTCTTTGGTACACACACACACACACACACACACACACACACACACACACATTTTAGTCCTATAAAGAGTCCAGCCTGGGGGGCTGGAGAAATGGCTCAGAGGTTAAGAGCACTGACTGCTCTTCCAGAGGTCCTGAGTTCAATTCCCAGCAACCACATGATGGCTCATAACCACCTGTAATGGGATCTGATGCCCTCTTCTGGTGTGTCTGATGACAGCAACAGTGTACTCATATAAATAAATAAACCTTTAAAACATTAAAAAAAAAAAAAAAGAGTCCAGCCTAGATACTCAGGTACGTGAGCACTTGAAAACTATGATTAGTGTATTAGTGTTGCATGAGTATCCCATCAAAGGAAGTGGCCAGCCATCTGACTCCAGAGTTCTGGGAAGTGGTCTCTTCAGGCAACACAAGCTGATATGCATTTTCCTCTAGCCCCAAAGACTTTTCTAATCTGATGTGTGGAACTGATTCAGTTAGGGTGGAGCCATTAAGAATTCACACCAAGAAGAGCAGATGCCACATCATTGGAATGGGATAAGAGAGGTAGATACCACTTCAGTGGGTAACAGGCTACACATGAAGGAGACCACAGGGAATTCAAGGCCACATGTTGACTCTAGGCTGGAACTAAGAATTGGTATCAGGTAACCATGTTATTGGTGCTTTCAGGATTAAGTAAAGGAATCTGTGATTTTCTCAAATCCAGTAACACTGGCTAAGATTATGCCCTGCTATACCCCAGACATTCCTGTTCTGTCATCTGACATGGAAATTGTAACAGGTGCATGGAGAGAGCTGCTATGGGTGGGAAGGAGATGAAATGACGTCTCATTTTTTGTCCTAGTACATACTTCCAACAAGGAAACCAAGCAGGACTTAGGTACATAGGTAGCAATGACTCTCATTGTGAGTCCTCATTTGTGATCAAGGGCAGAGCAACAAAGAGATCATGCCAGAGAGAATCAAGAAGGTCATAGGATTAGGACTTGACTTAGGTTTGTCATCTGTAGACTGAGAGGTCTTAGGAAAGTTACTTGAATCTCTAGTCTTCATTTCTTTGTCTGGTCTGCTTAGATGATGCAATTGGAGCTGCTGCTAGGATTCAATGCCTAGTGAACCGGCAAGCCAAATCCATAGGGGTTTGGAAATGCCTCCTCTCTGGAGAAACTGCACCAAACAGAGCCAGATGTGGTCAAGTGGCAGATCCATGATAGAGGCAGGATGTTTTTGAGAATACTGGGAGCTGTCCTTGGCCCTACTCCCTGTGGCAGAGTCCTCACAGACAAGTAAAAGGGAGGGGTCTTTGCCACCAAGCATTACACAGAGTAGTTTTTTTGCCAGGGCAAAATGGTAGATCAAAGAGAGGAAAAAGCACCAGACGCCTAGACATTTTCTTTGTTGATGATTTTCTACCCCAGAGTCTCCCTAAAATTTCAGGATAGAAGGCATCTTACTTGAATCTGTAAGTTCTGCATGATAAATGGGGAAACAAATGGGAATTTATTGCTGGTTTTCCTTTTATTTTTTAACTGAAAAGAAAAATAAACCAATATATTCTGATCACAATTCCTCCTTCCTCTTCTCCTCCCAGATACTCCCTACCTCCTCACCCTTCCAACTCTGTGCCTTCTCTCTCTAGTAAAAGAAACAAAGAAAGAGCATGAGAAATATACGCAGATATACACACAAAATCCATAAAAACACAAAATCAGAAACCATAATAAACAAGCAAAAGATGGGTATGTGGAACAAAAGCCCAACGAAAGCAATGTGTACCTTTGAGTTTGCTTCGTGTTGACCATCTTCCCCTGGCCATGGGGCCCACCCTTAAGTGTGGTTTGCATACCCAGAGACTCCCTTGGAGAAACTATTTTTTCCTTTGCAAGCAGTTGTCAATTGGAAACAATTTCTTGGTTAGGGGTGGGAGTTCATATCTATCTCCCCATCTTAGTGCAGGGACCTCATCTGGTTTGGACTTGTGTAGACTGTAAGCATGCTGCCACAGTCTCTATGAGTCCATGTATGTGTCAGTCCTGTTGTGTCTGGAAATCACAGTTTACTTGGTATCATCCACCCCCTCCAGCTCTTAGAGTCTTCCTGAGTCCTGAGGGGAGGGGGTTGATGAAAATATCTCATTTAGGACGGAGTCTTCCAATGTCTCTGCACATTGTCCAGTTAAGGGTCTCTGTATTTGTGCCCATCTGCAACAGGAGGAAGATGGTGGCTTCTCTGATGGTGGCTAAGTGAGATACTGATCTATGAGTACAGCAAAAGTCACTAGAAATCATTTTGTTGCTGTGTTCCCTCACCAGAACAATTGGTTTTCCTTTAGGTCCATGGCCTATCAAGGATCAGGTTCTTGGCCACTCAAACAGTGTCAGGCATGGGTCTCATCTCATGGACTGGGCCTCAAGTCCAATCATAGACTGGTTGGTGACTCTCACATCTTTTGGGTCACTATTGCACCAGTGAATTATGCAGGCAGATCACCACTGTAGACTGCAGGGTTTGCAGCCGGATGGATTGGCATTTACTTTCCTCTGGTATCAAACACAGTACCTTCCAGTACCATGAATAGTATAGTGGCAAAGGCTCTAGTTAAATAAATACCAACTTAATTCACCGTGTTGTGAGATATATGTTGTCTTTCAGTCTTCATTCCCCACCTTCTGAACTATATACTTTATCTCCTCTCCCTTGGGAGATCCTACCCCATCCTAGTTTCTTACTTTATACCTATAATACACTCTATAATCTCTGTGGTTGTACTCATAGTAGCGTATCTATGGAAGGCTTAAATGCTAACTCTCTATATAAGAGATTCTCTTATAGGTATCATGTTTGTCTTTGGGGGGGTCTGGGTTACCTCACTCAGGATGATCTTTTTCCAGCTCCATCCATTTACTTGCAAATTTCATAATTTTATATTTTTTTAACAGCCAAATAATATTCCATTGAGTAAAGGTACCACACTTTAATTTCACATTCACCCACGGATACAGATCTAAGCTGTTTCTAATTTCATGCTGTTGTGAATAGAGCAGTAATGAGCATGAATGAACAAGTGTCTGTAGTAGAGTGGAGACTTCCTTAGGTATACGCCCCGAGTACTATAGTTGAATTTTGAAGTAGATATATTCCCAACAAGTTTACCCTTCCACCAGCAATGGGTGAGTGTTCTTCTTACCCCACACCCTTACCGGTATGAGCTGTCATTTGTTTTATTGATCTTGGCCAGATTGGCCAAGATAAAATCTCAAGGTAGTTTTGATTTGCATTTCCCTGATGACTGAGAATATTGGATGGACATTTCTTTGTTTCTCATCCATTTGTGTTTTATTTTTTTAAAGAAGTCTTTCCTTAGTTCTGTACCCCACTTTTAAATTGTGTTATTTTATCACATTATGAAGTCCATCTGAGCTGGCTAATTTATGTCAACTTGACACAAGGTAGAGTCATCAGAAAGGAGGAAACTTCTCTGTAAGATCAGGCTGTAGGCGAGACTGTAGGGCATTTTCTTAAGTCGTGATTGGAGGAGTGTGTCTAGACCATTGTGGGTGGGGCCACCCTTGGGCTGGTACACAGACACAATCTTAGTCGGCAGCAAAATTCTTGACAAATATTTTTTTTTACCACTTTAACATTACAAACTGTGTGAGTTCCAATTCACACAAGTTCAGAATTTTAAATCATTTAAGGACATCAGAATTCATGGAATTCCAGAAACAACACTGAATCAGAGATGCCCCCAGAGCACCACAGGCTATGGTGACTCCAAGTGGATTTTCGTATTTCAGCACTTGGCCTAAGTACCTCACGCAGGACTGAAGATGAAGAGGAGATATCTAGGCAAATCTGCCTAATTTCCCTGAACTCTGTGTAGTCCAAGTGTGGCAGCTTGACACATCCATACTACTTGGCTTTCTTGGGCAACCGCAGCTTTGGCAGAGAGTGAGAACACCCGCCCTTGACAGGAACCATATGTGAATGAAAGGCTTCAGGTGCTGGGCTGGCTCCTGACTCCTCTGCAGAAGGAAGTGCCTCCCACTTGCTCTGTATAGCGATGGTACAGGTGAGTCACCACATTGCCAGCCTGGCAAATATTTTAAGAAACATGAAGTGTAAGCAGGAACCAGCAAGAAAGATGAGGGCTGAAGTGTCGCCATTAGCTCCGAGGGTGTCTTGTTGTCATGGTGCTAGGAAAATCACTTCCATTTAGAGTCCCACTCACCAGCTGTTTCGCTGGAACTTTTGCACGGGAGGCTGGTAGCCACCCCAGCACAGGCGTGGGCCAAGGGTGTTCACACATGGACACCTGTAGCAGACACCCACTTCAGAGGCCTTACATTGCTTGTCTGAAGCATGACCCCGCTGCTTTCCTACCTCATGTGACATAATCGGAAGCTTTAGAGTGGAGTCAGCAACAAGAAGAACCCAACTCAACCTCTGTTTCCCACCTGGCGATGGGCTCTGGAATACCACCGTTGCCCATCTTTTGAAACACTGTTTCAAGGCCTTAGACCAATGATTCTCAGCCTTCCCAATGCTGTGACCCTTTAATACTGTTCCTTATACTGTGGTGCTGCCCCAGCCATAAAATTATTTTCATTGCTACTTTGCAACTGCAGTTTTGCTACTATTATGAATCATAATGTAAACATCTGATATGCTGGTGGTCCTAGGTGACCCCTGTGAAAGAACTGCTTGACCCACAGGTTGAGAACCACACTGCCTTAGACCATTGTGAGGATAGATTACTTCAGGTTCAGCCAGGAGCAGGGATTGAGGGTGGGATGAGGTAAAGCTCCCCAAAAAAGTAACACTGGGATTCCTTGTCAGCCTGCATACCATAGCATGCTGCCAGGAAGATGCCTTTCTTCCCAGAGGTCTTTCTTGGTAACCACATTGCATCTGCACTGAAGGGAAAAGGCAGATGCTGACTGCTACCTGGAGGCTGTCTTTCTGTGGGACTGTTCCTTCTGTCAAAGTCTTATTAGACAAAAGTTACCTGAAGCACCATGAGGATAAACTGGGATCCCCAACCAGACTTCACATAGTCTGGTTCCACTTGTCTCTCAGTGACCCTTTCTTGGCGGCTACAATGATTATGGGATAAAGGACGGTGTCTGCTATTGGCATCCATTCCTTAACATTCTCAATTAAACGAAACCTTCATCTTAATGTAAAAACAAGCATGCACCGTAGCTGGGTCCTGCTGTCCTCTCGCCTAGATTATGACATACATGGTGGAGCAGGTGGATTTTGTTAAGGCCTCAAATTGTTTGACTCTAAGTGGTCCTAGGCCTCATTTTCAAAGCAATGAAGCAAACACAAGCTGGCAAGCATGTGGCTTCTATCCAGTAAGAATGGCAATTCATTTAGTTTCTAAAAACAGTGTTATAGGCACCATCCCAAGTCCCATCTATACACTGAAGGCCTAACTTCTAGTACCTCAGAATGTGACAATATTTGGAGTTAGGAACTTTAACGTATAATTACCATTAAAACTCAGAGAATATGTCTGAATCCAACATGACTGTGTATTTTAAGAAGAAGAAAGGATAAAGGAAAGAATGTTGAAGAAAAACAAAATAAAATGAGAAACTGGTTCTGCCAATGGCTGAGTCTTGGCAGTCTACTCCCAGAGCTGCAGGATAGCATGTTTCTGCTGTTTCACCCAGTTTGTAGTTTGTGGCTGCACCAGCCATTGCAGACTAACACAACCTAGAAACAACTTGTCATTCAACGACCACCTCAGCAGGCTGAGATTGCTTCACTGTCACACATACAAGGCTTGTGAACCCTGAGATATGAGCCCCAGATCAGGAGTCATAGAAGCAGAGTTACACACAACAGGCATGGCATTTAAGATTGGGCATTCATTTCAGAACCTCCTCCAGTGCCTTACAACCTCGGTGACTTTAGACCAGAGAGTTACTATTGTGACTTTAACAAACACATGTATGGTTCTTGTGTGCCAGGATGTGTTCTGAGATGGCACATATCCTTTCCCCGAGTACTGTGATTGCAGGAAGTGGAGAAAGCTCTGACAGAGTGAAGTCCAGAGTGAATGTGTATTTTGTCATGATTGCGGCCTGCTAAGGACTCCAAGACCAGTTGTTCCATGGTAAATTGGCAAAGCCATTACCCATAAGGGTCAGGCACAGAGAGATGCCAAAGCTTTCCTTAAGAGTCTAAACAAAGGTCAGGAAGTGATGGCTCATACCTTTAATTCCAGCACTTAGGAGGCAGAGGTAGGCAGATCTCTGAGCCCAAGGCCAGTTTGGTTTATAGAGTGAGTTCCAGGACAGCCAGAGCTATTAAGAGAGACCCTGTCTCAAAACAAACAGTTCCACTTCTGCCTATTCCAGAGACAGCTGCATCTTCTTGTGCAATGCCAGCCTTGTCCCGTAGACACAATGGTGAATGTCGGTGTGAACAGATTTGGTTGTATTGGGTGCATGGTTATTAGGGCTGCCTTTTGCTTTGCATTTGGCAAAGCAGAGATTGTTGTATCAACGACCCCTTCATTGACCTCAGCTACATGGTCTATATGTTCCAGTATGACTCCACCCATGGCAAATTTAATGGCACGGTCAAGGCTGAGAATGGGAAGCTTGTCCTCAACGGGAAGCCCATCAACATCTTCCAGGAGTGAGATCCTGCTAACATCAAATGGGGTGATGCTGGTGCTGAGTATGTCATGGAGTCTACTGGCATCTTCACCACCATGGAGAAGGTGAGGTCACAAGAGTCATCATCTCCACCCCTTCTGCCGATGCCCCCATGTTTGTGATGGGTGTGAACCACAAGAAATATGACAACTCACTCAAGCTTGTCAGCAATGCATTACCAACTGTTTAGCCCTCCTCTCCAAGGTCATCCATGTTAACCTTGGCATCGTGGAAGGTCTCACGACCATGGTCCATGCCATCACTGCCACTCAGAAGACTGTAAATGGCTTCTCTGAAAAGCTGTGGCATCATGGTCATGGGGCTTCTCAGAACATTATCCCTGCATCCACTGGTGCTGCCAAGGCTGTGGGCAAGGTCATCCCAGAGCTGAACGGGAAGCTCACTGGCATGGCCTTCCATGTTCCTACCCCCAATGTATCCATTGTGGATCTGACATGCTGCCTGGAGAAACCTACCAAGTATGATGATATCAAGAAGGTGGTGAAGCAGGCATCCTGGGCTACTCTGAGGATCAGGTTGTCTCCTGAGACTTCAACAGCAGCTCCCACTCCTCCACCTTTGATTTGGAGCTGGCATTGCTCTCAAGGACAACTTTGTAAAGCTCATTTCCTGGTATGACAGTGAATATGGCTACAGCAACAGGTGGACCTCATGGCCTACGTGGCCTCCAAAGAGTAAGAATCCCTGGACCACCCACCCCAGCAAGGACACTGAGAGGAAGAGGGAGGCCCTCGGTTGCTAAGGAGTCCCTGTCCCATCTTGGCCCACAACGCTGAGCATCTCCCTCATAGTTTCTATCCCCACTGAATGACAGGAGGGGCCTAACTCTCTTGAATACCATCAATGAAGTTCACTGCATCCCTCCCCCCAAAATACCAACCAACCAACCAAAAAGAAACAAAACAAACTCAGCCAACAAACAAACAAATAAAACAGTCTAAATGAGTATTAAGGAATGATTGATCAGAGTGAGCAATTGTGGCTTCCTCTTCCTGGATGTTTATAGCCTGAGACTTCTCTCCCTCAGAGACCTCCTACTGAAACCAGCTAACCCCTCCCCTGTGCTGTACCTAACAAACACAGTGAGGTTTCATGTGCAGCTGTTAGAGAACACCACCTGCTCCCAGCTTCATTGTATGTTTGTATCTGTCCTTTCTTCATTTCCCTGTGACTCAGCCAGGGTTCTAAGAGTCAAACTGCACACTTCATGTGTTGAAAAATCCACAGTCCTTAATTCAAATCCTGGAGGCCAGTCAGGTATGGCAGAATTTGGGAATCTGATAAAGTCAAAGAATGTGCACCTCACTGACTATGTGACACTCTATAGCATCTGCAACCATGTCCTGATTTAGACAGATGACCATTTCTCTAAATGTATGTGTTGCATAAACAGAACATAGGAAGCCTGTGTCAATTCAAGAATAGCCTTTGCATCAGGTGTGCTCATTTCAGGACATATTTTGCTCTCAAATAAGTTATAAGTACACTTTTTTTTTTTGGTTACTTGGAGCTCTTGAGGGTTTGAAACTGTAAACCTGCTTCATCTTCCTCTTAGAGATGAAGAAATTGGGAGGAAAAGTTTGCCACATTTATTAAGCTATAGGAGAGACAGGGATGAGCTCCTAACCCCGAGTGAGGCTCTGGGGTCCATGTACACACATGTAGCAATGGCTAGTTTTGGTTGCCAACGTGAGTACATCTGAGTTGACTCCAATCCAGAAATGAAGGGTACACCTGTAGAATATTTTCTGCTTTGTTTGAAGTGGGTGAATCCACTTCTAGTCTGGACCGTTAAGGCAGGAAGACACCTTTGATCTGGATCTTGAGGCTAGAAGACACCAGCCTTTAATCTGGATCTTGAAGTGAGAAGACATACCTTTAACCTGGGCCATACCTTCTGCTGGAAGTATATATAGAATGTAGAAGAAGGAAGCTTTTGCTTTTTACCTGCATGCCCTTGCCTTGCTAGCACATCCATTCCTTCAATGGCACTGGAGCCTATTTCTTTGGGAGTCCAGCATATACAGAAGACCAGCTTTGTGGGTCTGAGCAACCTTAGTCCCTTAAACTTTACATTCATAACTAGTCATTGTTAAATTAGCTGGACCGCAGCCTGTAAGTCATTCCAATAGATTCATCCCATAAGTTCTGTGACTCTAGAGAACCCTAACCTATGCATATGCTTCTGGTGAGATGTGTCTCTGATGCCTGCCTCACTGGCCCTGTGCATCGGTAGAATGCAGATCACATCAAGCTTATAGCCCTCCTGTGAGGATCTAACCATATTATAGGTGATTTCTGTTATAGACTATATTGTGTCCTACCAAATCCGTATATTGAAATCCTAGTCTCAGTATCTCAAGATATAACCTTATATAGAAATAGAGTCAAGGCTGCAGACATGAGTCAAGATGAGGTCATTAGAGTAGACTTTAATCCAGTATGGGGTAGTGTCCTTAATTACACAAACTTCACAGACTTTGGGCATAGAAAAAGATGCGCAACATTGTGTGTGTGTGTGGGGGGGGGGTTGCAGGAGATATTTAAAACAGCTGCATCCAATCTGACTTTTCTTAATCAGCTGCCATGTTCCTGACTAGCCTAGGCCTGCTGCCATGAGCAGAGTCAGGCATGCAGCCGCTGCTCAGCTCAGGTCGTCTGCTTAGGCAGCCAGAGACACCGGCCCTGATGCCACAAGATGCCAGCGTGGGAGATGACACTGCCAATCTTCCATGCTGTCCCCACAAAGCTGGGCTGTGCCCAGAGCATCCTGCCATCCACACGGGCCTGGTAGGAAATGAGACTCTAAAGCTCAAATCTTAATCAAAAGCTTTATATATTTGGTAATGATCAATAACAATATGCCCACATAATTATAGATGTTACCCAATTAACTAACCTAGGTAAGTTGTTACCCAGGACTGCTCTCCTGTGTGGTCATGCATGGCGCTACCTCTGCTTATCCCTTGCCTCGCTCCTCCTCTTCCTCTTCCTCTTCCTCTTCCTCTTCCTCTTCCTCTTCCTCTCCTTACTCCTCCCACCTTAGCTCCTCCTACAGGGTGGGAGTGGAACATGACTTTAATCCTATCATTTGAGAGGCAGAGTTGAGGCTAGCCTGGTCTACAGAGCAAGTTCCAGGACAGCCAGGGCTACACAGAAACCCCGCTCAAAAAAACAAAACAAAGCAAAAGGAGAGATTAAAAATTAAAACAATGCTTCTACAAGATAAGAAGTGCCAGAGATGCTAGAAAAATAGCTAAGAGGAGCACAGAATAGAGCTTTCCTCGTGCCTCAGGAAACAACCCTGCCAATGCCTTGATTTGGACTCCAGATCTGGGAAACAATAAATATCTGCTGTCCAAGACATACAGTTTGTGGAACTGTGCAATGACAGCCCCTTAGCTAATCAGAACACAGTCCTTTATTCAGCAAGAAATTTTCCCATTGGTGGGTGATAGTCAACCCTCTTTAGTGTCAATCAGACAAGGTTTTGTTTGTCTGTTTGTTGTGATAGAGATGACACCCAGGGTGTGGTGCATGCTAGACAGACACTTTACCGCTGAGCTAACCTCTTACTGCTCAGCAGCATCACTGAAAAATACAGAATCTGATGATTTCTAAGGCCTCGCCCAAATGTTGTCTATGCTCACAGCAGCTCAGCTCAGCTCCTCTTGGAACAATGATCTGGTCGTCAGTTCTCTGTTGTTGTTTCAGAGATAAGCTAACATGAAGGTGACCTTCAAGGACAGACAACCTCACTTCCCGTGCTGTGAGTTGTGTTCATAGACATTAGAGTAAAGCTAATTTAAGATATGGGTCTTCACTTGCCTTCTGGTGAGGCAGCTCCTATGTTGAATTCCCTTGAGTCTTCTCTCTGTGTCCTCTGGTCTTTGGAGTTAAATCCAAACCATGTGTTTGGGTTACAAATTCTGCAGAAAGAAGCAGAAACCTAAGTTGGAGGTCATTTTCTGTGACTTAAAGTTATGTCACCAGGGCCCTATGTAGGCCTGAAAAGCTTGGGCTCTTCATGTGATCCCTCAATACCATTTCACCGAGTAGATAAAAACCTGACCTAGGAAAGCTCCCAAAAGCCATTGATTTTACTCTACATAAACCAAGGTGTGACTAGGCCTGGTCCAGGGAAAGAAGTCAAAATACTTAAAAGCTTGTCTCTAGCCTTAGTGGCAGAAGTCCCTGTTTCAGAGCTGGTCTGGAGCTTTATGCCTCTGCTCTTACAGGTTGGCCTCACCAGCACAGAAGTGAGTTGCTGTGTGGGTGATCATGTCCCCAACCCCCAACTGTGGAGTCTTAAAAGGCTGAGTATGCACAGGACAGCCCCGCCTGTGGCTGGCAATGCTCTCGGGCCTCTCTTGCTTCTCATCAGCCCCTCAGCCTTGCCCAGGAATTTGCTCCCAGCTCCATTTCTGGAAGCGTTTCTTCACTAAGCCGAGGGCTGCAGCCTAGGCGCCATCAGCTAACGTTTGCTTAAGGTTTTCACCCTTGCTCCCTGTTCCTCACTACTCTGTCACAATTTTGGAAGTGTGCTTTCTCCTGCCTGTGGACGCAGCCTTCAGAAGTCTGTTGAGTATAAAACTCACTGAAGGGCAGAGAGCGTCACTTAGGGAATCTCATAATTGATGATTCTTTCCCTTGTCAACACGATATATACATAATCCAAGGGAAATGTCTAAATGAATGGAGTTGTTTGGGAATAAAGTCTACATTTTATTCCCTTTTGAATTCTCAGTGCTCAGCCTCCCAACTTGGCACAGGGTAGCACCCAATAACATTCCTTGTTGAATCAATGAACATTAGTTTTCTTCTTTCTTCAGAGAGGTGGTCTGTTAAGTGGGGTGCCAACGCACCATGGTCACACAAGAGGCTAAAGGTCACACACTTACATTTCTCAATAGCTCTCATGAGACATGTCCAAGGAAAAGCCCCGTGATCCAGGATGCAGAGAACACAAGTTCCGGGTCCTCTTGGACCACTACCTAAGAGCCCAGGGTCTTTAACCTCACTGCATTGTCTGCAATGCCCACCTTGGTAGATGGTTTCAAGATGCTGCCAAGGCAGCATTGAGGATGTAGTTTAATGGTAGAGAAGTTAGCAGGCTTGTGGTCCTGAGCCTCATTCTCCGCATTACAAGGGATTTTTAAAAGAAGAAGACACTGCAGACAGTTTCAGAGAACACACGAAGCACTTCCTTCTGTTGTTTACTACTGTCACAGGTAGTGATACCCAACTGGAGGTAAGACTACCTCAGTACCTTTTATTCTATATGAACTCAAAGATGAAAGCCAAGTTTTCTTCCAACTACAGCTAAAGATATATGCAACCTGGTGAAGTCCTGGCCTCTTTGAAACATAACCTTCTCCTTGATTAGCAACCTATTCTGTGCATTGGTGGTGGGTAAAATGTTAAGTCACAGAAGACTGGTTGAAGAATGGTTGTTCTAGAGATAGTTCCTGTGCCTAAATTATGCTAAGAAACATGA